>NC_064850.1:168805148-169496398 GCF_024139225.1 Suncus etruscus
TCAGAAGACTCCACATGCCAGGACTTCTGTGTCTCTTCAGCTGGTATGTTGGGGTCTCTCGGCAGGACACCTAGCCATAGGCCCCCCTGTGCTGACCATTTAGTCCAGGGGACTGAGATCTCCCCACGCCAGACTGTTCTTCAGGACCAAGCCTGGTAAATCGAGCCCTGGGGGGAAGGTGGGGGAGAGAAACCCCTCCCCTATGCATACACAAACTATAGAGGCAGGGCTGCACTCAGAAGGCTCCACATGCCAGGACTTCTAGGTGTCTTCCACTGGTATGTTGGGGGCTCTCGGCAGGACAACTAGCCATAGGCCCCCTGGGCTGACCACTTGGTCCAGGGGACTGAGATCCCCCACGCCAGACTGGTCTTCAGGGCCAGGCCTGGTAAATCGGGCCCTGGGAGGAGGGTTGGGGAAACAAACTCCTGTTGTATGCATACTGGACCCCATTCAGAGGTTCTTTTCTTACTAGTATTCATTTTCAAAAGTGCCTGTGTGACATCTATACTTTTTAACTTCACCCAAAAATGTTCTTAATTCTCAATTGTTTCTAGGAAAAAAAAAAACGGAATGCCCTAGATTTGGAGGATAACATTCAAATAGGTCTCTAAAATCAGTGTACATGTAGACGTGACTTCCTATACAGTGGTCCTCTCTGACTACCAAGCCTAATCCATAAACAATTCAGCTATACAATGTATATAAACCCTCTTATATATTGCTCGTGCCCCACAGGAGAGCCCCTTCTACTCTCTCATCTCCCAATCCCGATTCATTATCTTCCCCTTAATTAACCCTCTTTACCCTCAGTTCTTAACTTGTTAGGCACCAAGACCGACCTCCTGTCACAACAGATTCTGCCCTTTCGCACACCCCTACAAAGCTCATTTTTACTCCTTTACTCTATCACCCCCAACCATCAGTACCCCACATTTACTCTTTTTAACTTCAGTACTGCACAGTACTAATCACAGACCAAAGTCGTGCATTGGATTTAACAACACCCAACAATTTCAAAAGTCATAAAATGGACACATATGTCTTTTGAATATTTTATGTGTATTTTCTTTGACAGCTATAACTCTTACTAAGTATTTTTTTACAGTGACCATTCTACCCAGTTTTTATCTTTTCTTCTCTTTGTGAGCTGTTCAATAAGGAATTTTGGTGAAAGAGTCCCTCAGTTTAATGCTTATGGTTTATGGTTGAACCATGTCATGGGGATTATTGGACTTGTTCTTACGGTCCCCATATGCTCTGATAACACCATGTGGCATTGTTCCTTGTTTGCATAGGCACAAATACTATACATACAAATAAGTTCTTATCTAATAGAGATTGGAAAACACAATCTTGTAGTGCATTGGGACCTTACACCCTGAACATTGATATAATGACCAGGCACAGGCCTCAGAAGAGTGGGCATCCTCCATTCACCACTGAACCAGGGAAGCTATCTATGCAACATCCAAGGTTTTTTATAGCAACATCTGGAAGCAATCCTCTACCAGGGAAGACCTTACCACTGCTCTGACTTCGACCTGCTCAATAGAGACTTCCCTTAACACTAAGAAGACTTGACAACAACGACCTGCTTACAGGACAGGGCTCTCTGCATTGCCCTTTAAATGTGAGGTGAAATGAGAGGTCGCTCCACACAATCCTGACTGCAATGTAGGATATGCACATTCAAGGATCTTTAATACAGAAACATGTTACCAACAACAGAGACTGTGTGAAAAATAAAAGTGTAATGGCACTACAGACAATAACTTGGATTGGACAAACTAGTTTGCCTGGAGCCTAGAGTTGGTCTTATGCCAGGAAACTTCAGGGGTAGGTTCTCTTTATATTTAGGCCAAGGCTTTTCCTTTCCATGTTCCTCATATTTTGGTGGGCCTATGCAAATAATAATTGCAACTCTAACACTGTTTTTACTGTGCTCCTTTGACTCTAATCCTTAATAAAAACAACCCACTTAAACTTTTGAGGTTAACTTAAACTAATATGCATGTGCATGAAAATATATAAAAGTACTTTGCCTTCAGTGTTTAAGGAGTTAAATAAGTTTTATGTCTTGAGATTGCTTTGTGTGCTGCTAAGAAATATGTATTACAATCTGGGGACTTGTGGAACAAAGTAATTGTACATGGGTTCTGTTTTATTTTTCTTAATGTTCTTTGGCTGAAAATTCAAAGTTCAGATATCAGCAAGGCGATTTCTGAGAATTCTGTTTATGGGTGATTGTCCTTCTACTGTAACTTTACCTTGTCCTCTTTCTTTGTATCTTTGTTCTCATAGTTAAAAATAAAAATTAAAAAAAATTTCAACTTTCATTATTATTTAATGGGACTTAGTCATTTGTGAAAATAGATCTAGATTGAATGGTAATGGCAGTTGTTGCATGTAACTTTCTGTGTGTTCTTTCAAAATAATCTGGGTTACTCATTGTCTTAGTAGTGACCACAGATTTTATTCTAGGAGTCTGAAGTTTTTATAGTTGTACAATGATGCAGTGTAGAACTTTATGTGAGGTTTTGGATTTATTTGATTGTTTCTATGTCTTGTGTGAAGGTGATGTAATAGTTAAGTGTTCATTTTCTTGTCCTGATTCCGATGGTAAAAACAAAAACAAAAACAAAAACTTCTATGTAATAAATTCCACTTTAAAGCACAAAAAAAAAAGAAGGTAGCCTCAACTTTCCCAACTTTAAACTCTACGAAAAAGCAGTAGTAATTAAGATGGCATATTATTGAAATAAAGATAATCTCAGATTAGTGGAACTGAACTCAATATTCTGACACAGGCCCTAGGAATATAATAATATTTGATAAAAAGGCAAAAAAAGAAATATGAAGTTGAATGGGGAAATCCTGTAAAAGTGGTATTGGAAAATTTGGTCAACTACCTTCAAAAAGATCAACTCAGACCTCTTTTGGACACCATGCAAAATGATCAAATAAAAATAAATTAAGGACTATGATATCATACCTGAAAACAAAATGCATATGGAGAAAACATAGGCAGAACTTTTTATGATATTGTGCTTAAAGGCATATTCAAGGATAAAATACAACTAAACAAGGAAAAGCAAATATAAACAAATGGGACTACATTAAATTAAAAGCTTCTGTACCTCAAAGGAAGTAAGACAAAAATACAAAGACTGCCTATGAAATAAGTGAAGCTAATTCACCCAAAACTTATCAGATTAGGTTTAATATTTAGTAAAGCTTAAAAACAAGACAAAATTAAAAATGCATCAAACTGTATCAAAATTGGGGAGAATAGATGAACAGAAATTTTCTCAAAGAAGAAATGCAGATTGCCAAAAGGTACATGATAAAAATAGTACACATATTTAATAATTAAAGAGACTCAAATAAAAACTACATTGAATTATCAATTCTATTATTGGCGTAGATCATGAAAAAAAAAGAACATCCAGTTCTGGTGCAAATGCAGAGAAAAAAGGATACTTATTCACTGCTGGTGGAAATGTCAATCAGTCCAGTCTTTTTGAAAAGAATATGGGCTAGAAAATAAATTGACTATAAATAATTATAAGATATTGTATAATATAACTATAAATAAATAAACTAGAAAATCTTCAAAATAAATCTCTATATGACCCAGAAATATGGACTTTAGGAATATACATAAAACACAATGCAGAAAATCCTTATGCACTCCTATGTTCATTGCAGCAATATTCATAATATCAAGAAACTAAAAACAGCTTAAATGTCTGAGAACAGATGCCTGCCTGAAAAAACAGTAGTACATCTTCACAATGGAACACTATCCAGTAATACGGATAAAGCCATGAAATTTCTGTATAAATGGATAGACATTAAGAGTTTTCTGCTTAGTGGGTCGAGTCAGAGGGAGAAAGTAAGGGATAAAATATTGACAGTCATTTTTAGGATGGAGATATATATATTTTAGATAAATAGATGACAAACAGATGGATAGGTAGGTAGATGATAGATGATAGATAGATAGATGATAGATAGATAGATAGATAGATGATAGATAGATAGATAGATGATAGATAGATGATAGATAGATAGTAGTAAGGTATTAATACCAAAAGATAATAGAGATGAGCACCAGCAGGAGGCTTCTATGGTAGGAAGCTTGCTATGAAGAGGAGAGGAGTGCAGTTAGGTCAGAGCTTGGACAATTATGGCAATAATAATTGGGAACAAACATTCTGGAACTTGGTGCTAAAATGATGGAAATTTATATGTATGTATGATACTCCTCTGTTGCAAACCAGTGTGGAAAAAGGAAAAAAATCAAAGTAAGAGAGAGAGAGTTAGAGAGAGTGAGAGAAAGAGAGAGAGAGAGAGAGAGAGAGAGAGAGAGAGAGAGAGAGAGAGAGAGAGAGAGAGAGAGAGAGAGAGAGAGAGAGAGAGAGAGAGAGACTATCTGCAGAAGTGGCAGGCACAGTGGAGCCCAGGTTAGGGCTGGAAGCCATTTGGGGACATTGTTTGTGGAAAATATACACTGGTGAAGGGATGGGTATTGGGTAATGTGTAACTAAAAATCAATCCGAACAACTTTGTAACTGTAGCTCAGTGATTACAAAATATAAAAGATATTTGCTATATTATTAGGAATAAATATAAAAAATAATTACAGACACTCAAATATTTGTGTGTATATATTTGTATATATATATTATATATGTGTGTGTGTGTATTTTGGTTTTTGGGTCACACCCGGCATCGTTCAGGTGCCTATGCTCAGAAATCGCTCCTGGCAGGCTCTGGGGACCACATGGGATGCCGGGACTTCAAATGATGACCTTCTGCATGAAAGTCAAATGCCTTACCTCTAAACTATCTCTCCAGCTCCATATTTTGTATATTTTATTTGTATACATTTTTCAATCTGTAAACTCTAAGGGTAATGTATTTTTCTATTGGTCAATAGTAAATCTGAATACTATTCTCCTTAAATCCTGACTATTCATCCTGAGAGTTTAGTCTCGATCACTGTGAGCTTTTGATTTTTCATAAGTGGGGCATAAATTGGAAAATTACATTGTCTAATCCTTGTTTAGGGGTAACTGATCTTTAAGTCTGGAATTTGAAACACAAAACAATACAAGCAATTTCTTTTAACTGACTGTGATCAGTCCTCAAGGGTTATGTTTTATAATAACTTCCTCTATCTCTAAGAAAGCACTAACTTTCTAAAAATACTGTTGTAAAGTATATACTATTATTTTTGTGCCTATATCTCTAAATAGCAAAATTTTACCAATACAATTTATTTAATGACAATAAAGTGGCTCCCCAATGCCATTTTAAGAAGCATTTTATTTAGCAAAAATTACTCATTTGAGAGGTATTTTAGAAAAAAAAAGAAATAAAACGGCTTAGATCCAATGGGAATAAAATGTAATTTATACAATGAACTTCTAAGTAAAAACCCAAATCCAAATTAGCTTTTGTGAAAGATTATTCAACAAAGTTTAAAAACTTTTTGGTTATATTAAACAAGAACAGACTTCTTTACTAAACAATACACTTCCTATGTACTTGAGACTTCTGTTTATTTTGTACCACACTCCTTGCAGTACCTCTCTTAGGTCTCTCTCTCTCCTCTCTCTCTCTCTTCCTCTCTCTTCCTCTCTCTTTCTCTCTCTATTTTATTCTCTCTCTCTCTTTCCCTCTCTGACCCCTAATGCTTCCCTCATACAACCCCCTACCATTTCCATCTATAAGGTGTTTTTATGTATCTCTTCAGTTCATAAAATTCGAATCTCTGCCACAGTTAACTCTGAATTAAGAAACATTATTCAGAATCACCTCAAATTCTAAGGTTTGAATAAGTTGAGAGACATTGCTTGACAAAAATCTAAGGAAAAAATGCCTGTTTTATTTTATGATTCCATCTTGGGGCAGACAGACTTTAATATCAAAATGACACACTTTATTCAATGAACATAGTATAGAAAAATAAACTGCAAAACATTGTATTTACTAACTACAGGCACTGTTATTTCTTCCTTTCATCCAAGTTGCTCTTTCTGACAGGCTATAAGAAAAACACACAATTTTCTAAGTTTAAAAGGATGCTTTCCTATGCTACAATTGAAGGACCTTAAAGACATAAATACAAATTGCAAAATGAGAAATGGACAATAATATCTACTAACAATCTTCTAAAAATTAAGGGGAAATAGCCATTCATCAAATGAAACTAGCAAAAAATCAAAAACTCTAAGAAACTCTTTAACTTTACATGCCAAAATATGTAAAGGCCACAGGGATTCTCTCCTTATATCCTTGGTATTAGAAAGTAGATATAAGTAGATCTTTCAACTTCCCATATTAGATTATTCTGTTACATGTAGACAGAGAAAAAATAATTCATGAAACCTCTAACCAATATTATCGCTGACAGTTCAAATGTACATACTATTCCAATAACCTTTTTCTTGACATTTTGGGTTCATCTATGTGTTTTTGTTTTGGAAACACACCTACTCAGGGATTACTCCTGGATCTGCACTCAAGAATAACTTCTGGATTTTTGGTGGTGCTCAGCAAACCACAAGGGATGATGGATATCAAACCTGGGTAGGCCTCATGCAAGGTAAGTGCCCTACCTTCTATACTATCCCTTGATCTCACTTCACAACCTTTTTAAAAAAAAAACATTTTTTAAAATAAAAAACCTTTTTTAAAAACAAAAACATCCATTACATTCCTTCAACCACAAGGTCCTTCAGAGTGTCATTTCTGAGGAGTGATGTACAATATAGCTGCTGTTCTGTGACTTGCATGTTATGATTATCTAGTCTGTAACACAACAGCATACTTTGAGGATAAATTCTTCAAGGAGAATTACTGTGATAATGTTCAGTAGATTCAATAATGATGACCTAGCAAAGAAATGCAGTTGGATAAGTCAAGGTCAGTCATTTTATTCTGGTGGGAAAACTGACTAAATGTAATACGTAAAATTGCCTGTCTTGGCTTTCTCTTCTGTGAGGATCATTCCAGTTTAAAATAAATAAATAAATAAATAAATAAATAATTTATCTTCACCCTATTTGGAGAACCTATTGCCCAAGTGAATCTTAATATTGAACATCTTTCCTCTCGACATTTTCAAAAATTATTTTCTTGTCCTTTTATGGTCAATGAAGCATTTTTCAAATCACATTACAAGAGGAGATAATAACAAATACTACAGTTATCATTCAACATTGCAAGATACTGTGTTTTCTCTACTCATATAATATTAATATGATCCTATTTGTATCACAGGGTAGTAATACTGGAACTTAGATGTTATTCTCCATATATAGGAAATTACCTATTTGGAGAAGTGGGCTGCTTGCTGGTGATATTGCAGAGTTCATTAAATCGACATATATGTTGTATTTTAAGGAGCAAATGGGAGATAAGAGTTACTGAAAAGTTAGTAGCAAAGTCTTGCTTTATGACACTAAACATATTTCTTTTTTTTTCTAATTTGCAAGTCTTTATTTACATTTTTTCTTTTTATTATTATTATTATTATTATTATTTTAATTATGACAACAAAGATGCAAAGAAAGAGGACAGGGTAAAGTTACAGTGGAAGCCCAATCACCCATAAACAGAATTCTCGGTAGTCCCATCGATGATATCCCAGCCTTGAACTTTCAGCCAAAGAACATTAAGAAAAACAAAACTGAACTCATGTACAATAAAATTACTTTGTCCCTCAAATCCCCAGTTGTAGTACATACTATTTCTTAGCAGCACACAATATAATCTAAAGACATTAGACTTATGTAACTCCTTAAACATTGAGGGCAAAGTACATTTCTCTAGTTCCATGCACATGCTTACTAGTTTAAGTTAGCCTCAAAAGTTTTAGTGGGTTGTTCTTCTTAAGGATTGGAGTCAAGGGAACATAGTAAAAAACGGTATTAAAGTGGCATTTGTTTGCATAGGCCCACCAAAACATAAGGGATCTGGAAAGGCAAATTATGGTCTAAATACAAGGAGACCCTACCCCTGAAGTTTCCTGGCACAGGACTGACTCTAGGCTCCAGGCACACTAGTTTGTCCAATTCAAGTCATCCTCTGTAGTGGCAATACACCTCCATTCCTCACTTAGTCTCTGTTGTTGTTGGTATCATGCTTCTGTATTAAAGATCCTGGAGTCTGCATATCCCATATTGTAGTCAGGATGGTGCGGAGCATCCTCTCATTTCACCTCACACTTATGGGGCAATAGAGAGAACCATGTCCTGTAGAGCAGGTCATTGTTGTTGTCAAGTCTTCTCAGTGTAAACGGAAGTCTCTTTTTAGGAGGTCGATGTCAGACCCTTGGTAGAGTCTTTCCTGGTAGAGGACTGCTTCCAGCTGTTGCTATAAAAGACCTTGGATGTTTCGTAGATAGCTTGCCTGGTTCCGGCATGAATGGAGGATGCCCATTCTTCTGAGGCCTGTGCCAGGTCATTATATCAATGTTCAGGGTGTAAGGTTCATTGTACTGAGATTTATTAGATAAGAACTTATCTGTATGTATGGTGTTTTCCCATTTTAATGTGTCTATGCAAACAAGGATCAATGCCATGAAGGGTTATTGGTGCATCTGGAGGCAATGGGAACAAGACCAGCAGTTTCCATGACATAGTTCAATCATAGGAATCAAACTGAGGGACAGTTCCACCAACAATCCTTACTGAACAGCTTACAAAGAAAAGACAAGATGAAAAGTGGATAGAAACATCATAGTAGAAGAATATATAGAGAGTTACATCAGTTAAAGAAAATACCCATAAAATATTCAAAAGATATATGTGTTCAATATGTGTTCAATTTCTGTCCTTCTAAGTAGTTCTGGGATTTGTTAGATCTACTGTATGTCTTTGGTCAGAGAATAGAACTGTGTGTTACTGAACTTAAGAAGAGTAAATCTGGGGTACTAATGGTTGGGAGGAGCATATGTTCACGCGGGGGCGCTAGCCCCCGCGTGGTTTGCAAAATGTAGACTGGTATGAAATTGCCAGTGACAGCCTAAGTATAGCTGAGCAGCTATCTGCCACCCCCCAGATCAATCTCCACCCCCTTAGCCAACCTCTGTAGCCAGCCTAGGAGTGGGGAAAACCCAGGGTGCCCCATCAGCTCCTTCCAGAAACCCACCTGGAGATCCGGAGGAAAGGGGGAGTGGGGGGTCGGGTGACCCATGTCCGAGCCCCCCTACCCTAGGCCGGGCTAAGGGGCCGCTGGCACATGCAGAGGCCTGCCAGCTGCCCGCCCGTGTTGGCTAAGAATCCTGCTTCAGGAAGGGAGAGAGACCCTCCCAAGCCCGAAGGACAGGGATTTAAGTCCCACCCTAGGCCAGGGTCCGGACCCGGCCAGGGAGTGGGGAAAACCCAGGGTGCCCCATCAGCTCCTTCCAGAAACCCACCTGGAGATCCGGAGGAAAGGGGGAGAGGGGGGTCGGGTGACCCATGTCCGAGCCCCCCTACCCTAGGCCGGGCTAAGGGGCCGCTGGCACATGCGGAGGCCTGCCAGCAGCCCGCCCGTGTTGGCTAAGAATCACTAAACATATTTCTACTATCAATATTTGCTAGTTTAATGCAAGGGTTTCTGGGCACTTTGCTGCTTGGGTCTGGTGGTGCTGGGAGATTCTAGGACTGAACTTGGAAAGTTTGAAAACCTGCAAAGCCTAATTACTACACAGTTTTGAATACTGTGCTAAATCCCAATCATAAAGATTATTTTTTAATTTGTAATAAACTTTTAAAATCTCATAAATGAAAAGACCTCATCCCCTCTAAGATGAAAACAAATGTTATTATATACTAGTAAATTGTTTATGTATACCAGATATAATATGATGTTCTTCACTGAGAGTTTAATCCAATAAACCTTTTTTAAAAATAAATTAATAATAAAGTTTAATAATAGTTGCTAAAGATTTGCTCTCCATTCTACCACTTACCAGATTTATCTTCTTATTAAGAGCATTTTATTTGAATACCACACAATTTTAAAAACTTTTAGTGATAAATGACACAATTATAAAATAAACTACATTCCTGTTGACCTTTACTAGTTTTATTCTAATGTCATTTTAGTATTTCAGGATTCTACCAATATCCACATTGTAGTTACCTTTTTCCCCTTAGTTTCCAACAATTTCTATGTCTTACTTTGCCTTTTATCATCTTTTGGAGATCTGAAAATAGCTATTTAGTACTTTTGTAACCTTAACTTGGGACTATCATACTGGGAAATCTATTCATTACTAAAATGATATATATGGAATATATCATTTGCATATATTTATTAATAAGAGCATGTAATATTTTTATTTTCTCAAAATACTACATAAAATTTTTCTACTATCTAATATTAATGGTAACTTTGACCACCCAAAATTGTGAAAATATATTTGAAAACTGTCTTTCTCACTATAAATAAGCAGATTTAAGAAAATACTTCAAGATTTGAAGTTTATGAGTATATACATGTCAATATTTGACATGAGTATAAATTTGTTTATTTCATTAAACTGTGCTATAAATCCTGTACATTTTAGGGCCCATTTTTGTCAGCTCTTGAATCAAGTGGTTATGGTGGTTCTACAGTATGGTTCTTATGATAGGTTGTATTTGAAGGCAATCTTACCATTTTGTAAAAAAAATTTTTTTTTTATTTTTGGGGCTTCCCAAGCAGTGCTCATGATGACAAGGGCTGTCCTAGATTTGTATTCCACAAGGTTTATGATTCAATTATTGGCCCTGAGGATTCAGTGTCACAATAGTGGAACCTAGTAGGGATGGTGGTAGTGCTGAAATCTGAAGTCCCTGTGTTATCTTCCTGGCCCTATTTTTCACTCAGTTTCAGTCATTATTTATCTTCTAGAATACAGAAGACATTTTTTTTTTTTTTTTTTTTTTTTTTTGGTTTTCGGGCCACACCCGGTAACGCTCAGGGGTTACTCCTGGCTATGCGCTCAGAAGTCGCTCCTGGCTTGGGGGACCATATGGGACGCCGGGGGATCGAACTGCGGTCCGTCTCCTAGGCTAGCGCAGGTAAGGCAGGCACCTTACCTCCAGCGCCACCGCCCGGCCCCTACAGAAGACATTTTTAAAAAACAAATGTTTACACAAATAATGTAAAAGACCAAATCCTACTAGACTGAAAATGAATTCAGATCATAATCCTATAAAGCATTTTTTTGGGGAAAATGAGGTATTAAAACCTTCATATGATCTCTCACATAAAAATAATTAGTCCTCTTAAACACACTTTTATTGCTAAGACATTTGATGGTATTTTTTGTGATCCTTCTTTTTTCAGATTTAAGATTTATAAAATAAGGTCTCTATTAGCAAAAAGAGATAGATATCGCATATCTCACTTTTCAGAGTGAGAGTAGATATGTTCAATCAACAGCAAAGAACACTCCTAAATAGAAATGCCCAAATAGTTCTTCAGTGTTCACAGGCATCTGTGGATTTCCTGCCTGCAGAGAAATCAATAAAGCGAAATACTTTCGAAGGTGGTTCCAGTAGAATTTCACCTTCAATAAATCCTTCCTGTAAAGCATCTTTTTCAAAAGGGAATGGGTATTTTTTTCCTTTCCAACTTCTATGGTAGTAACTAAAGCAAGTGAGTAGAGCTAATTTGAACTCACAATAGTTTTATGCTGTTAGGAAATGAAGGTCAGCAGAACAATTGACAATTTCTCCATAATTTGCTTCAAAAATTTGAGCTAAATAACATGTTTTACAGATTGGTAGTTATCATCATATCAGAAACTTACCTACCTTGTTTTCCTTTACTTCAAGCTACACATTGTTGGATCATTTTCAAACTTCATAATTTCCCCAAGAGTATTCTACTACTGCAAAATTTCTTTTCTTATCTTATATGGTTAGCGATCTAAAAAGCTGCAAATAATATTTTGTTTTCTTTGTGGGAAATAAATTAAATTTGTGTAAGTAAACATATTAAAGCTAAAGATTTATTCTTCACTTCTTATTTCATTCCTGCACATACACTTCTATCTGCTGCATTGTAAAATAGAGATAAGTGCATTTTTAAATTATATGTTTCATTTGGTGTTGATGTCATAACACAATAAGCATTGTTGATAAGATACACTTTGATACAAAAATCAGTCAGGACCAAAATTTTAACTAAGTCATAAATGCTAATATGCATAGCTTTTAATGATATTTTATAACTTCTGCTGGACTGGATTTAAACTAATGTTCATATCTACACTAAAATAATTTCCTCTTTCAGGAAATTTTTATATTTATTATCTGGTGACTATCTTGAATACCAGTAACATCCCAGCTTTCTTATGCTTGAAATAAAGCATTTCAAAACTTTTGAGAATAATTTGTAAGGAATCATGCTATTATAACAAAAAAGAATTTATTTTTATATGGGTATATGAATGTATATATAGTTATTTTTGTGTGTTGTTTTCCTGAATCAATTAAACATATATGTATATTCTGAAAGCTTAGATAGAAAAATACTTTTTAAAAGTCATAACTTATATGATGACATGACAGTAAATGGTTCTAGGAAAATAGAAAACTAATTATTGTCCTCTTTTTTTCTCTCTAACTTACTTTGTACATAGCCATATCTCTATATTTGTAAATTCTTGTGTATCTATCATGATATTTATATCTATCTAGGCCTGGAGAGATAGCACAGCGGCTTTTGCCTTGCAATCAGGCGATCCAGGACCAAAGGTGGTTGGTTCGAATCCTGGTGTCCCATATGGTCCCCCGTGCCTGCCAGGAGCTATTTCTGAGCAGACATCCAGGAGTAACCCCTGAGCACTGCCGGGTGTGGCCCAAAAACCAAAAAAAAATGTATACATTCTTATGTATGGACATGTATTTGTGTTATATTTAAAAACATAATGTTATATAAATGCATTTTGCTTTAGATCTATTTTACAATAGTAGTCAATTATGATCTATATAAAAAGGTAGTCAATGGATATAGAATATCTTCACTTTTATTTATGATAAGAAAATCTAGGAAGAACTGAGAACAAATATGATTTGAAGAAAACTATGGGGGAGGATCTTTTGAAGACAAAAATATAAAAAAATATGGGGCTGGAAAGATAGCATGGAGGTAAGGCATTTGCCTTACATGCTGAAGGTCAGTGGTTGAAATCCCAGCATCCCATATGGTCCCCTGAGCCTGCCAGGAGTGATTTCTGAGCTTAGAGCCAGGAGTAACCTCTGAACACTGTCGGTGTGACCCAAAAACCAAATATATATATAAAATATATATATATATATATGAAGGTAGATAAGATGGGAGATCAGATGTATTATGTCTTCATGAAGTGTATTAAGAGAGAGAAGTAGGTAGAATCATAAGCACTTCAAGATGATTCAAAAACTGATTAACCAAAAAGTGAACAGGATGATGACTAGGATTTCTAAAATAGAATCCAGTTCTATGTGCTCTTTCAGAGATACTGGAAATATTCACTAAGTCAACAAAAGAAATGATTTTAGAGTTCCTACAAATATATTTCTAATTTAACTGATATGAAGCAGCCGCGGGTTGAGGAAATGCAATGTAAACTAATGAAAGGTTGATAGTTAAGTTAGTACAAAAGTAACCACGCAAAGGACATTGCATATCGGCTCTATGTGTGCTTACTTTCACGTGAAAGGTATGTGTCAAATCAGTAACTCTATGCTGAATTATTTTGCCACAGTGAATTATAGGATGGCACTTAATTCTTAGCAAAATACAAAGGCAAGCACAGAGCCAGGAGTAACCCCTGAATGTCACCAGTGTAACCCCAAACCCCAAAAATAAATAAAGAAAGAAAAAAAGAAAAGAAAGAAAGAGGAACTTTAGTTCTGGCTTGCTTTATTATTTCTTCTCCACTACTCTGCTTCTTCAGACCCGTCTGCCTAAAGTGAGAAACTTGGTGCCTGGTGTAATCTCACAACTCGTGATTTTTATTTGAGAACATTTCACTCTTTTGGTTTAAAATAAAAGAAAAGAAAATGAGAAAAATTACAGACATTTTGTTCTAATTTTCTCTGACAGATTTTGGAACCCCAGATGAGAAGTTATAAATGTAATTGTTATTTTGCATAGGCTCAGTTAAAGTTGAATGTAGTTGCATCAATGTTTGAATTGCATTCAAAAAACAATCTCAAAACAATTCTTAAAACATTCTCAAAACAATCAGCTTTTCCATAGTTTTGTCTTAAACATGTCACGTTTTTTTCATAAACTTCTCTGAACTTTCTGAAGATACAACTTAATTTGAAATTTTTTAAACATTCTTACATCTAACACTGTAACATGAGTCTAGATTCTGAGTTCCCTTCCATAAATATACCTAAACAAAATTATAAGAATATTTATGCAGATATACATATATATTTTGAAAATAAATGTGTTAAAACATTCGTTTGATGAGTACTATAATGAGTCTATAGTATCCAAGTTCCTTTTCCATTGACTTCTGTAAACGAAGACATAAGAACATTTTTGCAGACATAATTTGAGAATAAGTTGCTATACAATATACATAATCAAACATCGCAGCTATTAAGAACTGTTTTATCAAATTGTTAAGAGTTTTTTTTAATTTTCTAATTTTATAAAATACTGCATTTTACTTCTTGTCCAAACATATAAACTATCTAGATTTTCCATGTTACACACTGAGGTAGGTTTTTAAGCAGTCAATAGAAGGTTTGTGGGGAGAAGGTAAATTTTTATAACTGCACTGATTTAGTTGAAGCTGGAGACACCAAAGTTTTTAAAATACTACAAACTTCCCTGAAAGGCAAAGCACTAAACTCCATTCTGCCCTAACTCCCCTCTTCTGATGTAGATAAAAAATAAATTCCAAGGTTTAATGGCGATACCCTGAGGAACTTTGAGAACCATAAAACATTTTGCTTTTTCTACAATATAAAAACACCACATACTCTTCTTTCAAGGAGGGCTAGCTTCCCCAAAACCGACACTCACCCAAAACTTCATAATCCTCATGAATCATTGATATGTTTGTCAATATTTATAATCTCACTGATCTATACGTTTTAAGAAAAATTAATGACATTATGGTAATAATCCCTAGAGACCATAGAGATAAGGCCAGAAGGACCCGACACAAAAGGAAGCTTACCACACCGAGTAGTGGTACACTTAGGGAAATAACTATACTAACAGCTATCATAACAATCTTAATGAGTAGTAAGATAAGTAGAATGCCTGTCTCAAATACAGGCAGGGGTTATAGGAGGAGGGAGATGGGGGCATTTGTGGTGGGAATTTGCATTGGTGAAGGAGAGTGTTCTTTTTGTGATTGAAATCCAAATATAGTCATGTTTGTAATACGGTGTTTAAATATATTATTAAAATATTATAGTCAAATATTTCATTGCTAAAGACAACATTTTAAAATATAATAGTTGTACATGAGAAGAGTGTGCCATACAAAAGTAATATATATGCAATTTTCCAGTTGTCTGGTACCTCCTAAAAACATATACGTACAAATCACCTTAGCTGCTTTTAATGAAGGACTGAACCATTCCTGTTTATAGTTTTAAGGTCATTGTCTTAAATTGTTAAGTTCTGTCCCTGCCTCAAGATATTCCAATTAGGGGCCGGGCGGTGGCGCTGGAGGTAAGGTGCCTGCCTTGCCTGCGATAGCCTAGGACGGACCGCGGTTCGATCCCCCGGCGTCCCATATGGTCCCCCAAGAAGCCAGGAGCAACTTCTGAGCACATAGCCAGGAGTAACCCCTGAGCGTCACAGGGTGTGGCCCAAAAAAATCAAAAACCAAAAAAAAAAAAAAAAAGATATTCCAATTATACCCAAAATGGAATAGATGAGTGCCAGAGGTCTCAAACTCGCGGCCCATGGGCCATTTGTGGCCCTCCATACAACATTTTGTGGCCCTGCCCTAGAGGAATCTTTTTGTTTTGTTTTGTTTTGTTTTAGTTGTTTGGGTCACACCCCCAGTGTTCAAGGCTTACTACTGACTGCACTCAAGGATCACCCCGACTTTGCGTCCTGCGGCCCCCAGGTAAACTGAATTTGAGACCCCTGATTGTTATATTTTAGAAAAATAACTATTAAGTAGTAGATTCAGGCTGTTATCCAGCACTTTATAAAAATGAATAGCACCCTTAAAACTGTCTCTCTAGAAAAGAAGTAAATACCTTTTCAAGGAAGTTATTCAAATGAAGGCATTTCTTTTTCTCTGCTAGCTGTTTCGAAATGAATGTTTCAAAGTAAAAACAGTAAATGTTTATCTTCGAGGCTTGCACGTGACGTAGTTTTATTTCTGTAACATCTTTCTTACAAACTATTTTTGAAAAAGTCAGATCTACCCTGCCCAAAAGTAATATTAGATTGCAAATATCATTTAAAAATTAAAGATAGTAAATTCATCCCTTCTTTTTATCCAAAAATACCTCCAGAAGAGCTAAAAATAACTAGCACTTAGGAAATGGCTATTTCAGAAATCAAATTTCTTGGGAAACATAATAAATGTGTTAAGATAAGGAAGTAATGAATCACTACTCTTCATGGAAAGATACAATAAATTATATGGTGATCCAAACATTCATAGATATATTTTATAATTGAGAAAGACTAACATTACTGTATGTTCTCTGAAGTCATCTAACTTTGGAAGGGACAAATATCAACTGTTAGGTTTATGATTCTAATTTTGGGGGGAGGAAGAGCCTCAAGCTCAGTGGTGGTCCAGAATGGTTCCTGACTCTCTACTCAAGGACCACTCTTGGCATGACTAGGGAAATGGAAGGGATATTAGGGATATAACCTGGTCACCCAAATTCAAGATAACTGCCTATTTGCTATCCCAACCAAAATCAGGTTATTACTTTAACTACCTAAACTATTTATATATCTACTTGTATTTTTAACTTATGCTTATTAAGCTGATAAACCTAAATTTATTTTGCCAATAAGATGTTCACATTGTATTTTCAAAATTATTCCTATTACAAGTTTTAAAATTTCTTTTTTGAAATAATAATAAAAAATAGTAGAGGAAAGAAAAGGATAAAGGAAAAGAAACTCCCCACCCAGGATTGAATTTAGAGTAAAAACTAAATAATAAGCCAGAGTGATAAGATATCTGGTAGGATGCATATTTTTAGGTATCCAACTCTGGTTCAATCCCTTTGATCCCTGATATCATATATGGCCCCTAAGCTCTGAGTAAACCCTCATTATAGAACCAGAAGTAAGCCCTGAATACTGCTAACTGTGGCCCCCAAACCTAAAACTAAAACAAATGACTAAGTTAAATTTGACTGTGAGGATTCTTAGAAAAATTGAGTCTTTATATAATTATCAATGATGAAAATGCTTATAGAATATGAAAGGATTGGGGCCTGAGTGAGAGTACAGTGGTAGGGAGTTTGCCTTGCAGGCTGACCTAGGATTGACCTCAGTTTGATCCTAGGTGTCCCATATGGTTCTCCAAACCAGGAGGGATTTCTGAGCTCATAGGCAGGAGTAACCCTTGAGCATCACCGAGTGTGGTCCAAAGACAAACAAACACAAACAAAAGCAAGGATTATTTAAGGTGATTTGGCTACCTTTATGATCTTGAATCGTCTATTTGAATATCTATTTGCCACTAGCCATAGATATTATTCATTTTATCTTAGTCTCCTTTAGTCTAAAGTCTGGGGCAGAATCTATAAATTGTCAATTTTCCCCATTACAAGTCCCCCATTACATTACATTTCCCCCCTTACATGAATTTAGTCACTTTTCACCAATAACATATTTTTCCAATCCAAGTCACTTTTATATTCTTTTCTAAATTGAAAAATTAATTTTAACTTTTCAACTTAGCTTTCCATTTGTTTGCCAAAAGTTTTTCTCTTCTTAATTCAGTTGCAAAAATAATCTTTATTTTTTTTCATATTGTTTTGGGGACACAGTCAGGGGTACTCAATGGTTACTTCTGGCTCTATGCAAAGGGTTTATTCCTAGTGGTGCTCAAGGGACCACATGGGATGCTGGGGATCAAACTTGGGTGGCTGTATGTTAGGAAAATACCCTTTCCACTGTTCTATTAGTCTGCTCCCCACCTCGTTAGCCCAAACAATCTTTTTAGAACATATTTCTAATTATTATCATGCCTGGCTTTCAGATAGCTGCGCTACTATAACATTTTAACTCAAAACTCCCATAAAACTATTGTACACTATTCCTACTCCTTTTGGTCTTTTTCCACTCACTATCATCTCCCTTTCTCTGCAAATTCTGGACATATTAAAATTTCTGTCAAGTGCTTATTAGGGATATCAATATTTTTTCATATAATTAACATTGGTCTAAAATGATTGGAAAATTTATGATATCTGGTCACTGTTTTTAACATGTGCTGAATAATAACATCCTGATAAAATACTCATTTTTATCTATTTTTAATTCCAAAATTTGTATTTGACTCACTTTATTAATTCATTACAATTGTCTTTCACACAGACACACACATGTTGCTCTTCTATTGTTTTGCTGTCAACTCAGAAAAGAAAGTATCTGAATGTAATTCTCTTTGCTCAAGACCTAGAACATGAGAATATACTTGAGAGCTCTCTCTTTCCAGCTGAGCGATGGTTTGAGAAAGGACTTCATCCTGCCAGGCCTCATTGCCCTATCAGCGTGTAGTGCAGGTTTCTGCCGAAATAGAGAGACAGAGTCCACTAACAGTCCCAAGGAGTCAGCCTGCTTATCATGCACCACCATTGATACGAAAAATGTCCACAGCTTGAGAATTCCCACCAAAGCAATGTCACTCCTCTGTCATCGGGTTAAGCCATGAGAACCCAATACCTAGACTACTTAACAGTGTAAGGCACTGTGAGCTATCAGACCCCAGAGGAACTAAATGAAACATGTTGTTGTTGTAGTTGTCCTTATTCTCCTGTGGAATCATTGTCCCAGAACTTTATAGACCAGAGAAACAGATGCATGTTTTGTACCCACTGACTTCCCCTATTGTTACTATTCACTCCGTTTTGCTCTACAATGGAGGATAAGTGCAGAATGTCTCCCTGTTGCATACATCTGGCTAAAACTTAAATAGAATATGTATAACAGAAACTCCTGCTGAGCATTCTGCCAAAAATAGCTAGATGAGAGATAGGGCATTTCAAATGTTTAAAACTAACAATGGAAAGCTAACAAGTCTGGTACATTTTCTCTTTTTAGTTGATTAATTCAAATTAGCTAGTTTTATATCTGCATTGCTAATAGCCCTCCCTCAAAAAAAATGCCTTGGTATTGTAAGTTTTCCTTGTTCCATTTTCTTTCTTTTGCAAATATGCCCTAGCCTATGCAAGGTCACTTGCCTTAATTAAAGGTTTATATGTCTAGGTAGTTTGTTCTCTCTTCAGAATTTCTTTAATATTATCTCTTGAGTTGACATTATTTTACTTGTTTATTTGATTGCAGAAGAAAATCCTTTGGCAGGTGTGTTGACAAAACTGCTAGGAGCCCCCAGAGACAATGCCCGCTTATTTCAAAAAGTTGCTGCTTTTGCAGCTTGACTCAAAAAGAGCATTTTCAAGAGGAAAACTGGAGGATGCTGTCAATCAAGTCGGGAAAAGAGCATTCTAGATCCAGGAGCTCCCCCACCCATGCAAGCTGGTCAGGCCCTTTCCTTCAACTTGCTCAGAGGCCTGGAAAGTTCAGTCACCGTTTTGTCTCCTAAAAAAGTACAAAGAAAAATGCATAATATATGATAATGGTCAAACTAGTAAGAATTAAAGTAAATGGGGTGATATAAAAAGGTTTCATACAGGATTAATAATCTTGCAATTTGTTATACAAAGTCAATTTTTTCCACTTGCGGAGCAAAGTTGCCCGGTGGGTTTATTGGTTCACTCATTATTAGATATATATCACTTTTATTGTTTCACATTTTTATAGTTTATTAAAAAAAGACATCATTCATGAATAAAACATTTTGGCTCCAGGCTGTCATGCGCTGAGTTTGGTCAGAGAGACTATACCATGCCTGTTTTAAAATAATAAACCAAACATACAAGATGGAAATAGCATACTATTAAAAAACATAAAACATATAGGAGGAGTCTCAAATTTACAAAGAGAAGTTTGTATCTCAAGTGAATTCTTCAGTATTATTTTCTTCATTTACTAACTGGGCAGGACCTTTTCTAATGTCTATTATTAATGAATCTGGCTTCACTGACCATATCCCTTGGGTCCATATTGGTTACTGTGGCTCCTCTAGTCCTCACTCTGCATTACAGTCTGAAAGCATCTAGATGGGACATACAAAGAGCAGTTCATATACTGCAATGGATAATTTAAAAAAACATGTAGCCTGATGGATATATTTATTGCTAGCTATTTTAATCATTTCACATATGCAAATGCATAACTAAGCATAATTAGGATATGAGCAATATTTTCCTGTTCACATTTTAATGTGGTTGACATACATGGTGTGTTGATCCCATTCTAGAGGACTCTGGTATATCAATAGGAGAATCTTAGATGAGTCTCTAGTCAAAAAGTATATATTTTATAAAAACAAACTAGCACATAAATTTCATTTACTAGAAACTATTACTTTAGTGTTTCTGCACTAGAAGTTAAGCGAACTCTATGGCTCTTGACCTGAAATGTTCGTTATTACTTTTGCAATGGCATGAAAAAGTCATGGGCAAAAGAGACATCAGAGGAAAGCTGAAGAAAAATGTTAACTATAAAGATATTTTACTCTAACTTTTAAACTTAAAATCTTTATTTAAACTTAAAATCTACATTTTTAGTCATTTCCTTAAGAATCAGAGTAAAGCCTGATGCCCTTAACTAATCATTCTTTTGGGAAGGGTTGGGCCATACCTGTCGAGGCTTAGGAGTTACTCCTGGCTAGTCACTCAGAAATCACTCCTGGCTTGGAGGACTATATGGGATGCCAGGAATTGAACCAAGGTCTCTCCAGGTTCAGTCGTGTGCAAGGCAAGCACCCTACTAATGGGCTACTGCTCTGGACCTATTCTCCATTCTTTTTGCTATTAATGATATATTGTTGTTATATGGTAGAACCAATGGGCAGAGTAGGCAATGGATATGTATATCTGTAGTTGTTGCAAAATACTACTTAATTTTATTAGACACATACTTCACCTATGTATTGTTAATTCAAAAGGTTTTATGGGAGGAGAATGAGATCCCAAAGCTAAGTTAATAGAACCTAAAAGCCATTTTAATCATACTTTCTCAACATGGTCAGTGCTAGAGCCTGGTGATACACTGGTACCAAGGGATGGGGACCATCTACCCCATGCCCGAGGTGCTCAGGGATCTCAAGGACTAAACTCATCAATGGTGAGAAACTGAAACGAGATTAAACTTTCTACCTTGTATATCCATGATATTCCCTTCTGGCCTGTAACTATTCTCCTATCACCATATCTTTTCAACATTCTTACTTATGTAAACAATTTCACTCAATAAATTAGAAAGCTAAACACAGGAATGGACTCATTAAAAACAAAACAAATCAATAGTTGCAATATAATTAAAAAAAACCACATCATTGTTTTGTCTTCTTCTGAAGTATTAGAAGAAGGTCATTTAAATATTTATACTCTTATTTTGTTAAATATTTGGGTATGAATTTTTTCTCTTTTTTATCATCAACTTTTTTCCTTTTTTTCTTTTTTGCATTTTGGGCTATAAAATTGTGGCTACTCCTGGCTATGTGCTCAGAAATCATTCCTGGTTCGGGGAACTATTTGGAACTCTGGGGATTGTCCCAGGTTCGTTCTGGGTCAGCTCCATGCAAGGGAAGCGCCCTACAGCTGTGTTATCACAACGACCCTAATCATCTACTGTTTTTTAAAAACCACACCTAGTGATGTTCCTGGATTACTTCTGAATGCACTTAAAAATTAGTCCTGAGCCTTCCCTGGAGGTGAGTTGAAAGGGGGAAGCTACTGAACTCTGCTGGAACTCAGATTCCAGCACCTATCTCTGTCTTCTGTGCTGTGCTGCATTCTTGGTATCCTGTGTGTGGTTTCATATGCACACGGCTAGCCTTCCCTAGAGCCTGATTTCATCCAGTGTGTGGCTTCATCTGCACAAGGCTAGCCTTCCCTGGAGCCTTCCCTGGAGGTGAGTTGATACGCCTGGAAAGGGGGAAGCCACTGAACTCTGCTGGAACTCAGATGCAAGCACCTATCTCCAACTGTCTCCTGTGCTGTGCTGCATTCTTGGCCTGATTTTATCCTGTGTGTGGCTTCATCTGCATAAGGCTAGCCTTCACTGGAGATGAGTTGATATGCCCAGAGAGGGAGGAGCCAGAGAAGCGTGGCCGCTCCACTCCGCTATGCGGTGGTCCACATCATTTAGGCAATGAATAAAACCACAACACGTAGAAAAAACCACAATACAAGTGTGACAATGGGGAAACACCGCAGGTCAGCACCAGACATAGAGAATAAAGACAGCAACTCAAATGACCAGAACATGTCCAACCAACCAGTCAGTCTCTCAGATAAGGAGCTTAAAGTCAAAATATGGAAGATGTTCAAAGAAAGTATAGAAGAGAACACTAATAAGAATTAAGAGAATATGAAGATAGAAATGAGAAAACTCCAAACTGAAATTTCAGGTCAAATAACAGGTCTGAAAAAATAAGTAGATGAATTGAAGAAAAACATCGTTGAGCTTTCCCACGGGTTAACAGCAGCTGAGGATAGAATTAGTACACTGGAAGATGAGAAAATAACAACTCCATACAGCAGAAGAGATTGGAAAAAAAGCCTTAAAGCAAATGATCAAACAATGGAAAAATTACTCAAAGATCGGGAACAGATGAAAATAGAAGTCTATGATAAGCTCAACAGAAACAACTTAAGAATCAATGGAGTCTAGGAGACTCAGGAACAAAATGTCCAGGAAGAATCAATGGTCAAGAACATCATTAAAGAGAAACTACCAGAGCTAAAGAATACATGCCATCAAATCCTGCCTGCCCGAAGAGTACCAACTAAAAGAGACCCCAGAAAAAACACCCTGAGACACATCCTAGTCACAATGACGAATCCCACAGATAGAGACAGAATTCTGAAAGCAGCAAGATTGAAAAGAGAAATTACATTTAAGGGACCATCCTTGAGATATACTGCAGACCTGTCACCTGAAACACTCAAGGCCAGAAAGCAGTGGTGGTACATAGTGACAAAACTCAATGAAATAAATGCTTTGCCTAGAATACTGCACCCAGCAAAACTCACTTTCAGGTTTGAAGGAACAATACATGGTTTCACAGACAAACAACAGCTCAGAAACTTCACAAACTCAAAACCAGTCTTAAAAGAAAAACTGAAAGATCTACTTTAAGACAAGACTGACCAAAAGGCACACCAAACTTTGATATAAAGATGGCACCAAATCCCAGGACAATTCTTTCTCTCGATGTCAATGGACTAAATGCACCAGTTAAGAGTCACAGAGTGGCTAAATGGATCAAAAAATCTCAATCCAAACTTCTGCTGCCTGCAAGAAATGCACCTGAATAGTCAGAACAAACATAGACTCAAAATAAAAGGCTGAAGGAAAATCATCCAAGCAAACAACACCCATAAAAAAGCTGGAGTGGCCATACTAATAACAGATGATGCAAACTTTATACTCAGAAAAGTTGTAAGGGACAAAGATGGACATTTTGTATTAATTAAGAAATAAGTACAGCAGGAAATCACTCTCCTAAACATATATGCACCGAATGAGGGGCCAGCAAAATATTTAATACAATTGTTGACAAATTTGAAAAATAATATCAATAACAACACAATAATTATGGGAGACCTCAACATGGCATTGTCAATACTTGATAGGTCAACCAGACTGAAACCCAACAAAAACATACTAGCCCTGAAAAGAGAAATGGAAGAAAGAAGCCTAGTAGATATATATAGGACACTCCACCCCCAGAAACCTGAATACACATTCTTCTCTAATGTACATGGGACATTCCTCAGGATAGACTACATGCTAGCACATAAAACATACCACCATAATATCAAGAGGATAGAAATTTTGCAAGCTACCTTCCCTGACCACAAGGCCCTGAAATTATATGTGAACTACAAAGGGACACAGAAAAAAAAACTTTAATACCTGGGAGTTAAACAGCCTAATACTGAATAACCAGTGGGTGCTAGATAAAATCAAAGAGTAAATCAAAACCTTTCTAGAAACAAATGACAATGGAGACACAAACTATCAGAACCTATAGGACACAGCAAAAGCAGTACTGAGAGAAAAATTTATAGCTTTGCAAGCACACATCAGGAAAGAAAAAGGGGTATACCTGAACAGCTTAATGAAGCAGCTCATAGAATTAGAAATTGCTCAACAAAAGGAACCAAAAATAGGGAGACAGAAGGAAATAACAAAGCTGAGATCAGAAATCAATAAAGTGGAAAACCGAAAAACAAACCAAAACATCAACGAAAGCAGAAGTTGTTTCTTAGAAAAAAATAAACAAGATTGATAGACCACTTGCAAAACTAACAAAAAAAGAGAGAGAGAAACTTGATCACTTGTATTAGGAATGAAAAAGGAAAGATCACTACTGATATGGCAGAGATTCAAAGGGTAATCAGAAACTACTTTGAGAAACTCTATGCCACTAAAAATGAGAACCTGAAAGAAATGGATAAATTCTTGGACTCTTATAATCTTCCACGGTTGAATGAAGAGGATATAGCATATCTAAACACCCCCATCATTATTGAGGACATTAAGACAGTAATAAAATGTCTTCCCAAAAAACAAAAGCCCAGGCCCAGATGAATTCATTAATGAATTCTTTCAAACCTTTCAAGAGGAAATCTTACCAATCATAGCCAGGCTCTTTCATGAAATCGAAAAAAAAGGAACACTTCCAAATAGCTTTTATGAAGCCAACATCACCTTGATACCTAAACCAGACAGATATGCTACAAAAAAAGAAAATTACAGACCAAAATCGCTGATGAACATAGATGCAAAGATCCTCAACAAAGTCCTGGCAAATAGGATTTAATGCCCCATTACGAAGATCATCCACTACAATCAAGTAGGTTTCATCCCTGGAATGCAAGGCTGGTTTAACATCCTTAAATCTATCAACATAATACACAACATCAACAACAAGAAATATAGAAATCACATGATCATATCAATAGACACAGAGAAAGCATTTGATATGGTCTAACACCCAATCTTGATCAAAACACTCAGCAAGATGGGAATGGAAGGAACCTTTCTCAATATAGTTATGGCCATCTACCACAAGCTAGAGGCAAATATTGTCCTCAATGGAGAAAAACTAATAGCATTCCCATCTAAATTCTGGCACAGGAAAAGGCTGTCCTCTCTCACTACTCCTATTCAACATAGCACTGGAGGTCCTTGTTATAGCGATTAGGCAAGAAAAAGATATCAAGGTATCAAGGGAATCCAGATAGGAAAGAAAGAAGTCAAGCTCTCGCTGTTTGCAGATGACATGATACTCTACTTAGAAAACCCTAAAAACTCTACCAAAAAGCTTCTAGAAATAATATATTCATATACCAATGTGGCAGGTTACAAAATTAACACACAAAAATTAATGGCCTTTATATACACCAATAATAATAGGGAATAAATGGACATTAAGAAAACAACCCCATTCACAATAGTGCCAAACAAACTCAAATATCTTGGAATCAACTTGACTAAAAATGTGAAGGTTTTATACAAAGAAAAGTGTAAAACTCTGCTCCAAGAAATAAGAGACAACATGTGGAAATGGAAACACATAACCTGATCATGGATTGGCAGGATCAATATAATTAAAATGGCAATACTCCCCAAAGCATTGTACAGATTTAATATGATCCCTCTAAAGATACCCGTGACATTCTTCAAAGAAATGGATCACGCAATTTTGAAATTATTTGGAACAATAAACACCCTAAATAGCTAAAGCAATCATTGGGAAAAAGAATATGGGCGGAATTACTTTCCCCAAATTTAAAATTTACTACAAAGCAATTGTGATTAAAACAGCATGGTATTGAAATAAAGACAGGCCTTCAAATTAATGGAATAGGCTTGAATACTCAGAAAATGTTCCCCAGACATACAATCACCCAATTTTTGATAAAGGAGCAAGAAATTCTAAATGGATCAAAGAAAGCCTCTTCAACATGTGGTGTTGGCACAACTGGCTAGCCACTTGCAAAATAATGAACTTAGACCCCCAGCTAACTTCATGTACGAAGGTAAAGTTCAAATGGATTAAAAACCTCGTTATCAGACCAAAACCATAAGATATATAGAACAACATGTAGGCAAAACATTCCAGGACATTGAGACTACAGGCATATTCAAGGAGGAATCTGCACTCTCCAAGCAAGTAAAGCAGAGATTAACAGATGGGAATATATTAAGCTGAGAAGCTTCTGTATCTCAAAGTAAATAGCGCCCAGGATACAAGAGCCACCCACTGAGTGGGAGAAACTATTCACCCAATACCCATCGAATAAGGGGCTAATCTCCAAAATATACAAGGCACTGACAGAAATGTACAAGAAAAAAACATCTAATCCCATCAAAAAATGGGGAGAAGAAATGGACAGACACTTTGACAAAGAAGAAATACAAATGGCCAAAAGACACATGAAAAAATGCTCAACATCATTAATTATCAGGGAGATGCAAATGAGGTACCACCTCACACCACAGAGATTGGCACAAATCACAAAGAATGAGAATAAACAGTGTTGGCAGGGATGTGGAGAGAAAGGAACTCTTATTCACTGCTGGTGGGAATGCCATCTAGTTCAACCTTTATGAAAAGCAATATGGAAATTCCTCCAAAAACTGGAAATCAAGCTCCCATAAGATCCAGCTATACCACTCCTAGGAATATACCCTAGGAACACAAAAATACAATACAAAAATCCCTTCCTTACACATATTCATTGCAGCACTATTTACCATAGCAAGACTCTGGCACAGCCAAGATACCCTTCAACAGATGAATGGATAAAGAACCTGCGGTACATATACACAATGTAATATTATGCAGCTGTCAGGAGAGATGGAGTCATGAAATTTTCCTATACATGGATGTACAGGGAATCTATTATGCTGAGTGAAATAAGTCAGAGAGAGCGTAAGACGCAGAATGGTCTCACTCATTTATGTGTTTTAAGAAAAATGAAAGACATTCTTGCAATAATAATTTTCAGACACAAAAGAGAGGAGGGCGGAATGTTGTGGCCAAACCTGTTCGCAAGACGCCAGCGCCTGCAGACAGATCCTTCGTGGAGTTTCGGGAAAAAATCCGCGGGGAGAGAGTGGGTACACCGACGGCGAACGACGGAAATATATTGTAGAAATGAATGAAACCACACAGATAGTATGGGGACTCAACGTTATCAAGGAACGAGAGACAAATTTATTTTTTGAGCTGGTAGACTTTTAAAGGTTAGAGGCAGGGAAAAGCGGGTGCAAATTCTAGACATCAAAGAGGCTGGGAAAAGAATGAAGGACTCTAGCTTAGATT
The DNA here is from genome assembly GCF_024139225.1 of Suncus etruscus. Lineage (NCBI taxonomy): Eukaryota > Metazoa > Chordata > Mammalia > Eulipotyphla > Soricidae > Suncus > Suncus etruscus. The sequence goes on from NC_064850.1 coordinate 168,832,777, forward strand.
AGCATATAAAAGAGCTGAAACTGAAGGTGAAAAAAGGGGAGTTTCTGTATTTTGGGTAAAGAGGTAAATTTTCAGGAAGCGAGAGAAATGTTTTAGTGTTTAGAGGAAAAATGAAAATTGCTTATTTTGAGTAGACAGTGAAAATTACTCTGTTTAGAGTAAACAGAACAAAAAGTGAAAATTACCCTGTTTTGGGTAGACAGAGCAATAAGTGAAAATTACTTCACTCATGAGCTAAGTTGAAAAACCAGTTCTTGGCGCCAAGGGAGTTAAAACAGTGGGAGACTTAATTTGGGGGGATTTGATACTGTGCTTCTTTGTTAACAAGAATTATTAAGGCCTGAATTTATAATGGTCAAAAAATAGAGAAATAGTTACAGCCCTTATGAAATTATGTCCAAATAATCCACGCAAAGGGTCAAGTGATTTTGACTGCTCTAAGCGGGCCTTTTTGGCACATAATTTTTTTTTCAGGAGAGCACTACACGTTGGTGTGTGTGCTTCCTGAGTGGGAATGTAGCAGCGGAAGTCACATCCCACCTCATGAAGCACAAAAGAGAGGAGGGCGGAAGTCACAGCCCACCTCATGAAGCTCACCTCAAACAGGGATGAATTTAGTTAGAGAAATAACTACATTTTGAACTATCCTAACAATGAGAATGTATGAGAAAAATATAAAGCCTGTGTAGAGTAGAGGCGGGGGTTGGATGGGGAGGAGGGAGATTTGAGACATTGGTGATGGGAATGTTGCACTGGTGATGTGTGGTGTTCAAGTTGTTTAAATTATATATATATAAATTAGTCCTGAAGGTGCTCAGGGATCATATGGGATCTTGTAGCTCAATCCAGGTCAGCAATATTATCTTATTGGCAGTACTATTGCTCTAGTCTCTTATTTTTTGCTATTAGAAATAAGCTCATGTATATAAAATCTGTCGAAAATTAGTAAATTAACAGTTTATCTTGGATGAGTACCCAGAGATAATACTTCGTTTATGGTGCTTATTTTACAGGTAGCTGACGACAGAGAGATACCCAGCATTGTATATGGTTCCCTTAGCAAAGAAAGTGTGATCACTAACATACAAGTTCAGGATAAAGCCCAGAGGACAGGTAGGTGTGGCCCAACAACTACATTCCCAAAAATATTTCCTGAAAAGAATGCAAATAAAATATTATAGGTCAGGCTTATATAACTGTACAGCCATGATTTATTTCTTAAACTACTAATATTATTTCTTTCCTGTATAGAGCAGAAGCTCACAGACTCTGCATTACAATTTAATATGTCAGAAACAATAAAATAGCCTCTTTTTTTTTTGGATTTTGGGTCACACCTGGCAGCGCTCAAGTGTTATTCCTGACTCTATGCTCAGAAATTGCTCCTGGCAGGCACAGGGGACCATATGGGATGCTGGGGTTCAAAACACCATCCTTCTGCATGCAAAGCAATCGCCTTACTTCCATGCTCTCTCTCTGGCCCCAATAAAATTGCTTTTAATTGAACTAATTTTAGTTATATAAAGTGATGCTGTTAAGCAGTCAAGCAAAGATCAATTAACATAAATTTTCACCAAAATGACTCATTGGATTCAAGTGATACATAAAATTATGATGAAAATATCCATTTATTTATTTCAGTTTCCATGAAATAAAATCAAATCATTAGAATCATGTTCAGCCATTTTAATGTCTTACACAAATGTCCAATTCTGTCAATAAGAGATTTGTAAGAAAGTTTTGGATTAGATATTATGATTGATTAGGTTTTGCATTAGTTTGGGAAAGGAAAAGAATAATTTTCCATAATTCTGGATAATACCTCAACTAATTGGCAAGCCAGCACATGCAATTGGCTACTCTGTAGAAACTATCCTTTGGAACACTTGTAGAAAGGAGAAATGTCATTGGAACATAACTTAAGAGAGCCAAAATTTATTCCTGAATAGTCTGAGGCTTGCCTTGAAGAAGACACAGATGGACATCCTATACAGCAAATACTAAACCAGCAATGTGATATAAATGCAATCTGCCAAAACCTTCCCTGAAAAATCAAAACTTAAATATCCAGAATATTCTCAAGTGTCTAAAACAATGATTTTTTTGTTTGTTTTAATTGTTAAGTCATCCCTAGACTTACTCAGAGACTGTGTGTGGCTTTCCCTTAAGGTCTATTTCTCCAAAGATGTCCACAATTATATATGTATATATATATTATATACATATTATATGTTTTATACACATATATATGTGCTAAATAACTTTTCCTGCCATTTGAGTTATTCATTTACTCCACAGTCATGTTGATTAATGTGTAACTATGTTAATAATAGGTAAAATATCTGTTGCTATGAAATATTGTGAAATCATAAAACTGATATATCATCTCAGATGTAACTCTCAAACTTTCAAAAACTAAATACTTTTGAATCATATATAATAAAAGTAGTAAGCTAGGCACAGAGGGGACCACTTTTTCTAGCAGCCCCAGGGGTAAGGGAAGAGGATATGGGAAGAAGGACGGGCACGGAGGTGGAGGGAGGACAATTCGGTGATGGGAATTCCCCTGATGTTATGTTAATATGTACCTAAAATATCATTGTCAATTATGTGTAAGCCACTACGATTAAAATAAAAATTATATTTAATAAAAAATAAAAAATAAAAGTGTAATATATAATGTATCTTCTTATTTGCAAGGCTTCTTAGTTGGAGATATATTTATATATTGTACAAGTATATAAAGATGGCTAAAGTGTTTGGTTCCACATTTAACATCTATAAGAAATACTAGAAAGTCTTTTTATTTTAAATAGTACTGGTGAGTACCAAAAAGATTGTCATTTCCATTTGTAATTATACATATTATATAGCTGCATAAAAAGAAAATAGTATTGAGTGCTGACTTATAAGAGAAAAATCACTTTAATAAATCATAGGCATTTACAAAGAAAATATATATAAAATATATATTGTTTATTGTTTTCAGTTATTCATACTTTGGAGAATTTCAATCCTATTTAATTGAAAGCTGATGAAGTCGTCTTTGGTAAATTTAATTGCATCCCATCAATGGAAAAATGTGACGTGTATTACAAGATGATACATGTGTTTGCTTTTATACTTTAATATCACATTCAGAATGCACTTAGAACTTTAATGTTTTCACATTAAATTTTCTTACAAAAATTTGCTGAATATATTTCTATCATTACTTACAATAAGATCAGAAATAATCTAAATATCTCTAAATAATAGGGCTAGAAATATCCATCAGATATTTAATAAAAACTCATATTTTCTATTCCTGAGAATATAAGAAAGAAGTATTGCTAAAAGTATAAAATTCCATACAGAAAGAAAAGCTGAAATCTGTAGGTACAATAGTACAATTCTTCTAAGTGCATACAATGTATTTTAATATTTTACAAAATTATATGTAATTTATAGATTAAATTGATTCATCCTACAAATAAATATTTACATAATCAGTACGTAATGCTTTCATAAGTACATGTAGAATCATTGATGAAATGAACTTTTATCATATTGTTGACAATTAAATTATGAGAAATTTTTTCTTCTAATTTTATGAATTTTTAAATAGAAACTTCTCTGCAAGACAAAAATAGTTATAATTGATGCATTAAACAGAATTAATACTCATGATGGTTTAAAATGTACAAATAAAACAAGAGTGTGTGGCATGGCACAAAATTAATGTGTTGATCTATATCCTCACTTTTGGAAAAGCTAGTCAAAAGTTATGCTTCTTTTCAATTGCACATTGTTACTATTTTAATCTGATAAATGGCACATTAATTTTGTCAGGTATTCTAATAGATATGTTGTTCAAACAATTATAATTCTTATTGTTTAAAGAATAATTATCATGTGTTAGATACAGATCTTGGAAAAGGAATACAGTTGTTACGAGAAAAATTCCAGTTTTTTAGACTATATATTCTAGAGAGTAGTCTAAAGAGAAGTGGAAAAATATATAGAATAATATGTCTGATCTTTTATATGGGTGCTAATACATCTTCCTCTGTATTTACCTATTTCTTTAATATATTAATAGTCTCAGTACAAATAATTGAAAAAAGTAGTAAAGATATTTACAGGAGCTAAGGCAGTTGCTTTGCATGCAACTAACTCTGGTTCAATATCCAATACCTCACATGATCCCCGAGTAGTGCCTGGAAGTATCCTCTTAATACAGAATCTGAAGAAAGCCCTCAACATAACTATGTGTGCTCATCCATTTACACACAAAAAAGAAAGAGATGGTATGTGATAGGATGAGTATGAATTTAATTAATTTCAACAATGCAAAATAAAAGCTGTATTAACATTTAAAACAACCATAATGATTGTGAAGCAATGTCTTAAGAATAGAAAATTGGGGCCGGTGAAGTGGCGCTAGAAGTAAGGTGCCTGCCTTGCAAGCACTAGCCAAGGAAGGACCACGGTTCGATCCCCCGGCGTCCCATATGGTCCCCCCAAGCCAGGGGCAATTTCTGAGCGCTTAGCCAGGAGTAACCCCTGAGCATCAAACGGGTGTGGCCAGAAAAACCAAAAAAAAAAAAAAAAAAGAATAGAAAATCTTAGCATAAGTTCATTTCAAGCATCAGGAATATAAATTAATAACTCTATGTTATAAATTAATATAACAAAAGAAAATTCCAACTCGGAAAGCATTATGGTATTTTGGATTCATAAGTGAGTAATAAGGACATGGGATTAGGAAAATAGTTTATGCTCATACTTTATGCCATGATAACAACATAAATTTTTAATTATGAAAGACAAATGTGGGTCATTAATAGGTAATGCAGTTATGTAATTTATAAAATGAAGATCTTTTTTGTTTTGTAGAAAATTATTTTTTAAAAGAAAACACAAACCTGAGTTAAACCTTGTCATAATCATCGTGGAGAGAGAATGGTTTGAAATAAGGCAGAAAATGTCAAAGCACTTAGAGCACCAGAATGTCAGTAAAATTCAGGATAAATTCTGAGGATAGGAATTTCCTCAAGTTCTATGATTTGAGACAGATTTACTTTAATTTAATTCTCCATTTTTTGTTGGCTATTGGACCATACTTGGAGTTTCCCAAGCCTTGTTTTTTGCTCTGTGCTCAGGTATTAATCACAGTGGGCTCGGGTGACCTTATGGGGTGCTGGAACTTCAACCCAGGTCAGCAGTATGCCAGGCAAGCTGTACTATCTTTCTGATGCAAGGGCTATATTATGATATATAACAAATATATATGAATATTCTTTTTATATGCATGTTATTAATAGACTTATTTAATTAGAGAAAGCTGGTAATAGAAAAACATAATTACAGTTGCTCTTTCAGCATATTTATCAAAAATATGTTTACAGCTGTAAAAAAAATACTGTGAATTACAGATCCAGAAATGTTAGGAGGGTTCCAGAGAGATAATGTACCAGGTGAGGAACATGCCTCGAAAACTGTTGACCTTGGTTCAATACTTTATATGGCCCACTGATCCCAACCATAAGTGATCCCTGAGTGCAGAACAAAGGAGCACTGTTTGGTATTGCCACAAACAAACACAAACAGAAGAGAAATATTAAGGAGAATTCAGAATTTGAGTTGTTAATTTTGTTCTGTTGATTGTATATTTATATGGAGGACTCTGTAAAGATCTAGAATGCTTTAGTTTAGAACTCAGCAAAGAAATTGAAGTAGAAAGATAAAAAATAGGAAATAAAAAACTAATGGATTTTGGAAAAATAATATAGAGGAAGATTTATAGTACATAAAAAATGAATTTAGGACATTTACCACCAATGGCTATTACTACTAAAGAAAGGGAAGACTCTGGAACTAGCTAGGTCAATGAAAATTTTAAAACAATGTCTGTTAGGACTGAAAAAGTCTATTGCTAGAGATAAAAATCAATTTTGACTCAATCTTAAGTTTTCAATATTTGAAAACCGAATTGCAAGGCTGAGTATGGAGTGAAATCACAAACTAGCATAGTGCATATCCTGCCCCTAAAATGCAATTATTCTAATTACATGGCAATTACAGTATATCCAGAGTAAATTACTTACTTGTTGGCATCCTGTGGAATAAAGTAATCTGGCAATTTGTTCTCAATTATGGGATAGAATATTGCAGATTGAGTAACAGCTACCAGATTTCTTATCAGACATCATCACATCGCCCTTTGCTTACTTTCGTTATAAATCTCTTTAGGTCTTCCTTTGTTTTTTAAAAGCTAACATAGACACTTTAAAGTTGTACACAATTGATTTTTGTTTTGTGATGTCTAAAAATAATTTTATAATGAGCAATTGCACATAATCAAGTTAAATCATCGAAGACTTCATTCTTGAGATTATTGGGTGGGGGGGATTTTGGGTCACACTTGACAGCGCTCAGGCTCCTGGCTCCTAGCAAGCTCAGGGGACCATCTGGGATGCCAGGATTCGAACCACCATCAGTCCTGGATTGGCTGCATGCAAGGCAAACGCCCTACCAGTGTGCTATCTCTCTGACCCACATTCTAGAGATTCTTAAACCAGTTAAATAGACATATTAAAATCCACAATTCCTAAAAGAATATTCTTATCTAATTTATCTGCATTCTGTCAGTTGAGGTTCTGTAGGTAGTTTTTAAGTATTTTAAATATTCATAAGAAAAATATTTCTAGATAATAATAATAAATATTTCTTCTAATAAAATAGTTAGAAAATAAAGAATTATAATTTATGATTAATATAAATAAAATTGACCCATACATTTCACTTATAATTTTTTTTGGCTTTTTGGGACACACCCGGTGATGCTTAGGGCTTACTCCTAGCTATGTGCTCAGAAATTGCTCCTGGCTTGGGGGACTATATGAGATTCTGGGGATCAAACCTCAGTCTGTCCTAGGTTAGCACATGCAAGGCAAATGCCCTATTGTTGTGCCACTGCTCCAGCCCCTCACTTATAAATTGGACATTGTCAAACTAGATAAAACTTCAGATGCATCTACACACTAAATATGACACAGATAAGATAAAAATAAAAAGATGAAAAAGAATGCAGCATAAAAAGAGTAACCATAAGGTTGGATTTTTGCTTTGTATCAGTAATGAAACAAATTCAAGTGCTTAAAGTAAGACTCAGGTATTTCTTATGGCTTGGGTGTCAGTTGAAAAATGGGCCTCACAGGACATAACTCAAGGTGTGGGCTCAGATGCATTGCTAGAATTTTCTAAAGATTTTAGGGAGAATTTATTTTCTTGCCTTTTGGTTTATATAAGATGTCTCATGCTTTCTTGTTTTTGTCCACGTCTACCTCTAAGAAAAGCAATCAAATCATCATTCTTACCGTTGTTTTTTTTTTGTTCTGCTACTTTTATTTCTTGCCTAGTATTGTCTTACAAGAAACCTTGTGATTATGTTGGTTTCACTGAAATAATGTCATGTAATTCCTCATTACAAATCCGTTTATTAGTAGCCTTAATACCATTTTAAGTTTATCTTTCACCACTAACGATTTTTTCAGTTTCTGGAGATAAGTATATAGACACGTTTTGTGTACCACTATTGTGCTTACTGTAACTATTGAATATTCTATTGTAATAGAATAAATTAACTAAAAACCAAAATGATATAAAAATTTACAAATAAATAATCACTTAATAAAAATCATTACATCATCAAAATATAGAACTCATAAATATGTCAATGTTTAATTGGACTTTAGAGAAATAATGAGAACTATGACTCAAAAATAAAGCAAAATAAAATATATACATAATTATAACGAAACTTCTTTTGTGTTGCTTTACCTTGGTTTATTTTTTTGGTCACACCTCGTGCTGCTCAGAAATTATCCATGCATCTGTGATCATGGAACAATCTTAGTCCTTCCTTAAAGCACATGCACAGTATCAGGGATCAAACCAGGATTGCTGAGAAGGGTACACAGACAAGGCAATAAACCTCTTCTGTACTATCTCTCTGAATTCATAACCAAATATTTTAACTCATCTTCTTCATCATAGATATTAAACATGAAGACACATACAAATTTAGAATGGTTTATTTAAAAAAAAACTTTTTAAAAAATGTTTTGGGTTTTATTTATTTAGTTAGTTAGTTTTAGGGTTTGGGGCCACACCGGCAGTGCTCAAGGGTTATTCCTGTCTACCACACAGAAATTGCTCCTGGCTAGCTTGGGGACCATATGAGATTCTGGGGCACAAACCCTGCTCCTTCCCGGGTTGGCTGTGTGCAAGGCAAACACCCAACCACTGTGCTATCACTCCAGCCCCAGAACTCTGCATACAACTAATTTTGGTAACCTATTTAATATTTATAGAGACAATAATCACAAAATAAACTGTTAAAACTTGTTTTTAGATACAAATTAATATTTTTATAAAATTGTAGCATAGACTAAGCATTAAGAAAAAGATATTTGGGCCAGAATGATAGTACAGCAAATACATAGCTAGCCTTACATGCTGAGACCCAGGTTTGATTCCTGGCATCCCAGGTGTTTTCCCAAGCACTGACAGGAGTATTTCTCGGTTCATAGGCCAAAGTAGCTCCTGAGCATAGCTGTATGCACCCTCCAATCCCCCTATAAGCAGAAAAGAGAGAAACTCAATATATTTGAAAATTTTCTAGCATAATGTTTCTTAATAATATATTACCAATTTCTATTACACAATACATGAAAAGATGCATTATGAAAAAGCATAGTTTGTCAAAAACATTAAGGGTATTTAAAATGCTTATAACAGTGTACAGAAATTGCCATAATTCTAAGAACAGTAGAAAGGAACAGACAGAAAAATGACTGCTATTTTTATTCATGACAAAATATTCCATCAAATTCAGAATAGAAGAAAAAATATTTCAACATATAAAGGGCAGCTACAAAGAAAATTATAGTTTTCTCTATATTAAAAAAAGAATAATTTCCTGAGGAAATATTTGCCAATCCTGCTTATTTTCCTCAAATTTGATCTTTCTACAAGTATTCATTGCTAGACTATTACATTTCCCTCAGCCTTTTTAGTTATTTTATAAAGTAGATTTTATATCGTTTACCTTCAAGAATAGAATCATAAAGTCTAAATTTGCTAAATTTTGTAGCTCTGATGAAAGAGTTAAAAACTGCATTGCATTAAATTATTTATTATCATGATATTAAGGAGCTCAAAGCAGCAGTTGATATTTGAGCAATATTTACATCATTAAATGGTTTTAGAATAGGCTCCACTGACACTGACAACTGAAACTGATTATATAACATAATCTAAATGAAACAGTTAAATAAACCTACTATATTCTGGAGTAGATTATGAATTATCATTAATATCTGTAAAACTTATAAGATGAGAAACAGTGTAATTATCTAATACTAAAACATTCATTACTGTTTTGAAGCCTAAGAAAAGCAGTAAGAATCAAATTTTAAAAAGACATTAAAAATTAAGCTAATTTTTTGGTTTTCAAACGATATGATTTTCTATTAAAAATCCTAGAAATCTACAAGGAAATTACTTTAGAACAAATATGTGAATTTAACAAGTTTATATATACACCAAATCCAATTTTATTAATATCTACAAGGAAAAGGTAATTTCAATAATTATATGTACTAATAAAGGCAATTTGATTAATCAATCACGAAGATTGAATGAGTATATGTACTAGAAAAGGCAACTTGGTGAGTAGATCATAAAGATGTGGTGTAAAAACAAACAGGCACACAATGGAAAACTATAGGGTATAATGCGAACATGCGATTCACTGCAACATGGATGAAATTGGAAGATATCTTGTTAAATGAAGCCAGAAGAATAAGAATAGTTACAGGATGATATCACTTATATGTGGTATGTAGAATAACTGCATGAGGTAAAGCAATGTTAGTTGAAAGGTGAGTTGCTTTGAACAATCTTGTCTCAGAGTATAGTGAGGAGAAGGAAAGAAATAGAGTAGAGAAGGAGAAGTATGTGAAAGAACGGGTGTGTAGAAGGGTAGAGGTTAAGGGAATTCAGGTACATTGGTGGAATTCAGGAGGGTAAAACAATATCCAAACCATGAACAAAATTGAAATTAAACTATGAATAAGTTGGTAAATAATGTTCTTTCTTTCAATAACATTTTTTAAAATAAAATAACCTTAACTTTCTGGAGCATAAAAATCTCTAAAGATTTAACAAAACATTTACAAAATATATACAACTTATCATAAAAAAGTTCACAGAGAAATAATGTAGGTTGACAGACTCAATTCTAGTTTAATGTTAAGTATTATTATAAATTAATCCATAGATTTATTTGTTTGTTTATACTTTGGATCACATCTTGCAGTGCTCAAATATTACAACTTGCTCTGTGCTCGAAGGTAACTAACTCTGGGCAGTGCTCCGGGGCTCTGTGTAGTACCAGCAATTAAACTTTATTAGCCAAATGCAAAGCAAGAATTTTAAGCCTTTGCCACAAGTTTAGTGTATTGGTTTAATTAAAATAAATAATAATATTCCATTTCTATAGTTGAAGACAAATGGGTTACATATAATTTAAGTTTTATACATACATGTTATTTTAAATTTTGATGGCACTGATTATTTTAGTTTATAACTATTAAATTTATTTAACTTTGAAGATCTAGAATTGGCAAAACAATTTTGGGAGGAAAAAGTTTATGATTGATTTTGGGGTATTGAGTGAGAAATAAAATGAAATGATTTAATAAGGTGATATGGATATCCTTTATCTAAATAGATAGTTTGTATGGCTTGATATATTTGTCAGAGCCAATTAAATTTCTCATTTGATAAACTGTGCATCTCACTAGCATAATCCTCACTGATTTTATAAAAATTGTTAACCTTTTAAAGGTGAATTTTTAATTACTGAACTCTAGTTTGTAGGTATCTTTTTTTTTAGAAGAATGATGATAAGGTTCAGCAATTTGGAAGGTATGTTAGATTTACACTGGCCTTAAGATAAATAAAAATGTTATAATGAGTCAAGCTTTGCTTGACACTATTGAAAAAGATTAGCAAATAATAAAATTGAAATAATCTTTTTTTTTTTTTGGCAGTGCTCAGGGGTTATTTCTTGCTCTATGCTCAGAAATCACCGCTGGCAGGCACAGGGGACCATATGGGATGCCAGGATTTGAACTATCGTCCTTCTGCATGAAAGGTAAGTGCCTTACCTCTATGCTATCTCTCTGGCCCCAAATTGAAATAATCTTAAGAAAAAAGTCAAGCATCTTAACTGCACATCATAAGAAAAACATTTAGATTGAATGGGGTATTCTGGGTTAAATTAATTGCATTTTTAATATACAACAAAATAAATAATTCTGTAATTTAATTAATCATAATTAGAATGTCTAGATTATATCAAAATAATACATTTATAATTAATTTATATGGTGAAAAGACAATTCTTACAAATGAACCACAAGAAACAAATATAGAATGACAATGTTTAGGATAGCAAAATTATAAATGTATGAATGTTTTATTTTTCAAAAAATTATAATATTTAGTGGTAAAAAAATCATGAAATCAGTAATTCATTCTCAAGTACTTGTAAGCAACTCTTTATTGCCCCCTCCCTATGCATATTTATTTGTATGGAAACATTATGCAGACAAAAAGTTAACAAAAGTATTAGAGTAAAACAGCTGGTAATTTTGGAAGAAAGATGATAATTGAAGTTCTTTCTATTCTTTAAGTTTTCTCTGTATTTATAGTACAAAATTAAAGTGTAAAACACACAATAATATCTTAATTCAAAGTTGTTGACATGTCATTGCGTTGAAATATATATGCTAAAAATGAAAGTACATTGATTATTCTAAAACCAGTTATAGGAAAATCATAAAATTAATTTAAGAGAAACAGATTTAGGAGCAAAAGTTAGTTTCTGAGTCTGATTGACAAGTCTGCAAAATGAATCTCTGTCTCCAGAGGACAATTGCACTAGCTTTCTACCACCTCTGTTAATCTGCTTCAACCATGTCCCTAGTTGCCACTGAAAATGAGAAGATAGTTTTGCCTTTGGGGCCTATTCTATCCTTAGATCCTCTGCATATACTGACAACTAGAAGGGCAAGTGAATGTGTTTTGTGATCTCTACACTTGTCTATTGGGAACAAAGTTGTAGCTCTGTTATGTTCACCTGCCTCCAGAAACAGGCTTAGAAAGGTAATGATCCTATTGTACGATTCGTCTGGTTGAGATTAAAACTAAAGATGAATTCTTAGGAGAAAAATCACCATGTTTTAACTGCTATGACCGTGACCACTCAACCATCTTCACTGAATAACTGCAACATCCCTAGTAATATGCCTACCACAGTAGAGGATGTCAAATGAAGGAGGATATGGAGTCCTTGATGTACACATCGAATAAATTTAGAGAAAACAAGAATTATAAGAATAAAATAATGAATGAAACATTTCTGTATTAGAAATATAATAGTTACAGAGGCAGGGCTGGGCTCAGAACACTCCACATGCCAGGACTTCTGGGTGTCTTCGACTGGTATGTTGGGGGTTCTGGGAAGGACAGCTAGCCATAGGCCCCCTGGGCTGACCACTTAGTCCAGGGGACCAAGATCCCCCCCACACCAGGCGGGTTCAGGGCCATGCCTGGTTAATCGGGCCCTGGGGGGAGAGGGGGCGAAATTTCTCCCTATGCATCCAAAAAATACAGAGGCTCGGCTGGGCTCAGAACACTTCACATGCCAGGACTTCTGGGTGTCTTCGACTGGTATATTGTGGGCTCTGGGCAGGACAGCTAGCCATAGGCCCCCTGGGCTGACCACTTAGTCCAGGGGACTGAGATCCCCCCACACACCAGGCGGGTCTTCAGGGCCACGCCTGGTTAATCGGGCCCTGGGGGGAGGGGGGAGAAATTCTTCCCTATGCATCCAAAAACTACAGAAGCAGGGCTGGGCTCAGAACACTCCACATGCCAGGACAGGGCTCCCTGCATTGCCCTTTGATTATGAAATGAAACGAGAGGATGCTCCACATCCTGACTTCAATGTAGGATATACAGATTCCAGGATCTTTAATACAGAAACATGATAACAACAACAGAGACTGTGTGAAAAATAAAGGTGAGTTGGCACTACAGACAATGTCTTGGATTGGATCATCTAGCTTGCCTGGAGCCTAGAGTTGGTCTTGTGCCAAGAAACTTCAGGGATCAGGTCTCTTTGTATTTAGGCCAAGGTTTTTCCTTTCCATGTCCCTCATATTTTGGTGGGCCTATGCAAACAACAATTGCCACTCTAACACCATTTTTACTGTGCTCCTTTGACTCTAATCCTTAAAAAGAACCCATTTAAAATTTGAGGTTAACTTAAGCTAATATGCATGTATATGGAAATGTAAAAAATACTATGCCTGTAATGTTTAAGGAATTATGTAAATTTTATGGCTTTAGATTGCCTTGTGTGCTGTTAAGAAATATTATAATGTGTTACAATCTGGGGACTTGAGGGACAAAGTAATTGTACATCGATTCTGTCTTATTTATCTTAATATTCTTTGGCTGAAATTTCAAAGTTAAGATATCAGCAAGGGGACTTCTGAGAATTATGTTATGGGTGATTATCCTCCACTGTAACTTTACCTTGTCCTCTTTCTTTGCATCTTTGTTCTCATAATTAAAAATAAAAAATTAAAAAAAGAAAAGATAGTTAAATATTATACTGAAGCAAATGTTAATGAGTAATGTTCATAATTTAAATTTTTATACAAAGTAACTTACTTAGTCCATTAATATTTTGCTTTTATATTATGCATAATATTATATAATGTTATATTATAGTACTATTGTCTAATAGTAATATTTGTCTAAATTATAGTTAAAATAAAAAATGTTAAGTGCTGAAAAAAAAAGAAATATAATAGTTACTTTTTTCTTTGTTTTTTTTTGGAGGGGGGTCACACCCGGTGACACTAAGGGGACACTCCTGGCTATGTGCTCAGAATTTGCTCCTGGCTTGAGAGACCATATGGGACGCTGGGGGACTGAACAGTGGTCGGTCCTAGGCTAGCACCTGCAAGGCAGACAGACAGACGCCTTACAGATCCTTGCCACTGCTTTAGCCCCAATAGTTACTATTTTTAAGTAAATAACTAAACCATCAATTCTAAACCCTTACTCTTTTTCACAATTCAAATTATTTTAAAAATGTAACATGGCAATTAAAATATAGCATAATTAGAAAATAAAGATAAATGCCATTCGTATATAAGTAAGGCAACATACAAATTATATTAATTCATTAAACAATTCTTCTGTATCACATCACAGCACATTTTACAAGCTGTCTATAAAATCTTCAAGAATCATTTTCAAATTTACTTGGGAAACATACAACCAAAAAATAAAAACCTGAATGATTGCTCAGAAAGTTTTGTCTTCCAACTTATTATAGAATTACTATGAATCATCCTCCAATTTACTACAGAATAACACCATCAAAGACTATATTATGTATATACATATATTTATAGGGTACATTTGATAAATATTCAACTATACAGGATATAAGGTTATGCTAAGTGATCAATTAAAAGCTATGAAATGGAAAAATTATGTCACAGGCAATTCAGAAGTAGTATTTTACTTAGAAGTCAATAATTATGTGTTTTGTACGCTAACTCATATTGAATACAATTGAGGAAAGTAACTGGAGAGATATTCTAGCAGGTGGGGTGCTTGCCTTGCATATGATTCACATAGGTTCAGTCCCCAGCACCCCCTATCGTTCCTGAGTTAGACTCTATTGTTCTCTGAGTGCTAAGCCAGGAACGAATCCTTAGGACCATTACATGTAGCACATGAAAGCATAAATAAATAAATAAACATTAAGTTTAAGGAGAGGTATTTTTTAACAAATATAAAAGTTCTGAGGAAATGGAGTTAAAGTAAGTCATAATATGCCGCCCGGTAAATCCAGGCTCCATATTGTTTCAGAGGACATATTTATAAACTATAAATACTTTTAAACTTATACACAATTTTACCATTATTCAAACTACTTATAAAACTTAAAAATGTGAATGATTTGTTTATTGTAGAGGTTAGAACTGATAGGATTAACAGAGCAGGATCACTCTAGGCTACCGAGATCCCTAGAGTGCTAACAGGACCACAACTGAGAGAATAGTCTCATGTTTTAAATGTAAATAATGGTCATAGACAAAATGAGATGAAAAAAGTGATAGTAATTTTTACAAAGATAGAAGATTAAAAAAAAAAAAAGAAAAAAAAAGCCTTCAGGATAAATATACGAATTACAAATAAAATATTGTCAAATAAATTAATCACTGAAGATAATATACCATGACCAAGGAGACTTTATCCCAATTAGCAAATGGAACTCTATTAATATAATTTATCATTTTAATATGCCTAAGATGATAAAGTATTATCTTCTCAAGAGACACTTGATGAGATTCAATATATAAAGAATAACTAAGCATAATATAATAATTTGTAAAAGCATTATATTTATTAAAATACTGACCTTTATCATTAAAGGAACAAAAATAGATACTTAAAAATATATCAAATAAGTTATTTGAAATTATATCCAATAAAATTAATGATAATAATATTGTAAATAAATTTTATTTTACAGCATACGTTTATACTTAAAAAGTCAATAACTAAATAATTTATTATGTAATGAATTTAACCATATTTGATTTTTAACGTATGAAAATTTTCATAAGAACTAAACAATAGAATTCATTGTGCAACTTACATAAACATAACTAAGTTATACCAGTATAGAAAATTTAACATATACAAAGATGGATAAATTTGTATCTTTCCGGGGCCCGGAGAGATAGCACAGTGGCCTTTGCCATGCAAGCAGCCTATTCAGGACCAAGGGTGGTTGGTTCGAATCCCGGTGTCCCAAAGGGTCCCCCGTGCCTGCCAGGAGCTATTTCTGAGCAGACAGCCAGGAGTAAACCCTGAGCACCGCCGGGTGTGACCCAAAAAGCAAAAACAAACAAAAAAAAATTTGTATCTTTCCATCATATCTGGATTGGAAAAATAACATGACGTTACCAGAATTGAGGTGTGTGCGCTCTTCATCCAAAATAGCATTTAAAGAAATAATATGATTTTAAAACAATATGATTTTTAAAACAAGAATACATTGCATGAAAGAACAATTGAAATGTATGCTTTTATTAATCAATTTTAAAATGGAAAGATAAAGTCAAAATAAACTCAGATCATAAGAGAAAATTAATAAAGTCAAAGGTGTGAGTTTTTTGAAATAAAATTTTGAAACAAAACTGAGAATACAGAGCTTATATTCAAAACAAATCTAAAATTATTCAAATAAACCATTTTAATTTCTTGATTTCTTTAAAAACGTATAAAGTGAATTATGTTGAAGAACACATGGATATAACTGAAGTGGGAAACAAAATATAGTAGTTTGTTTTCTATTGTGCTTTCTGGCAATGTTTACCAGATTTTTATTTATGTAAATGCATGCTATGAAATCTTTCCTTTCGGAAAACCCAAATTTAGACCAAATTTGGAAAACTCAAATTTACCCAAATTTGGATACAGACGAGAATGTAGCTCCCTAAGTCATTGTGATGTAACACTATATAATATTATATAATATAATGTTATATTATATTATATATACAATAAAGACCAAGAGTTGTAATACTTTCACAAATATACAAAAGATTTTCATGATTCCTATGAGCAACAATGATAGCAATACAAAAAAAACCAAGATATTTTTCTGTTCCATTATAATTTTATTTAAATTAGATGTATCTAAAGGCTATTCTCACCAGTAATATTTCTTGATTATAATTTTATGTTGATTTATACAATACCTGTTTTAATTACTTTCCTTGGCAAGAACAGAGTAGTAGTAACAACAAAAGTCTAGTCATTTTACTGAAGGTAACCGAAATATGGTAGTTTCATTAAATATTGTTAGAGGTCTCACTAAATCTGAAATTCTGTAATGTTATTATTCTACAATAACACAGGGGTAGATTTGAGATAAAACAAAATACACGGTTACTCTTTCTTCAAATTTAGTATACAAAATATTATTTTAAAAACAAAATACCTTACTTCTAAAGTATTATTTTAATTATTTCATAATATTCAAATAATTGTGTTAATTACAAGAAAAGATCATTTTACAAGATATTTATAATGTGATCTGAATTTCAAAATGATAACAGAGATGAAGACAAAAAAAAGGTTCAAGAACAAACACTCGGGGCCGGCGAGGTGGCGCTAGAGGTAAGGTGTCTGCCTTGCAAGCGCTAGCCAAGGAAAGGACCGTGGTTCGATCCCCCGGTGTCCCATATGGTCGCCCCAAGCCAGGGGCAATTTCTGAGCACTTAGCCAGGAGTAACCCCTGAGCATCAAACAGGTGTGGCCCAAAAAAACAAAAAAAAAAAAAAGAACAAACACTCAAGGAAGATTTCTCTACAAGTCAATCCATAAATAGTCTGATTACTAGTCTGATTAAACTATTTTAAGTATAAATTCTAATTAAGTTAAGTGAGACACTGGATGCAGCTAAGTAAAACCTAGGAATTAGTTAGCAGGATCTTTTTCAGGCAATTAATCCTAAGAAGACTCTTCCTAGGGACTGGTAGGGCATTTTTGCCTTGCACGTGCTAACTCGGATGGACAGTGGTTTGATTCCCCAATGTCCCATATGGTCCCCCAAGACAGGAGCTATTTCTGAGTGCATAGCCAGGAGTAACCCCTGAGGTTCACCAGGTGTGGCCCAAAAAAGCAGATATAGAACCTTCCTAGCTCACTGTGTTCAATCCAAAATGACTTCATAGACGACCCTGTAAGAACTGAACATAACATCTAGAAAAGGAACCCACTGTTTCCACTGGGTAGGTAATTAATCTTGAATTATTTTCTTTTTAATAGGTAATGTGTCAACATTGTCACAAGTTTTGAGGACGGCACAAAGCCATACAAATGGTTGAATAGATAATAGTGCTATCCACAACAAAAGGATCTTTTCTTAAATGTTTTTAGTACTATAATGTCCATGAAAAATTCTGAAAAATCTCAATCTATATGACTTGCTTTTCAGAGATCTAGTAATATAGCATAATATGCAATAATTATTGCTATCATTAATACATACTATTATTAGATGAAAGTGTATAATTTTATAAGAGTTCAAGGTACTATCCCATGTAAGGTAAGATGAAAAGGGTGAGTATTAGGTTTTAGAGAATTTGAAAAATATATTTGTATATACATAAGAAACCAAATGAATTATTTTGTAAACAGAAAAAATGTTATTAGCTCTAGTGTCTTTTTCAAATAGAAAAAAATGTAAAATTAAGGAGAATAAATCTAATGAGTAAGTATGACAATTTAATAAAATCTTTTCTTCCCATGGTAGGAAATTAAAAAGAGCAAAGATAACAGTGGGATCATTTTCCTATATTAAATATGGACCATTAAACTTTTCTTCTTATTACACCCTTTAATATTTTTTCAAGTATAGTTTGATATAAACTTGTTTTTCTGCCTATGGGGAGAGCATTTTCCTGAAACAAAATAAAATGATTCATCTTTACTTGCAATAAAATCTTCTAGCAGTTTTACATCTGTCAAAGATGTCAGTTTATTCTAATACCTGAACTAGAGGAACTTACTGATAAACAATAATTTCTTTATAATAAAATCACTGCTGCTCTATATTTTTATTTCAAATTGCTCATTTGTTAACAAAAATTTACTATGATGTTTTCATATGCAGTGGGAACATCAGGATGCTGGCTAGTTCTCTGAAGTGACAATCCCACTACAGTAGATAAATGGTCAGATGGCAAAGTGCAGATAATAGATGACCTTGGGAGCTAGGGTCCTGAAACTTTCAAGGAAACAATTATGAATGCTTTATTTCATGGCAGTAAGTCATTGACCTAAAGCTTGGTCCATAGGCATGCGGATTTCCCAATAATACAGGGAGAAACTAGAGAAACTGACAGAACCACGTTCTTGTTTGTCCATAATTCATATTCATAAAGATAAATAATAATTCAATAAAGTATTTTTAAATGATACCTTTTTTAAATCTCTAATTATAACAAATAGAATAAAGGAGGGGGTTTGATTTCTGCAGTAAAAGCATATAAGTATGCCCTTTTAAATACAATATTGGATCTTATTATGACATTACTATTATTATTATTTAAAAATACAGTTCAGACATGCTGAGTATATGTCTAGTAAGGGGAGTCATTTTTCTAAATAAAGTTTATGGAATTATGGCCTTTGGAAGAAAAATTCTCTCTATTTACACATTAATAATCTATTGATTTTCTTTTCCTAATCTCTGCTTATCTCTTACAAACATAACCAAAACATAATAATTTGAGTCTGAGTAGGTACGGCCACTTGCCTAGCATGCTGCCAAACAATGTTTGCTATTAGGCACCCCAAACAATTCCTTAGTCCCACGGATGTTTTCTCTAAGAGCAGTCAGTCCTGAGCACTTCTAGATATGGCTCCCAAATAAAAACAAAGCAAAATAAAACTAAACAAACATGGTAATTTTATATGATGGATATTTCACTCTTCATCACAATTGATATAAAACTGATTTTTGTTTGTTTTTTGGGCCACATCCAGTGACGCTCAGAAGTTATGAGCTCAGAAATCGCTCCTGGTTTGGGAGACCATATCGGACTATGAGGATTGAACCAAGGTCTGTCTTGGATCAGCCTCGTACTGCTGCGCTATTGCTCTGGCTCCTGAAACTGATATTACTAAAATTAAAAGTATTCCAGTTCTCCTAAAATTTCATTTCCTCAATGTTAAAATCAGGCAGTATTGTCTGGAAAACTAAAAAAAGTTCACTCTGTATTAGGCTAGACTGCTATAATCACCTGACTTGTGCCTACAATACAATTTCATGAAAATCACTGTTTGTGTGGTATGGGAATATTAAGTGATAACACCAGTTTCTCCCATCTGAAATTTTCCACTATTACAACTGCATTGCTACCGTTGAAAGCAATCAGTTTTTTCTTTCCCACTTTCCTTCCCACAATGTGTTCTATTTATAAAAGAAAATGTTAAGTTTGAATGTCATCCAAAACACAAATAATAATCAAAATTATGAGTTGTGTGCTTTAGAAAAATATGAAAATCTGTTGCTTGTGAAAAAGGAAACAAAATATGTAGTAGTCAAAAGATGCCAGCAGTCACTGCATTGAGTGAATACTCACTGAATTCTAGAGTCCTACCTTAATATTTCTACCTTAGAGTTCTACATTAGACCATAGTATGAATGAATTTCTTGCAAAACATTTACTATTCAAAATGGCACAGGCCAGTACTGGCCACAAACATTAAAATGCTGATAATGTATTTTTTGTCTACCTCTGTGTTATCAGCATCTTTCAGGATAGTGACTTATCTTAGAGCTACAATAATCAAATCAAAAGACATGGATTACAACCCACAATTAACTTGTACTAATACATAGAAAGTAAAAGAAAGTACTGTCCTTTTGCTTGCTTTCTTGCTTGCACAAGCAAAAAAAGTTTGGGAGCTGCTCATTAATATTTTATAGACTGGCCATTTATGACTGGCTCAGTGCTTCTATGTATTACAGATATAAAACTTAACAAACATCAAAATAATATAATTCATGTAACAGTGGTAAAATTATCACATAGCTTAAAATAGTCTTATTTTTATATTATCATTTGAGATATCTTTGGTAGCTCAGTTCTAAATACAAGGAAAAATATTAAAGACAAGCGGCCATTTCTACACTAAAGGGAAAATTTTGGATATTAAGAAATATACATTAAACAGAGATAACCTATTAAATAGAAGGGACTAAATGCATAGTATACATATCATAGAGAAAACATATAAAAGATTATCAACCCATACAACTCAACAACAAAACTGAGAGAAATATAGGTCAAACTTTATAATTAAAACTTTAGCAAGGAGTGTGCAAACATATTTCTTGAATATTCTTTGCAAAGATTATCAATGATATTTAATATTTTCATGGCAATGCAAACAAAATTTCCATACTTGAGAGAAGAGTACAATTCACACACATGAGAATGACTTACATAAATATGAGTAAAATTCAGTGTTAGAAAGTATGAAAAAATTGTTGGTGGAAATAAATATTTGGTAAGACATTTTGGAAAATAATACAGATCACCATGAAAAAGCTAAATATTTCACTAAATGAAAATCATCGGGGCCGGAGAGATAGCACAGCGGTGTTTGCCTTGCAAGCAGCCAATCTGGGACCTAAGGTGCTTGGTTCGAATCCCGGTGTCCCATATGGTCCCCTGTGCCTGCCAGGAGCTATTTCTGAGCAGATAGCCAGGAGTAACTCCTGAGCATTGCCGGGTGTGGCCCAAAAACCAAAAAAAAAAAAAAAAAAAGTCATGCACTAAGCCTTTTGGGGCCGGGTAGGTGGCGCTGGAGGTAAGGTGTCTGCCTTGCAAGCGCTAGCCAAGGAAGGACCACGGTTCGATCCCCCGGCGTCCCATATGGTCCCCCCAAGCCAGGGGCGATTTCTGAGCACATAGCCAGGAGTAACCCCTGAGCGTCAAACGGGTGTGGCCCAAAAACCAAAAAAAAAAAAAAAAAAAAAGAAAATCATCAATAGGGGCCGGCAAGGTGGTGCTACAGGTAAGGTGTCTGCCTTGCAAGCGCTAGCCAAGGAAAGATCGCGACCGCGGTTCGATCCCCTGGTGTTCCATATGGTCCCCCCAAGCCAGGGGCAATTTCTGAGCATCAAACGGGTGTCGCCTGAAAAACAAAACAAAACAAAACAAACAAACAAAAAAAAAAAGAAAATCATCAATCTTTTTATTTTTTTGAGAATCATCAATCTTAATTCCAATATTCAAGCTAGAGAATATGAAAACATATAAGCATGATATTTTATTACAAAACATCATGTATCAGATGTGAAATTTACAATATTATTGTAATGCTGTTTGTAATAATTATGATATGTAAACAAGTAAAGTCTGCTTCATAGATAATTGGTTAAAGAATATGTTGTTTTAGATACATAAAGAGGAAGTTTTGATATTCTGAAAAGTTGATTGCTTTATACTTGCAGCAAATGGAATTTTGAATAGTCAATAAGTTAGAAGGACAAATAGAATTATTCGATAACTTCACTCATATGTGCAGTATAAATATATGAAATTGATGAACTAATAAATGGAATAAAAGTAGACGTGAGTCTGAAGAGGTACCAGAGTTAAGGTACATACAGCTTGCATACAGCTTACCCTGCAATCTCCAGAACCACATACAGTCCCCTGAATACGTCCAGGACTGAATCCTGAGTTCAGAGCAACCCTAGAACACTGGAATGTGTGTACACCAAACCCCAATACCCTTCTCTTCATTAACTCTATCACATTCATGAAGAAATGTTTAAAGAACCATTTAATGACAGTGACATTAATCAAAGCCTGAAATTTAGGCACTAGGAACATTAAATGGCCAAAAAGTTTTGCATCTTTCTGAATATAAACATTATAGGAAAATTTTTTTTTAAACAGTAAGCAAGGAGATGATGACCAATGCTAAAAATCCAAGAGACAACTCTCACGTAGGTTATCGGGATTATTACTTCTAAGGGCACTGTGAGTGATCTCCTGTTTTGTTTTATTTTGTTTTAATTTTGGTGAGACAAGAAGTTCCAAAACTGTATCCAGGAATCTTTCAGAGGAACTCAATCCAGCTGTTCCTAAAGGTGCAGTATTTGGGCAAGACAGTGATGGTAGCCATAAGTAGAAGTGGCCACAAGTTGGAAACTGGCCATGTGGTTCTAGGAATCAAAATGTGGGCCTAATGTGAATAACACAAGTATTCTAGCCCAATGGGCTAACTCCCAACTATGCACTCATTGCCATTTGATTTTACATCATGACTATAATAAATTAAAAAGTGAAAATTGTTTTAAAGGCCTTTAGTGTTGTTATTGGATGTTAGTTCTTGGTAGGTTCTCAGTTTAGTTGCAGGGGTGGCTAACAAGTTCGACACAAAGAGCCAAAATTTTAAACTGTGAGAGTCAGAGAGCCACACCACGCAGTGACCTGCCGAAACAGACAAACACTTACACAAAAGCATATAATTTTAACAATAATATATTAAACACATATTGCATCTTGCCATTTTGAGTGAGGGTAAAAATCCTGTTCGCCACCCCTGTATAAGCACTAAATTGTTCATTTGAGTTTCACATTGATAATTTGGCACTATTCACATAGGATATACTCTGTGCAGTTTAAACAGCATTCTTAGTGAGAAATGATGCTGCTTTCCCAGATACAATCATTTGAGATCCAGTGCTCCCTGATTCATATATATTTTTACCCGCCAAGGGAGACCTTGTTATATCCATTCAATTATTCTTATTAATAACTGGCTAAAGGATTACAAACAACCAAATCTCTTCAGAGTAGAGCTTTTCAAAATCTTGTGAGAATACATTTCAAAATTTCATGAGAAATTACTTGGAGATTTCACAAAAATGTCACAGAAATTTACAATTTCTACCCGTGTTTTGAATTTCTGACTCACTAGATTTGAGGTAGAAATCTGTTAAGAAGAGCATAAATACAGCCTCTACTTGACCAAATACTGTCTCTTCCCACAGAGATTGACCTTTAACATTGACAAGTACTTGGAATACAGGATGTTCTAGCTAGTCTTGTAGTTTTACAGGCTATTGTTTCACAACCTTGCAAGATCATAGGGGAAGTCAAAATTAGCTCTCGAACCAGAGGGCTAGGAGAAGACTAAAGAAGTAGCAGGCCACTCAATATTGATAGGTAGCAATTTCAGTAAGAAAAGGAACTTACTGTGGAAATCCAGAAACACAAGATTTCATAGACCAAAGACAACGTGAATATAAGCAGAACTTTATATGATACCTACAAGTGATCACTTAATACTACATAAAATCCTTTTCAAAAAATTAAAATATCGAATTGCTTCTCCATTGTATGTATAACTTATAGTGTCTATTAGGGAGCCCTGAATTTATACAGATAGAATATTTTTGATAGACTTATGAGTATCACTAAGGTTTCTGTTGTATTTCAGTCTGAAAAACTGGAGAAACTTATAATGTTGCTGCTCGACTCTCTGTTCTGATTGTCTTCCTTGATGTGCAATCTTCCAGAGAGAAAAAGTTTCTCTCTGATACAAGTGTATTCTAAATGCTTTCTAAATCCTCTGACCCTTCCAAAAAGTGGTGGATCTTAAGTGAAAATCCTGGATTGTGACTTCTACTTAGGTCTTTCTAACCACAAATTGGATTTCTAAAAATGAATCATTCATGGGCGCTGTACAAATTTCTTCATGGTGGCATCCTGCCCAACTGCTTTTGGTTCATCAGTTCTGAAATTCGTACATATATACATACAAACAATTTTCATTTTATAGTTACTGGGAAACATAAAGCTCACAGTGACCCTGAATGAAATAAATTGAAAGACAAATTAAAAAGCACAGAGAACAGCACAACAAAACAGTGATGCTCTATACTATGCATATGTGAACAATTGATGGTTGATGTGCCATTCAAAATTAGAAATTATGGATAGAGATATAATACAAGACTTAAGACACTTGCCTTATACTCAGCAACCTGGTGTAATTCCAGTAGCACCAATAGTTTGCTGAGCACCCCTTGGAGTGATTCCTGAGCAGAGTCACAAATATGCCCTGTGCGCCATGCAGTGTGACCCAGCACCTACCTGATTAATTAGAAATGAATAGAATCATTCTACCAGTTAATGCTTATAAAGTGTTTACAATGTCTAGGCTCTATTGTAGCAGTTTGCCCTGTCTTTTCCATTTAACCTGAGTTTGCTTCTATTGATATTTTTACTGGGAAGATGAGCTTACTAATGCATAAGAAAAAATGTATTTGCCCAGTAACAAGAGTAGAATGAATGATAGAATATATATGCATATAAGATCCCCTTTTCTATAATCAGATCATCAGAAGCTACATATATCTATGTACAACACATACACAAACATGTATTTATTTATATAAAACATTCATAATTTTGTTTGGGGCTCAAAAATGACTCCTATAACATGATAATTGAAATTATTTTAGATAGTAGTTATGTAGCATTTAGACAATCCTAGAGCAATGTTAAGTATAGCACCTTATCTGTAAGTAATAGTGTGAAATATTATTAGTTTTAACTTCTATAAATTTCACTGTTTTATCTTTGATGAAGTCTGAAAAGTAAACTTGTGACATTTTTAAAAATTAGTCCTTCACATTTAAAGACCACTCACTATTGTCATCTATCATTGTTCTGGAAATGTCACATTGATTTTATCCTTCTTACAATAAATGGTAACATCCAAAAAACAAATAATGGTCTGACACTTCAAAATCAGCTGCCAGTCTTGAGCAGAGCAAAAATGAATAAAAGGGCAATTTTACTTGAAGGACAGCAAGAGAGTGAAAAGAAAGAGAAGAGTGAGAGAAAGTAAGTAACGCTTTGTCAAATTCTGACAATATTGGCAATGTTCCAAAGAAACCTACATTATAGTATTGTCTTTTCTATTTATAAGATATCATACAAATGCAGCATATCATACAATTCTATATCTATACAATTTTATATCTATAAAATATTTCAGATCATGATAAATGTTTTGAAATTGATTTAGGTATAGATTTATAGTAATTACCAAAAATTCCAAAATCAATATATAGATTATTTTGTTATATTTGAGATATCATGGATCATGTATGATTAATGATATATAATCCAAAGATGTGATGTCAGAATTATTTAAAATCGCATTAAAAGTTCCTGACTTGAATAAAAAACATTTGATCCTTGGTAATTACTCTGTGAACTCAGAAGAATTAAATAGATCAGATCTTACAATTAGCAAGTGTTTGACAATGTCACTTATAGATATAGGTGACAACCATATTCCTATAGCTCTGAATTAAATTTATATGTATTCCTGATACAAGGTAAAATTTTAGATGCTCTATAATCAGAAATGTTTTGGCACTTTTGGTTTTAAGTAATAACAGCAGACATTCAAGAAGGGAGAAAACTATTAATGCAGTTGATCAAAAGGACAACTTTGATTTTAACAATCTCTCACTGGTCATAACAGTCAAGTTGAATAATAGACAAGGAAAACTATAAATAATATAAAAATTATGCTTCTTTCAATATCTAACATCTATTTTCTCAGTGTAGAAAAGTGTAAAGCAGGGGAAAGTTAAGGTATGACTACATATGAGGAAATATATATCATTGTGAAAAATAAGGAAATACAGTTTTATTAATTTCTCAATATAAAATATCTTGATCAACATAAAATTAACTCTGAAAATGACTATGGTTGCTTGTGCTTGTAAGGGAATGGGGTGTGGAGACATGCCTTCAATACGTTTAAGTATCTTTCATTAAATTATAAAGTCAGTTTCTCAACTGTGGTGTCTAGATAGGCTTTCTAAATCTTTTTAATAAATTAAATGCATTAGAAAAATTGTGTGGATTTTTTTTAGAGTAATAGTTTTCCTGAAAGGATTTCTCTATCACAACAGACAGTATGAATGAAATTGACAAAAAAAATGACAGACCATGTGGATAAAAAAAAGCTTGCAATCAGTGTTTTTTTTAGATTAACTTTTCTTCTAGTTTTAATTATTTGTCTACTAAGGATATAGATACTTGTTATATTTAGAAAGGTCCAAAAAGACTGGATAGGGGAGGAAGAAATAGTACAGAGTTTAGCATGCTACTGTTTCTTTTATGGTGTGTGGCACCAAAGTTCCTTAGCATTATTATACCCTTGCTTTGAAAAACTAGCCCAAGAATAACCAAGAGGTCCATGGAACCCCTTGAACAACACTAGAAAGGTGCCTACAAATAAAGAGGTTGAGTCAGAAGAATATTTAAATTCTTTTTGAATGATAGTTATATTTTTACATTGTCATAGGGTTTTCTCAAACAGATATTCTTGTTAGAGGATAAAAACAGTAAATAACATTTTAATGCCTAATCAATATGGATTGTTTTTATATAATAGTAGCAACATTTTAGGGACAAACAAGGAATAAAAGAGCTAAGTATGGAGTAAAGGGGCTGGAGTTTTGGCACAAGTGGTAGGACATTTGCCTTACATGCACTAACCTAGGACAGACCACAGTTTGATCCCATGGCATCCCATAGGGTTCCCCAAGCCAAGAACAATTTCTGAGCGCATAACCAAGAATAAGCCATGAGCGTTATTGGGTGTGGCCCAAAATGCAATATAATTATATATATATAGGGAGAAAGAGAGAATAAATTAAGTAATCTCTATAGAAATTAGTTATTACTTCATTTGAAAAGATTGGAAAAAGTTAAGATTGAGGAGAGAAAAGCATTAAATGATACACTTAGCTACTATTCTGGAAGTCCATTGAAAGGAACTCTAAAGTCACGGCTAATAAGTAGGTCCATGGGGTGCTCTGCCCCATCTACCCAGTAATGGCCAAACAGGGTTCACAATAGAATGGCCTGATACAATGACAATTAATGCAGAACTAGATCTTACATCAATCTATTTTCAAATCTAAACATGAAGATCATTCGAGATGGTTCATGTTACACTTCTTCATTCCAAATCTCATTATTTTCTTTCCTTTGGCCAACTCTAATCCGGTACTGTGGTGGAAAGGCATTTTTAAAAATGTAATTCTAGCTGAAATGTAATTCTGGCTGAATTAATTTGATATCTTCAACTACCAGGATTGTTATATATTTCATTAAATATTATTGCTGTAAGTTGAAATCATGTTTCTGGATTTGGCTTATTTTAACTTCTTGGGAGAAAACTGTTAATAGGAGTTGGTTATGCAAGATACAGATCTCAATTTTGTCATCGTACTAAGCTAAGAAGACCAATATTAAAAGTATTAACTAGATATATGAATAATAAACTTCTTTGACTACATAATCAAAATAACTTAGGAGGGAATTGAGTAGAAGGAATTTGCCTTAACCAGACATTAGCTCTTAATTTCTAGTCTATTTTGACTAAATCTACATAAAACAATTTTTATTTTTTATATTTAGAATAGCAATCTAAATTTTAAATTAATTTAAAATATAAATAATTTGCATTTAGTCACTTTTTATCTACAGTTAATCAATTTCTAAGATATATAAAAATATTTTATCTGTTTTATCCTATACTGAAATATAATCGCCTCAACTATATATGCATATATACACATTGTATAGAGCTTAAACATTTTTCATAACATGGGTATCAGGCTTTCTCTTTTTTCATTCTCTCTCTAGTGGCCACTGGCTGGTTTCAAACATTAGGTACATTGTTGTGGTTGTTTCCCAGAAACAATAGCCCATAGTCATGGCCATGGCCAGGAGGTCATGAAATATTCGAGATTATAGGGGTCACAAAGCATATTCATTTGCATCTGAATCATACATATATGGTTCAACTAGTCATTAGTTTTAGCATCCTATATTTTATGTTTGACTACTTTAAGTAGCAGTTTATATCTTGCAATTTCCAAGTATTCAACTAATCAGTAAGTCATATCAAAAATCCATTCAATAAATAAATATTGATTTTTTCAGCTTTAGGCTACTATACCTAAACCATATGACAATTTAGTACACATTTTTTTTTCTTGAGCATAGAACTTCTGCCTTTGGATCATGAAAAACTAAATACATTTTATGATTTTTTGAGAAACTGCCAGTTTCCAAAAACAACCTATATTTTACATTTTATTAAGTATATACTAGAGTTATGGTTTTCCCACAGATTCATAAATTGTTTTTTTAATTGTCTATCTCTAAAGTTGTGGAGTGATACCTTATAGCTTATTTTAAAATTGATGAAGATAAGTATATTTTAAATTTATGTTTATTAACATTAATGCATCTTTTTAGTAGAATTACTCATTTAAGTTTTCTCTTCAGTTTGAAATTAATTTATCTTAATGATTCAATACAGTAAGTATATGTTTTTAATTAAATATATGTTTGGAAAAATCTTGTCTCAGGCTTAGTTAAACATTTTTCTATGTCTTTTGAACATGATAGTTGTTTATTTTTAAAGTAGATTGGGTAATTTGGCAAGCATTTAATTTTAATAATGATTTATATATTAGTACATGTATTATAAAAAACTAAAATTAATAAGATCTACCACAAGAAAATAATGTTATAATAAAGACAAAGACAATATAATAAAACGAGCAAAAATTTAAAACAAAATATTTATTGCACTAAAGTGTTTAATAATGCCCAAAGCTTTTATTTAACTAAACTAATAAAATCCACACACTTTAGGCAAAATTAGTTAACGGAAACTAAGTCTTAATTAAATTATTTATAGAATGATAAAGGAGACATCTCTATAGATACCATGGTTATTACACACAAAAAAGAAAACACTATGAACAAATTTATGTTAATAAATTTTAAAATGTTTAATGTTGAATGGGGAAATTAATTACTTAAACTAACTCATAGAGACAAAGAATATTAATATATTTCTAATACAGTAATATAATTTGAATATTTAACATACAATAGTTTTTATGTTAGTACCTCTTGGCTTAGATAGTTATATCATCCTTAAATTTTACTAAAATTTTTAAAATAAATATAATTTTAACATTCAGTATTATGATAATTATTTATAGTATAAAAGTAGATAAGTCTACAAATTATTTTAAAAATGCATCTAAAACTTTTTAAAATTTTGATGAAGATTAAGAATAAAGGAACATTACTAATAGTTCCAAAACTATGAATAACAATGTCAGTAAAAACTATACAAAACTGTATTTTAAAATTTATAAAATAAATGATGCTCCATTATTAAATTTGGTTAAACTCAAGAATACAGGTCAGTTTAACATTTCTAAATCAATATAAGATTTTCAACATATAGAGTTAAGGCAAAATGAATGATCAAAGAAAAGATATAAGAAAGTCAATAAATACAACAGTAGTCAATAACTGAGTCCTATGTCCTAAGATAAATTAAACTGTTTTATCTATCTTTTTCTTTGTTTTTTGGTTGGTTGGTTGGTTGGTTTTGGTGCTCACCCCGCAGTGTTCCAGGGTTACTCAGGCTCTGCACTCAGAAAACACTCCTGGTTGTCTTGGGGGACCATATGGAATGCCAGAATTTAAACCATCCTGAGTCAACTGTGGAAGAAAAACGCCCTACTGCTGTGCTAGCTCTCCAGCCCCTGCTTTATATATCTTAAGGTATTTACTCTAAAACTAATAAAGCAATATCAATAAAAAGTAACAAGGGAGAAGCAGTATTTTCTATAAAAAGAAGAAATTAATCAGGATTCTGCCATTCCTTCTGTTCAAGTTGTATTTATAGTTGGAAATAGTAAAAACTAAATGCATATGCTTACAGTTCTGTATTGTTTTATGTGATGTTCGATGTGGTCATAAGATAAGTATAGCAGCGGGACCAAAGCAATAGCACAGGGTTGACAGGGGTTTAATCCCTGGCATCCCATATGGAAACCCTTAGCCTGCCAGGAGTTCTTTCTAAGTGCAGAGCCAGTGGTAACCACTTAGCATCATGGGATGTGACCCCAAAACAGGAAGGAAGGAAGGAAGGAAGGAAGGAAGGAAGGAAGGAAGGAAGGAAGGAAGGAAGGAAGGAAGGAAGGAAGGAAGGAAGGAAGGAAGGAAGGAAGGAAGGAAGGAAGGAAAGAAGGAAAGAAGGAAAGAAGGAAAGAAGGAAAGAAGGAAAGAAAGAAAGAAAGAAAGAAAGAAAGAAAGAAAGAAAGAAAGAAAGAAAGAAAGAAAGAAAGAAAGAAAGAAAGAAAGAAAGAAAGGAAGGAAGGAAGGAAGGAAGGAAGGAAGGAAGGAAGGAAGGAAGGAAGGAAGGAAGGAAGAAAGGAAGAAAGAAAGAGGAAGAGAGAGAGAAAGAAAGAGAAAGAAAGAAAGAAAGAAAGAAAGAAAGAAGAAAGAAAGAGAATGAAAGAAGGAAGAAAGAAAGAAAGAAGGAAGAAAGAAGGAAAGAAGGAAAGTATAGGAGACCTAGAATAACCTCTCAGCGCTGCTGTGTGACCCTCAAAAAATAAAAAATAAAAAAAAGAAATGATATATAGGGAAGAGAAAATAAAAAATAAAACTCATTATTTGCAGACAATTTATTATATATACAGTAATTGCAAAGCTATCTACAAAAATACTATACTTCTTGGAATCAAGAAAACATTAATATTCAAACATTAATTACATTGATACACTGGCAACAAACATTTCAATGGAACTTTTAAAATTGTTTTGCTAAAATATTATGAAGTTTTTTTTTTCTTTTTTGATTTTTGGGCCAAGACCTAATAATTCTCAAGTGTTCCTCCTGGCTATGCGCTCAGAAATCGCTCCTGGCTTGGGGAACCATATGGGACGCTGGGGGACCAAATCGAGGTCTGTCCTGGGCAGCTGCATGCAAGGCAAATGCTCTACCACTGTGCTATCATTCTGGCCCCATGAAGACATTTTTTTTTTTTTTTTGGTTTTTGGGTCACACCCGGAAGCACTCAGGTGTTACTCCTGGCTCTATGCTCAGAAATTGCTCTCGGCAACTCGGGGGACAATATGGGATGCTGGGATTTGAACCACTGTCCTTCTGCACGCACAGCAAATGCCCTACCTCCATGCTAGCTCTCCGGCCCCATAAAGACATATTTAGTAACTATGACATTTCATGTTTTAGGCATTCATTGTGAGTTATACAATTTTGAAAGATTCTCAAGCTGATCTACGAGTAAAAATAATATACTCCATTCTTAGGCTTGGGTATACAATATACAGCATGTAGAGTATTTGTATTGTACATGGCCTACTTGGATTTGATGCCAGGAATTCCAAATCCAAGTAGGCCATGTACAATACAAATACTCTACATGCTGTACTTTCACTCTGACCCCTAGCTATAAGTGTTCCTTAATTTTATAGACAATATGAAGCATCAAACAAAAAACCAAATCTTTGAATTGTACAATTATTGAATAAGATTTTATAAAAGGCTGAAATGTATGCCAAGGCAAAGTGTTAAGAATGGCCAAGACATATTTGAAGAAATAAAATAAGATAATTGGATTTATGCCACTAAAAATAAATCTTCTTTTAAATATGCAGCAATTGAGATATTATGATTTTCTTCCTCAAAGTTAATTTAATAACCTGATAGAATAAAATAAGAATCCTAGAGTCATTCATCCATTGTAGGCAATTTACACTTGATTCATAACAAAGGTACAATGATAAAATTGTGATTCTTGTTTATAGTATCCTCTCTATATAGAATATAATATATTCTCTATATTAGAAATATAAAATCATATAATAAAAGTATGTTATGGTTTTGATATATTTTACAATAGCTACTTTCTTTAGATAGAAGTTGTTTATAAATGAGTAGGGGAAACAGCGAGATCCCTGGTTTACAAGTAATAGTATACTTTTATTGTGATGATTAGACAGGGAAAAACTAAAAAAATTATGACAATGAATGATTCATTACATTTCTATATATGTAAAAATATATCTAAGTATATGAAACTTTTTATATGCTTGTATATATTAAGATAATTATAAATTTCTCACAAACATAGCAAAACAACTCAGGTATTAAGATGGGAATCATAGGATAAGACCAACTCCTTGACATTTTGTGTATTATTTCCTTATATAGTTGTTTAATCATTCCTCATGCTTAAGTATCTTATTATGTAAAATAGTGAAATGTATTTTCATTGTTATAAGGTTTTAAGCTACACAAGATTGCTCACAGCAAAAAGGTACTTTTTGAGATTGTCAGTGTCCAAAATAGTTTACATATATTAAACATTTTAATTATCATATTTAGTTCTTCATATAGGTATTATTATTGCATAATTCCTTTCGATTGTGACTCATTTACTCATAATATATAGCATGTATATATGGATATGCATATATCTATGTGTATATATTCACTACAGGGTCAAAATCCACCTATCTAGTTTTATATCAAGTTCAATGCCTAGATAAACATATGTAAGTTATTACCTTAGGGTATACATACAGTCAGTAGCACAAATTGGTCACTATAATCTATCTCCCAAGGGTTACACTTTGTTATTCAAAAAAGAGAAAATATATTTTAATTGAGGAGAGGAGACAGTGTTAAATTTAATTTAGCTTTCTTGCAACTCCAATGAGAAGAACACAGGTCTCTTGAAGTACAAAAATTCTAATTAAAATTTGAAAGTTGAGGGTTTTTTTTCCTATATTTAAAATAACATAAGCAATATTTTATGGCTGGCAATAAAAATATACACTTACTTTTGAGATGGTTGCTAAACAAAGAAAGAAAGAAGCAAGGGAGAAAGAGATAAGGTGAAAATGAGATAAATAACTTACTGAAACTCAAATTTTTTGTTGTGAAAATCATGGCTTTTTGGAGATAATATGAAGTAAGTTTAATTCTGTCAAAATTGAAATAAGTGAAAGATTATTTGAATATTACAAATAAGACAATATTACAGAACACAAGGTTACCAAATTTGTGACTTTTTTTTTTTTAAAGAAAAGCAATTAATTTGGTCCCCAGGAGAACAGAAGGAACTTAACCTGAATTTTTAAGTGTGTTTTCGGAAAATATAAATAATATATTTAATGCAAGATCACAGTACTTTAGGGTAATGAAAATTCTTCATGAAGAAAGTAGGAAAGAAATTTCAGTATTATTTAGAAAGTCCTTTAAAACACTGAGCTGTGTTGCAAATGCAAAGTTTGAGAGCAGAGCATTTACGATAAAGTTAATGAAAGTACTCCACGAGTATTATTTCTCCGTAATAGGAGCTAGAAAGTAAAAGAAATCAGGATCCTGAACCCCCTCCCCTCTCTGCAGCACTAAGACTTTCCTTGGAGGTCACACAACACTTAGCTTGGAGCTCCCAGGATTATTGATGGCAGCAGCCAGCGGAATAAAAATTCCATAGGTAGGCAGTAAATATTTGAAAAGACCTTTCAGTTTGGGGAATGGTTTATATTGTTGCTTAAAAATGTAGTTTGAGAGCCATGGGAGCCTACGATTGGGTGCGGCATGTTTTACAAATGATCCCCATTAGTCCTGAGCGAGAAACATTCCACCCTGTAAATGTCAGTTTCACAGTGACCAGATATGATGAATGAGTCCTCTGGCTCCTATTAATATGGAGGTCACACATTTAGAAAAAAATTAGAGACCATTGCAAAATTAATTCTCCCTCTCAGTGTGGCTAAAGTGATTGGGCAGGAAATGGGGAGAGCAAGTTTGCAAAAATATGAAACATCAAGTTTCTTTGTGAATGTCTATCTGAGCCTCCAACTTCATAAAGGAATTATCTTAATCATATTGGAGAAAAAATTGAGAAGGCTTGAAATACGATCTCAGATGGAAACTACGACACGGGGAAGTATAGCATAAATTTCTAGGCACTCAAGCTCGGGATATTGCAGGCATGGTTCCATAGCTCAACCCCTGAAAGGAATAATAATTACTATTTGGCTATTTGTCAAGGTGAGGGTTCCACTGGAGGGAACGTCTTATTCAATTTGGGAGCTGAAATTACACAACTGGTGAGATATTAAATAACAGCACAAAGCTGAAAAGGGAAAGAAGGCAAAAAGTAGCTGAATTGTAAGTAAGGAATAAGTTGATATAAAGTGTAGGAGGGAAAGAGCGATTGTGTGATTGGCTACTCTGATGCTAATTCGGGGTTTAGTTGGATTATATTTAAATTCAAAGGATTTTAGTTACCCACTTATGGGTCTCTTAATGACAAATGATATCACTTTGCAATTAGCAGGTGTGGTAAAGTAATTAATCAACCAACACATACTTATTAAGAGTTTAATATATCCACAACCAGAGCTGAGTGTAAAAGATATGAAATTAAAAATTATAGTTCTTATCTTATAATTTATAGCAGAATGAGTCCATATATACAAAATCTAACACTACAAAACAAAATATGTCACACCACAAACAAATGATGCCATGTATGACAGAAGATTTCAGTGCAAGAAAACAATTTGCATTGCTGGAAAGCATTGAAAGTAGAAGTAAGAGTAAATGGAACACAAATGAATATTTGCTATGAATTTGAGCTTTAAGTATACTTTCCTTGAATATAAATTTAACAAATCTGTACAGTATGCCCTTTTTATATTGGAAGTAGAGCACTAGGCATTGAATACACTCACACACAACAACAAAAACAAGTTGATTTCTACTATTCTGTATACATTGTTTAAAATTATAAAGCATTTTCTATTTTTTAGACAATCATTGGCATATTTTATTTGTAAAATTGCCCTATCTATTATAGCATGTTTCTTGGTGACCTGACTATAAATTACGGCTCTGCACCAATGAAATAAATATTTTCAGCAATTGTTTAATGTAAATTATTTGCTTGAAAATCACTGTGTGAATATTGAAGGTTTAGTTTCTGATGAACTTAGTAAAAAATAGCTTACATTTGAGTTAGTACAAAAACTCTCAGGCTTCAACTGTTTTATGCAAGAAGCACCTAATTAATATATAGGATTAGAGCAAGGACAGGTTGTTTGCTTTTTCTTGATAAAGGTATGAGAGATCCATTATAATCCCCTGACCATCAAATTACTCTATTTGTCATATCATTTAAAATTTACATGGTATTAGGATCTTTAATGTCAGAATTCCCATTTAACTTAGACTCTGGTGTCTTTAATTAATGTTTCATTTTCCTGTTATAGTTATTTAGAATTTTCTGTAATCCCTAGAGCCATAAATTTATTTTACAGGTCTTTGAGGTATGAACTTTAACAAAACTGCTATAAAGGGGTAATAGGGAAGGGTAGTATATCACAGAGTCGTGGTGGCAAAAAGGGAGGAAGCAGGGACTATTTTGCAAACAGATTAAAAGATTTTTTCCTAAGAGGTTTTAAACGCAAACAAATTGTTCAAAAAACAAAGGCAAAATTACCTTCTTTAATGGTTCAAATAGCAAGGTTGCCAGTCGTTATAATCAATTCAAGTATTGCTAAATATGAATTTATTTTATTCAATGTATTGGGTGCTTACTATATGTGTTTTTTTCTATTAAATTTTCACAGAAAAGAGAAGGCAAGCTTCGGTGTCAGTTATCTTCAAAAACTTGTTTCAAAAGGTTTAGCAAGGTTAGCATATATGAAGCAATTACAGACCATTACACATAAACCATAAATCTGCCTCAATACAGAGAATATTCTCTGAATTCTGAGTGTCACTTCATCTCAGGGGAAAAGATCAGAGAAAACTAGAATTATCATGGATTCCACCATAAAAATAAGGCACAAAGTATTGAAAATGAGTAACCAGTGAAAAGTGGAAATACATGAGAAGGCTATTCCAAAGGAGATAAAGTTATCAGGAAATGCATAATCGTGTAATAAAAAAGACATTGAATAATAGATAATATATTCTTTAGATTTACAATTTGATTTGATTTATTATGTTATATTCTTTGTTTAAGGTAGAGGAGTTATACATAAATGGAATGTTTGATATTTGGATTAATTCATGTTTTAGGAGCTTCAAGAGCAATTTAAAATGATTCAAGGACAAACTAAGGGGATGGAGAAAGAGTGCAGCAGATAAGGAGCTGGCAGTATCTCACTAGGGTTCAATCTCAGGCGCCTGATTTGCCTCCCTTCCACTTCCAGGATTGATCTCTGAGCACACGGCCAGGAGTGAGCCAGGAGCACAGTTAGCTTTGGCCTCCAAACCAAAAACAAAGGCAGACACAATCGCAACAATGAAAGAAGAAGTCAAATCTCCTCTGAAGAATATAATACATAGATTGGGCATTAAATTTGCGTCCTAACATATCTTTAATGTCATGAATATTCTTTGCTCTGCTGGGTGGCCCCCATTTCTATAGCTGCACATATCATACTGATTTTTAAACATCAAAATTTTGCAGTAGTGTGAAAGATTAAAATAAATTCTTATATGATGAAATAGATGCGCTGAGCCTTATTAGTCACTGGTTTGATTTTTATCAGTCTATCAATTAAATATAAACTGAATAAAAATATGTCATGGTCATGACAATGGATAACTAACATACCAAATTTAAAGATCAAAGCTCCCATGTTGCAAAAATGTAATTATCTTGTGTATTAAAATCCACTTTTACTGAGACATAATATTGTATGTATTATAGTATGTTTGACTCAGGAGGGCCGTTTAAGCTACAGTTGAAAGGGGACAGCAGTACATTGTGACACTCTAGTGATTGGATGTAGTATTAGAACATTCATTGCAGGAAACACTATTGTTCAAAGGATTCGAAATCATGGTATCTCAATAAAAATTGGATGATGCCATATATTTACTTTTTCCCACTTCCTACACATTCTGTATTTAAATTGAGCTTTGAAATATAAAATAATAAAATATCACAAGTAAAACCTGGAATTGAAGTTATTAATTTATATATTTTTGTATTAGCTCATGAGACATATTTATGGTGTAATCTTTTTGGGGGGGATGGTTTTGAGATGGCCGTGTCCAACAGTGCTCAGTGCTTGTTTCTGACTATATGGAGTGCTTGGTGGAATATTATGGTACAGGAGAACTATACAGATCCAGTACATGCAAGGCAGGCTCCCTATCTGCTGTACCACCTGTCTGACCCCATGAATAACAATTATCTTTAAGTTCATACAAATAAAAGTAAGCAAGACACCTCCATGTATCACTTCAGTTTCCATAAACTTTTATCTGGCTTTTCAAAGAGAGGCAAACTAAGAAGTAAAAAACTTATATATATATATATATATATATATACACATATATATACATATATATATATAATATATACCAGTCTTTCTGGCTGCACTGGCTCTTTAGGAGGGATAATGACAGTCCTCTGTTTTTCAGCTGCACGTACAGACATAGCCAACAACTGCAGCTATGCCAGTGGCCCAGCTTCACCGCTTTTCACTCTGCAGAGACTCCTTAACCACTCCAAACTCCAGGTGCATGCTGGTTCTGTGGGACTCTTTGGAGCTAATGTAGACCACCTCCACTTTCTCCTTTGCATTTTCAAAATTCCTGATAATCAAAACTAAATCCAATGCTGCTGACATATGTGCTCATCTGCCCAGCTCCACAGATTATTCTTAAGTTCTAGACCATGCAGTCATTAATACTGAAATCCTAGTATGAAGATGCCAAATTGTACATAAAATTAAAATAAAAGTTGCAGAAGATCAACAAACAAAACCAGTAACAGAATGCTCGTTTGTAAATAAATAATTACATACTTTGACAATGATATATTGACCACTTAAAAGATAAAACAAATTTACAAGTTTTCTCGAAATCAAAAATTTTTTAATTATTTTATCAAAATTTAGAACTAGCAAAATGAAGTAAATTATTCATATCTACCAAGAAATAGGCTTGGGGGAGGAGGGATATTAGGGACAATAGTAGAGGAATGTTAAGTAGTGGTAGGATTGGTATTGGAACATTGAATGACAGAAATAACTGAATTTTTGGAAATCTGTAAAACTTGGTGTTTAAAATAAATAAGTTATAAAGATTAAACAAACAAATAAATGAATACATATACCAAGGAATAATTCAAACATCTATTCAACACCTATTAAATGCAAAATAATACATTAGGTTATTTTAAAATTCATGAATAAATAATTAAGTTTCTGCCCTTAAGGAGATGACAAAAATTAGGGAAAAATCAAATTATCAATTACATTGTTCATTTGTAGTTTTATCTAATTACAAGTTATTTAGTCTAATTTCTTAAAAGCTTTCTCATAAGTTTTTATATGAAAGTGGCATTATAAACAATGCTTCAATTCTAGGAAAATTATGAGCATACATGGTTCTACATCAAAGAACAAAAATGAATTACCTAATTCAAATAAGAGATCACATAAAAATCATAAAAATAATTGTCAACCTGATATAGAACATAATTTTAACTTCTTACCTTTTAAAAAATTTGATACGTGAGTGGGGCCCAAGTGTGAGAAACTGTGAGTGCTGCCTGTGTGTGTTTGTCCCCTGTCCTGTCTCCTAAACCTCTTGGGAGTGGGCTTAAAAGGGCCCAGAAAATTTGCTCTCCCAGAGGCTCATACAAGGGGCCTGAACACCAAGGGACTGCTTCCTAGAGTGAAAACGGCTATAAACCGTACTTCACAGAAGGCAAGTCCCCTGTTTGTGATGTCAGTCTGGGAAAATCTATCCCAATGTCAGAAACTGTGAGTGCTGCCTGTGTGTGTTTGTCTCCTGTTCTGTTTCCTAAACCTCTTGGGAGTGGGCCGAAAAAGGCCCAGAAAATTCGCTCTCCCAGAGGCTCCAGAAGAGCACTTTGGCTCCGCTTTGCTACGTGGCCATGCACTCTTTCTAAGGAAAGAATGCCACTGCAACAAGAAGAAAAAAATCACACTAAGAACTGAGCTGGATCACTGAAGCCCAGCATCTCTCCCAAGACAGTCTTCTCTGCTACATTTTGATCCTGTGTGAAGCTTCATCCACGGAGGGCTCCTCTTTCTTGGAGGCAAGTCGACCCACCAGAAAGGGTGGAGCCAAAGAAGTGTGGCTGCACACATCATTTAGCCAATGAATACCACCACAACATGTAGAAAAACCAACAATACAAGTGTGACAATGGGGAAACAACGCAGGCCAGCATCAGACACAGAGAATGAAGATGACAATTCTGATGATCAGAAAACATCCAACTACCTAATCAATCTCTCAGATAAGGAGTTTAGACAACAAATATGGAAGATGCTCAAAGAACTCAAAGAAAACTTGGATCAAGTTGAACAGAACACTAACAAGAACCAAGAAAATATGAAAACAGAAATCACAAAACTCCAAACTGAAATAACAGGTCAAATAACAGGCCTGAAAAACTTAGTAAACGAATTGAATGGCAAAATGAATACACTCTCCAACAGGCAAACAGAAGCTGAGAATAGAATTGGTGCTGTGGAATATGAGATAAATAACAACTCCATACAGCAGGAGAGAATGGAAAAAAAAACTTAAAGCAAATGAACAGACAATAAAAAAATTAGTCAAGAATAGGAAGAGATGAAAATAGAAGTTTATGATAAGCTCAGCAGAAACAACTTAAGAATCATTGGGAGAAACTATTCACCCAATACCCATCAGATAAGGGGCTAATCTCCAAAATATACAAGGCACTGACAGAACTTTACAAGAGAAAAACATCTAATCCCATCAAAAAATGGGGAGAAGAAATGGACAGACACTTGGACAAAGAAGAAATTCAAATGGCCAAAACCCACATGAAATATATTCTTTAGCTCTGGATGTTTCTCTTTAATGATGTTCTTGACCATTGATTCTTCCTGAAAATTTTCTTCCTGGGTCTCTGGGACTCCAATGAAGCTGACCACGAACAGGAATGAGTTTAGTTAGAGAAATAACTACATTTTGAACTATCCTAATAATGAGAACGTATGAGGGTATGGAGAGTTTGTCTAGAGTACAGGTGGGGGTCGGGTGGGGAGGAGGGAGACTTGGGACATTAGTGATGGGAATGTTGCACTGGTGATGGGTGGTGTTCTTTACATGACTGAAACCCAAATACAGTCATGTATGTAATCAAGGTGTTTAAATAAAATATATAAAAATTTGATATGTGCTTACCTAGCTATCAAAAAGCTACTTAGGGGCTGGAGTGATATCACAGAGACAGGAAGTTTGCCGTGCACTCCGCCAACCCCAATGGACCTCGGTTCAATACCTGGCAACCATTATGGTACGGTCCTGAAAGCCTGCCAGGGGCGATTTCTGAGCACCAAGCACAGAGAAACCCTTGAGAGTTGCTGGGTGTGACACCCCCACCCCCATAATGCTACTTAGTATTTTGTTCTGAAAAAGAAAACTAGGTTATGAGGACAGTGATGCATATTAGATAAAAACCCTAGTTTGTAGATTTCAAACAAAGCATTGAAAAAGGATTGCAATAAAATAAAATGAATCTGCAAATAGAAAGTTAAAAGGAAGCTACTTGAGAATGACTCCTTTAAATCTGTCGACGATTTGGGTTATTCTTTTAAGACCAATGTTAAAACATTACAATGTTTCAAGAAAAGAAATCAGCAC
Organism: Suncus etruscus; assembly: GCF_024139225.1. Classification (NCBI taxonomy): domain Eukaryota; kingdom Metazoa; phylum Chordata; class Mammalia; order Eulipotyphla; family Soricidae; genus Suncus; species Suncus etruscus. Next base: position 168,874,084 of record NC_064850.1, read on the forward strand.
ATCATACTGTATGTAGAAAACAAAGAGAGAGTGAGATAGAAGCCAAGTACAATGTGTTCAGGAAGCAGAATTAGGCATCTCTTAAGTGAAATTAGCTTCCAGTGGTCAGCAACCTTTTTTTTTAACTGAGCCAAATCTCGCCAAAACCACGATCGAAATTTATTTTGAGAGCCACTGACAGAGGCTAGGAGCAGAGTCCTGACTCCTGGAGCGGCCCCCCGGCACACAGAAGAGCCAAATTAAAAGTGGAAAGAGCCACATGTGGCTCGCGAGCCGCAGGTTGCCGACCACTGGAGCCTTAGACCAAGTTACTGGTAGTGGAGAAAAATGGTCGCTATCTGAGAGCTGCAAGAGGCTTAGTTGGGGCCTGGAACACTGTTGCAAGAGGTAAGGCATCTGCACACTTAAGGGGACCGTGGTTGGATTCCCGGCTTCCCAAATGGTCCCCCATCCAGGATCAATTTTTGAGCACAGAGCTAGGTGTAACCCCTGAGTGACACTGGGTGTGGTCCAAAAAAACATAAAAACGGCATAGTTGATGAAATTTAGTGAAGATTGGAGTGGAGAATAGAGGAAAAATAGTAGGTCATGAGTGGCATCTGCTTTAAAATAATAAAACAAACAAACAAAAACATTGACTAGGCCATACCAGATAAAGAAGAGGGACAAAATAAAAATAAAGTATCAAAAGATCAGAATTTGTTTTTGCAATTGACAAACTAATTGTAAAATTTGTATATTGCTTCAAAATGTTAAAACTAGCAAATCCAATTTAAATATAGTCTGGATGTGTATTGGTAAAATGAATCAAGGGATAGTGACTACATTTACCTGAACCAAGCCATAGAAAATATTCTACTTTGTCCCTATTCTTTAAATAAGTCATCTTATTTTCTTTTCCACTCCTGGAAGCTACCCAAATCCATACCCCTAGATAAAAATCTAGCAATATGACCATCAAGGTGGTGAACATAAGTAAATACACAAGGATTCTAATGAGTTATGATTTTTCAGGTGACTCTGAAATCTGGTTTATCTTAGATCTCTCTCTTTTACTCTCTTTTTCTCTGTCTCTCTGTCTCTGTCTGTCTGTTTCTCTCTCTGGCTGTTTTAGTTCTTGTAGCTGTTTCAAATCCTTTCACCCTGGGGTAGATTAGACCTCATCAATTGCAACAAAACAAGTGGGTACCATTTGTCAGATATTAAGATTTATAAATAATGTATATGTAACTGTGTCATAATCGAACAAATATATTCATGTAAACAATAGAAAAATATAGTGTTGTGAATTAGCTATATGTATATGTGACTATTTGATTTACATTAAAATAGTCATTGCAATGAAGTAAGAAACTATTGTTTACAAATATGTTTTTACTAATAATAGTATGTGTTCACATAAAAATCAAAATAACTTGCACTTCTGTTAAGTTTGTATGGTAACAAAAACTAAAGGATAATTTACAGTTAAAACCATAATTATTAAGGCAATGCAACAGAATTTCTTTTCTTATTGATTTTAGGATAGAAACAAAGCCAAACACTTAACAGACCATTCAAAAAGACAATAAACATGTGAAAATTGTTCAACTATATTATTTCAAATTAAAACTTTACTGAAACACCCTACATCTATCAGAAAAAAACAAAACTGATAACATTTCTGATGAGAAGTATGTGCTAGGATGTGGAACAACTACAACTTTCTAAATGACTTGAGGAAAGGTAAATTGAAACTATAGCTAGAATCAAAATTCTGTTAAATAGACACTATATAAAACCTATCAATTTAATGTATCTGTGTAAATAGGCATATATAGGCATGCTATTTTTATAGCAAGCTTAAACTGTCTGAAATCTATCAACAGTAGAATGAGTAAATTGCATTTTGGGGAGGCTAACTCCTGGAGTTATTGAAGCTGGCAATGCTAAAGAGTCACTAGGACTACATCCAGTACATTTGTCCTGTAAGACTAAATCCAGTGAATATTACGGGTGTAAGAGGGATATGTGGTGATGGAAACTGAACCCAGAACTTTACATTTCAAATGCATATGATATACCACCTTAAAAAATTCATGGCCACACAAGACTTTTGATGTTAATTAATGTACTGTAGACTATTTAACAACTATAACTGTGCCTGAAAACACAATGTATACTTCATATTAAGATTACTTTTATTAATATATTGAGAAAAACTTATTATAACATGTCATTTTATGTTGTGAAATACATTATTATAATTTGTAATTTTAAAAGTAAATTAAAAGCTGAGAACTAGATCAAATGGATACAGTTTATGCCCAGCATATACAAAGCCTGATTTTGATCCCTGGCTTGCTAACAGCTCCTCTTAAGCACCTCGTGAAGTAACTTAGGAGGTGCTGGCCACAGAGCTGGCCCCCAGTTCTGCCAGACCTAAAAACTAATACATCGGGCTACAAGTCAGACTGAGTGTCACTGGGAGTGACTCCAATACTTTGGCACACATATGAAATTAATAAAAAAAATACATAAAACAGGGAAAATTAAAAATCTGGATTTGGAAAATTTATTAGGTGTTTTCTGGGGGTGCAAACTCTTTTCCATTACTTGGCCTAGTGGTGGTATCATAACCCTGCATATATTTGTTTTCATATATTTCATTATATTTTTATTCTTCAGTATTAAGCCTATGTATATAGTTAATAAGACTAGGATAAGAAAATGAAGGATATATAGCTGGAGCTGTGGCACAAGCAGTAAGGCATTTGCTTTGCCCACAGTAACCTAGGATGGACCATGGTTCGATCCCCAGACATCTCAGAAGGTCCCCCAAGCCAGGAGCAATTTCTGAGAGCATAACCAGGAGTAGTCCCTGAGAGTCACTGGGTGTGGCCCAAAAAGAAAAAAATAAGAAAAAAATAAAAACTTAAAAGAAAAGAAAATGAAGGATAAATTAAGAAGAGAAAAAGTCTTGAAGGCAAGAACCTTCTCAGCCTATGTGCAGCAAATTATGATCAGCAAGAATTAGGGAGCATGTACATGAGAAGTTTAAGATAGAATAAACAATAAGGCAGTATTTGTTAACAGTATTTATTATTAATGCAATTGGGCAAACATTGAGGATATAATTCAGAACAGATTTGGCAATATTTGAAAATAATTGATGCTTAAATTCTCTAATGACAAAGAAAATCTATTTTAGATAGTTGTTCTAGAGCAGCTGAAAGTGAAGAGTAACTTATAAGGTGTTTAACTTAGAAAGGAGGCACATCTATTATCAAAGTAAAGACAGATTATGAGAAATTTGAATCACATATGGATGTATTTACTAGTGAGAAAATGAGTCATTTATCAACTATCTACATATATTTTCTTAATGTAATATGAAATGAGGTCAGCGATGAACTAAAGGAAGATAAAGAGTTTAAAGAGGAAAGAAAAAGTATGAAATAGTCATCATAGAATGTGAGCAAGTGTATGATCCTGAGAAATTTATTAAGATTGTCTTGACAGTATTGAATGTTCGTTTCAGATTTGTGACTATGCTGGAGTCTATTTGATTAACGAATCTAAGAAATTGTCCAAGAACTACAAACAGGAAAATTAATGGTCAATGGCTGAGGCTATTCATTGTGGTTTTAAGAGCTTAAATAAAGTGAATATATGGAAACAATTTAATTTTGTTCAATTACTATGTTGCATGTAGATGAACATAAAGTAAAATTTAGTGCATGATCTACTTTAAGTCTTAAGGATATTTGGTGAAGATATAGAAATTACATAGCATGGATCATAGCATTAGGAGAATCCCAACTGTCTACCAGTCATGAGGGTGGATGTTCCAATAAAGAAAAATAGACACACACTTTTACCGGGCTTTCTGAATAGTTTCTTTTAGAGGAAAACTTAATGTTAAGTTATATACATTTTTCCTGTGGTCTTTTATAAAATGTGTCTCAAATACTCTCTGCAAATTAGATTCTTAAAGTGAATAATGACATTAATGTGGGTTCTTCCTGAGCAACTATATTTTTGACTTAGAAATAAAATAATAAAGACAAAGGTAAATTGATCACAAGTAATTATTTTAAAATAAAGAAATATGAAAAACAGTACAGCAGTTCACACAATACCACCTGGAATATTAGTTTTCAAATTGAAGTAAATCTATTTTTAGATTGCATTTTATAATTTTGCAGGCTAAGAGAAGCATGGTTATTTATTTATTTTTCTAAACACAAAACAAAATGGAAATGATGAAATTGACAATAAAACAAACTAGTTTTTGAAATTAAAATGCTCAGATCGAAACATAAGATTCTCAAGTCATTTGAAGTCAAACATTCTATTACTTCTGACTTAAATGAAAATTGTTTTAATAATGAAATTAAATGGAGAACTGATGATTTAAACATTCTATAAAATATTGCATAATGAAATGTTTTATGGTTCAAACACTATCTTTATAACACAATGTGATTTCAATTTGACAACATTGTAAATTACCATAAATTTTTTCCAAATTATTTTTAATAGGAATACTTAAGAAACAAAGATTAACACTTCAAGTCCCTACATTACTAAAAAGGAGAGAAGCAATATTTAGCTGAGTAAAAATCTTGAGCTTTATATGCATAAAATGATTAGAATCTTAGTTTAATTCTATATAATAAAATTTAAAACATTATTTTATTAGGTATATGTTGGCTATGTATTAGCCTAAGTGTTGAGGGAAATAAATTCAGTGACTATTAAAAAGAGCTCAGTCTTTCAAGGAAAATATTTTGATCTTTCACATGATGAATGTTATTGTATAAAATAGGATCTTACAAGATAGGTTCTATATAATATGTGCTTACAGCTTATAAGGAAAGAAAAGAGTAAAAAAATAATTCTTGGTGCCATAGAGAAAGTACAAGCAGTGCATAATATGCTTTCATGAGCCTCTTCCTGCTATATCCCAGGCATTTCATGTGCTTCCCAGAGCACCTCCAGAAACAATTCCTGATGGTAGAGCCAACAATAACAACAACAACAACAACAAAATACTATTTTGTTTGGGGGTGAAACCTGGCAGTACTCAGGGCTTCATCCTAGTTCAGTGCTCAAAGATAATTCCTGGCAGGCTCAGAGGACTCTGAGGTGTCAGAGATCACAGCTCTGTGGGTAATTTGCAAGGCAAGTTCCCTACCATTGCATCCCAAAGTGTAAAATATAAATGAAATATATCAACTATAAATAGTATTTATCTCAATGACACTTGGTGGAGAAAATGGATTAAAAGAAAAGGATAAATTGTTCAAAATTTAGGAAAAAGATTAAAGAACAATTGGATTAATAAGTATACTTTCAGATCAGAAAAGAGTTGTGTTCAACATTGCTAGTAAAAAGTTACCTAAGTATCTTGGAAATTAGTTTTTTTTTCATGTTTAAATTTATAAATATTACTTTTAGGAAAATTTGGAGAAAATTCTGAAATCATATTTGCCATGTTTTTTAGGATTTTCACAGAGAACAAAGTCTAAGAGCTTTATTTTATTATTCCATTATGGATTATATCTACTTAAAAAGAATTGATGGATGAGGAGTGTAATGTGGGGAAAAAGGGAGAGTCACAGCAAGATATATCATGAAGGTGGTTGTCACTAAGAAAAACCAGTTGTCGTCATGTTGGATTGCCCCCCAGGGAGCAAGGTCAATAGCTTTCAAAAGAGTTCATCTGAGGAGAAAGTGGGGACATTATCCATTCCATAACTTCTGTTAGCTAAAAGTTGACCCTGCCATTCTTGACACTGCATGACCAGACTCCAGTTAAAGCCTGATATAGGCATCAATAGGAAAAAATGGCAGAAAGATAAAAGGTCCCAGACATGGACAGGAACCTAGAGACTGTCAAGTGATACCCTGCTGGAAGACAGCTGAGCCAACTGCTTTAAGGAAAGCTAATTAATCCATGAGGAATTGAGTGGCACATAACCTTTTACAGCTTTTTAACTAAAAATGATAATAATAGCCATGTTCTCAGATTATTGTAAGCATTAAATCATGTACAAATTGCACACTGGAATCATCTCAATAAACATTTAACATACCCCATATATATTGTGCCATCAATAGAATCACTCCATATCTAAAATGAATCTAAGGTTTACAAAGTCAGGATAATTATTAGGAATGAATTATGGCTAAATAAAAGATTAGCATGGACACCTTTTACATTTCTGAGAATTTCACAGAAATTTAGACAATTGAAAATTTTGTGATATAGAAAAATTGAAAACAGTCAAGATGGGGCTATATTTAATTTTTTAATATTAAATAATTTGTAAATATCTATCTGTTTGAGAGTGATAATTAATAAATGTGAGAGGCTCCTTCTATCAAAAGATTTTATCTACCTGTTGTTCTTCAGCAAAGTATTATTAAGATATTCAAATATATTATTAGAAAAATCCAAATATTGTTCCTGTTAGTTATGTTCCTAGGAAATTTTCATTTGGCTGCTGGAGAATCCAGTAGATACTGTGGTAACATAAAAATAAAAACTACTTTCACACTTGAAAAGGAAAAAGCTGAAAATCTCATTATTCATTCTCTATTTTAATATAATGACTCATTTCTATTGGTGAGATTATAATCTGGAGCAACTTCTATGGATAATAATTTGAATATTCCCATTAACAAATTAAAATGGAAATCAATGTTATTTAGTAAAACATACCTTGGCGTTTTATATACACAAAATAAAAAACCCAAATTTGAAAGGATATGCACCTCCATATCTTTATAGAAGCATAAAATCACAATAGTTAAGTCATAGAATCAACCTCAATGCCTATAAATAGAAGACCTTATAAAGAAGCTATTTCAGACACTCACACCACTCACACACACACACACACACACACACACACACAAACACACACATACTCATTGGAACTCTAATAGGCCATTAAAAAACAATATACAAAGTGAAATAAGTAAGAATGTGAAATAAAATCATCAGATAGCTTTATTCATGTAAAGTATGAATTATTATATAAAATGAACTGATAGGGCATAAGAAATATAATATAACAATATGTAATAACAAATATAATAATATATTGATGAAAACAGTGTTATTAATCAAAGAGACAGTGGATGGACTAAGGAAGGAATAGGAAGACAGGTACTTTTGTTGGTAGAATGGCACAGAGACATTGTTGGCGGGAGATGTGACAGATGTGCACATATGAAGGTGTGATACTAACGCCCTAACATTCTAGAATTTTAAGTCAATTTTAGGTAAATTGAAATCAATTAAAAATAGTAGTTTCACTGTAGTTATTACATAATTTTTGGTACTCGAGATGAGTCAAGTAAGACAGTATGATTTTTCTATAACATCAACTATTATAAACTTTTGAAAAGGAAGCTGTTTAACTGCTTGAAATGATGGAGGGAACTTCAATGTGCAATATCTCATGTAACATACTTTTAATTAGTCCAATACTTTAGTCTCATATTTTTCTTTCATCTGTTAAAATGTTTGAAGTTCTCAATGCCTTATTTTATTTATCTCTGGATGCCCTGGTTTGCCTTCTCTCTATAAATAAATTTAATACCCATTTCAGGGACACAAGAAAAAGAGAGAGGGGGGGAGGGAGAGAGAGGGAGAGAGAGGGAGAGAGAGAGAGAAGGAGAGAGAGAGAGAGCTCGCACAGCAAGTTGGCCAGGAGAAATTTCTGAGCTCAGAGCAAGGAGTAACCCCTTAGCACCTTGCTGGGTGTGGTCCATAAAAAAACCCCTTTTATTCCCATCTTCCAAAAACTGTTTGCCATATCCATCCACTCTTACTCACTTTCTACTGGTGAATATTAGACCTTTATTATTCACTGCAACTATTGTAAATTAAATGAGAAATAAATGTGTGTAAGTAATCTACCATGTTTGAATAAATGTTCAGCATTTTATTTTCCATGGTATATGTTCCACTTTCCTTCAAGACTTACATTTTATGGAGTATTGCTTTAAAGGTTTATGAAGTATATATTTGAACTATGTTACATAGTACAATTTATCTGGAGAATTTTTATCTGACTACTTAATGGAACACAGAGTGATAAGATTATGTGGTAATATTTGAAAATCAATCTTTAAATCAATCTCTATAGACTAATTCTATAGTAGCTTCGAGATTTGTCTGTACCTCGATGAAAAGAAGAAACTGCATTCTTGCATGTTGGAATAATTTAAATGAACATTGAAAACCTAGGAAATGTATATAAAGATAAGCAAAAATATTAGGGGAAAGTGAGGTCATTTAATGTAAGTTAGAATAGACATTTATTTCATTCTTAGTAAACTTTTAAGCCATTTTTTTTTCTGATTAAAACCACATTTTTTCCCATAATGGCTTACATATCTTTCACAGTAGTATTTTAGGTACATATTAACATTGAGTCAGGGGAATACCCATCACCAACTATGTCCTCCCCCCATTCCAGTTCCCTTTCTACAACCCATATACCCCACCATCACCCCCCGGGCTGCTAGAGTAGGTGGACCCCTCTTTGTCTGGCTTACTATTAGTGATCACATATCTGTTTGGTCCTGGAACCCTCCCTTGTTTCCCCCTCTATTTAAGAGGCAGAGCTAGAAAAATCGAGGCATGTGGTTTTGTTTGAAGGCAAGAAAAGCAATAGAATGGGGTACAAAATAAGAGGAAACAAACAAAAAAAAAAGAAGTCAAAAGTCAAATACACTGAAAATGGGCTGAGTCCCTCTAGAGGCTTCCAACCTCAGTTTGAGAGAGGATGTGAAAAAGGTAATCAAACTATCACAACAATACAGAAAAGAATATTGAATTAAATAACTGGTGAGCACTACAGCAATAAAGACAGGTACCACACAATAGTCTCAGTTCTGAAATCAAATCATGATCGAGTGCAAAAAGAAAGAGAAAGGCAAGACAAAATAAAATAAAATAATATTGGAGACGTCAACCGTAATCTCCACACCAAAATAAAGATGTCAAAAAAATCGTTCAATCGATAAATAAACATGTGGAAAAATGATTGTTTTGTGCTTTTTTTCTCCTTTTCTTTATCCCCTTGCATAGGCATGGTAACTATTGGGGATATTGTAGAGGGAATTCCCTTGACCAAGGAGATACAGGGTTTCTCCACCCCTGAAGTATACTGTCATGGGATTAACTCTAGACTCCTTGCATGATCATTTACTCTCTCTTTGCTGCTTTCGTGGTGTGTGGAAGACTTCTGCTTTGTCTTGGATGGTAAAATCAGACCTCTGTTTCTAGAGATCTTGGTGGCTGTGTAGCTCAGGGGATGGAGTTTATGAAGTCTTTCTTTGAGGTTATGTTTCTTCAGTGTCATTTTAATCCATCTTCTGTAGTTGGTGTTCTTGGTCGTTTTGTTGCTCCTAGACTGGAGCCTGGGATAAAGTCTTTCGTTATGTTTCTGGAAGACCCGTTCAGTTGCGGTTGTCTTAGTCAAACTTCTGGAATTGGATGGAGCTCTTGTTTGTTGAACAGATCGTATACCAAAAGCTAGGCTAGAGTTTTTTGTTACTGTTGTTGTTGTTGGTGGTGGTCCCTGGATGTGTACTGTCCAGTCTTGGTTGCAACAACCAGTATATAGCGATCTTGGCTTTTGCACATATCAAAGGGTGACCTGTTTTCTGATTTTGATACGACAGAGTTCTCCGCAACAGCTCAAGGAACCAAATCCCCTCCAGGGCATTTACAATGTTGCTCTGACACCAACATGAGCCAGTCCTAAATTGATAACCTGACAAGGAGGAAATGGGAACAACTTGATCTAAGAGCAAGTTGTCCTCCCTCATCAACTTTTAAGACATTTAAAGTTAGAAAACATCTTGAGATAATATAATTAGCAAGTGCATAATAAGAACAGACTGAAATTAATATGACAAATACTGCTTATCTACCTAGTCTGTTATTGTAAGGCTTGAGATATCAGGTAATTGTTAGTTGGGTAAAAAAGTCTTAATTGGGCCGGAGTGTTAATGCAGCAGTAGGACGTTTGCCTTGCGCACAGCTATTCCAGGACAGACCTCGGTTCAATCCCTGGCGTCCTGTATGGTCCACTAAGCCTGGAGCGATTTCTGAGTGCTTCACCAGGAGTAACCCATGAGCATCACTGGTTATGGCCCCAAAACAAACAAACAAACAAACAGTCTTAGAAAAGGAATTAACTAGAAATAATATTAATATGTATTTTATGAATGCATTTTACCTAATTTAAAATAAGTATGGGTGAGGAGATAACATTTATAAATTCCCTAATTTATTTGACTGTGATAGAAGTTAAAATATTTTTAGAAGTAGAGCTCTGCCCCCTTCCTCCTCCTGCCTGGAGCTGCTTTGGGGTCGCCCAGGACAGGCACCTGAGCGCTATGAACTGGTCGCCACCTCCCTACCTATGGTTGCGGAACACAGCTGAGCTAGGGTCTGCTCCCTCCCACGACCCTGTGTGCACCCCTCGCTGCCTGGAGACTGTGGGCACACTAAAGATAACCTGCCCCCCTGAACCCTGAATTGGAGCTTGGACCCCAAGGGGCGGAGGGAAGTTGTCAGCCCTTCCTGAGGGGGAGGGAACTCCATTGACTCCTAGGTAGGGGAGGAGCCAAGGAAACTAGGCTCAACAGTGCCCTCATCCATTGTGGCCTGAGACAAAGAGGGTCACTACTTACTGATCAGGGGAACACTAGGTCAAGAAGTACTAACCCGGCCTGGAGAGATAGCACAGCGGCGTTTGCCTTGCAAGCAGCCGATCTAGGACCAAAGGTGGTTGGTTCGAATCTCGTTGTCCCATATGGTCCCCTCTGCCTGCCAGGAGCTGTTTCTGAGCAGACAGCCAGGAGTAGCCTCTGAGCACTGCCGGGAGTGACCCAAAAAAAAAAAAAAAAAAAAAAAAGAAGTACTAACCCTGGTCAATATTTATGCACCTAATGTAGAGCCAGAAAAATATGTGAGGCAACTGCTCGCAAATCTGGAGAAACACATGAAGGGAAACATGATAATAGTGGGAAATCTCAATACCCCACTATCACTACTGGATAGATCCACCAAACAGAAAAACAGCAAAGAAATAAGAGCCCTAAATGAAAAATTAGAAGTTCTAGGGCTAATAGACTTATATAGGACCCTCCATCCTCAGAAACCAGAATACAAATTCCTCTCAAGTCCCCATGGAGCCTTCTCCAGAATAGACCATATCTTAGGGTACAAATCTAACCCATATAAGAATACAACTGTAAGGATCGTTAGAAGCACCCTATCAGATCACTATGCAACAGAGGTCAAAATTGACTGCAAGAAGAAGCAATGGAGAAAAACTAATTCCTGGAGATTAAATAACATGCTGCACAACAACAGCTGGATCAAAGAGCAACTCAAGGAAGAAATAAAAAAAATTTCTTGAGACAAACAATAATGAAGAGACAACTAATCAAAATTTGTGGGACACAGCAAAAGCAGTAATTAGTGGGAAAACTCATAGCAATACAGGCCTATGTCAAGAAAGAGGAAAATGACAAAATCATTTAAAGGATCATCTCAAGAAATTGGAAGAACAGAAGCAAAGAAATCCAACCACAACCAGAAGGTAAGAAATAATAAAAACCAGAGCAGAAATAAACAACATAGACACTAAGAAAACAATACAAAAAAATCAATGAGAACAGGAGTTGGTTTTTCAAAAAAAAAAAAAAAAGAGATAAACCACTGGAAAACTCACCAAAAAAGAGGGAAAACACCCAAATCAATAGGATCACAAACGAAAGTGGAGAGATTAGAACAGAACTCCAAGAAATACAACATATCATGAGATCATATTATGAACAACTATACTCAGTCAGACTAGAGAACCCAGTAGAAATCGACAAATTCCTGGGAAAATACCAGCTTCCAAGACTGGAAACGGAAGACCTAGAAAGCCTAAACAGACCAATAACTCCAGAGGAAATTGAAGATGTAATTAAGAAACTCCCTAAAAACAAAAGTCCAGGCCCAGATGGATTTACAGGTGAATTCTATCAAACATTCTGGGAAGACTTAATACCACTTTTCCATAGACTCCTCCAAACCATCAAAAAAACAGGAATCCTCCCCAACTCCTTTTATGACACTAATATCACACTCATTACCAAAGATGGCAAAGACACCACCAAGGAAGAAAACTACAGACAATCTCACTAATGAACATATAGATGCAAAGATACTCAACATAATCTTAGCAAACTGAATCCAGCACTTCATCAAAAAGATCATACACCATGACCAAGTGGGTTTTATCCCAGGAATGCAGGTTGGTTCAACATACGCAAATCAATTAACATCATACATCACATCAACAACAAGAAAGTAATAAACCACATGATCATATCAATCAATGCAGAGAAGGCGTTTGACAAAATCCAACACCCTTTCATGTTAAAGACCCTCAGCAAAATTGGGTTAGAAGGAACCTTCCTCAAGATAGTTACAGCTATCTATGAAAAGTCCACAGCCAACATTATCCTTAATGGCTAAAAACTAGAAGCATTTTCACTAAGGTCAGAAACTAGGCAAAACTGTCCACTCTCTCCACTCTTATTCAATATAACCTTAGAAGTCTTAGCGATAGTAATCCGACAATAGAAGGGAATCAAAGGAATTCAAATTGAGAAAGAGGAACTCAAACTATCTCTATTTGCAGACGATATGATGATATACATAAAAAACCCTAAAAAGTCCACAGCAAAACTCCTAGAAACAATTAACCAATACAGCAAAGTGGCTGGCTACAAAGTCAATACACAAAAGACAGTAGTGTTTCTATATACAAATATGAAGTCGAGGAGAGAGAGATTAAAAATACAATTCCATTTAAAATAGTATCAAAAATTATCAGGTACCTCCGAATCAACCTCACAAGGGAAGCGAAGAATCTATACCAGGGAAACTTCAAAACACTTCAGAAAGAAATTGAATATTATCTAAAGAAATGGAAGAATATCCCATGCTCATGGGTAGGTAGAATTAACATAGTCAAACTACTCTACAGATTTAATGCAATCCCTATCCAAATTCACACATCATTCTTTAAACAATTAGAACAATCAATCACAAAATTCATCTGGAACCACAAAAGACCTAGGATAGCCAAACACATACTGAAAAACAAGAAGCTGGGTGGCATCTCATTACCTAACCTAAAACTATATTATAAAGCCATAGTGATCAAAACAGCATGGTACTGGAACAAAAACAGGACCTCACATCAGTGGGTCAGAACAGAATTTCCAGACACTAATCCCCAAATATACAGCCAATATTTGCTAAAAGAGCCAAGAACTTGAAATGGAACAAAGAAAATCTCTTTAACAAATGGTGTTGGTACAACTGGAAAACCATATATAAGAAATTGAAAATTGACCCATACCTCACTTCTTACACAAAAGCCAATTCAAAATGGGTCAAAGACGTTGAAATCATACCCGAATCTATAAAGTTTATCGAGAATAAAATAGGCATAACACTTGAACACCTATATATCAAAAAGGTCTTCGAGAATGGAGCACCAATGGCAAGAACTTTAGCATCAAACATAAATAAATGGGACTACATCAAACTAAAAAGCTTCTGCATGGCGAAAGAAACCCTACTTAACGCAAGAAGACAGTTAACAGAATGGGAAAAAAATCTTTTCACTTGACATATCAGATAAAGGGCTGATATCTAGAACATACAAAGCACTCAGAAAGCTGAGCCCCCCAAAACCAAATGAAGCCATAAAAAATGGGGAGATGAAATGAATAGACACTTCTCTGAGGAAGACAGAAGGATGGCCAACAAACACATGAAAACATGCTCACCTTCACTCATCATCAGAGAGATCCAAATCAAGACAACAATGAGATACCAACTTATACCAGTGAGGATGGCTCACATCAATAATAATGGGAACAATCTTTGTTGGCGGGGATGCGGTATGAAAGGAACTCTCATCCACTACTGGTGGGAATGCCCCCTAGTCCAACACCTATGGAGAACAGTCTGGAGAGTGCTCAAAGAACTCAGAATTGAGCTGCCATTTGACCCAGAAATTGCTCTCCTAGGTATATACTCCCAAGTTGGAAGGACATTCATTCCAAAATACGTGTGCACCCCACCATTTATCTCAGCACTCAGTATAATAGCCAGGTCTTGGAACCAACTCGATGTCTAACAAAAGATGAATGGATCATTAAGATGTGGTATCTATACACAATGAAATACTACATGGCAGTCAGAAATGATACAATTAGCTTTCCGTGAGTCTTCCGTGGAGGTCAGTCAACACACCCACAAAGGGAGGAGCCACTGAACTCTGCTGGATCTCAGATGCCAGCACCCCTATCTGCCTCTCTTCTGTGCTGTGCTGCATTTTTGGCCTGATTTCATCCTGTGTGAGGCTCATCTGCAGACAGCCCGCCTTCCTGTGAGCCTTTCATGGAGATGACCCACCTTTCTGTGACCCTTCCATGGAGGTGAGTTGACACACCCAGAAAGGTAGGGGCGACTGAACTCTGCTGGATCTCAGATGCCAGCACCCCTATCTGCCTCTCTTCTGTGCTGTGCTGCATTTTCGGCCTGATTTTATCCTATGGGTGGCTCATCTGCAGACGGCCACCTTCCCATGAGCCCTCCGTGGAGGTGAGTCAACATGCTCAGAAAGGGAGAAGCCAGAGGAGCACAGCCACTCCACTTTGCTTCACGACCATGCACATCATTTAGCCAATGAATACAACCACAACACGTAGAAAAACCCACAATACAAGTGTGACAATGGGAAAACAACACAGGCCAGTGCCAGACATAGAGAATGACGATGGCAACTCTGATGACTTGAACATGACCAACCAACTAGTCATTCTCTCAGATAAGGAGTTTAGAGTCGAAATATGGAAGATGTTCAAAGAACTCAAACAAAATATAGAAGAGAACAATAATAAGAATCAAGAGAATCAAGAATCAAGGGAATCCAGATAGAAAGGAAGAAGTCAAGCTCTCACTGTTTGCAGATGACATGATACTCTACTTAGAAAACCCTAAAAACACTACGAAAAAGCTTCTAGAAACAATAGACTCATATAGCAAGGTGTCAGGCTACAAAATTAACACACAAAAATCAATGGCCTTTCTATACACCAATAGTACTAAGGAAAAAATGGACATTAAAAAAATAACCCCATTCACAATAGTGCCACACAAACTCAAATATCTTGGAATCAACTTAACTAAATATGTGAATGACCTATACAAAGAAAACTATAAAATCTGCTCCAAGAAATAATAGAGGACACATGAAAATGGAAGCACATACCCTGCTCATGGATGGGCAGGATTAACATCGTTAAAATGGCAATACAGATTTAATGCGATCCCTCTAAAGATACACATGACATTCTTCAAAGAAGTGGATCAGGCACTTTTGAAATTCATTTGGAACAATAAACACCCTAGAATAGCTAAAAAAATCATTGGGAAAAAGAATATGGGAGGAATTACTTTCCCCAACTTTAAACTGTACTACAAAGCAATAGTTATCCAAACAGCATGGTATTGGAATAAAGACAGGCCCTCAGATCAGTGGAATAGACTTGAATACTCAGAGAATGTTCCCCAGACAAACAATCACATAATTTTTGATAAAGGAGCAAGAAATTGTAAATGGAGCAAAGAAAGCCTCTTCAACAAGTGGTGTTGGCACAACTGGATAGCCACTTGCAAAACATTGAACTTAGACCCCCAGCTAACATCATGTATGAAGGTTAAATCTAAATGGATGAAAGACCTCATTATCAGACCCGAAACCATAAGAAAACCATAAGAAAACCATAAGAAACCATAAGAAAACTGCACTCTCCAACTAAGTGAAAGCAGAAATTAACAGATGGGAATATATTAAACTGAGAAGCTTCTGCACCTCAAAAGAAATAGCGCCCAGGATACAAGAGCCCCTCACTGAGTGGGAGAAACTATTCACCCAATACCCATGAAATAATGGGATAATCTCCAAAATATACAAGGCACTGACAGAAATTTACAAGAATAAAACATCTAATCCCATCAAAAATTGGGGAGAAGAAATAGACAGACATTTGACAAAGGAGAAATACATATGGCCAAAAGACACATGAAAAAATGCTCCACATCACTAATCATCAGGGAGATGCAAATCAAAAGAACTTTTAGGTACCACCTCACACCCCAGAGATTGACACACATCACAAAGAATGAGAACAAGCAGTGTTGGCGGGGATGTGGATAGAAAGGAACTCTTATCCACTGCTGGTGGGAATGCCGTCTAGTTCAACCTTTATGGAAAGCGATATGGAGATTCCTCCAAAAACTGGAAATAGAGCTCCCATATGACCCAGCTATACCACTACTATGAATATACCCTAGGAACACAAAATTACAATAAAAATTCGCTTCCTTACACCTATATTCATTGCAGCACTATTTACCTTAGCAAGACACTGGAAACAGCCGAGATACCCTTCAACAGATGAATGGCTAAAGAAACCGTGGTACATATACACAATGGAATATTTTGCAGCTGTCAGGAGAGATGAAGTCATGAAATTTTCTTATACATGGATGTACATGGAATCCATTATGCTAAGTGAAATAAGTCAGAGAGAGAGAAAGACACAGAATGGTCTCACTCATCTATAGGTTTTAAGAAAAATGAAAGACAATCTTGCAATAATAATTTCAGGCACAAAAGATAAAAGAGCTGGAATTTACAGCTCACCTCATGAAACTCACCGGAAATAGGGATGAGTTTAGTTTTGAGAAATAACTACGTTTTGAACTATACTAATGATGAGAATGTACAAGGGTAATAGAAAGCCTGTCTAGAGTACAGGTAGGGTTTGTGTGGGGAGGAGGAAGATTTGGGACATTGGTGATGGGAA
Organism: Suncus etruscus; assembly: GCF_024139225.1. Taxonomy (NCBI): domain Eukaryota; kingdom Metazoa; phylum Chordata; class Mammalia; order Eulipotyphla; family Soricidae; genus Suncus; species Suncus etruscus. The sequence continues at coordinate 168,891,043 of NC_064850.1, forward strand.
TGTTGCACTGGTGATGGGTGGTGTTCTTTACATGACTGAAACCCAAATACAGTCATGTATGTAATAAAGTTGGTTAAATAAAAAAAAAAGAAATGATACAATCACTACTTTGCAGCAACTTGGATGAACATAGAACATATTATGGTAAATGAAGTAAGCCAAAATATAAACACAGAATGATAGCACTATTTTGAAATACCTTGAACATACACCTTATATACAACTAATACTCAACAATTAAATAACTGTTTAACAGGGTAGAAACTCCAAACACTGTAACACGCAACATATACCGGGGAGCAGTGCCCAAAACACTCGTGACTACACATTATACCACAAAGAAACCAGCAACAGCAGAAACAGGAGCACATAGAGAACAGGTATGTAATAAGCCTTCTACTACCAGGGCCCACAATAATCCCGTAGGGATCTTATACAGGATTACAGGTGTAGAATACCTATAAATACAGGTAAAGAATACTATGGGAAATTACTGACCTCAACGGAAGCATCCCATAACAATATGTTTTAATGCCTTAATCTTACTATATTTAAAAATAACCTCTCAGCTTTTCTGTCAACAGGTATTTTTTGATACAAAGGGTGGACAAACTAAGAGGGCATCTGGGGTGTCAGGCACACCCGGTATTCTTGCATTACAAGAATATCCCAATAAAACTCTTTAATATACCCTTTATCTCTAGGTTATTTCTTCTTTTAGGACTTGAATCACATGACCAGCAGACAACTGAAGCAGCAACTGTGACCTTCAGACTTACACTACAGGCATTACTCATCGAACACATCCAAGCAAACTAGCATTCCCTTGCTCTTTTCTCCTCTCTTCTCACTACTTTCTTTATTATTATTATTATTATTATTATTATTATTATTATTATTATTTTATCTTTTATTTTCTCTTTTCTTCTCTCTTGCCCCTTCCTTATACTTTCCCCTTTCCCCCCTCTGGAAATCCAACTATCCCTTCACCCCTCAATCCCAATTAAATTTCCCATCTTAATAAAACTCTTCATCCTCAGTTCTTAATTCATTAGGCATCAAGACTGACCTCCTACCCCAACGGACCAGTACCCAGCACCCAAGTGAAGGGACACCCTGTCAACCCACATCTCGTCCCCGACAAGGAAAGGCAACCAACTCCCCTGCTGACTCATGCTATGTGGCCCTTCTTACCAACTCCTCCTAACGTGGACTGTTACTTGAAACGGGACTTAGTTCTAAGAGGATCCCCAATCCAAGAACTCTTCCCAAGACCTCCCTGCCACAAATCATTTGCCAATCTCAAGAAGGTCAGGGTGTGTGATGAAAGGGCGCCTGGGAACCCACACACCACAAGAAAATCTCAAAAGACAATAGGGAAACATACACTTCCATCATAAGTATAAGTCATGTATTACACTACCTCTTTAACTGCTTTCCTCCAAATGTAAGGTAGTCTCTCACATCACTTTGTTCCTTTAATTACTTTTTTACTTCATTTTTTAAACCTTTTTTCATATATATATATATATATATACATACATACATACATATCTACGTGAGCACATGTATTTTTATTTCTATTTTTCTCTTCTTTGGGTGTGACCGGTTTGGTTTTCTTCTCTCTCCACTCCCAAACGCACTGGCAATATAATGTAGCACCATTTTTCCCTGCAAAGGCACACTAGAAAAGGCAGAAATCTTACATATAAAAATGAGCTCCTATCTACTAGGGATAAGAACTCATACTTGTTTACAATACAGGGGCATCTCCCACCTTGAAAATATGTTGTGTGGACCCAACTTATGCCCCAGGTAATTAGACACTAACTGTTCAGCCTTGAATCCTGGATCCCAGACATAGAAACGACACAGTTCTTCACAACAGCTACAGAAAACAAATCCCATCCGGGACATCCTTAATACTGCTGGGCCACCAACAAGTGACAGCTCTAATATGATATCCTGACAATGAGGAAATTGGGAACAACTTGACCTATGAGCAGGTTATCCTACCTCACCAGCTAATGATAAGACAAAATCAGAAGACTTATCACCCTTTGGTCTGTGCCAAAGCCAAGATCATGATCTACAGAAGACTGGCTGATAGGACCAGGACTGGGCAGTATGTATCCTGGGACCAATAAAAAAAATCCCTAGTCTACGGTTTGATCTAGGACCTGCACAACAATCATGATGTCTAATTCCAGAGGTCTGACTGAGACAATAGCAACTGAATGGGTTTTCTGATAACATAATGAAAGAGGCTATCCCAGGCTCCATCCATCCTAAGATCAGCGCAAAGACCAAGATCACCAATCACAGAAGACAGATTAAAATGACACTGAGGGAACAGAACTTCTAGAACCACAAAGAAAGACTTCACCATAAAAGTTCCACTCCTTGACCTGTGCAAATACCGAGATCTCTAGATACAGAGGTCTGACTTTATCACCCAGGAAGGAGCAGAAGTCTTCCATACACCACAAAAGCACCAAGGGGAGAGTAAATGAACCTGAAAGGAGTCTATAGTTAATCCCATGACAATGTACTTCAAGGGTGGAGAAGTCCTGTATCTCTTAGGCCAAGGGAATTCCTTTGCAAATGACCCCAAAATTTACTGTGCCTGTGCAGAAGGGGAAAAAAAGGCAAAAAGCACAAAACAGTTTTTATTTTATTATAATATTTTATATACTTATTTATCTAGTTTTTGCCAATTTCTTTGTTTTGGTGTGGATATTGAAGCTGTTGTCTCTATTCTTATTTTTTTATTTATTTTTCTTCTTTTCTCTTCTTCTTTTATGCGCTCTGCCATGCTTTTCATCTGAAGACCATGGCTTTTATGTGGTGCTTATCTTTATTGTTGGAGTGCTCACTGGATATTTTATTTAACACTTCTTTTTTGTACTGTTGTGGTGTTTCACCTTCTTTTTCCCCTTTGTCTCTCAAACTGAGGATGAGAGCCTCTAGAAGGACTCCGCCCATTTTCGACGTTTTTGATTTTTACCCCAGTTTAATACTTTTCCTTTCTTCAAACAAAACCACATAACTTAAACTATCTAGTCCAGCCTCCCAATTAGAGGGGGGATACAAGGGAGGTACTAAGACCAAACAGGTGTAGGATCACTAAGTAGTAAGCTGGGCACAGAGAGGACCACTCATGCTAGCAGCCCCGGGGGTGAGGGAGGAGTTTATGGGAGGCAAGACGGGAATGGAGGTGGAGGGAGGACAATTCAGTGATGGGAATTCCCCTGATTTTATGTTAATATGTACCTAAAATATTATTGTCAACGATATGTAACCCACTATGTTTAAAGTAAAAATATATTATTAATAAAAATATTTTAGATGTAAAGTCATGTCAAAATGAGTTCATAGTGAAAAATATATTTTAAAATTATTGCTTTGGGGCATTAAATTTAGTATTTCTTTAAAAAACATGTATCATGGTTATAGAAAGACATTTAGTTACATAAGTAAACAAATTAAATATTTTGCCCATTAATATAATTACAACATTACTATTGGGAAGTGGTTCTATATTTCATACAAATACAAAAATTAGTGCAAAGCACGGTTAATTATTTGATTTTTGAAAAGCAGACAAGGAGAAAAGAATGTGAATGTCAGACTGTGAAAGTATAATATACTAAAAAGAATTTTCTGAAGGCAGTAAGAAATCATAATTTAAAGAACTTAGAACAGAGTGACTGCTGAAACACTGCAGTATGATGTTAAACAGATTTAGAATGATAAGAAGGTGGCTAATGGAATCTTAGCAAGAGTTATGGTAATAAAATGATAGGTCAGTGGCAAACTAGTAGTGACAATGATCATAAGATGTAAATTAATATATTTGTATAAGCATTAGAAACTATTCTTCAAAGATGTTAGGGACTAGTTTGTAGTGGAAACTATCTGACAGAGATAGATGCTATGAGGAAATTACTGAAGGAACACATGTGTTTATTGAGAAAATAAGCTCTATATCTGTCAATTGTCTTATACATTGATTTCTGATTACAGGTAGCTTTCTTCATTATTAAAAAAAGAAAGATTAAATATAAATAATGGAAATATGTAGGGAGATCATGTCTTTCTATTTTGTCGGCAAGACTCTTCCTATTTAATCTAAACTGAATAAGCAGCGTATCTAGTTTCATGTAAAACTCTCTCCACCTTAGTATGGTGGCTAGAGTTTCAAAGTTTATTTTGATTGGACATTATGTTTTGCTTTTTTCCTCTCACTGAATCAGATGCACGGTCTCCAGTCATCTTCTGCCGACTGCTGGAGGGGACGGTGCTTCAGCTCAATCCACAGTCCCTGCTGAGAAGAAGAGGTAGGTAACTGAACTGAACTGAATGCCACTGAACTATTTAACCTACAATATTCTAGGCTTTGTATGAGACCAATGAGCAGTGATGATATCTATGAACTCAGTGATGACGACAATGTCTCTGCTGATCCCCTCACATCAGATACAGTTGAAGCTCTGTTGGGACATACAGATGAGGTGGAGGAGGAATCCAGTTTTAAAGGATTTTAACTTGTGATTTAGCTTGATTACCTGTTAAGCTACTGTTTTCTGCACTTTATTTAAAGTTTTAACATTGTTTTTGCTAGTATACAGTTTTTCTTTTCGTTCTTTTTTGTCTTTGGGCCACACCCTGTGGCACTCTGTCCTAAGTACTAGGCACACAACTACCGCATGCTCCACCGCTCTGACCCCTGCAGTTTTTATTTAGCAATAAATATTGAAAAACATTTAACTTGGGGCCGGGCGGTGGCGCTGGAGGTAAGGTGCCTGCCTTGCCTGCGCTAGCCTAGGACGGACCGCGGTTCGATCCCCCGGCGTCCCATATGGTCCCCCAAGAAGCCAGGAGCAACTTCTGAGCACATAGCCAGGAGTAACCCCTGAGCGTCACAGGGTGTGGCCCAAAAAAAAAAAAGAAAAACATTTAACTTACTGATTCCTAAATTGTTGTAATTGTTTTGGGTATATATTGTAATTTTTGAAATTTACCAGTAGCTTCTGCATTTTCCACCTTGGCTTGTACTCGAGTTACTAATTTTTCCCAAGGTAAATTTTACCAGTAGCTTCTACATTTTCCACCTCGGCTTGTACTCGAGTCACTAAGTTTTCCCAGGGTAAAATTAGGGTATATATATGGGATATAGATAGATAGATAGATAGATAGATAGATAGATAGATAGATAGATAGATAGATAGATAGATAGATAGATAGATAGATAAATGCTGTAGTAACATGGGTATGGAAGCATGTTTTCAATTTCTGTTACTGGGCTCTTTTGAGTGTAGAGACAGAATCATATTTCTGCTGGAGAGATGTGTGACTCCTATCAGGGAAGAAGTCTTTCCTCAGTGTCTTATGTGATTCTGAGAAGAGAGAAGTGACACCTTCCAGAAAGGAGTCTATTATTTCCACCTCTACCAATCTGGTTCAGAGGAGGAGTACCTGGGGCGTAATCTACAAGCTAGAGCACCTACAGAGTATGAACTTTAAGGCTCGCCAGTCCCTGAAAGCAGATGTCAAACCTTACTTGAGTTCCACTTTTGCTGAAGCAGAAAATGATCCCTGCCATCCAATTACTTGGAAAGTCATGAAACACAGCTCTCAGTGAGATATTTCTCTTTGCAAAAAAAAAAAAAAAAATCACTTCTAAATCTTACCCAATCTTTGCAGATCTGTCATTTTTCATCAGTATAACAATTTCAGGAGGAGGCAAATAGTGAAGTAAAATAGAAACTGTTTAGTGCAGAGAGTGTGTGTGTGTTGTGTGTGAGAGAGAGAAACAGAGAGAGACAGAGAGAGAGAAAGAGATGTTCATGAGAAGAGGACACTGTCTTTTCCAGAAGAAAAGCAATGTATTCACCAAAGAACATATGAGGGTCATTTCCACAGAATTTACCCTAAAGCAAGAGTACAAATCTCAGTGGAGCTGAAATCAATGTGCACACCCTTTCTTCTTCGATTTGTTTTATATACCATTTTCTCTAACTAACATCACTCCCAGCCTACCAGAGATGCTATCAAAGTTGACAAGAGACCAGGGCGGAAGCGATGGTGCAAGCGGTTAAGGTGTCTGCTTTGTAGGTGCTAGCCTAGGACAGACCTGAGTTCTATACCCCGTGTCCCATATGGTCCCCCAAGCCAGGAGCGATTTCTGAGCGAATAGCAAGGAATAACCCCTGAGAGTCACCGGGTGTGGCCCCAAATCAAAGAAAAAACAACAGCAAAGTTGACAAGAGGGGAAGCTTTGATAATTGACATTCTTTTGATAGTCCTAGAGTCTAGAGACTATCTTTTGTTCCAGTAGTTGAGTGTCCTCACAAATCAAGTCCTGTTCATCACAATGAAGAGGTTGTTGAGCCTGTATCCAAATGCTTTGGGGCTTCATTATTTGCTAGGCAGTGCTTTTCTCTATCTCAATTACCAGGGACTACCTACCTACCTCTGAGAATAAAATTACTATTTCTTCACTTACCTGCCAACTTGATTCAGATCCATTCACCAGGATGACACGATGATCACTAGCATTTGCATATCCCTGATAAACAGTGATTTCTAAGCACTTTTTTAAATTTCCTGTTGGCCATTTGTATGTATTCTTTGTTAATGTGTCTATTCGACTCTGTCCCATATTTTTGTTATTGCTGTTTTGTAAGTTCTGTAATATAGAGAAAAAAAACGTATCATCTTAGATATTAGTCGTGTAAAGTTTAAAAAATATTATATTCATATTCAGTAGAATTTTTGTTTTGTTTCATTGAGGTTTTTTGTCATGTAAAATGCAATCTTTTTGTATATTGTTGCATTTGTTTTATTGGCCAGTCAAGCTGAATCATCAAAGACAACACTGAAGTCAATAGCATGTAGTGATTTTCCTATGCTTTTCTCTATGTATTTAATGGATTTGAAACTAACATCTAAGTCTTTAATCAACTTTGAGCTAACTGTTGTGTCAATTAGTTGCCTAGTTGCATTAGTTTTGCCTGTTTCTATCCAGTTTTTAACACCATTTGTTGAAGATCTACTTCTTCCTCTATTTTATGCTTCTCATTCCTCTGCCCAATGCCATTCTACAGTTATGAGTATTATTATTTCTGGACTCTCACTTTTATTCCATTGGTCTTAGTGTCTGTTGTTTGTTATTCCAGACACACACTGATTTAACTAGTTTTACTTCATATTATAATTTACAGTTGGGAGATGATGTCACCTATTTATTTTCTTAGCATTATTTTGGCTTGAACCAGAGGTTTGTGATCCCATACAGTAGTATGTAACATTTGTGCATTCTTGAAGAATGCTTTTGGATTTTGACAGTGATTACGTTAATCTGACTATTGAATGAAAAACTATAATTTTCCATTGCAACTCCTGTGAGCAACTCCATGTTACCTAGTCCCGTCACACATTGTCAATATTCCTACAAATTCATGGGTTCCTTTTGTGAGTAAGGCATTAACGTTTTACCGTAGAGATCATAGATTCTGCCTAAGAGGTAAAGGACAATATCTAAGCCAACAAATAGCATAAATGATTCTAAACGAGCCAGATCACTCTATAAAACCCTAGCATTCTTTGTAACACATTTTTTTCACTTAAAAAGTAACACCAGAAAGGAAAGCAAAACACTTTTTACAAAATAAATACAAATACTCAGCTTTCCTAAAAACAAACAAACAAACAAACAAAAAAAACAAAATGAAGCTTAATTAACTTTAGTTCTACTCTAAGTTCCTCCCTAGATAAAGTGTCTTTACTATACTTTTTATAGTTTTTTTGTTGATCTTTGACATTTCTGTAAATTTTTATATTTTTGAGTCTAAAGATTTTTTTATTTTCCTTTTCCCTCCCCCCCCATCATTAACTTGGCTCAGGTTTGTCAAACTTGTTTATCTTTTTAAGTATCAGGAAATGATTTTATTGGTCTTTATATTACAATTTTAGATTTTTAGTTGATTTCTTCTTTTTTTTGAACTTCAAGTGACTTTGGTTGTTATGTGTCTTGTTTGTGTGTCTGTGTATGTCTCTGTGCATCTCTGTGTGTTCTGTGTGTGTTTGTTTCTGTGGAGTTTAAAGGCTATTGACAGCTCTGTTTGGAAGTTATTCCTGTTGGTGCTCAGCTAACAATGTGGTGCTGAGGATTAATTCCAGGTGCCTTACATGTAGATCATTCTTTTCATGTTCTTAGCCTGTCACACTATATCTTCAGTCCCTTTATTTGTTCTTTTTCGAGATCTTTTGGATGTTTCTTGATGTAGGATTCTATTTATCTCACCTACCTTTTCTACAACTTGCTTTTATAAGGTTTTTTTAATTTTTCTGTTTCTTGATGTAAGATTCTATTTATCTCACCTACCTTTTCTACAACTTGCTTTTATAAGGTTTTTTTAATTTGACACAATATAGGTCTATATTTTGAATTAATACATACAATTAATGCATGGAATTGATGCATCTAAGTATTTGATACAAGCATGCAGGATGCATGCAAGTATACCTTATGTTTTATAATGTACCATTTGTCAGATTGTTTTACATGCTTTTATTTAAACCTATGTTTATCAGTGAACTTCAACAAGTTTACCTATAAAGAAAAGAAAATTAGGTTTTGTTTCTGCATTTCCTCATTATTCTATAATTATTCTTTTCCTTTTTGGTCTATACTCAGTGACACTCAGGGGCTACTCCTGGGTATGGGCTCAGAAATCACTCCTGGTTTGTGGGACCATATGGGATGCTGGGGATAGAATTGCAGTCGATCCTAGGTTAGTATGTGCAAGGCAAATGCCCTACTACTAGTGCCATGCTCTGGCCCCATTGCTCTATACTTTTTGAGTGGTTAGTTCAGTATATTCAGTTTTGGTACATATTCTCAGTTGCTAGTGGCTATGCTAGCTAAATGAGCCTGGTAAGTAAATTGGGACTTAGGAGTATAAGAACTCAAGTGCATGTACAATGTGAGCAGGAATGTGTGGATAGCGAATATTTGTAACTGTCAGTTGTAACAATTAATGCCAAGGTATAAAAGATCTTAGAATGTCCTGTGATGTGAGGCTATGTATATCAGGCAAAACTTAGGTGCACAAAGTTATAAGGGGTTTGAGCAGTTACAAATGTTCAAAATTGTGGGTTCCTCAGGAGCATCTGTTCATCAAATTTGAAGATAACTTGTCAGCAATCAAGAATTTGTGGTTTCAATTTTCTGTGAGTACCTCATATTTGATTAGGGCTGGATAATGAGTGGGTGAATAGACAGAACTACTCAGTGGCATATCTGTACCAAATTTGAGCAAGGCCAGTGAGTAACTTGTGTGATAAGATTTTTAGTTCTGTGGTGTAAATGAGGCTGGTAAGGTCAAATCCCAAGATGTAGAATTCGTTGGTGAGGTCAGAGTCTCTGGATGCAGAAATCTCTGGTGAGGTCAGATCACAGGCAAGTTAAAAAGTCACAAAGTATTCACCAGCCATTTTGAGAGAGTAACTTAGTTTATTATAGGTCGGAAAGAGATATTTATATTAGGGGAGAGTAAGGTGGAGAGTAAAGTCGACTATGAGAAGGGACTACAATAGGGTTTGTGATCTACGTTAGGGAAGAGAGGATAAGGTCATTGGGGAAAGCAGGGCGTGTGCTCTGGGTTTAAAACAAGGTGTGTGCTTAAGGTGGTTATCTATGGTATGGGAAACTGTGCATTATGATCTAGTGGATTTTGTGAAAAGGATAAGAAATTTGCACATAAGAGTGCAAGGAGCACCTATGAATCAGATCTGAGTACTCTTGGAAAAGGATCGAGGGGTTCAAGGTTACACCTGGTTAATGGTAACTGAGATGGAGTAACTGATGTCAGTAACCATTTTTTTTTTTTTTTGGTTTTTGGGCCACACCCGGTGACGCTCAGGGGGTACTCCTGGCTATGTGCTCAGAAGTCCCTCCTGGCTTGGGGGACCATATGGGACACTGGGGGATGTGAAAAAATGATTGTCCCTCCAAGGCTAGCACAGGCAAGGCAGGCACCTTACCTCTAGCGCCACCACCCAACCCCCAAATTTATTTTTTAACTAAATATATTCAGAGAATAGAACAGAACCTGTGTTGCTACCTTGCTTTCATATCTTGGATGTATATATTGTTAAATAAATAAATTAACTGAAAATGGTTTCAGACATCAATTGTTCTGATATAACTAAACTGAAGCATACGCTTACTGCTAGCTGGTCGTGAACCCTCAAAGAAGAAAAAGGCATTCAATGACACAAACTGTAATTTGGTGTCAGCAGGAAAGTATATTTGGAGAATTGTCTACTTTCTCATGTTCCATTGGGGCTCTATTAAAATAAAATTATTAATACACTTCTGTGTTTTATTACCCTCTGATATACCATGCCATCATTTTCATTTCATTCAACTGTTGATGGAGAAGTTCTTTCTTCTTGAATTTACTGTTCCAATTTCTTGTGGATTTTGAGTTCTATCATGTAAGAAAGCCAGGACAAAGTCTCAACAGGGGCCGGACAATGAACATGTACGATAGCAGAAACTGAGAAGGCTGCAGTGAGTGGTCTGCGCTATCTCAAGTTGCACATGATCTCTACAGTAAATGACTTATGCCTCTGGAAATGCTAATCCAGTACAGTTAGATATATTGCAGCTGTATCTCTGACTTCATCTATTTGCAAATAGAAACAATGATGCCTTCCTAGAGATGCCTGTTTTGGTGACAAGAGACATACTCCCTGGAGACTTTCATTGCATTTGATGAGACTCATCCTCAAGATTTTACTTCTCTACTGATTTGTCTCTCTGTAAATTGGATTGTTTACTAATAAATTCTGTGTACTTTTTTTAATAGTGGCAAAAGAAAGTTCTTTATTGTGACTGGGCTCTGGTGTGCTATCTGTTTCTTCTTATACTAAGTAACAATTGCAGTTGCCTCTTCGTTGTACTCTATGTTTCATTTGCAATTTGTATGTGCCTACTTGGAATCCTGACTCCTTAGTATTTCTAGAGAAGAAGAGAAAAGACAGAATCTGCATCTCCTATGAAACAGCTTTGCATAGCTAACATTGATAGGATAGTCAGCATGGGAGAATATGGGATGGAAAATGTTGATGAGGACATTGAGTTACCGGGATCCAGTCAAGTTCCGAAATCTGGAATATTTCATCAGGCAATATTTCGCCATTATTGTATGAAACTAAATTGAAGTTTAGAAATGAAGTAAAAGCCTTAAATTCTTTCTTATTGTGGTATTTTATAAATAAGAAAACTATTTTTAGCAAATCATGGAACATTGCGTAAACCTCTAGCTATAGCATTCTTAATTCCTGAATTATAGAAATTTGGATATGCAATTTTCTTTTTTATAGTATATTGATGCATAGAGGACAGTAATGCATAGTAGGTGATCGATAAACATTTGCCAAGTCAAATTGTATTCGTGTCTGTAATTTCAATCTACTACGGTATGGCCTTAATTTATATTAGAGATAGAATATTTAAGAAACAATTAAATTAAAGTACCACCTGCCAAATAAAAAAAAAGGCAAAAACAGATTTAGAGAATCATTGGAACAGCAAAAAAGCACAGAAATCCAACTTCTAAATACTATTTAAATTTCACAGGTATTAATGAGTATCTCATTTTAAGAAAACTCTACACTAGGTATCTGGAGCTATGAAAGTGTTTTATTGGACTTCAATCTGAATTCTTTTTTTTTTTTTTTTTTTTTTTTTGGTTTTTGGGTCACACCCGGCATTGCTCAGGGGTTACTCCTGGCTGTCTGCTCAGAAATAGCTCCTGGCAGGCACGGCGGACCATATGGGACACCGGGATTCGAACCAACCACCTTTGGTCCTGGATCTGCCGTTTGCAAGGCAAACGCCGCTGTGCTATCTCTCCGGGCCCTTCAATCTGAATTCTTAACATGTCTGTAATCTTTTTATTTTTTTGATCCCCAAACTATGTCTACAGTGTTCATTGAGTAACACATATCCTTTTTTTTTTTTTTTTGTTTTTTCGGGCCACACCTATTTGATGCTCAGGGGTTACCCCGACTAAGTGCTCAGAAATTGCCCCTGGCTTGGGGGGACCTTATGGGACACTGGGGGGATTGAACCGCGGTCGCGATCTTTCCTTGGCTAGCATTTGCAAGGCATGCACCTAACGTCTAGCGCCACCTCACCGGCCCCAAGTAACACATATCTTAGAACCTCAGAATGATTAAATTTTTACATTTACAGCAAAAGTAGTCTTAGAAGTTATCTTTCAATGAAAAGGTATTATTGCCATTACAGTTTTAGCAGTGTAAAATCCTGGAAATCATTGAACATACTGACCAAATGAAAAGATTTCTAGAACATTCTGAGTCATTGCACTAGGAGTTATTTGTAAGAATCCTGACTGGATAAAACACGTAGATCATTGCCGTCCAGAAACATCACACAGTCATATACTGATTGATATGATCTCTTCCAATCATTCCTAAAACTGTTTAAAATTCTTACCCAGAGCCACAAGTGGGGCAGAAATAAACTTGGAGGGAGTTGGCCCTGCTAAGATTCTCTTTATGGGTAACTCTGGGAAAAGAGGGAGTTTTTAGTACTACTCGAGGTATTGCTATGGGCACTGAGGCATAAGAGCCAGATCCAGTGGAAGGAAAATAATGAAAAATGCTGATTAGGAGCTCAGAGAAAGGAATGGAACATTTGTGCTCAACAATAAAATGTAATGCTCTGTTAATCTATTTCTTGGCTGTCCTTACTCTGTAGGTTTTTAAAAATACACTTTTGTTCCTCATTTAGTTCCTTATGCTATATTTCCTCCTTTCTCATCACTTTCCCTATTTTGACACTGACTTTAATTGTGAATAGATTCAACTCTGCAAGGGGCTGAATATGAAATATAATGTCAGCATCAAGAGAATCAAGACATTTTCTCTGTACTAAATAAAAAATGCTAGATATGGATAGTGCATATTAGAACCATATCCAGCAGAGCTTCAGAAATGTTCACTGTCCAAATTTATCAGCAGAGTTTCTGATTCTCTGGAATAGAGGAATCCGTTGTGCCTTAAAAATCTAAGCTACAGATTTCAATATAAATTAGTGTATACAAAATTTACCAGATCAAGTAGATTTTCCTACATTGGTATTATTAAGGATAAAAGGGGCATTTTAGGTTTGGATGACTCTGTTAAAACATACTTCTTCCAGGATCTACTCATGTTTTAATTTTGCTTCTCATGTCTACACTGATATCTGTGAAACCTATTTTCTTCTTTGCCAGTTTAATTTCTCATCATATAATTTTTGTACAGTAGCTAATGTAAAGTTATATTCTCTTCTCCTAATTCAAGTTAGATACATTAAATATTGTTAAGATTTAATTCTGATTTCTTAATTCTGCAAGGCAGCTATGTTTGATTCAATATAGTGGCACATTTTCCTCTTTCAATAAACATATTGACATTCTAAATCAGTATGTTGGGGGTCAATGCCAGTTCATTCACTTGTACCCTATGTCATCACATGAGCCCTGCCAGGAGTAATACCTGAACCCAGAGTCTGAAGTATGACCTGAGCACTTCTGGGTGTGGCCCCTAAATAAATCAACACGAAACAGTATGTCAGTATCAACACCTGTTATCTTCTTTTCCCCCCTCAAGATACTGGATTCAGTCACACATTTTGCAGTTTTAAGATACTTGGGTTCTCAAGCATCAGCTCATTCTTTAGAATGAAATAACTGTCATTTATAGGTGAGATAGTGTTGATCTCACTGTGGATGAAGGCCAGATCATCGGACGAAGTGGCACACTTTAAAAGGGGGTGAAAGGCAAACTGATGCTCGTTGGATGTGAAGAAAGACTATATAGAAAGCAGGTTTGGTGTGTAATCTGAAAAGAATCAAATGAGACACTTAAGCCTTGATTCTCCAAGGACACTAGCCTCCTCCTCAAATACAACCTTCTCGGAGGAAATGGAGAAATGAGCCCAGAAAGGGTGTTCATGTGGCCAAATGCCACAGGGTGTCATTGCTATCAGGTGGCACAGATTTAATCTTCAGAAGCAGAGCTGCTGATTTGATTTAGGAGAGCAGTTGTTAAGAACAGAAGGAGCTGCTGGCACAAATGGTGGCCCTCTCGGCCAAGCATACTTTCCAACTGTCCTGGATTTAGGAGGAACGAAGAGAGAGCCGCAAGAGGAAAAGAGGGAGGGAGAGAGCATGGTAGCAGACCTATTGAAGAGTTGGGCTGTAGCTCACTCAGAGGAATTCCATTAAATGAACTCATCCGTCATCTTGCCTTTTATTGATGAGTGGCATTGCTTGGTGGCAAGTGACATAGCAGAACAAATAGCATCAGAGTTCTGGCTCCTGTTCTGCAGCGCACACAGACGCGCGGGCCCCCAAACAATGAGTCATTACTTATTACATCCATTATTAACTCAGCTCAGCCTCATTAGGCTTAGAAATTGAGGAGAGAGAGGGAAAAAAAGAAGCTCAGTAATACCAAGCACCCGCACATTTAGGGAGAAGGGGCTGTGTGAGAGAGACGGTGAACAAGGGAAGGGCAGTTAAAACCAGCAACTCAGCAATTGTGACATTTTCAAATCCTGAGGGTCACGGATAGTTGATTGTATGTTGCCTCTTTTTTGACATGATTGTGTTGAGGACTACAATTCAAAGTACTGGGGCTGAAATTTGAAGTGTATATGAAGTACATCATTAGCTCATGTCAGTCCTTCCAAATAAAGTTTATTAAGAGTGGTGGAGCCCCTTTATTAATGGAAGTGCATAGGTCTTCAATGTGCTGAAACTCATATGCATAATCACGTTTTCTTGAAAGACTTCCAAAAGCACCAAAGAAAACTTGCTTTATGAAACTTGCTTTACGAAGTAGGTTGTAAATATTACCTATAAATATTTATCTTCTGAGGATATGTATTGATGTCAAAAATAAAGAAAGAAAAATATAGTGGAGAAAAATATATATCTCATCTCTCTTAATAATGTTCAAATCCAAATTTCTGTGATATTTCTTAAAGTATACTAAATTTATTTCCTTTTTTTTGTATTTTTTTATTTTTTTGGTTTTTCGGGCCACACCCGTTTGATGTCAGGGATTACTCTTGGCTAAGCGCTCAGAAATTGCCCCTGGCTTGGGGGGACCATATGGGACACCGGGGGATCGAACCGTGGTCCTTTCTTGGCTAGCGCTTGCAAGGCAGACACCTTACCTCTAGCGTCACCTCACCGGCCCCGTTATTTCCTTTTTTTAAAAACAAATTAAATATTTGTCTGATGGCCATGATTTAGAATAATTAAAGAAGGAGCAGGAGAGATAGCATAGAGGTAAGGCGTTTGCCTTTCATGCAGAATGATGGTAGTTCGAATCCCGGCATTCCATATGGTCCTCTGTGCCTGCCAGGGGCTATTTCTGAGCATAGAGCCAGGAGTAACCCCTGAGTGCTGCCAGGTGTGACCACCCCCCAAAAAAAAGAATAATTAAAGAACTTAAACAGGCAAAAATGAAATAAAATAAATCATATCTACTTATTGAGTTTATTTTTGAGCAACTTCTTATTAAAACATATTACAGCTATTTTATTATTTTTACCTTCAAACTTTTAGAGGTCAGAAATAAACATTATTTTATACATATGTAAATTAGTGTTGTATTAGTTTTACCTTTTGAAGTAACAGGCTATATCTATGCTTTTGATTAGATAACACTTAAATCTATTCAAAGATAACTATTATGTTTCTCAATACATTTCTATTTTATAGCTATGCATACCCAGTTACTTCAACTATGCTATACATGCAAGATTTTTTTTATCAAGAATTTCATAGAGAAAATATAGTTCCTCTGCAATAATATAGTAACTCTTTGATAGATTCATCTCTTCTCTTATATACCTTCTTCCTAATTAAAGTGAACTTGACTCATAGGATAGCTGTCATGAGTTGAATTTATGTTTTATTAAAGAACATTGTACTTTTCTATGATTAGTTCATTGACCAAGAAGCTAGATATCTCATTACTGATTTTTTTTTCATTTACAGATGAAGAATTCACTACCAGATAGAGGATTCACTGTTTTACAAGCCATCTTACTTTCCAATAAAAGTTGCCATGGAATTTTTATTTGGAGCCCAGCAGATTTTTCTGCTTTTGAAGAGAAATGCTACTTTCCAACCAGGAGTTTCTAAACTATAAAACATAACAGACAAATACTCTCATTTATCATATATAAGCACCAATTATATAGATTTTTTTTACCTTAATTCCCACCTATTTGTTGAAAACTCTTCTTCATTTACCCTGACCAAAGAAGCCTGGAACACCAAAAAATGTAAATAAAATTTTATAATTATGTAATCAATATTCTTCCATCTCACACTTTTATCCCATGAATTCAAACACTAACTCTTCTTAAAGTTGAACTCATTCCCAACCTCTATGCCACAAGGATATATAGAAGTTGGTCATGTTTCCAGAGATCATGAAATATAGACCTTTTTATTTCTCAAAAAAATAATGGAATGTTTGTACCTTCTATAAAAGTCCTACATTTGAACATTTTGAGATGTCTCATTTAGAAGCACTTTCTGAAATTCTTTCTACATATCTGCAAAGGTACAAAAACCATACGTATTTTTATTACTCCTTTTAACACTTATCTTCTACTTTGTCAATGGAAGTTATTAAGTGTATTATATACATCCATGCAGATTTTTACTAGTATAAACATTTTTCATATTCAGTACATCAACTTTCTTACATCATGAACTAGTGGTAATCCATTTCCATCTTGCAGTACAACTATTCCTAAGACGTTACCTTTAAATGCATAGCTCTAATGTGATATATAAATTTACTTCTAGAAAATGCAATTAAATTCAATGTCTCTTCATCTGATGACAAATAAATGGATTTTCAGCTTAACTGTTGTTCTTTAGATTTTAGAAGTCAAGATCTTGTAATGTTGAGCTATCAACATTTGCTATCAAAAATCTATCCCTTCCCTATATTCCAAATTATAATTAGTTATGGGAAAAGTAGGGGCATTTACTCACATAAATGTAGCACATGACAAAAAGAAATTCATCACTATGGTTGAGTCAGGTTTTGAATGGGGCAAAAATACTATACAGAGTTAACCATAGGCAAGGTCTGCATAAGTACCTGTTGCTGATATGAGTAAAAGCAGAGGGGTAATCATACTGCTGAAATATATGCATATCCTATAAACTTCAATACTGATATTAGAGCATCATTCCTTTGGGTATTATTTTTAAAATGTCTGTAAAAATGCAAATTTTTACCTAGAAGTAATGGAACATTAAGTCATTTATAGTCATTTAAATTTTAGGAAGGCTTATAACATTGACACAAAGCTTAACTATATCTCAGAAAACAGGGTATATAAAAGAAGTATTAAGAAGGCTGAAGAGAATAACTTCAAGAAATATATAAAAAGATAGGAATGAGAGTGGCACATTAGATATTCATGCAAGTATAGAGAATAAAAAGGAAAGCAAGGCAGTATAAAAAATAATTTTGCAAATTTACCAATGCACTAAGAGCTGATCCAGTACTGCAATTTAAAGACAAAACTGATGACTATAAGTATTTTAGCCATATTTATAAAGGTTTGTTGCAAACTAGCAAAACAGGTAAGAGTCCAAACTCTCAAATCCTTCTTTTATATTCAAAGAAAATACTTTTATATTCAAAGCATTTATCTACGTTTATTTCATTCAGCTGAAATAATTGTTAGATCATTCCCTCACAGATTGCTTTTAGATTACTATTATAGAAATAAATTAAATGAACTTAAACTTTACTCAAGATTATAGCAATAAAGAGAAATATAACTAAAAGTTTCTGAAAGAAAAGTAATAAGGCATGTAAATACTAGAATGAACTAATGGAAATATATTGGAGAACCTAAGGTAAGGAATATTGTTGTAGCACTCATTAGGTCATTTTGTCAGACTTGTAAAGGGACTCCATAACAAGCTGCTATTTGCCACACAATTGCTTTGGAAGGAAGCTAACCATATCAGGGAGAAACACAATTCTAAATTGGGAGGACAGAAATAATTTATGATAGGCTTCAGAAAATAAATGCTTTAAGACAGGGAGGTCCTTACTCAGAACAGGAAGAATTTACAACTAGTTTTCTAAGACAATTGCTTTAAGAAAAGGGAGGCCCTTTACTAAATGTGTATATAATCTAGTAAAGCTGAGGAAAACATTGTCTTCATTTAGAGAATTTCAAATTATTTAGTTTTCCTACAATTTCAATTTACTCTTGCAAATTTTATTTATAAAATTTATATTTTATAAATATATATATTTTATATTATATTTATATATCTATTTATACTAGATGTACATTATCTTAGAAAAACAAAAAATTGCAAATACATTTATATATGTAACAATGATATCTGGGTATAATTCATTCATTTTATTCTATGAAATCTTTAAAGAGTGGTCATAATAGATGTACATATATAAAGCATGCTTATACTTTTCCGTCCTAGTATATAACATATCCTTCACTATAAACTTTAACAATATTGGCTGTATGTTTATTTTATAGCTAAGGCCACAGAAATTTATAGGTAACATAATGTTTACCTCTTGCTTTCCAAAAATCATGAGGTTAATTTTTAACTAAGGAGACTGGTCAATCTCATGCCAGAGAATAAAAAACAAGAATATTAAATAAATAAATAAATAAATAAATAATAAAGAATAAGAACAATAAGTGCTGGCTGGGTTGCGGGGAGAAAGGAACTCTTATTCACTCCTAGAGGGAATGCTGTCTAGTCCAGCCTTTATGGAAATCATTATGGAGAATCCTCCAAAGACTGAAAATTGAGCTCCCCTATGATCCAGCTATATTACTCCTAAGGGTATACCCTAGGAACACAAAACACAATACAAAAATGCCTTCTGCACACCTATATTCATTGCAGCACTATTTAAAATAGCTATCTGGAAACAACACAGATGCCTAACAACAAAGCAGTAGATAAAGAAGGTTAATGTAACTATTGTACATATACACAGTGGAATACCATGCAGCCATCAGAAAAAATAAGTCATGAAATTTTCTTGTACCTGTATGGACATGGAAAATATTATGCTCAGTGAAATAGGTGAAGAGATATAGATACAGAATACTCTCATTCATTTATGGGATTTAAGAAAAATAAAAGACATTATTGTAATAACACTCAGACATAAGAGATGAGGACTGGAAGGGTCGGTCCACGATATGAAGCTTACCACAAAGTGTGTTGAGTGCAGTTAGAGAAATATATAAATACACTGATAACTATCATGACAATGGTCGTAAGTGAGAAAAATAGAATTTTTGTCTCAATACAGGCAGGGGTTGGGGGAGGAGAGAGATGGTGGCATTGGTGTTGGGAATGTTGCACTATTGAAGGGAGAGTGTTCAAAATCAAGGGGGGAACTGATGACAAAAAAGGCAGAAGTTCCATATAGACATTATTGAGTAGGGGTGCAGCCCCATTTATTCTCCGAATGCTGGTTTCCAACATGTTGGCAGGTAAGTATTCAGTGTCTCAGAGCAATAATTAATTATGAAAAGGAAAGTCTAAGAGAGTGGAAATGCTTGACAGCATCCACACATATCATAGTGTCAATGCAATTTAACAGATGCCACTGATCAGTTGCTTTCATCTTGTCATAATTTAATCATTATAATGACAGGAAGTTTTTATGATTTCATTCATGGGTTTAAATTCAAGCAAAATAGCACTATATCCAACAATATTCTTCAGTGTTTTGTCTTTATTTGAAGATTATATATTTGATTATTTGTTTAAAGTAGATATTCTATTAAAATATATGAGAATTCAATAATAAAATAAATAAATACATATAATAATAAGTAAATATGCAATGTTGAGTGTTGTTCAGTGGTATAGCATATGTTCTGTATGGATGATACATCATCACTATAATATATATGTACTTACTTAAAAACTATATATGCAATTCAATAATACAGCCCATATATTATATATATTAAATCTTGGAAGGAAGAAAGGAAGGAAGAATGGAAGAAAGGAAGGAAAAAGAAAACAATAGAAAAGGTTTGAGTTTCTTAATGAAGTGATGTTATCACAGTTCAATCCAATAGATTCTATAATCTAAGAGAGATCAATATTCCACATCACCCACTTTGACCTGTGATTTTTCTTTTGTTTATGTCAAAACAGTTAGTTAAGGAATTTAACTAAGCAACTGATTATCCTCCCTGGAGAACAATTATATTTTTCCCATGGAGGTCAAACGTGCTTTCCAGCAATATTTTTCCATCTGACATTAAGAAATAAATGAAAAAAAAATAAGTGAAGTTTATTTTCCTTTCTCATTTTTTAATTTCTCACATAATGCACCACACCACACCATATTACACATAATAATTATTCATTTATCTCTTAGCATTCTTTGCACTCAATGAATTTCTTAGTCTCCTTATAGTTTAGCAAGTCACAAAAGCTCAGTGTAGAACTCATAATATATTGGTCACTTATATTCACTACAACTGAGACTTTATGATTTTAAATATGTATTGACAGCTTTGTAATACAGAAAAGATTTATCTTATTTTTATGAATACCAAATATTCCTTAAGACCTGATATTTCTTCCTATGAATGCTATTCAGAAGTAGTAAGAATGTGTATATAATTAGATATTGTTGAATACCTGTTTTATTTAACATTTCTCCAAATATATGTAGATGAATAAATGCTGCTTCAGAATAACAGAGACAATGTATTTTTTTTTGTTTGTTTTTGGGCCACAACTGGCGGTGCTCAGGGGTTATTCCTGGCTTTCTGCTCAGAAATAACTCCTGGCAGGCACGGGGGACCATATGGAACACCAGGATTCGAGCCAACCACCTTAGGTCCTGGATCAGCTGCTTGCAAGGCAAACACCGCTGTGCTATCTCTCCTGGCACAAAGAGACAATGTATCTTAGGTTTCGGGTCTGATACCTAGGTCTTTCATCCATTTAACCTTCGTACAAGATATTAGCTGGGGGGGTCTAAGTTCAATTTTTTGCAGTGGCTAGCTAGTTGTGCCAACACCACTTGTTGAAGAGGCGTTCTTTGCTCCATTTAGGATTTCTTGCTCCTTTATCAAAAATTAGGTGATTGTATGTCTAGGGAACATCTCTGAGTATTCAAGCCTATTACACTGATCTGAGGGCCTGTCCTTATTTCAATACCATGCTGTTTTGATAACTATTTCTTTGTAGTACAGTTTAAAGTTGGGGAAAGTAATTCCTCCCATACTCTTTTTCTCAATGATTGCTTTAGCTATTCTAGGGTGTTTATTGTTCCACATGAATTTCAAAACTGCCTGATCCACTTCTTTGAAGAATGTCATGGGTATCTTTGTAGGGATCGCATTAAGTCTGTACAATGCTTTGGGGAGTATTGCCATTTTAATGATGTTAATCCTGCCAATCCATGAGCACGGTGTGTGCTTCCATTTCCGCATGTCCTTTCTTATTTCTTGGAGCAGAGTTTTATAGTTTTCTTTGTATAGGTCCTTCATATTTTTAGTCAAGTTGATTCCAAGATATTTGAGTTTGTGTGGCATTATTGTGAATGGAGTTGTTTTCTTAATGTCAATTTCTTCCTTATTACTATTGGTGTATAGAAAGGCCATTGATTTTTCTGTGTTAATTTTGTAGCTTGCCACCTTGCTATATGAGTCAATTGTTTCTAGAAGCTTTTTCATAAACTTTAGGGTATTCTAGGTAGAGTATCATGTCATCTGCAAACAGTGAGAGCTTGACTTCTTCCTTTCCTATCTGGATTCCCTTGATATCTTTTTCTTGCCTAATCGCTATAGCAAGGACTTCCAGTGCTATGTTGAATAGGAGTGGTGAGAGAGGACAGCCTTGTCTTGTGCCAGAATTTAGAGGAAAGACTTTCAGTTTTTCTCCATTGAGGACAATATTTCCCTCTGGCTTGTGGAAGATGACCTTAACTATATTGAGAAAGGTTCCTTCCATTCCCATTTTGCTAATAGTTTTGATCAAGAATGGGTGTTGGACCTTATCAAATGCTTTCTCAGCATTTGATATGATCATGTGATTTCTATTTTTCTTGTTGTTGATGTTGTGTATTATGTTCATAGATTTACGAATGTTAAACCAGCCTTGTATTCCTGGGATAAAACCTACTTGAACAACAGGTAGGTAAAACACTCCAGGACATTGAGACTAAAGGCATCTTCAAAGAGGATACTGCACTCTCCAAGCAAGTGAAAGCAGAGATTAACAGATGGGAATATATTAAACTGAGACGCTTCTACACCTCACCTCAAAAGAAATAGCGCCAGGATACAAGAGCCCCCCACTGAGTGGGAGAAACTATTCACCCAATACCCATCAGATAAGGGGCTAATCTCCAAAATATACAAAGCACTGACAGAAATTTACAAGAAAAAAAATCTTATCCCATCAAACAATGGGGAGAAGAAATGGACAGACATTTGACAAAGAAGAAATACAAATGGTCAAAACACACATGAAAAAATGCTCCACATCAGTAAGCATCAGGGAGATGCAAATCAAAACAACTATGAGGTACCACCTCACACCCCAGAGATTGGCACACATCACAAAGAAAGAGAACAAGCAGTGTTAGCGGGGATGTGGAGAGAAAGGAACTCTTATCCACTGCTGGTGGGAATGCCATCTAGTTCAACCTTTATGGAAAGCAATAAGATTCCTCCAGTGGCCGGGCGGTGGCGCTAAAGGTAAGGTGCCTGCGCTAGCCTTGGACGGACCGCGGTTCGATCCCCCAGTGTCCCATATGGTCCCCCAAGCCAGGAGCAACTTCTGAGCACATAGCCAGGAGTAGCCCCTGAGCATTACCGGTGTGTCCCCCTCCAAAAAAAAAAGAAGATTCCTCCAAAAACTGGAAATCGAGCTCCCATATGACCCAGCTATATCACTCCTAGGAATATACCCTAGGAACACAAAAATACAATACAAAAATCCCTTCTTTACACCTATATTCATTGCAGCACTATTTGCCATAGCAAGACTCTTGAAACAGCCAAGATACCCTTCAACAGATGAATGGGTAAAGAAACTGTGGTACATATACACAATGGAATATTATGCAGCTGTCAGGAGAGATAAAGTCATTAAATTTTCCTATGCATGGATGTACATGGAATCTATCATACTGAGTGACATAAGTCAGAGAGAAAGACGCAGAATGGTCTCACTCATGTATTGGTTTTAAGAAAAATGAAAGGCATTCTTGCAATAACAACTTTCAGACAGGAAAGGAAAAGAGCTGGAAGTAACAACTCACCTCATGAATCTCACCACAAACAAGGATGAGTTTGGTTAGAGAAATAACTACGTTTTGAACTATCCTAATAATGAGAATGTATGAGGGAAATAGAAAACCTGTCTAGAGTACAGGCGGTGGTTGGGTGGGGAGGTGGGAGATTTGGGACATTGGTGATGGGAATGTTGCACTGGTGATGGGTGGTGTTCTTTACATGACTGAAACCCAAACACAATCATGTATGTAATAAAGTTGTTTAAATAAAAAAAAATAACAGAGACAAATTCCTTTATTAGAATAATAAACTTTATAAAATTATAAGAAAGCACTGTAAAATAATAATTACCAGCACAAATTATGAAATGTATTTATAAATAAATATATATATTTATAAATATATATTTATATATATAAATGTCATACATCTTACATCATTATCAGTAACATTCACAGTAATTATGAAAAATAGGCATTAACATCCTGATTTGCAGACAAGAAAATTAATCTACCAAATTAAATAGCAAAATATGAAATATTTATATTTAATATTAATAATAATATATATAATATTAGCTTGTAGCCTTTGAAAGAAGAGCATTGTCAATCATAAATTAAAAATGTAAACAAAATGTTTATTATTCATAACTTTTATGCAATATGTGTATTGCATATTGCATATATATGCATACAAATACATATACATACATATATACAGGTATATACTGCAAAATACAAATTATGAATAATAAACATACATTTTGGTTAAAATTTTAATATAAAATAAAAATATATATAGTTGTTTGGGTGACACACCTGGCAGAGGTCAGAGGGTACTCTTGACTTTATGCTCAGAAATCGCTTCTGGCAGGCTCAAGGGTTATATGGGGTGCTGAAACTCGAACCCAAGTTCATCCTGGGTTGGCTGCATGCAATGCCAATGTCCTACCACTGTGCTATTGTTCCGGCCCCATGTATGCATTATAAATTTAATGTTAATTACAGCATGAAAAAAATTGGCGAGTGCTGCAGAAAGATATTTCTACAGACAAGGGTGTTGCAGACAAAAAATGTCTAGCTAATGTTTCAATAGAAAAACCAAAGATCAAGAAGAAAAAACATGTTCAAAAGTCGATAAGGGTATTCTGGTGTGCTAAACCCCAGGTAGATTTATATACTGTTAGTGTTCTTCAGTTCCTTGGCTGATCAAGTTTATAATTGTAAAAAAAAATTGCTATGCCAATAATTTAGAAAAATATTTTTTCAGAGTCTGAGAATTTTGTATAGGAAAGTTTCTTTTAGGAGGTCTCTCAATCACCAAGGCTACTCCTAGTGTTTCTAGGCTGGGTTGTAAGAACTAAGTACTTAGACCCAAAGATGTTAAGTTGTTCAGGTCTGTTGGTGCTGATGACTACTAGCGTCAAAATTTGGGGACCTCCAGTGCTAAATCCTGTGTTGCTCATGCTCAAGAGGCCATTGATTGCTGCCAGTAATGGAAGGCAAGCCAGGTATATGCTGGTTATGTTGTTAGGGGAAAATTTATAAAATAGATATTATAATAACTCAGATATATGATAGATGCCTGTTAAGCCCTTCTCCACCCCCAATTGGACCAGATATAGATGCCTGTAAAGCCTTTCTCTGCTCCACCTTCTTGATCCCCCTTGATCTGGGATTTCACCTTGAGGCATCAATGGCCTGCTGGAATCCGTCAATGCCCCTCCTAAGTGGAACTTGACCTATTCGGGCAAAAGAATGGACTTCTGTTCGCTCCTCCCTAGGTTCTCACCTTTTGTTTTGAAAAAGCACAAGTTCGCCCTCTGATTGAACATTGTGTTTAACCCTGGACGAGGAAGGTTCCTTAAACCTATAAATTAAACCTTCCTAGAGTATCGGGGGCTTCCGATTTCCATCTACTTGACTGTCCCCAGAGCCCCAGACCTCTGGAATAAACCCACTTTGCTTTTACATTCTCTGAAGTATGTTTGTGGTCTTTATTGAGGTAATGGGCTTTTCCCAGACCCTGGGCTTCCCCCTTGGGTCCCAGGGTTGTCCCAAATTTTGGGCCTCCCAAGGCCCTCGGCTTTTTGGTCCCCTTTTAACAATGTCACTAAGTCCATTATATCACCATCCCCAAGAATGATTGAAAATTAGAATTTTGTTCATCGCACACCTTACAAAATGTGTTTCGTCTTAGCTGCCTACATAATTTACTTTTAAGAAGAAACATTCTTTTAAAACTAAATTTGCCTCAAGTCATACATGCTTCTCAGGTGTAAAATGACTGTTTTACAAGAGGGGCTTGGAGTAGGAATGGGGCAGGTAGGTAATAGATTTTTCATATATAAAGTATTGAGTAATCTATTGTTATATCTAATATTATGTGAGATCACAAATAAATGAGTAGGAGGAGAGGGCATTTCTTGTTGTTGTTCTCTGTGAGTACTCAGGACAAATATGTGCGCTTGATGGTAAATTACAGGTTTTGAAAATGAGGCAGGTAGCAGAGATCCTCCTAAAGGCACTTTCTTGGGCTTGGAGGTTAGCTTTGGAAAGGAACTGCCACTTCACCTGAGCAGTAACAAAGAAACACAAAGATATGCTTTGCAGGAAGGAGAGAGAATGAGAAAAGGTGAGTGACAAGAAATTACATGGATTTTGTAAGACAAAGAGTATTGAGTGTAGCTGAATTGTGACTGGAAAGAAATTGTTGTGCAGATTAATATGCAAAATAAAACAAGGCGAGAGGGGGGAAGGTGGAGGAAGTTTTAGACCAGGGGTCTCAAACTCAATTTACCTGAGGGCCACAGGAGGCAAAGTTGGGGTGAGGCGGGGCTGCATAAGGGATTTTGCTTACCGAATATTTGCAATAAAAAATCGCATTAGTAAAAAAAAAATCGCAAAAAAATCGCATTAAACATTTGCATACCCCGAACGGAACTGCTCGGGGTATGCAAATGTTTAATGCGATTTTTTTTCTTACTAATGCGATTTTTATTGCAATTATTTGGTAAGCGAATAATCGCGAATACTGACAGGCCACAAAATGTTGTATGGAGGACCACAAACGCCCCGCAGGGCGCGAGTTTGAGACCTCTGCTTTAGATCAATCTCCACTAAGGAAGAAAAGGAGGGGACTGTTTCAGTATTCATTGTTATATAATATTATATAATATTTAAACTTCATTTCTTTGAGACTTTTGTTACCTGCTATGTCCTAAAGTCTCCCATTAAAATGCAAATTTAGTTGGAAGGTGTATTAATCAAAACCTCCCTACAAGCTAAGAACTTGGTGGATTTTAGAATAAGTCAGGAGTGTAGGTGGAAAATTGCCAAAGGAAACTTCACCCATTCTACAATTTTGCTGCAGGCCACCTCCACTTGCAATTATAATACCCCATTTTACTCTGTAGCAGGAACTGTATTAAGGCTTCAGTGCCAAGACCTTGAGGCAGGGGCTTCAAGGCAGGCCGGAAGCTAAGAGAAGAGAAAATGTTATAAATCTCCATGGAGAAGTGGTTCCAAACTTTTCAGGTAAGCATCCAACTCAGGCCTTCTGAGATTCACCCATCACCAGTCTTTAATCCTTTCAGATGTTTGAAAATGATAATCATATCCCACTTCCCTTGAGCTGTAAAAATTGCATTTTACTTGTTCCTTCGTAAATCAATCCTTACTGACACATAGGTGCAGCTTGTGCAGGAGACAGATTTACAATTGCATTGTTAATTTAGGACAAGATCAGTATATTTGCACATGCACATTACTTTAAAAAAAACTTAAATGGATAGGCAGGGAGAACAAGCGTGTCATATTTAAATACAAATTTATTGATTCTGAATATCTGTGTTGGTCATTCATCTCTACCTATTAGTCCAAGGAACGTAATAGGAAACCTGTAAGATGGAATATGCAGGGGTTTTTTTTTTTCAATTTTCTCTCAGCCACAGTGAGAGAATTCTATGGAGTCCAGTGACTCCAAAGTCCAGTGACTTTGTCAGCTATATACTTGAAATTTTGAACTGAAAGTAGCATTTGGGTAAAGGGAAAAATAATTTATTGGGAGAAAAAGAAGGGGCTGTAGGTAGATAAAGTCTCTAAGTGCATAGATGTTTTTCAGGTTTCTTTAAATAATGTCTCTAAGGACTCCTTGAGTATTTAACATTATTGAAAAAAAAAAGCTTGGATTTTACTTGCTAGCTACAAGAACTGTCCCATTTTTGACTGACCCACCTTACATTTTCAAAAATCCTTCACATTTTCTCTTTCTGATAAATGAGAAGTTAATTTAGGCAAATGCCAAAGAAATCTGTAGGATCCTTGCATTCTTAATAGCATTGTTGTCAAATGATGAGAAATGCAAAGAGCCCAATTTTCATCAAAATGGCCCTACTCAAGACCCTTTTTTATAAATTTCCCTAAATTCTCTGTAAGACAGACTCGGTTTTCTTGAAAAAAAAAAAAAAAAAAAAGCTGAGAGACTTTGAGGGGACCATGTTTCTCTTCTTTTCAGTCTCCTAAAACTCTCCTGAGAGGTCTAGGAAGGGCCCAGCAAAAGCTGTCTCCTAGAGAGGAACTCGGGCAATAAGGCCAAGAAAAACTGAGTGAGTGAACACCAGCCATCAGAAGCATCTGGCAAGAGGTGACTCCAATGTCTGTGAATGTGGGAGGGTCTGACACTGCTGTGAGATTCACAACTAGGAAATTCTGAAGAAACCTGTCAGCTTTGTTTGTTTCTCTTCTCTTCCATCTCCTGAAGCTCTCCTAAGAGGGCCAGGGAGGGCCCAGCGAAAACGGTCTACTAGAGGTTCCAAAAGTGCACGGCCACTCCGCTTTACTTTGCGGCACACACTCTATCTAACTAGTGAACCTCACCATAACACACAGAAAAAAAATCACACTACAAGTGTGTGTAAACACCTTGAACAGAGGATAAAGATGAGATCTCTGATGACCCAAAAAATACTAACCATCTGATTAATCTCCCAGATAAGGAGTTTAGAATAGAAATATGGAGTATCCGCATGGAAATCAAAGAAAACATAGCTCTAGGTGAAGAGAACACAAAGACAGAAATCACAAAACACCAAACTGAAATAACAGGTCTGAAAAAAAAAGGTAGCTGAACTGAAAACCTCAATGGAAAGCCTCTCCAATAGGGTTAACAGAAGCCAAGGACAGAACCAGAGAACTGGAAGAACAAGTGCATAACAACTCCATACAGCAGTAGGATTGGAAAAGACCCTTAAGGAAAATGATCAGATAATGGAAAAAGAAGTACTCAAGGAATGTGAACAAATGAAAATCGAAGTCTTTGATAAACTCAAGAGAAACAACATAAGAATCATTAGAATTCCAGAGCCTCAGGGAAAAATAAACAGTCAAAGACATCATTATAGAGAAACACTCAGAGCTAAAGACTGCATGCAATCAAATCCTACATGTCCAAAGAGTACCAGCTAAAAGTGACCCGAAGAAAAAAACATCACAAGACACATGCTAGTTACAATGACAAATCCCACAGATAGAGATAGAATACTGAAAGCAGCAAGAACAAAGGAAATTAAATTCAAAGGTGTATCCAGAGAATTTACAGCAGACATGTCACAAGAAACTCTCAAGGCCAGAGAGTCGTGGTAGAATATTGTGAAAAGACTGAATGAAATGGATGATTCACCTAAAATACTGTACCCAACCCTACTCATGTTCAGGTTTCAGGGAAGGATACATGGCTTTATAGATAAGCAACAGCCCAGAAATTTTACAGATG
Organism: Suncus etruscus; assembly: GCF_024139225.1. Classification (NCBI taxonomy): domain Eukaryota; kingdom Metazoa; phylum Chordata; class Mammalia; order Eulipotyphla; family Soricidae; genus Suncus; species Suncus etruscus. The sequence continues at coordinate 168,920,216 of NC_064850.1, forward strand.
CAAAACCAGCCTTAAAGGAAAAACTGAAAGGTCTACTTTAAGAAAAGACACACCAACAGCACTCCAAACTTATACACAAAGATAACATTTAATCCATGACAATCATCTCAATCAATGTCAATGTACTAAATGCACCAATTACAAAACACAGAGGGCAAGATGGATAAAAAAAAAGTTAAATCCAACCTTCATCTGCCTATAGAAAACACACTTGAATAGTCAGAACAAACAGAGACTCAAAAATAAAGGCTGGAGGAAAATCATTCAAGCAAACATCACCCTTAAAAAAGCTGGGGTGGCCATATTTATATCAGACGACAAAAACTTTAGACTCAGAAAAGTTGTAAGGGACAAAGATGGACATTCCATACTAATCAAGGGATATGTGCAACAGGAAGAAATTGCACTACTAAACATATATGCACTCAATGAGAGATGTGCAAAATATCTAATACAATTATTGACAAATTTGAAAGAGGACATCAATAATAACACAATAATTGTGGGAGACATCAACAGGGCTCTGTCAACACTTGATAAGCCAACCAGACTGAAACCCAACAAAAATATACTAGCCCTGAGAAGAAAAATAGAAGAAAGAGGCCTAGTAGGTATATATAGGTCATTCTATTCCCAGAAACCTGAATACAAATTTTTCTCCATTGTACATGGGTCATTCTCCAGAATAGACCACATGCTGGACCATAAAACATACCTGCATAAAATCAAGAGGACAGAAACTTTGCAGACTACCTTCACTGACAAGACTCTGAAATTCGATGTGAACTACAAAGTGACACAGAAGAAACATTTTATCAACTGGAAATTAAACATCCTGCTACTGAACAACCAAAGGGTCTGAGATGAAATCAAAAAGAAAATCAAAACTTTCCCGAAAACAAATGACAATGAAGGCACAAACTATCAGAATCTATGGGACACATCAAATGCAGTACTGAGAGGAAATTTTATAGTTTTGCAAGCACACATCAGGAGAAAAGAAGGGGCATACTAGAATAGTTTAATGATGCAGATTATAAAATTAGAACATGCTCAACAAAAGAAACCAAAAATAGGGAGACAGAAGGAAATAACAAAGCTTAGAGCAGAAATCAATGAAGTGGAAACCCAAAAAAATTTGGAAAGAGCAATGAAAGCAGAAGTTGGTTCTTTGAAAAAATAATCAAGATTGATAGACAACTGGCAAAAATCACGAAGAAAGAGTGAAACCTAATAACCCGTATTAGAAATGAACAGGGGAGATCACTACAAATATTGCAGAGATTCAAAGGGTAATCAGAGACTACATTGAGAAACTCTATGCTACTAAGCATGAGAACTTGGAAAAAATGGATAAATTCTTAAACTGATAACCTTCCACATTTGAATGAGGATGTAGCATATCAGAACACCTTAGCACTATTGAGAAAAATAAAACAGTAATCAAATGTCTGCCCACAAACAAAATCCCAAAACATATGTATTCACTAATGAATTCTTTCAAACCTTTCAAGAGGAACTACTACCAATTATGGTCAGGCTCTTTAATAAAATTGAAAAAACAGGAACAATTCCAAATAGCTTTTATGAAACAAACATCACCTTGATACCTAAACCAGACACAGATGCTGCAAAAAAAGCAAATTACAGATCAATATCCCTGATGAACACAGATGCAAAGATCCTCAACAAAATCCTGGCAAACAGGATCCAATGCCTCATCAAGGAGATCATTCACTATGATCAAGAAGGTTTTATTCCATGAATGCAAGGATGGTTTAACATCTATAAATCTATCAACACAATACACAACCTCAATACCATTAAAAATAAAAATCACATGATCGAATAATAGATGTAGAGAAAACATTTGATAAGGTCCAACACCCATTCTTGATCAAAACTCTCAGCAAGAATGGAATAAAAGGAACCTTTTCAATCTAGTTAAGGCCATCTACCCCAAGCCAATGGCAAATATTATCCTCAATAGAGAAAAACTAAAAGTTTTTCTCAAAATTCTGGTACAAGACAAGGCTGTCCTCTATCACCATTCCTATTAAATATAGTACTTGAAGTACTTATTATAACACTTAGGCAAGAAAAAGATATCAAGGGAATCCAGATAGAAAAGGATGAAGTCAAGTTCTCACTGTTTGCAGATGACATGATACTCTATTTAGAAAACGCTAAAGACTCTATCAAAAAGCTTCTAGAAACTATAGTTTTATATAGCAATGTGGCAGGCTACAAAATTAACACACAGAAATCAAAATCAATGGCCTTTTTATACACCTATAATCATAGGAAAAAATGGACATAAAGAAAACAATCCCATTCACATTAGTGTCACACAAATTCAAATATCTTGAAGTCGACTTGACTAAAGACATGAAGGACCTATACAAATAAAACTATAAAACCCAACTCCAAGAAATAAAAGAGGACACGTGGAAATGGAAGCACATACCCTGCTCATTGATTGGCAGAATTAACATGATTAAAATTAACATAATTAAAATAATCTCTAAAACATTGTACAGATTTAATGCGATCCCTCTAAAGATACCCATGACATTCTTCAAAGAAGTGAATCAAACACTTCTGATATTCATTTGGAACAATAAACACCCTGGAATATTTAAATTAATCCTTGGAAAAAGAAATATGGAAGGCATTACTTTCCCCAATTTTAAACTGTATTACAAAGCAATAGTTATGAAAACAGGATGGTATTGGAATAAAGATAGACCCTCAGTTCAGTAGAATAGGCTTGAGACCTGGAAATCATGGGCTAACACAGAGACCCACAATCACTGCTCCTTCATCATAATGTTTTTAGTTTGTACTAAAAACAAAAATGTTTTAAATACTAAACAAGTTAAGAGAAATATATGTTTAAAACTATATTATATTTCCAGTTAGAAGATAATATGAAATAATAACAAAATTTTTATGACAAATTTAACTTGTTTCAAACAAAATTGTGGTAGATATCAATGACACTCACTATATTTACAAAGATACACAGCATTTAATTTTGTAAAAGTGTAAAAATTTTGGGGCCGGAGCTGAAATGCAAGCTATAGGGTGTTTGCCTTGCCCAAGCTAGCCTAAGATGGACCGCTGTTCCTCAAGCCAGGAGCGATTTCTGATCTCATAGCCTGGATAACCCCTGAGCATCACCATCACCAGGTGTGGTTGGAAAACCAAAAAAAAAAAAGTGTAAAATTTTCAGAACTCAATTTTGCATCCCTAAATAATAAATACAAGTACTAAATTCTTATAACTTTTGACTCACCTCATTCTCTCCAAAACATATTTTGCAGGCTAGATATATTCCTTTGGCTATTGACATTATAAAATGAGCCAGATAATTGCGATTTTTTATTTTGTTGTATGCTTAGGTAGGCACAGCCCAATTAGACCATATAATAATATGTTTACACACATACATATATAAATATATATGTATGTATGTATGTATGTACATATATATGTACAATATAAAACCCCAAACCAATTCTCTTCCTCCTAGAATTTGGTCAGTAGTGTATTTAAGGATTCACAACTGCAGCTGATTCGGAAGTTCTTTTCCAGATGTTCAGTTTGACCTGGGGCAGCTCAATCAAAGTTTGTAAGGCTTCCAACATCTCTAGTGGGAATTTCAGAAAAGGAGACATATGGATTATTCTGACGAGAGGGTATGAAGACAGAAATTCCTGTGTGATGACTCCAGAACATAAAATTTCCCTTAGAGCAAGTCAAATAATAACATTATTTGTACCAATAACAATAATGAATAATTAAATGAGCAGTTTAGTGCTTTTCAAAAATAAAGAACATAAAACAGAAGCACACAATAAAGCAACAATCTATAAAGAACTAGAAGTGAAGAAAATGAAGCACCCGTATCAGATTAGAAAAAAAGGTGATGCAAAAGGCATAAAAGAGGATAAAATTTCCAGCATAATAATATATGGAATAGAAAATAGGTGGAAAGAAGTTCAGCGAGGCAATCCTCCTCACACATTTTATCAACACAGATATCAAATCACTGAGATTACATTCCATGTTGTTATACCAAGATGACCAATACCTTTTATGTCATGGGGAATAAAGCAAATAAAGTATTTTTTATATTTGAATTTGTAAATCCAACCCAATTTTATAGGTCTTGTTAATAGCTTGAGAAATTTTATAGGGTAGAATTTTAGCACAATTCTAAAAAGGAAATAGTTTGGTGAGAGTGTAAAAGGCATCTTATTTTGTTCATCTATTATATATGCTAAAATACATTTACATTCTTTTTATAGAATATATACATATAAATACATGTTTAAATTATATATCATTTCTACATTGAAGAAATAATAAGTTTCATTAGAGTTTAAAATATATACAAATATAAACTTATTAGGAATTGTTTATTGAATTTGCACAACTAAATATCATGTCAATAAGAAGATAGTGAGTTTATTCTGAAAAAAAGAGTGTTAAAGATGCTAAAATTGTAGGAGCAATAATTACATTATTACATGAGAAGCAAACATTGCAACAAGTTTGAGCCATATTATTTTTTAGTTAGTTAGACATGGTTGCTATAATAATCCTGACAGTACTCAGCTACAATTTTTTTACTCTGTATTTAGGAGGGACTTGTCACAATGCTTTGGGAATAAAATGCAGTAAATTAAATTTGTATTGGAATTTGTTGCAAATAAGGCAAATGCCTACTGTCTTGGGCTATTTCTTTAACTTTTCAACAAAGCCTTACTTCATGTCTCCTTACCTTATGTAGCCTGTAACTATTAGAGAGTTATTGGGATTGAGTATACATTTAGAGGATATTGAGGATTGGAGGATATTGAAGAGTGGAGGAGACATCATGAGGGAGAATTAGGATCAGAAAACACTAGAAATAATTTACTATAGCATTTGGAGAACCATGTGGGTGTCAAAGATTGAACAAGGATGTGCTTCTTATATGGCAAATGCTCTACAAAAGATAGTATTACTTCTTTCTGCCCATTAACACAAAATGTTTTACAGATCACTATCAACTTTTATTAAATAATTTTAAATGGTTTGTTTTGCACTTATAATTTTTTCTTATATTTATAACTCCTTAATATGAACATGTATTACTACTGGCTACAGGATCATTCTAACAGCCATATCTAACAAACTAAAGGTGCTGAGGGGACCTAAAAGTGTACGTAGGTTGATATGGATACTGGGGATAAAATCTCCACTAGCTGGTTACTGGGCAGGTATTTTTCCCAATGTACCAACACTTCTTTCCCCCTAACTATATTCTTAACTGACTGAATATGTTCATAAAATTGCATACAAAATCAGTTATTTTAAAACATCTGACTGCATAGTACCAAGAAGCTAAGAAAGACACACAGAGTGGTAGCAGCATTATATTTCTGACTTAGAAATGCATTTATGCACACTGGCAATTGGGCCCTAGAAGAAGTGGCTCCAATTCCCTCAGTAACCACACATTTCTTCCAGTCAACGAATCATACCACAAACATAATGAACATCATCAGACTGCAAGGTCATAATGAAAAAGCATTGCAGAAACCACCATTCTTAGTGAATAAAGATGATATGTCTCAAGACCCAACCAGTATGACAACTATATAGCTTCTCTGATAAGGATTTTGGAAAAGAAATGTAAATGATATTCAAGGAACTCAAAATTAACAACCAAAATCTTGGTAGGCGAAATAAATAACTCACTGAAAATCTCATCAACAGAGTAATGGCCATCAAGGACAATATCAGTGAACTTGAAGATGAGCTACATAACACCTACAGATGACAGCAGAAGATGAAAAAGAGTCTTAAATGAACAGCTAAAAGAAAACTTTGGAATAAATTTAAGAAGAAAATTATAAAACTCATTGGTTTTTCAGAAGTTTCAACAGCCAAGATATTACTGTTGAGAAGATCTCAGACCTGGAAAGACTATTTATCTACTTCTTTTCCAAAGGGTAACAGCTAAAAAAATACTCCAAGACACATCCTAATCAAAATGGTATAAACAATAGATAGAGATCGACTATAAAAGCAGCAAAGAGCAAAGAATATACAAAGGTGTGTCCTTATGATTTACACCAGATTTGAAACCTCCAGACCTAATGGCAGTGAGGTATATAGTAAAAAAAATCAATCAATTGAATGCCTCAAGAAGAATACTTTAAATATCTACAATCTCATTGTGATTTAAAGCAACAATACAGTTTCACAGATAAACAAAACACAAGGAATATTAGAGACTCAAAACATCTTTAAATGAAAACTTGAAGGAGTAATTGAAGACAAGACTAATATCACAGACATAACAACCTTTTATAAAATTTCATAAAATTTTATTATAATTATATCCATTTTAATGGACTAAATGAAGCATTTAAGAAACACAGAGTGGCAAAATGGATCAGAAAATTGATTCCAACATATTGCTGTTTTCAAGAAACACATATGAATAGTCAGAACAAACATCTACTCAAAGTCAAAGATTGGAAGACAATACTTCAAGCAAACAGCTTCTATTAAAAAGGCAGGGTGGTTTTATTAATATCACACTGCATAGATTTCAGGCTTAAAAAGTTTATGAGACAAATATGTTATTTCTTAATCATCAGGGGATATTTACATCAGGAATAAATCACATTCATAAACTTATATGCAGCCAGAGAGGGAGCAGCAAAATACTTAAAGCAAGTGAATAGACTTGAAGAGAATCATCAGTAGCAACACAATAGTAGTAGGAAACCTCAACAACCCTCTGTTAACTCTTGATAGATTAACCAGGCAAAACCTTAGCAAAACCCAATATACTGAGTTTGAAGGAAGAAATGGAACAAAGGGGGTTAGTAGATGGATATATATATATATATATATATATATATATATATATATATATATATATATATATATATATATAATTAAATTATTTCAAATCTTTAAATAAAAGCTACAGTCAATGGTTTTCAAATCTTCCAAGAAATTAAAGGAACAAAATACTCCAACTTTAATGAAGTTAATACCACACCTATACCAAAACAGTAATACAGACAGATACAAATATAAACTTATAAAATATAAAAATAAAAATTAATTAAACAAGAGATTTATGTCTAGAGTATCCTTGATGAACACAAATAAAAATATCCTCAAAATACTAACATATAGTATAAATAGAATCCAACAAATCATCAAAAAATTCAAACATCATGATGATGTGGGATGAATTGAGTTTTATCCTGGGGATGCAATGATGATTTAACATATACAAGTCAGCTGACATAATATAGCATATCAATGGAAGAAAAAAATCATGATTATATCAATAAATAAAAAAATATTTGACAAAATTCAGCACCACGTCTTAATAAGATGTGATTTTAAGGCCTTTTCTCAATACAGTCAAAGCCATTTAACTACAAATCCACCGCAAATATTATAATGAATGGGGAAAACGTTTTCTCTAAATATCTGGCACAAGACAAAATTTACCATTCTCCTACTTCTATTCATTATAATACTGGAAGTATATCCATAGCAGTTAGGCAAGAAACAAGCTATCAAGGACATACAGATGGGAAAGGAAGAATTCAAACTTTCCCTCCTGCTGATGACATGGTGCTATATAGAGAAATCTTAAAAAATCCATAGAAAAGGTTCTAGAATCAATAAATTTTATATTAAAGTGTCAGGCTACTAAATTAATTTACAGAAATTAATGTCATTCCTATATATAAATAACAAAAATAAATAAAAGATATATTTACAAAACATTCCCCTTCACAAATGTGCCTCAGAAAGTCAAATAACTTAGAATTTACTTCAGATATGAAAGACCTATACAAAGAAAACTACAAATGCTTCAAGAAATAAAAGCATACAAAGCATTGGTAAAATATTCACATCTCATTGGGGAGATCAAAATAATTAATATAGAAATATTCCCAAATGCACAGTACAGAGTTAATGCAATCCCTATAAGCATCCTCATGACATTTTTCAAAGAAATATCAAACATTCCTAAAATTCATATGTTACAATCTCCATAAATATCTAAAGGAATACTTGGAAAAGATGATGGAAAGAATTATTTTACCCAATTTTAAACTGTACTTTGAAGTAAGTGGTAGCAAATAAAAGAGCATGACATGCTAATAAAGACAGACTTTCAGATCCATGGAATAGACTTGAATATCCTAAATAGACTTTCTTGTATGAGTTCAACTAATCTTTCATAAAGGATCAAGAAATACGAAGTCAAATAAGAAAAGCCTCTTCAACAATTGTCTTGTGAAAACTAGTTACATATAATTAACACACACATTTTCATAACAATATACACAAAAGTCAAATCAAAATGATTTAAAGAACTTGATATTATACTGGAATTTATAAAGTAAATAAAAGTAAACAGGACAAATTGTCCATTTCATTGAAGCTAAAAGCATGTTCGAATATGGAATATCACCTACCAAGCAGGTAAAAGAAAAGGCTCACAAATAGGAATACATTAAGAAACTTCTGCACCACACAGGAGATGATAAAACCAGGATACAAAGAGTGCCCACAGATTGGGAGAAACTAATCACTCAAAACCATCTGCTATTGGACATAAAAGACATAAAGCACTGGTAGTAAGAAATATCTCAATCCTAAAATGGGACAGAGATGAACAGAAAATTCTTCAAAGTCAAAATACAGATAAACAAAAAGTAATTAAAACAATGTTTCATATTATTATTTATCAAGGAGGCACAATCAAACCAATAATGAGATAACATCTCACAACACAAAGACTGACACACATGAAAAAGAGTAACAACCAGCACTGACACATATGCAGTTAGAATGGAACTCTCATTCACTGTTGGTGGGAGTGTAGGTTGTGCTGCCTTTTGGGAACAATACGGACATTTATCAAAGAACTAGAAATTGATTTCCTACATGACCCAGAAATATTGCTCTCGGGAAAATAAGCTAAGGGCCCATAAAAACAATGCAGAAAATCCATTGCACTCCTATGTTCATTGCAACAGTATTCACAATCGTCAGAATCTAGAAACAACCCAAGTGTGAGAGCACAAGAGTAGATAAAAAAATTATGAACCCTGTTATGGGCAAAAACAAAGTCAAAATATTCTTATAAATGGATGGATATAAAGAGTATTTATTATGTTGAGCGAAATGAGGAGTAGGGATAGATACAGAATGATGGTACTTCTTTATGGGATGTTGAAATAAAAAGGTACTATGGTTGTAATACCCAATGACAATAGGGATGAGGGCAAAGATAACTGGTAGGATACTAGCCACATAAAGTGCAGGGGGGGGGTGCAAATAGGGCAGCAGAGAGGGACCAACGGGGCAATGTTAGTTTGAAATGATCACTTTGGATGAGAACTGAGTGCTGAAAGGAGGTAAAGTAATATGCATGATACCCTTTTAGTAAAAATACTGAAAACCATAGCATTTTAAGGAATAAAAGAAGAGAAAGAGAGGCTGGAGGGATAGTACAGAGAGTAGGGCGTTTGCCATGCATATGGCTGACCCACAGTCAAACCTCGCATCCCATGTGGTCCTCTATACACACTAAAGCTGGTTCTTTAATGCAAAGCCAGAAATAGCCCCTGAGCACTGCCTAGTGTGACCTAAAACAAAACAAAACAAACAATAAAACTGGAGCGAGAGTGAGAGAGAGAGAGAGAGAGAGAGAGAGAGAGAGAGAGAGAGAGAGAGAGCAAGAGAGAGAGAGCGAAAGAGAGAGAGAGCAAGAGAGAGAGAGAGAGAGAGAGAGAGAGAGAGAGAGAGAGAGAGAGAGAGAGAGAGAGAGAGAAGAAAATTTCTGCCATAGAGTTAGGCAGAGAAAAGGGTAATAGGAAATGCAGGAGTATAACTGGGGACAGTAGTGGTGGATATTGTATAACTGAAAATTCAATCATAAACAAATCTGTAATTGTGTATCTGAAAGTCATCCAATTAAAAATATATATTCAAAAATCTGATTCGACTTAATTTCTACCATACCTTCATATCAGACACTTCATTTAAGTAAAATAATACTTAATAATATTAATTTAATTAATTTTAAATTTAAAATTTAATCAATTTTTAAATAATCAGCCCATTAATGAGTTATACTGTAACATTAAAATTTTAAATCCCAAAGAAGTTTACCCATATTTAAGCCATTCTTATTTCATATGCAATATACTTATTTAGTTATGTTTTGGAGAACACATTTGCATACTCAGGTTTTTTTATTAGCTATGCTCTCAGGAATCACTTCTGGTATTCCTTGGGGGACCATAAGGAGTATTGGGAATCAGTTAACTTATGGTTTAGTTCTACCTCAACTATTATGGAATGAAAAAATAAAAGACTCACGTAAACAATTACCGTTTTCTACCATATTCTTTTGAGAACAGAGGGATGAGATATGTAAATACCAAAGACCTGAACTCCCTCCAAAGCCTTTTACACAATCAGAAATATAGAAATCTAAACTGGAACAATAATTGAGGGACATTTTTTTTTCAGAATTCTATGTCCTTCAAATTTTTTTTATCAATTCTTTCACTAATGGCACACTCTTAATTCCAAATAAAATTATATGACGTTACTCACTATATGAATACTGCAATGTATATGCTCCATTTGCATACTTGAGCATATGCATGAATTATTCAGTCTTTATTGAATACTGACAACTTTAAAGTTTGCATATTAAAACTGATAAATTGATATAATCGTAGGTATTTAAAAAACTAGATTTTCTTTTTGGTTTTTCGGGCCACACCCATTTGATGCTCAGGGGTTACTCCTGGCTAAGCACTCAGAAATTGCTCCTGGCTTGGGAGGACCATATGGATGCCGGGATATCAAACCGCGATCCTGATCTTTCCTTGGCTAGCGCTTGCAAGGCAGACACCTTACCTCTAGCGCCACCCCGCCAGCCCCAAAAACTAGATCTTAATTCAAAATTAGCTTTATGAAATATAAGAAGAATGACAGAAAAGCAGGTTCTAACATATAAACTATTTTCACATTTCTTTATCAGGTAGCCATCAAGTTATATTCTAAAAGTCTAGGCTGACTGTGGAACTTACATTTATTTACTTATTATAGTATAAACAATATCGTTACAATAGTTTTAGTGTTTATTCTTTTGATATGTAAAACTATACTCCTTCATAGCACCAAAATGGGAAAGACCCTGCAATATTGCCCTTCTGATGCTTTTACTTGTTTCTACCTCCCCAACTCAATCATTTTTCCATTATTGGTGAACTCAAATTTGGTGTTCAAGTCTGAGTGTTTCTCATTATTAGATACATTTTATTCCCTTACTTTGTCCCTTTAAAAACTGCATAGGGGGTGTTCTTTACATGATTGAAACCCAACAATAATCATATTTGGAATCAAGGTGTTTAAATAAAGATGTTAATTAAAAAAGACTGCACAAAAGTGAGATTATTGGTATTTGTGCCCCAGTGGCTTTCTTTACTTAACTTGAAACCATTAAATTCTGTCCACATTTAGAAAAAGGCAAGTTTTCATATTTACTAAATAATGTCCTAATCTTTATGTATACCATAATTTCTTTATTGATTTATCTGTCATAAACATGTTGATTATTTCCATATATTAGCTTGATACACAATATGATAATAGACATAATATAGACATATACTGTTGATCTAATGTTTATAATTTCCTCTTATTTTTGTTTTTGTTTTTTGGGTCACAAGAGGCAGGCTCGGGGTTATACCTAGCTCTGAGCTCAGAAATCACTTCTGGCAGGCACAGGGGACCCGATGGGATGCTGGGATTCAAACCACCATCTGTTCTGGTTCAGCTGTATACAAGGCAAACGCCCTACCACTGTGCTACCTCTTGTTTACAATTTCTTAGAAGAGATGCTATGGACTATAATCACTGAATCATAGGGCAACTTGATTTTTAATTATTAGAGACATCTCTGCTGGATCCCACAGATACTTAACCAGTATAAATTCTACCAAGGGTGAATGAAAATTTCTTTTTAGCATATCTCTGCCCAAACTGGTCTTTTTTACATAAGCCACACTTACTGGTATGAAGTGATGTTATTTTATTCTCTTAATCTGAATTATGCTGATAATAAATAAAAATAGATACTTTTTGATATGACAACTGGACATCCATAATATTTAGAGGAAGTGTCCATCGATTCACGTCTCCTCATTTTATGATGGCATTCTTCTTGTTGTTGAGCTTTGTGATTGCTTTATTTATTTATTTAGGTTTTTGAACCACACCCAGTGATGCTCAGGGGTTACTCCAGGCGATGTGCTCAGAAATTGCTCCTGCCTTGGGGGACCATATGGGATGCCTCCTGGGGATCAAACAGCGGTCCATCCTAGGTTATCGTGTGCAAGGCATATATGCCCTACAACTTGTGCCACCGCTCCAGCCCCTGCTTTATTATTTTGAATATTTGCCCTTTATTAGATTGCTCCAGCTCAAGAGGATGCTTTCATTTTATCCAGATTTTCTTTTGTCAAGCACAGAACAAACATTTTTAACAAGATTTTGCTACATATAAAAGTTTTCCAGTTTGTGACACTTTTGTATTTTTATTCAATTGGTAGTATAAAGCAACTAATAGAGTTCATAACCTCTTTATAATCTTTTAAAAATTTTGGTAGGGTTCTAACTGAAAATGACGGTCAAATATTCAGTCCATCGCATTGCCCAGAAGCTAGCCACATGTCAATATCTGGCAGCACTGTAGACTAGAGAATTAATTTGTTTCTACTTGAATATCACATATTTAGCTGCCATTCTATAATTATAAGTTAAGGGAACAGATATTGGTCATATCAAGCCACCTTTCATACATTTTCATGCTAGAGTTATCAAAGAACCAGAATTTTGCAACATCATTAGCATTCTTTAATTCCAGATGCAAAATGATCGATTTATTAAAGTAAATTTGCTATGTTCGTTTACTTCTCTTTTGCTTTTATGAGGCACCAGGGATCCAACTCCAGGGTATTATATCCTTCTACACAACTACTATGCTGCTGATCTACATCATTATTCCCTAAGACATAAGTGCCTTTACATTCACCAATTTTAACCTATCCGGGATGCAAAACACTTTAAACTGTAGTTATGGACTAAATGTCTAATTTTCACACCCTCAAAATTCATCACGTTCAAGCATTTTCTTTGTCCCTGATATAAATATTGATTAGAAATTTAAATTTGTAAGTGTACTTATCTATTCTAATACATCTCTAAATTTTAAATCTTTAAATTTATTTTATTTGAAATAATAAAAAGCTTAATTTTATTTTTAAAATAATTTCCTTTAAATCCTCAGGGTAAAATTTTTCATGAACTCTTATTCCTGCTCACACGTTAACCAGTTAGCATGTTAAATGTATACATTTTCCTAAATCATGTGACCAGAAGATTTCTTTTAAAATGATCAAATAAGCCAATTTTAATTGTTTTGTATTATGTATGATGATTTTATTATTATGTTATATGACTAATCTTCCTAATTCAAATGTTTAATATATAGATTTATACTGTTATTTAAATGACATGTTAATCAGGAAAACCGAATAAAAATTAAACTCTTAACAAAAAATTTGGCTATATAGGCCATAAGAAAAATCACAATGTATAAACAATGTATTTGCATTTACAAAATATTATTTTGTGTTGGGGAAATACAACTCAACTCTATTAAATTATTTACATAAAATCATAACATGTAATTAAATGCCAACTGTTTTTTGAAATTACAATTATTGACTGTCAGTTAAATATAGATTAAAAAAGAAAAGGAGCTGGTTTTATAAAGGAAAATATAAAAGAGAAGGACATTACATGATTGATTGAAAATACATAAGTGAAAAAAATTTTAAATCAAGCAAACTGATTTAAAAATGTTTAACAATTTGTTTTATTGCATGTTACTATTCTCCCCTGGAGTACCAAGCTTTTGATTTCTATTAAAAGGAACATTTAAGAATTTAAATGGTAATTATAATTTATTTAATTAAAGACATACAAGTTAGGCTACATTTTTTACCTTTGTATTTATATTTATGGCTTCAGTGTATAAAATTACCTTGCTAGCAAAAAAGTGGACATGATTTAATGGGGGATTTTGAACAGATCAACAAGTGGAGACAGGGAGAAATAATTTTAACTAAAACATACATAAGCTCATATTAGGATATGTATGGTCATTTATGCTTTCCCGAATTTCTTAATGGTAGAAAATGTCTCTGCGTCTATAGAGAAAGGGTGATGAGTTGGGGAGGGGGTGGAGAGTTTGATCTAAATTGGCCTCTGAGAGCAATGTCAGTAGAACACATTAACTTTTTCCAGTGCACTCAATTGCCCTGTCCTTCACAACTGCATCACTATGCTGAAAAATGTGATTTTCATAGAAATGTTCAATTTTGCAGCTTAGAGACTTTGTGAAAGGGAAAAATATCATTTTTTACACACAAACTACTCCTCAAATTGCTCACTTTAGAAAGTTAAAATTGGTCCTGAATATAATAACCCAGGATTAACATGTGTTGAAAGACTTTTTTTTTTTAACTCTTTATTCTTTTGTTTGCCCCTGCCACTGCTTCAGTCCGGTCACATAATCAACTGAATTAAATAAGGTCTGAACTTTAAACTTGTCCATCCTCCCCAAACAACCCCAAATATTAGACACCAAGAAATGTTAATATTTCAAAATTTGTCTTTATATGACCACTTAAAAATGAGTAAAACTTTTGAGTTCTACATATAGTACACAGTACTACATAATTCTTAGTGTGAGGGTAAGGCTGCTTTTAGCCTAATGTATTTTATAAAATTCCCACTGCACAAAAGAACTGAGTCTGAAGCAATAGAAAAGCAAGTGGGGTGTTTGCCTCACATGTGAATGACCTGAGTTTAATTCCTGGCATCATATATGTTTCCCTGAACTCCACCAGAAGTGATGCCTGAGCAAAGTCATAAGCCTGAGCAAAGTCATAAGCATGAGCATCACCATCTATGGCAGAAAACACACAAAGAAACAAAAAGAGAGTTTGTAGTCATCTTTAGTACTCATGCAAAAATAAACTGTCTTAACATGGAAAAAAATATTTGCCTTTTTCTGAAACATTAAGTGCTTTCTGAAGATGTTTTTTGAATCTGTGTGTGTGTGTGTGTGTGTGTTTGAGTGAGTGTATATATGTATGTTTGTGAGAAACAGAAAGACAGAGATAGTGACAGGGACATAGACAAAGAGAGACAAAGAGCCAAGCTTTGATCAACCCTTACTACTATATATCTGATTTTTCATTCATAAGTTCATAGCATTCATAAGAAAAAATAATATAGAGTACTGCATCATTAGTGTTGTTAAAGCTCACTAGCTATATTTTGAAATAAAAATTTTTTTACTCTTACATAAATTCTTACTCTTATTTACTGAAAAACATTCCCTGTGGCCTTGAAATTGCTCTTTTGAAAAACCATGCATTACTTAGCCCATATTTATTATAATAAATTATATAGTTGAACTAATTTGGAGGGATAGGCCACACTCAGTAATTCTCAGGGGTTGCTCTGTTTCTGCAATGAAAAATCACTTTAAGTGGCAATCATGGGACCTTATATGATGCCAGGAATTGAACCTGGGTCAGCCATGTGTAAGGCAAGCTAACTCTACCTACTGTACTATCATTTCAACTATTCATGAACGAATGACATTTTTAGAGAGAGAAAAAATATTTTAGAGAGATTGCAATGAATCATCATTCTGCTTTATAATCTCTACTAAATTTGGTAAATCGGTGATGTTCTCCTGCCAAGCACAGAATAAAATTCCATTCCATGTCTTTTGTTGACCATTTACCGAGTTTATTTGTAGGGAAACAAGTGCATACTTATGTACTAGGGCAGTGATAGGCAACCTTTTTTTTTTTTCAACTGAGCCAAATCTCGCTCAAACCACGATTGAAAATTATTTTGAGAGCCACATTTTTTTTTTCAGCACTCAGGGGTTACTCCTGGTTCTATGATCAGAAATCACTCCTGGCAGGCTCAGGGAACCATATGGGATGCTGGGATTCGAAACACTGACCTTCTGCATCAGAGACAAATGCCTTACCTTCATGCTATCTTTTTGGCCCCAAGAGCCACATTTTTAAAACTGAAAATACATAGGATGGTACACTGTATTTAGTTTCAATAAGTTTTCTTTGTTTATTTATTTATTTATTTTGGTTTTGGGGCCACACCCAGTAATGCTCAGTGGTTACTCCTGGCTCTGCACTCAGAAGTTGCTCCTGGCTTGGGGGACCATATGGGACGCTGGAGGATCGAACCATGGTTCGTCCTAGGCTAACACTGGCAAGGCAGACACTTTACCTCTAGCACCACTGTACTGGCCCCATAGTTTCAATAAGTTTTTATTGAGAATATCCTGCATGCAAATATCCACATAGGTCGGGAGGATACAAATAACACAACTAATAAAACAAAAACTTTAAAACGATATTATTTATTGATAACATTAAATTTTATAAAATTTGCCTTACAATGTAGAGAAAATTATATCCTGACAATGACTGACAAAGTCACAAACACTAGGGCCTGGAGAGATAGCACAGCGGTGTTTGCCTTGCAAGCAGCCAATCCAGGACCAAAGGTGGTTGGTTTGAATCCTGGTGTCCCATATGGTCCCCCGTGCCTCCCAGGAGCTGTTTCTGAGCAGACAGCCAGGAGTAACCCCTGAGCAACACCGTGTGTGGCCCAAAAACCAAAAAAAAAAAAAAATGTCACAAACACTAATGTAAACAATGGCCTTGCATTTCCTTGGATAGTTTGAGTAAGTCAGGTTTGTATGTTGTTGTTTTTAATTTTAGGCATGATTCCAGGTTCTCATCGATGAGATGATTTCTCAATTTACTCTTGATAAGATTCATGATTGAAAATGATTGTTCACATAAATATGAACAAGGAAAGAACAGCACACACTAGTTTTTTTAGTTTTATATATATATATATATATATATATATATATATATATATATATATATATATATATATATATATATATATATGTCAGTAATACTATTCCAGGTGCTAAAAATCAAAATATCTTTCTTCTCCAGGTCTTTCAGAGTAGACCACTTGTGCTGTGAACTAAGTTCACATTTGCATTTCTTCAATCTTTCTAAATTAGCACAAAGACGTTCAAATTTCAAGCTCCACAGTTCTATGTTTTTAAATCTAGCAATTGCATTTCAAAGTTGCCAATGTTAATATTAAAGGGATAAAAAATTAATTCTGTTACTGGGGCATCCAGAGGTTTTTTTTTTTTTTTTTTTTTTTTTAACAAAGGCCAACGTCATTTTGCTGTTTCTGAAATCCAGAAACCTCTTGAGAAAAGCTTCCCTCATATTTTAAAGTGTTGTTTTAAAATAGGTAATGTCAATATCAGAATCATTTTCTTAGCAATGTTTCAACAGGCTTGGAAAGTGAATAAAAGTTTCTCTGTCAAAATCTTGAGCAAAAACAGATAATTTGTTTTCAAACGAAATAACTTCTACCATCGAAAAAATTGTGTTTCCTTTTTCCTGTAGTTTATGATTAAGCTGATTTAGATGTGAAGTAACACCCACTACGAAATACAGTTTTTGAATCCACTGATCCTTTGTTAAATCTGGATAGTGGACACTCTTCTCGAGGAAAAATGCTTTGATTTCTGATAATAAGTAAGCAAAATGTTTCAGAACATTTCCCTTGATAACCAAAATGTGCTGAAAATTTGAAACCCTACAATATGGAGATGAAACAGGTAAAAGAGAAAAACCTTTTAACAATCTTTAAAAGCAAGGACAGTGTTCCAGAGAAAAGTAGTGATTTCACTGAAAGGAAAAAAAATCTATTGACACTTTAGTGTGTGCTGCAAGAAACCAAACTAAAATACACACAAAATAAAAATGCTATTAGTTAAAGATATGATATATCATAAAGGAATTAGGATACAGTGCCTGAAAAAATTTAAAAATAATTTTTATTTAAGCATATTTATTACAAAATTATTCATACTTGAGTTTCAATCATAGAATGTACACCACCCTTCACCAGTGCACATTCCCCACCACCAATGTCCCTTGTTTCCTTTCCCTTCACCTTCCTCTGCTTATGTCAATGGCAAGCATTTTGCTTTTTTCCCCTCTATCTCTTTTTCTTTATGACACTGAGGTATGCAAAATTTCCTTTATGACACCGTGGTTTGCAATATTGTTAATTAAAGAGTACCATGTATGTCACTTATCCATTTTCAGCCTTGAGTTCTTGTCCAGAGTTTCAACTATCAATGTCATAATGTACCTTTCTTTATTCTAACTGAACTCACCACTTTTTATGGCAATCTTTCTATCGTGGACTAGTCCTCCTGTCCCTCATCCCTATTATCTCTAGATATTATTACCATATTACCATTTATTATTCTTACATGCCACAAATGATTATTCTGTATCTACACCTCTCCTGACTCATTTCACTAAGAATAATAATCTGATGTGTTGATGTATATATAGATGATGCACTGTGCATGGCTCAGTGTTTTTGTGTAGTCACAAGAAACAGAAGTTGCACACCCGTACATTGTATCCACTCATTGTATGATAGACTGGATTAAAAAAAAACTCCCCGATGAACAAATCTCTGTGACAGATGACACAGTAAAGATAATTTGTGAAATTCACAATTGTGATCAAATCCAGGCTATTCACCACCCTGGGTGAGAGTATGGATGCCCACTGCTAGCATCTTCTCCATGAAGAAGTGAAGTGGCTGTTTAGGGGAAGGGTGCTCTCTCGCCTTGTTGGCAAGAGGGAAGAAGTAGTGCAGTTCCTGTGAGAGCAGAACTCTGACTTTGTACAGCCCCAGTTGGACAAGGAATGGATAGCTAAGCTTGTGTATTTGGCAGGCATTGTTCATTTTCTCTATGAATTTAATATTTCTCTGCAGGGAAGTTTCACAAGTAGTTTTACAGTGAGACATAAGATGGATGTGTTCAAAAAAGAATCTGATTCTGGGATAGCTTTGTCTGAGAAGGAGATATTGAAATGTTTCCACTCTTGCAAAAATTTCTGATTGGCACTTATATTATGCAGAAAGTCATAATCAATATGAAAAACAGCATTTAAGGGCATTAGCTCACAACTTTAATCATGAGTACTCCGAACATGAGAATCTAAGGAAAAGAAAACTCTGGATTGAGAATCCCTTCATGGAAGATGCCCACTCTTGTGCAAAATAAAATATGTGTTTTAAGATCACTCCAGGCACTGTATTTCTAACCTCCACCCAACCTGGTCTGAAGAAGCAGGGTAGCAGGAAAGAAATAATAAACGAAGCTGTCCAGGAAAGGATGATCATGGAGTCCGTGGCCTTTTACCTTGTACTCTCTGCCTCGAGCCCAAAAAGCTAGAACACCTCTTTCTTTCTTTTTTTAAATATGGAACGCTTCACGAATTTGCATGTCATCCTTGCGCAGGGGCCATTCTAATCTTTTCTGTATCATTCCAATTTTAGTATATGTGCTGCGGAAGCGAGCACAAATACCTCTTTCTTGATTAAAACCAGTTCCCAATACTAGGAAGCTTAAGGTCAAGAGATAGACAAAAGTACATATTCAGTGGGCTTTTACATATTAAAGGAAGAGGTTTAAGAAAGGATGGCATTAGGGGAACAGCTTTGTTTAGGGTTGATACTGGGTATCTTCTTACACTCTTGGAGCCGGCCGCAGGGGCTGCACACAGGACGAGCACTGACAGAGGCTAGGAGCAAGAGTCCTGACTCCTGGAGCGGCCTCCCAGCTCGGCACACAGAAGAGCCAAATTAAAAGTGTAAAGAGCCCCATGTGGCTCTAGAGTCACAGGTTGCCAACCACTGTACTAAGGAGATGAGATTTAAAGCAAATTGACCTAGTATATCAATTTAGATGAAATAATTTAAATGGGCATGCTAGCTATTGAAGGCAGAAACCTAAACTTCTCTATATGATCAAGGAAGATGGACTGATTTTAAAGTTGGGATAATCTTACAAAGAAGTGGAACACCTATAAGATTGAGCAGTAGGGATATGAGATAAAATGAGCAGCAGATGTGGATGAATGGAAGTGATTAGTAGGAGAGAAATCCTTAAAAAATAGTTAATTCCCCCCCCCTTGAGAAATAAAAGCCAAAGAAAAGATGGGATATAAGAAGAACAAGAGGTCAGGAGGTCCAACTCAGGGTAGAAAATTCACCACGAAGAGCCATGA
Source organism: Suncus etruscus (assembly GCF_024139225.1). Lineage (NCBI taxonomy): Eukaryota > Metazoa > Chordata > Mammalia > Eulipotyphla > Soricidae > Suncus > Suncus etruscus. Next base: position 168,940,585 of record NC_064850.1, read on the forward strand.
GTGTACCTAGAGTAGAGAAGTGTCTACTATGATATTGATAGTTGGAACTGTTGGTTCTAGACAAGAATTTGGCACTGAAAGTATAAAAAGTAACAGGCAAGGTACTTCTCCATTAATAATAGTAAAAACTACAGTGTCAAAATAGTGAATGAGTGAGAAAGAGGGAAATAGAGAGAGGGAGGGTTGAGAGAGGAAAAGAGAGAGAATTTGTCTGCCCTCAAACAAGGCAGGGGTAGAGCAGGGTGGTGGTGCGAAGGAAATGGGAGATATGGGTGATGAAAAAAGGTGCACTGAGAAGACGGTGAACATTGTATAACTGCCCCAACAATCAACAAGTTTGCAACCATCATGCTTAAATAAAGCACTTAAAAATGTCGTTAAATGTATCAGCATTTGAACTACAGTAAAAGGTTCTAATATCGAATATCTTCTCAAGATGATGACCTACCTAGAATGTTTCAGGATAGTGTGGTATAAATCTGGTTTTAATTTTTGTAAGCATAATTTAATTTGTAGTAGAAATGCATTAACTATTTATATTTGAATGCCTTAGTGTTCATGTGCTTGTGTTTAACAAAAATAGTGAATTGGATCTAAAAGACTAAATCATAAGAGATTTAAAACTAAATCCTGGAATTGTAAAGACTGGTCACTTTTGTAGAGCTCTTGAAAAAATGGACATTTTGAAAATTATCTTTGCTGCCCTCTCGTACTTGCTAACAATGCCTATTTTTCTTTTTCTTTTTTTTTATTTAAACACCTTGATTACATACATGATTGTGTTTGGGTTTCAGTCATAAAAGGAACACCACCCATCACCAGTGCAACATTCCCATCACCCAAGTCCCAAATCTCCCTCCTCCCCACCCAACCCCCGCCTGTACCCTAAACAGGCTCTACATTTCCCTCATACATTCTCAATATTAGGACAGTTCAAAATGTAGTTATTTCTCTAACTAAACTCATCACTCTTTGTGGTGAGCTTCCTGAGGTGAGCTGGAACTTCCAGCTCTTTTCTCTTTTGTGTCTGAAATTTATTATTGCAAGAATGTCTTTCATTTTTCTTAAAACCCATAGATGAGTGAGACCATTCTGCGTTTTTCTCTCTCTCTCTGACTTATTTCACTCAGCATAATAGATTCTGTGTACATCCATGTATAGGAAAATTTCATGACTTCATCCCTCCTGACAGCTGCATAATATTCCATTGTGTATATGTACCACAGTTTCTTTAGCCATTCGTCTGTTGAAGGGCATCTTGGTTGTTTCCAGAGTCTTGCTATGGTAAATAGTGCTGCAATGAATATAGGTGTAAGGAAGGGATTTTTGTATTGTATTTTTGTGTTCTTAGGGTATCTTCCTAGGAGTGGTATAGCTGGATCGTATGGGAGCTCAATTTCCAGTTTTTGGAGGAATCTCCATATAGCTTTCCATAAAGGTTGAACTAGACGGCATTCCCACCAGCAGTGGATAAGGGTTCCTTTCTCTCCACATCCCCGCCAGCACTGTTTGTTCTCATTCTTTGTGATGTGTGCCATTCTCTGTGGTGTGAGGTGGTATCTCATTGTTGTTTTGATTTGCATCTCTCTGATGATTAGTGATGTGGAGCATTTCTTCATGTGTCTTTTGGCCATTTGTATTTCTTCTTTGTCAAAGTGTCTGTTCATTTCTTCTCCCCATTTTTTGATGGGATTAGATGATTTTTCTTGTAAATTTCTGTCAGTGCCTTTTATATTTTGGAGATTAGCCCTTTGTCTGATGGGTATTGGGTGAATAGATTCTCCCACTCAGTGGGTGGCTCTTGAATCCTGGGCACTATTTCCTTTGAGGTGCAGAAGCTTCTCAACTTAATATATTCCTATCTGTTAATCTCTGTTTTCACTTGTTTGGAGAGTGCAGTTTCCTCCTTGAAGATGCCTGAAGTCTCAATGTCCTGGAGAGTTTTGCCTATGTGTTGTTCTATATATCTTATGGTTTGGGGTCGGATATCGAGGTCTTTAATCCATTTGGATTTTACCTTCGTACATGATGTTAGCTGGGGGTCTAAGTTCAATTTTTTGCAAGTGGCTAGCCAGTTGTGCCAACACCACTTGTTGAAGAGGCTTTCCTTGCTCCATTTAGGATTTCCTGCTCCTTTATCAAAAATTAGGTGATTTTATGTCTGGGGAACATTTTCTGAGTATTCAAGCCTATTCCACTGATCTGAGGGTGTGTCCTTATTCCAATACCATGCTGTTTTGATAACTATTGCTTTGTAGTAAAGTTTAAAGTTGGGGAAAGTAATTCCTCCCATATTCTTTTTCCCAATGATTGCTTTAGCTATTCTAGGGTGTTTATTGTTCCAAACAAATTTCAAAAGTGCCTGATCTACCGCTTTGAAGAATGTCATAGGTATCTTTAGAGGGATAGCGTTGAATCTGTATAACGCCTTGGGGAGTATTGCCATTTTGATGATGTTAATCCTGCCAATCCATGAGCAGGGTATGTGTTTCCATTTCCGCGTGTCCTCTCTTATTTCTTGGAGCAGAGTTTTATAGTTTTCTTTGTATAGGTCTTTCACATTTTTAGTCAAGTTGATTCCAAGATATTTGAGTTTGTGTGGCACTATTGTGAATGGGGTTGTTTTCTTAATGTCTATTTCTTCCTTATTACTATTGGTGTATAGAAAGGCCATTGATTTTTGTGTGTTAATTTTGTAGCCTGCCACCTTGCTATATGAGTCTATTGTTTCTAGAAGCTTTTTGGTAGAGTCTTTAGGGTTTTCTAAGTAGAGCATCATGTCATCTGCAAACAGTGAGAGCTTGACTTCTTCCTTTCCTATCTGGATTCCCTTGATATCTTTTTCTTGCCTAATCGCTATAGCAAGAACTTCCAGTGCTATGTTGAATAGGAGTGGTAAGAGAGGACAGCCTTGTCTTGTGCCAGAATTTAGAGGGAAGGCTTTTAGTTTTTCTCCATTGAGGATAATATTTGCCACTGGCTTGTGGTAGATGGCCTTAACTATATTGAGAAAGGTTCCTTCCATTCCCATCTTGCTGAGAGTTTTGATCAAGAATGGGTGTTGGAACTTGTCAAATGCTTTCTCTGCATCTATTGATATAATCATGTGGTTTTTATTTTTCTTGTTGTTGATGTTGTGTATTATGTTGATAGATTTACGGATGTTAAACCATCCTTGCATTCCTGGGATGAAACCTATTTGATCATAGTGGATGATCTTCTTAATGAGGTATTGAATCCTATTTGCCAGGATTTTCTTGAGGATCTTTGCATCTGCATTCATCAGCGATATTGGTCTGTAATTTTCTTTTTTCATAGCATCTCTGTCTGGTTTAGGTATCAAGGTGATGCTGGCTTCATAAAAGCTATTTGGGAGTGTTTCCAATTGTTCAATTTCATGAAAGAGTCTTGCCAGAATTGGTAGTAGTTCCTCTTGGAAAGTTTGATAGAATTCATTAGTGAATCCATCTGGGCCTGGGCTTTTGTTTTTGGGCAGACTTTTGATTACCATTTTTATTTCATCAATGGTGATGGGGGTGTTTAGATATGCTACATCCTCTTCTTTCAACCGTGGAAGATTATAAGAGTCCAAGAATTTATCCATTTCTTCCAGGTTCTCATTTTTAGTGGCATAGAGTTTTTCAAAGTAGTTTCTGATTACCCTTTGAATCTCTGTCATATCAGTAGTGATCTCTCCTTTTTCATTCCTAATACAAGTTATCAAGTGTCTCTCTCTCTCTTTCTTTGTTAGGTTTGCCAGTGGTCTATCAATCTTGTTTATTTTTTCGAAGAACCAACTTCTGCTTTCGTTGATCTTTCGGATTGTTTTTTGGGTTTCCACTTCGTTGATTTCTGCTCTCAGCTTTGTTATTTCCTTCTGTCTTCCTAATTTTGGGTCCTTTTGTTGAGTACTTTCTAGTTCTATTAGCTGTGTCATTAAGCTACTCAGGTAAGCTCCTTCTTCCTTCCTGATGTGTGCTTGCAAAGCTATAAATTTTCCTCTCAGTACTGCTTTTGCTGTGTCCCATAAGTTCTGATAGTTTGTGTCTTTATTGTCATTTGTTTCCAGGAACCTTTTGATTTCCTTCTTGATTTCATCTCGGACCCACTGGTTATTGAGTATGAGGCTGTTTAACTTCCAGGTGTTAAAGTTTTTATTCTGAGTCCCTTTGGAATTCTAAATAATTTCAGAGCCTTATGGTCAGCGAAGGTAGTCTGCAAAATTTCTATCCTCTTGATATTATGGAGGTATGTTTTATGTGCCAGCATGTAGTCTATCCTGGAGAATGTCCCATGTATATTGGAGAAGAATGTGTATCCAGGTTTCTGGGGATGGAGTGTCCTATATATATCCACTAGGCCTCTTTCTTCCATTTCTCTCCTCAGGTCTAATATATTCTTGTTGGGTTTCAGTCTGGTTGACCTATCCAGTGTTGACAAAGCAGTGTTGAGTTCCCCCACAATTATTGTGTTGTTATTGATATTGTTTTTCAGATTTGTCAACAGTTGTTTTAAATATTTTGCTGGCCCCTCATTTGGTGCATATATGTTTAGGAGAGTTATATCTTCCTGCTCTACATACCCCTTGATTAATATAAAATGTCCATCTTTGTCCTTACAACCTTCCTGAGTATAAAGTTTGCATTATCTGATATTAGTATGGCCACTCCAGCTTTTTTATGGGTGTTGTTTGCTTGGATAACTTTTCTCCAGCCTTTTATTTTGAGTCTATGTTTGTTCTGACTATTCAGGTGCGTTTCTTGTAGGCAGCAGAAGGTTGGATTGAGTTTTTTGATCCATTTAGCCACTCTGTGTCTCTTAACTGGTGCTTTTAGTCCATTGACGTTGAGAGAAAGAATTGTCCTGGGATTTAATGCCATCTTTATATCGAAATTTGGTGTGTCTTTTGGTCAGCCTTGTCTTAGATTAGGTCTTTCAGTTTTTCTCTTAAGACTGGTTTTGAGTCTGTAAAGTTTCTGAGTTGTTTTTTGTCTGTGAAACCATGTATTCTTCCGTCAAACCGGAAAGTGAGTTTTGCTCGGTACAGTATTCTGGGTGAAGCATTCATTTCATTCAGTCTTGTCACAATATCCCACCATTGCTTTCTGGCATTGAGTGTTTCTGGTGACAGGTCTGCTGTAAATCTCAAGGATGCTTGCTTGAATGTAATTTCCCCTTTTGATCTTGCTGTTTTCAGAATTCTGTCTCTATCTGTGGGATTTGTCATTGTGACTAGGATGTGTCTTGGGGTGGTTTTTCTTGGGTCTCTTTTGGTTGGTACTCTTCGAGCATGCAGGATTTGATCACATATATTCTTTAGCTCTGGGAGTTTCTCTTTAATGATGTTCTTGACCGTTGATTCTTCCTGGAAATTTTCTTCCTGGGTTTCTGGGACTCCAATGATTCTTAAGTTGTTTCTGTTGATCTTATCATAGACCTCTATTTTCATCTGTTCCCATTCTTTGACTAATTTTTCCATTGTCTGTTCATTTGTTTTAAGTTTTTTTTCCAATCTCTCCTGTTGTATGGAATTGTTATGTATCTCATCTTCCACAGCACCAAGTCTATTCTCAGCTTCTGATACCCTGTCCCAGAGCTTATCCATTTTGTCATTCACTTCGTTTACTGATTTTTTCAGGCCTGTTATTTGACATGTTATTTCAGTTTGGATTTTTGTGATTTCTGTCTTCATATTTTCTTGATTTTTATTAGTGTTCTGTTCTATTCTATTCATGGTTTCTTTGAGTTCTTTGAGTATATTCCATATTGCTACTCTAAAGTCCTTATCTGAGAGATTGATTAGTTGGTTGGTCGTTAACTGTTCATCAGAATTGTCATCTTCATTCTCTATGTCTGATGCTGGCCTGCGTTGTTTCCCCATTGTCACACTTGTATTTTGGGTTTTTCTACGTGTTGTGGTGGTATTCATTGGTTATATGATGCAGGCAACACACTTCTCTGGCTCCGCCCTTTCTGGATGGGCCGACTTGCCTCCAAGGTAGGGGAGTCCTCTGTGGATGAAGCCTCACACAGGGTCAAATCTTAGGCCCAAGCACGCAGCAGAGAAGACAGTCTGGAGAGAAATTCTTGCTTCTGTTATCCAGTACAGTTCTTAGTGTGTTTTTTTTCTTCTTGTGATGGTGTTCTTTTTTTAGAAAGAGCTCACGGCTGCGTAGCGAAGTGGAGCTAAGTGCCTTCTGGAGCCTCTTTTCAGCCCACTCTCAGGAGGTTTACGCAACAGGATAGCAGAGAGACACACACAGGCAGCACTCACAGTTTTTCACAGTCGGGCCCCACTGGTCAGGCGTAGTTTTCACTCGCTCGCTGGGCAGCTTCAGAATGCTGTATTTTTGGGGTTCACTTCCCAGGACTCTGAGGAGAGTCACTGGCTCGCTGGGTAGCTTCCGAATGTAGTTTCTTTGGGGTTCGCTTCCCAGGGCTCTGAGGAGAGCTTCCAGAGTTCAGGAAAGACAGAGAAGGGTAGGACAGGGCTCCCTTCTGGTGCTCAGTTCCTCAGAAGAAGCACAGCCCGATGGAGATTCTGCAGGTAGAGCAATCAGCACTCTGCCTGGAAACCCCCACCTGCAGCCATTTCTCACTCACTCACTGGCTCGCTGGGTAGCTCCCGAATGTAGTTTCTTTGGGGTTCACTTCCCAGGGCTCTGAGGAGAGCTTCCAGAGTTCAGGAAAGACAGAGAAGGGTAGGACAGGGCTCCCTTCCGGTGCTCAGTTTCCTCAGAAGAAGCACAGCCCGGTGTAGTGTCTGCAGGTAGAGCAATCAGCACTCTGCCTGGAAACCCCCACATGCAGCCATTTCTCACTCACTCACTGGCTCGCTGGGTAGCTTCCGAATGTAGTTTCTTTGGGGTTCGCTTCCCAGGGCTCTGAGGAGAGCTTCCAGAGTTCAGGAAAGACAGAGAAGGGTAGGACAGGGCTCCCTTCCGGTGCTCAGTTCCTCAGAAGAAGCACAGCCCGGTGGAGATTCTGCAGGTAGAGCAGTCAGCACTCTGCCTGGAAACCCCCACCTGCAGCCATTTCTCACTCACTCCCAATGCCTATTTTTCATTGGATATAGGCCTATTTCTTTCCTTAATGTTTTCAGGACAAATTTCTGTAAGGCATTCAGCACCTTTACAGTTTCATTTTATATAGATCTTTAGCCATAAAATTGTTGACTATTAATCATCTGTGATTGTGGGTGACTGTACACCCACATATTCAATGGATTTTTCACCGCTGCCTGATTCAAGCCATAAGTTTGCATAGCCCTGAGCCAAAAGAACCCTGCAAATAAATTTAGCTCACCACAGAGAATATGGCTTAACTAGATTCCTTAAATCTTTCCATGGAACCTGTTTTTGTAACTGCTCTCATACAACGCAATTATAGATAGGTTTTTGTAAGGTTCAAACTGTAAGATCTATTAAGGATTTGCTTCCCCTCCCCCCATCCTGCCAGGTTTCTCCTTATCCATCCCGCCATCAAAATGTGTCTGCTCCCATTGGTTAAAATCGTTGTACCTGTACAAATCTGATTGGTTTAAGTTTCAATCCTATGTTTTTGCTCCTCCCACTGAAGCAGGGCATAAAAACTCTGCTTGCTCCCTCAATAAACCTCTTGACAGGAACTCTGCTTGAGCGTTTTATTAACTTCTCCGGCTTAATTTTCTAGGTGTTCACAAAAGAGCTTAACACTTGCGAATTATTTGTATTCGCCTTCTACCTTCTGTCCTGGTTGAGAGAAAGCTGCTGGCCGGAGATCTCTCCCATTAAAGGGCAGAAACGGAGGCGAGTACAAGTGGCGCTGCAACGTGAGTGTTTTTGATCCCACGTGTTCATCACGTTGGCTGGAGGCAGGCGAATCCAGGAGCTTGCGTGGTAAGACGTCGGTAAACCCCCATCAGGGGTGGGTAAGCTCCCATCAGGAGTGACGCAACGTAGAGTCAGCCTTTCTTAGTGTGCACACTTTTATTTTTGTGCCGACCTATCGTCCCACAATTGGCTTTTGGGACTCCTGTGTCTTTTTACTATGGGCAACCCCCTCAAGCACAGAAGCCAAATTCATTGCTTAATATTCAGTCTGAATTGAAACGCAGACATATAGAAGTTACCAAAAAACGTATTTGTAATTTCTTAATGTTTTGATCATAATGTTTGCCTAAAATCTAGTGGTCTGGGCTCCCTCTCATCTCTGTTTCCTTCCTCCTCTGATCCTTCATCTTCACTTCTGCCGCTAACAGTCAGCCAATTCCCTAACCTTGCCTCCAGCTTTTCTGTCGCTGCAAAACAAAAAGCTGCCTTTAAAAATCTCCCTGGCGTTTCTCGTACCCTGCCATAGCCTGCCTCAGCTCCGTCCTTGCTCCGCCAAAGTTTTTACTCCCCTCCTTAGCCAGCAATTGCTACAAAACAAAGTCTTTAATTAAAAAAGCCTCAGACAGCTGTTTCAAGCGGTATGACCCCTAGCCCCTTACACGCTCTCCTGCTTTAAATCTATTGGGGGGCGGCGCTGTCTTCCCCGCTGAATCACGCAATATTGTCTACACAGCTCTTAAAGCTGAACTCTTTGTCTCTTGCAAAGTTAACTTTTTCTCCGCTGTAAAATCCTTCCTTCCGGCAAGCAAGCACAGATTCTAATCTCTGAGCTCATAGCTGGCTTCACCTTAAAGGGACAGCGCCCATTTTCCAAATCCCAGCTTGAATCCGGTTCCACACGTGGCAACAAACTTTTGCTACCCCCCCCCCCAGCCCTCCTGGCCATGCGGCGGCTTCAGCAAAATTCAGCAAGCAGGGCGAAAAACCCCCATCCCTTAGTATACCTCCCCTCAGGTTTTTATGGTTGTCTCTCTGTTACAAATGTTCCTTTTTCCTGAGTTGGGATGCCTAAGTTGAAATGTTTTTCTAAAGATAAAGGCCACAGTTGGTAAAATTAAAAAGTCTTAAATGTGTTACAAAATGTCATAATAAGTTCTTTAACCTACGCAAAGGTTACGTATATGTGGCATACTTTGTACCTGTTTTTAAAACTGTAAGTTTCTGTGTAGCTAAAATGCAAAACATAAAAAAAAAACCTAAAATAATACAAGTAAGCAAAAAAAAGTTGGTCAGCTTTCCTTAACAATATGTGTAAACATTCCAAAACACTCTGAGCTAAACCTAAGCTCTTTTAAATGCATAATAAATATAGGAGTATAGCATTGCCATTTGAAAAACTTAAACCAAATAATCTGAACCTTGAAAGTGGGTAGGCAGTTCAAACAGTGGCATAAAAGCCATTTCAATAACAAAAACAATATAATAACTACTTAAATAAATTTCTTCATAAATTATTGTTCATAAATTTCAAGCTTAATTTTAAACTCAAAGGTAAGTACAAATAATTTTGCATTTTCCAAGTTTAATCTTAAGTTGTCTCTGTTCATGTTGTGGTTAGCCCTTTTTAAAATAATATTGTTAATTAGTATCATAAAAGTAACTAAATTTTATAAGCAAATTAACAAGTATTAAAAATAATTTTGGTCTTAAGCTCTAGGTGTGTAAATGCATCAAATGTCTTTAACTATATTTTATAATGTCTAAACATTTTGTTAATTTGGTATCTAATATTTTTTACAAATTATTCACTTAAAGTCTTCAAAGTAAAAACAGTTGTTTTTTAAAGTCAGTTTTTTATACCTTTAATAATCATAGTTCATACTCTTGTGTTTAATCATAAAAATTTTAACACTTTATTACAGCTGTCTTACTATTCTACTGTAAAACAAATTTATAACAAACCTGTTCATTTTCAGCAAATAATATCATACTTCAGAGTGGAAACTTCTTCTACAGTGCTCCCCTAACCATTTCACTTAACAAAATTTTTAACTGCTAACATTTTCCTTCATGTTTTAAACTTCAAATTAGAATTGTTTAAAAAAAATGTTTTGTGTTAAAGCTAAACCTTAACATTTATTTTCAGCAGTTCCACTCCAGCTACATTAACAGAATTTTTTTTACAAACATGCCGGCTAAATATTTAAAAGCGCTTGTTAATTTATACAAAGTTACTTATTATTAAGATGTTTATAAACCAACAAAAACTTAAAGCATTTGGAAACTTGAAATTATCATGTCCCTCGAAGTGCAGGCCTGACTATGACAGGTAAGAGAGATTATTTGTCTTCAAATACAATACAAAATATCTAAAAAAATTGCTATAAAATTGACATATTTAAAGACCCTAATCTGGATACTTAAAAGAAAAAAGCACATTGATGCTCGATATCCTGAGAGTTTATCACATGTAAACTTGTTGACAAATATCTAAACTTTCTATTCCAGAAGCTTTTTACAAAAAAACAAGTAAATTGATAAACTGAAAGGACATTATGATATTTTCTACATTGCATGCCTATAATAGGTAAGTGGGAGCAACCAGATTTAATCAATGTTAGTAATACTGAAGATTAATGATTTTTCATTTTGCTTCAACTCATAGTTATCTTCAGTCTAATTTACACCCAATAGTAGATCAAGAAATCTAGGTAGAACTTGAAGAGAACTATTTTGAACCTAAGACCTTTTAATAATAAAATAGGTTGCCCCAAGAGTAGTTTATTTGGCTACAATGAAAGGATTCAAAGGAAGATGGATGACAATCAGCATGGGATATTACAGAAATGATTCCTCTGATCTGAAGTTGAATTAGGTGTCAGCTGAAATCCCTTCCAAATCCCCAATTCTATGCCTCTAGGATTCTAAATACTTTGTAGGATGGTGTAGAATCTAAATGAAATAGTTTAAGAGAAGTGATCAACCAACAGATATTTATGACTTTTTAACAATGTATGAGGGAACAGGATTCCCATCTCACACCAGAAAGATGACAAATTTTCCTACTTACAACTTACTTACAACCTACTTACAACATGAGACATGTCAGGAATAAAGGAACCAAAATAAACTTTCTTTCTCTAAAAAAAAGAAGGAAAGAAAAGAAAAGAAAAATCAGGAAGCAAAAGCCAAGTGCTAAACTTTTCACAGGTTGTTCAAATTGGTGTTCCATGAGGATCTTCTTAGAGTCAGTTTTGACCGTTTTCCACCCTGAATGTCAGAAGTGTGGGAAAAATCCTGCTGATTGACTCATGAAAAACATTACCAGAAGCTTTCTGTTTTAACTGATAAGGCCATGGAAGCAATGTGTACTTTACTTAGAAGTTTATTGCATTTTGATAATTGCTTTTCCCCTTGAACTGTAGAGTTTTAAAACATATTTTTGACTGACTGTAAAAGAGAAAAAAAACCCATATAACTTTAAGAGCATTTTCAAAGCTTTAAAAGTCTCCACTAAACTAAAGAATTGGCAAGTTACCTTGTTGAGTTGTTGCAAGAATTTTATCATCATATTTTTTAACACTCTAAGATCCTAGGTACCCAGACAGAAAGAAACATAGAGATAGTTTTTTACAGAGTACTCTGCCCAAACATTGTTTCTGGAGAACACAATGAAGGAAATATAACACCAAGTAGCAGGTCTATGAACTTAATAGGGCTCTGTACACATAACTATTAGTTTAAAGTGCTCAAATTCATAGAGTTGTCATCTAAAAATGTGAACTAATCAGGTAAGTGTACTATGGATATTCATTTTTCCAAGTGTGATTATCAATATGTATTGTTAGTAAAAGGTCTCTGTTGGTTTATAAATGTCATGAATATAGTAAATGACAGCTCAACTTTTTAGGTATTATATAGAACTTTCACAAAGCTTCTCATATATATTTTCCATATCTTGGAAATATTTGTTCTATATTGATCCAGACAAATAACCAGGATAGTGTTATTTTGAAAACTAAATACTATTCTAAAATATTTCCTATCATTGCTCTTGGTTTTTTAATGTCTTACTTGCTATGCTTATATTTGATTAGATAACATTGAATCAACTAGGTTAGAACACAACAAACTTACACCAATGTCGGTTACTGAACTATATAAATATCAAAAGAACTATCACTTTCTGGTATATCATAGCTGTATTCAGTCAACTATTTCCACACTTTACTTATTTAACACCTGTTTAACTTTATTTTCTGGAAGAAGTCACCATTGTATGTTCAATTGAAGTCGAAATATTTTAGGGAATTATAAATTCATAGAGAACACTTATTTTAGAAATGTTTCCTTTTCTAATACAACCAGTATCAAGTTTATTATCCCATCTTTGCAATAAATTCATGGATGATAGATCCATAATGGGTGATAAAGGGAGATTAGGTTAATAACAATAGCTCAGTTACCAAATAGTATTTTGTAAGTGCTTTCAATTGTATGAAGTATTTGATGAAACACCATAGTGAGGTTGACAAGGCAGAACTTTGTAGTGTTTAGCAAGAATACTAGTAAAATAATATGATTGGTATGTACTGAAATTTTATGGTGTTATATACATGGTGGAGATAAGCACCCGAAAGAGTAAAAATACTCCAGTTTGAAACAAGAACAGACGAATTGTTCAACTTAACATTGTACTTGCAAATATAAGCATTTTAAGGATTAAGAATAAAGAGACAGGAGCCGGAGAGATAGCATGGAGGTAGTGCTTTTGTCTTGCATACAGAAGGACAGTGGTTTGAATCCCAGCATCCCATTTGGTCCCCCAAGCCTGCCAGCAGCGATTTCTGAGCATAGAGCCAGGAGTAACCCCTGAGCGCTGATGGGTGTGACCCAAAAACCAAAAAAATATAAAATATAAAATAAGGAGACAAAGGCAATTAGTAAAACAAACTTGCTTGCTCAGGCTGTTATAACTCTAGAAATATATTGCTCTGAATTTAAAGGCAAAATAATAAGATATAGTCATATTAAATTTTATGTCATTTCCTACTGTTTCTGTTACAGACAAAATAGTAGTGGATTGGTCATAAGTTTGATCATTCCTTTCTTATTATGAAAAGATAATACTCCAGTAGTATAAATCTAAAATGCTTTTTCAATTTCAGCAAGTTTTACTGAAGCTCTTTTTTGTTTTTATTTCCATCTGTTTTCTTTCTTTCTCTATCTCTTATTTCTCCCTCTCTTCTCTCTGTTTGTCTCTCTCCCAGTCTCCCCCTCTATCCAAGGTTGTTCAATATTGTATTGGGAAGTACTTTGAACCTCTAGGAAGATAAGTGCTACTTAATTGCAAAATGTTATTAGTCCTATGACTGTCATTATGTGAACCAGCACAATTTTACTGTTAATGTATCTCAATATTACTGCTGTTGACATTCTTGACTTTTTTTTAACTGGCTCAATAGTGGAATTGGACATCTCAGGGGACTGTTTATTGAAAATTGGATTCAGAGTCTCTAATTTCTAGTTCCTTAATAGCCAATGTGTTGTTATATTACCCCATATTGAATGACATTTTAGTGGCATCAATACACCTCGTATATGATTCACAGTTCTGCAACATTACATACAAGGTCTTTTCAACAGGAATGACCAATTTGCAAAGAGATGTGACTCTTATACAGGTTTAGTAAATTTAACATCTCTACCTATGAAGAGGATTAATTTCACTATTTATATTCTATTTTTCTTCTATTTCCATAAAATACATTTATAATTCAAATGTTTATCTTGACTTCAAAAAGACAATCTTATATGGTACATTCTTACTTCTACAAATTCCGCTCACAAACAATTGCAAATATATTTTTCCTACTTAATACATATATTTATTTCTCATTTAACAGTTGATGAAAAAGCAGTGAAACACATAAAAATATCTGGTATTCTTTCCTACTTTGTTGATTTGAGTGCTCAGTGTAGCATATGTGTTTCTCGCTCTGTCTTTTATGTTTGAAATTGTCAAATTTATTATTTGCCTCAACTAAAAACTAGTGTTAGCTATTTATATTATTAAATGAATACATTTATATTTGTATGAGTAATTTAGTGCAAAAAGAAATCCCAGAACAAACTCCAATGAGTCAGGAGGTAAATAACTATTTTAGTTACCTAGACATCTACAGATGCCTTATTCTTAAATCACATTTTTTCTTTCTTTAAAATTACGTAAAATATTAGAAATGGAATACATTCTGAAAAACAGAAGCATGCAATAATGGGGAAAATATGCTTTGCACTTGAAAAGAGGTAATGGTATATGGCTTTTTAAATTCTTTATTTGTGCACATTTAATACATTTCCATTTAATTTGATACAATTTATCATATGTTCATTAGTCAATCCTAAAGTGTATGTATCAGAGTTATTTTGATATGAGCTTTCCATCAAGGCTCTTAAAATATCACAGGATAAATAGAGCTTACACACATGAAAAATGGAAGGCAAAGATAGAGTCATAGATTCTGTGGTTCATAGCATTCCAACAATGAATATAACAATATGTGATTCCAATTACTATCATTATTATGACTTAATATATCATTCACTAAAAGTATTCTTCCTGTGGGAACTCAGAAAAGAGGAAAGGAGAAAGAAAAGATAAGGTATCATCTTATTTATGAGCAACTGAGTACCATCTTATTTATTTGTGTATGTGAGGTAGGCAGGCAGGTAGGAAGACAATTCCCACGACAGCAATGCATCCTTGAGATACAAAAATCAAGACACAAATTTGTGAAGGCGTTAATTTGTCATTGCTAAGAATCTCATCAGGAGCCACTGCAAACCAAGAGAAAACTGGCCTGACACATTTGGCAGGAATAAAGGCCAGTAAAGGAATAACAAGACCATCATCTACATATACTTAGCCACCCAAATAACGGGATTTTTATCTCTGTAGAGAAAACCTGTAAAAGTCGATTTAGAGGGCAGGAGCAGTAGCACAGTAGGTAGCCTGTTTACCTTGCGAATGGCAGACCCAGGTTCTGTTTCTGGCATACCTTATGGTCCACAGAGCCGGCCAGGATTGTTTTCTGAATGCAGAGCCAGGAGTAAGCTCTGAGACAGCCAGGTGTGGCTCCCCAAAACAAACAAACAAACAACAAAGTCAATGTAGAACAAAGGAAGGGAGCACTTGGAAAGCCTTGAGTCCATGGTTCTGGAGCACATGTTGACCTCATCTCCTCTGCTGAGATGTGGACTTCCATACTTTAAATCTAGGACTTTCACCATGGCTCTCTCTCCCTTAACCACTTTACTATTTCTGTCTGTCTCTGTCTCTCATCCTCTTCCTCCCCTTTCTCAGTACATCCCAATATAACCTAATTTCACTGGGGGCAGGAGCGGTAAGGAATTTGCCTTGCACGTAGCCAATACCGGGCATCCCATATGGTCCCCCAATCCTTCCAGGAGCGACTTCTGAGAGCAGATCCAGGAGTAACCCCTGCACACCACTGGATCTGACCTAAAAACCAAAAACAAACAAACAAACCAAAAAAAACAGTACAATCCAATTTCACTTCACTACTAGTCTCCTATAGTTCTTTGCTATAGAACCAGTGGGCATCAGGGTGTCCGTTGTGGCTTAAAGTATCCTTAGGATGGCCGTCGGAACTTAATGTCTAAGCAATGCTGAAACTCACCACAGACTTGATCAGCCTTATGCTTACCAAGCTATCCACATGGTGGCAGAATAAGTAGAGAGCTAAAGACATTTTGCCTTAGTCATCCAGGGACCCCACCAGCTTCATATATGCAGGTCTATATTCTATATGTATATATTAATATCTTATTACTTATGAGCAGAGTGCATAAAAAGAGAAAGAAAACTATTTTAATGTTGACGATAAAGGCTATGACTATTTTAGATAATCAGAAATAAAACGTTCATTTCTTTTCTTCGTTGGATTCACCAGAAGTTGATTCCTGAGACAAGAATATCAAGTATGCGGTTTTATTTGATAATAAGTTAAAATAGATAATGTTACACACAATAAAAATAAGTAAATCAAAGAGATGAAATAACAATTTTGAGAAAATGGTTGCAAATGATTCAGATTTACCCCCCACAAAAGGCAAAGGAGCTGTTATTTATAGACCAGTTACAAAGAATTTTGGTTGTTAGTTCCTTGTCAAGGTGGTCATTTTGGCATATTATGTCCAGTTTCAGAATGGCCTTCTAGAGTTTCTAATAAAAGCCAAAGACACAGATTATGGTATCCCAGAACCATAGAAATGGTAAGACTGAGAGTGTTCATAAAAATTAATGATAATCTGCTAAAAGCATTTTGAGTGAGTGAGAAGAAATAAAACTTGGCAAAGGATCATGGGTGGAAAACTTGAAAAGGACAGAGCATAGAAAATAAAATATTGTCAGTACTTCAGATGGCTCATCTCTAGAAAATCCTCAATATCATATTTTAATTGTAGTACACGTGGGCAGATGGGATTACTAAATAGCTGGAGCATTGTTTTGTTTTTTGATTTTTGCATTTTTTGTTTTTTTTGGGCCTCTCCTGGCTCTATGCTCAGAAACAGAACCTGGTAGACGCAGGGGACCATATGATGCCGGGTATCTAACTTGGTTTGACTTCTTTGCCTGCTATGATTCAGGCTTCTCTCTGGAGCCTGGATTTGCATGTGCAATGTCCAAGTTCAATCTTCTTTCACACTGAACACTTGATAGGTGTAGCAATCCTACCACCTAAAAAGGTAGAAGGAATATATGTGGTGCTGTTTTCCATAGATATATATGGAATTTTTTTCAAACTTTTATCATGACTAATTTAGAAATATTACAACTGGGAGTCATAATTGGAAGATGTCAATAATCCAAGACAAATAAATGATGCCAAAGTTCTTTTAATTGACATTGAAATAATATTATCTCACTTCTTTTTTCCCCTTTTGTTACCTCCACTAAGATATTGGCTAATTTGACAGCCATAGATAGAAAATGGAGCTTTACATTCATTTTTGTTGTTAGTTTTCTTGGGGACATTCTTCACTGTGTTCACAATTTAGTTCCAGCTCTACACTCAGGGTCCTAATGATATTCAGGGTACCATAATTTGTGCTGGGAATCAACCCAGGTAGACTGCATGCAAATCAAATACCTTACCCACTGTACTATTGCTTTTGGTCATATGTGTGTGTGTGTGTGTATATATATATATATATATATATATATATATATATATATATATATATATATATTAAGGAACTTGTTTCTAAAATTATTTCTAAAATTTGAAATATACTACTAATGCTACTAGTAAACATATAATAAAAACATTCAACAAAAATCATACCTAAAGAAAACAATACTTGGGGCCGGGAAGGTGGCACTAGAGGTAAGGTGTCTGCCTTGCAAGTGCTAGCATAGGACGGACCGCAGTTCCATCCCCCGGCATCCCATATGGTCCCCCCAAGCCAGAGGCGATTTCTGAGTGCATAGCCAGGAGTAACCCCTGAGTGTCAAACGGGTGTGGCCCAAAAACCAAAAAAAAAAAAAGCATTATAGAAAGAAAACTATACTAAATAGATATAGAATAAATAAACAGATACCATAAAAAAAACTCACTTTTCCAAACATAAAAAGTTATTTCTCAGGCTAGGCATAAACTATTAACTAAAAACTCAGTTTTGCAAAATAAAAGTCAAGTCAGTACTTTACGTTTTAGGAAAATTTTATTGATTAAAATCTTTGTAACATGTAGAGTTCCTTCTACGGTTAAATTTCATTTTCTCTAGAAATAAAAAAATAAAATAAAATTTCCAAGGACAGTAGATTAAATAATAATTATTACTTTGAAATATTATTTTCCAAATAGCTTTCTTAAAGGAACAATAATACAATAACAACAAAGCGCACAACAAAATTACATTAATTGGGGCAGCAAGATATTACAATAGATAGGACATGTGCCTTGATCATGCCAACCAGAACCATAAAAAGCCTTAAAGGCTCTCTGATCACAATCAGGATTAGTTCCTGAGGAATGTTGGGTGTAGACAAAATCCCAATAACAAAATAAAACCTATGTTAGGCAATATAAAATAAATGTGTAATATCTCCCAGTTGCCATTATTAATAATTTGTGTGTTATTTTAATTTTCAATAGAATGACAATCTGAAGCAATTTCTGTGATCTCCCTATTTTACTAACACAGAATCCCCATTGATATTTTCTATTTTCATTGTTTCCAAATGAATTTTGGTGAGTTTCTCTTTTTGCTTCTCAGGCACAAGACATTTCTCCATACAAATGTTTTCTGTCTTCTTTTTCAACAACCATAGGCACACTAGTTCTATTAGCCTGCTGCCAGATACTTTTGTATCCTTGAAAACATGGAAAGTTGTAAATGTTTTTAATATAAAATTGAAATATATGAAATATGATAACTCCAGGTTATCTTCTCATGTAATACAATTTTTTACTATCACTGAAGAGAGCATGTAAACATTACAATGGTTCATTTTCCTCAGGGACTTTTTTAATTTGAACTAGGAGATTAATAGTAAATCATTATTTTCATGTGATAATTCCAATATTTAGAATCTTTGTAAATAAGACTATAGGGAGTAAGAGCCAGACTGTACCCACAAATAAAGAATATTCTCTTGCTTTCTGTCTTGCTGTGTGATGAATGTCTACTTTGGGGGAGTCAAAGTGATAGTGATCTCTATCAGGATTTTCCGTTTCTTTTTCTTTTAAGACACAGGATTGGTAAAAGCCTTTCAGGGCTCTACTTGATTTTTTTTAATCAAAGTAATTTTACTTTCTGAAGAAGAACTAGAAGTCAGAGAGTGTAGTCACCAAAGAATAATTTTGAATTGGCAATAGAAAGAAGGAAATACAATACATAGAATTAAAGATTCAAAGAAAAAGTGAATTGGGAATGAGTTTTAGAAAGGAAAGACTGTCAGTTATACTGAGGAACTAATAAGCTGATTCCTATCCACTAGGACAAAAGGAAAGAAAGTAGACTGAACCATCATTTTCTACAATAACAATGACAGTTTGAAGACTCTTAAGACTCTTTGGATGATAATGATTTTTATTTTGATAGGCTTCTTTTCCAAAAGTCTAACTATTTTACAAGTGATTTTCCCTCCAATCTTATGTATCAAAAAGAGAACCTACAAGTACATTCTCATTTTAGAGTCAGCAAATAAATTTAGTAGTTTCTAGAGAAACATTGTACTTTTTCCAAGGAAATTTTGATAATATATATCATGGAAACTGAAACATTATGAGAAGGAAAAATATGCAGAAAAGTCTAATAGTTGCATACAAGAATCCTTTATGCAAACTTACTATCTTCTCATCAGCCATATTTTGAAAAGACAAAAAATAAAAATATTTATCTAGGTACTTCACATTGCATCTTTTAATTACTATAAAATTTAGTCTATTAATATAAAGATTATAACACTTTAATTATGTTAATATAGTCCTATATTATTTATATATAAAAATCTTCACTCTTATTTGTATGAACATGTGAACATATATGCCCATATCTGCACAAAGCAGGAGGTCTCCAATTTTTTTTTATTTGGTGAGTATGCATTTAACCTTAAGATTTCACCAAGGAATAAAATAATTCAGTAGAAGAAAGAAAATGAAAGATCTTATAAACAATAAATGTTTACTTGACTTTCTGCTAAGTTATTCTATAATTGTATAATTTTCTTTTCTGGTTTTGAATATAGTAGACAATGAAGATAAAACTAGAGAAGCAGTGTAATGGATAAGTATTAGCCTCACACACTGATTGTACAAATGGTTCTCCAAGTAATTCCAGAAGTGATTCCAGAGGAGAAATCAAGGAGAATGCTCTGAGCACCACTGGGTGTGACAGAAAAGCAAAAAGGAAAAATAAAGATTTGTGGAAAGTCAATCGTATATTCCTTACTCTACACTCTATCAATATTTTTACATCAGAATGTAAGTAAGTTTGCTAATTAGTTGGTTTTGGTTTTGAAATTGGGATGATTTATTAGATTTACCTGGATTCAATATAATCCTGAAGATTATTTAGAGATAGAAAAATGAGACATAAAAGTCAAAATAAGAGTTATTTGTTGAAAAACTCTTTACTGGACACTGGTGGCTTTAGCTTCCCATAAACAAGTTCTATGAACAGATGAACAGACTGCAGAAGGTAAAAAATGTAAGTGAATTGATTTTCACTTGAACTTCTTGAAAATAATATAGTATAGCAGACAGCTTAATGTTATCCCTGTAAGATATTCTTAAAATATCTTGCTTAAAAGTAGCAAGATCATATCAAGATTTGTTCTTTAAGCAGCTAAATTTGTTAAGTGTAACACAGTAGCAATATGAAAATAATGTGGTGTTGAGTAAATAACTGAAAGAGTAGAGCAGTCAGCTAGAATAATGAAATCTTGTGTGTACATTACAAAATTAAGAAAATGAGCTGTAATTAGCTTAAGCTAGTAAGCTGGTTATAGTTAAAATTCATAACAATACCTATACCTATAGTTTTTGTTTTGTTTTGTTTTTTTGGTCACACCCTGCAGTGCTCAGGGGTTACTCCTGGCTCTGTGCTCAGAAATCTCTCTGGCAGGCATGGGGGATCATATGGGATGCCAGGATTAGAACCACAATCCGTCCTGGGCTGGGTGTATGCAAGGCAGATGCCCTACCACTGTGCTGTTTCTCTGACCCCCATAGAAGATATTTTATTTTTTATGTTTATTTTTGGGAGGGGGCCACACCCAGTGACACTCAGGGGTTACTTCTTGCTATGCGCTCAGAAATCACTCCTGGCTTGGGGGACCATATGGGTCGCCAGAGATCGAACTGTGGTCCGTCCTGGGTCAGCCTCTTGCAAGGCAAACATCCTACCACTGTGCCATAGCTATGGCCCCCATAGATGTTATTTTAATCATAGTTGTATATTTTTACGTTTATCTGTGAGACAGAACTGTTTTAAAAAAGAAATGTCCCAAGATAAATTTGTTTTGGACATTTTGTTAATATAATAACAATAAAATTGATGCTTACTATTGTGTTTGTTACTTGTTTAAGCTATACATTGTTTTAAGTAATTGACATATAGCAACTAATTAATGTAAAAAATGTAAACATTTTTACAGTCTCCACTTTAGAGATGCACCCTATAAATAGATATAAATTAGCTCTTTCAAGACCACACAACTGGAAAGTACAGAATTAGGACTTGAAATTCAGTCAGTTGCTATGTTTACACTGGGCCAGTTCAATAAACTCACTCTTTTCTTAAAAGAGACATAAACTAATCTGTGAAAAGATCATGAGTAGACAGGCCATGAAGTAGAATGCTAGCAGTCTCAGTAGAGAGGACTGCCCAAGGAATGTCATGCCAAAACCACGTCCACTGTATCTAGCACCCACAATCACCACTTTGCCTATGGCACTGCCTCACGACTCCCCTATGGATGTCTTTGGGGACACCAATATAACCAAACTTCAGATACAGCAGTATCTGGGCTGATATCACTAGGGTTTATTGTGACGAGTGCAGGCACTCTCCTCTAGCATCTTTTTTCCAGGAGGTCTAGCAGCCGGGAAATGCCCATAAAATATAACAGTATCAGTGACAGTACTTTGAATTTCTAGACAAATTTATTTGTTTGATTTTGTCATTCCTATAGTAATACATACATTTAACAGAGATACAGCTAACAACAAGAGCTTACAAAACCTTCTGTTTTTATAAATATATTTACATACATATATATTTATAAATGTAGTCATGACTTTATTAAGGATAAAATAAGTTTCACAAAGTAGCCTGTCACTTTACTTAATTCTTTCTTTCTATAATTTTCTTTCGTCCTTTTTCTTTTTTAGTTTTCGTTCTATTCTTTGTTTAATAACTACTCTCACTTATTGAGAAACAAAAACATTATTTGTTTAAATAAAGTAAAACAATACACTCTCATTTCCCAGGGCCATTTTAACAGTTACATTTTATTTAATTATTAATTACAATGATTTTTAGGCCTATGAACAGTTGGAACTAAGTATAATCTACAATTTGAAGTATCATCATACTTCAAAAAGTGTCATAACAAAAAAAGACAAATTTTAATCTTCCATAGTGAAAAACAAAGCAAGAGAAGTGTATTATGTGGAATAGAGCAATGGTCTCCAGCATCCCATAAACATCTCCTGAACAATACCAGGAGTAGTTTGCTTGTGCATGGTTAGCATTAATCTCTGCCATCAACCATTGTGTCCTCACTTTTCCTCAAAACAAACATGTTTTGGTTTAGTTGTGGAAGTTTCTTGGGCCCGGAGAGATAGCACAGCGGTGTTTGCCTTGCAAGCAGTCGATCCAGGACCCAAGGTGGTTGGTTCGAATCCCGGCGTCCCATAGGGTCCCCCGTGCCTGCCAGGAGCTATTTCTGAGCAGACAGCCAGGAGTAACCCCTGAGCACCGCCGGGTGTGACCCAAAAACTAAAAAAAAAAAAAATTGTGGAAGTTTCTTAATTGTAGTAATTTCTTAATTAAGAATTAAAATTTTTAAAATTTGTCTCAGTCATAAACACAATATATTATTTAACTTTTGTGACTGGATAGTTTTAGTAAACAGGGCTTGTGTTTTTATTATGAAAATGAAATGAGTTAGAGTTTCTTAGACAGGATTAATATACATTGGCTTAATTCAAAAGTTGATAACTATAGCTGCAATGAGGTAAGTGATAAACTATTACAGTCTCAAATGAATGATTGTATGTACTTGAAGAAAGGATATGAGTTTTGGATAAGGACAAAAGGCTTCATATGTAAGAAATATTTAGTAGATAATACTTGCAACTTTCTGAAAAGAGGAAGAGGCAAGCACTGATCATTTGAGTTTAGTGTATGAGAGAGATGAACAAGTTTGTACTTGGCATCAACTAGTTAAAGAAAGGTCTGATTGTTTTTAGCTTCATAAGAGTTTTATAGTTTTCAAGTATAAATTATTATTTCTTTATAACAGATAAATATGAAAATGAGTGAATGGAAAGCTCAGGAAGACACAGCTGATAGGCAGTTTAGGTTTGAGAGCAAAGAATTATAATTTGAAGCAGAATACTCTGTAATTGGAGGTATTCTACATATCTAAGGTGCTAAGTGCCACAAAACCTAAATTCCTATTTTGTAACTGGCTTGCATATGCTTTTGAAATCCTTCCAATAGCTCTGCTCCCTCAAAGCTATTAACAAGAAATTCACTGATATTTCCTTAATTAGTAGTGAATAATCTCAGTAATTATTTGTTTCTCTATCAATAATTCCAAAACTCATCTGACTTGTTACTTGACATGTACAATTTCTATTTAGCGGTAAGTAAAGTGGAAATTCCCTGATATAAAAGATATTCTGAACATAATAACATCCTTCCTTATTGAGAAAACAAATACAATCACATAATACGCATTAGAACAAGAATTTTCCAACACCCAAGAAACTGCTATCACATAAGAGATCTGAAAGTAAACCACCTGTTACTATCAAATCATATTTATTAAGGTTACTAAATACAATTTTCTATCACCAGGAGATTAAAACATGTGGACCTTTTGTGCTTTTATTTTGGGAGATAGATACTTAAGGCATAGAAATAGGAGCTTTATTCACCACACCAGCTATGTGCTTTCCTGCTGAAATCTACTTCATTGCTTATATCAAACTCCTATGGCATGAATATCTCTAATGTTAGTTGGCAATTTTCTTTCAATTTATTGCCCCATTTCTATGTAGTTTAAAAATTCATCATACTTGAAACTCGTAATGGATGTGCAAATTCTCATTTTTGTTAGGATCCATCATAATGCCTCACAACTCATTGCAACAATTACATTCAATCATTATAGGAAAGCTCTCACTAAGTTTATTACAATAATATTAAATATAGCTTCTCTGTTGGTCTTTAACCAGAGCAATATTTTACTCTGGAGTATAAAGCTTCTTGAATACTAATGCTCTCTTTTAGGTCAAGAAAACTTCCAAGTGACTATTTGACTAGTTCATTCCAACTGATTCACCTCTAATAAAATTATTCTTTGCATCTTCCCTTGCTCCTACACATTCTAGTATTTATACCTATAATATATTAAAATTTTATTTGTCTCTATAGTCAACCTGCTGAACTATGAGGTCTCTGAGGACAATAGGTTAGGCTTAGGAATGTCAAAAGAAAAAAGAGAAAAAAGTTTGCATCTGGTTTTTAACAGTTTGGGATGATAGGTAAACAAATCTACGATCTTCACTTTCCTCATCGAAATCATAATATTATTTTGTATTTTGTATTAACTCAAAGATTAAGCAAATAAAATCAAATGCTTTCTTTGTAAGCTAAAGTTACACAGACTTGGTATTCACCTCTCATCATTTCTCTCTCCACCCACAATCTTCTGCCTGCTTCATGATAGTAACAGGATAACAAATTGTGTGTTTCTGGTTTGAAAGAAGAAGAGACTAGGAAGGCACACAGCCACATATTCATAGTTTCGGAAATAAATACTCAAAGCACAA
This sequence comes from Suncus etruscus, assembly GCF_024139225.1. Lineage (NCBI taxonomy): Eukaryota > Metazoa > Chordata > Mammalia > Eulipotyphla > Soricidae > Suncus > Suncus etruscus. The sequence goes on from NC_064850.1 coordinate 168,964,994, forward strand.
CAGTTGCCGATTATTTCGTCCTTAATCAGAGAGATGACGCAGCAACCAATTGGGATAGTTTCCACACCAAGAACAGTGCTCCACACACCACTGTCAGATCTTTGCCAAAGTCCACTGGGAAATTAGACCGCATCAGTGTCAAGAGTCGATTTATAGTGGCAGAAGTCGCTAGTTTGACTCCTTCTATTGCTGAGGTCATATTTTGTCACAAAATATGGACAATGTTCTTTAGATTTATATGTGTGTAAGCAATCCTACTAGGACTCCAAATTTTACATTGCTAGCATTCCTAAATTACTAGTTCAAACTCTGTCAGATTACTTCTTATAGTTCATACAACCTTTCTGTTGTGCAAAGTGAGCGTGAACTTGAAGTCTAAAAAGGGAGACATCCACGACCAAATTATACTCGGTATGCCTTGACAGCTTTAGGCAACCTGAGAAGCCTGGAGCTCTTGTCCCTTGTGTCTCCTCCCTCAAAAATGACACGTGTAAATCATGACGCTATCCCAGCATCTAGCATTTGAAAATAAATAAATAAATCTCACTATTGAACACTGTCAGTTAATAAGTATCAAGGAGCTACAGCAACTAAACACATCAACCTCTTGGGGATATGCTAATCTACTTGAGTCTCCCAGGAGGAAGGGTGAGCTGGCAGATGAAAGTCTGAAACTGTCAGTGCCTACAGCAGAGTGAAGGGGAAACATCAGACATCAATTCAGATGAACATCTCAACACCTTGGTAAGGACTTTACTGCTGGAAACATTTGAGTGGGGAGAGCATGAAGATAGGGGAATATATCAACACAGTCACAATACACACACTTCCCTTGGCAGCATGGCTTTAATAGCAAGAGGAAATTTTAAAAAGGGGCAAACAGAAAAAAGGTACTATTTTTGAATCCTAGTGTTAATGACTATAAGAAATTTTTATTTACAAACTTTTGAATTCTGGCCACAGGTTAGCATATTTTCACTGCAAATAAGTATACTATTAGTACATTACAGTGGAATAAATTTTCTTCTATGCAGTATGATAACATATATTTGTTGTCAAACAAAATTTGATCGATCAAAAGTTTTTATCAGATAGGTCAAAAGCTTATGATTTAGCAGAAGCATCTTGGTACAACTTTGAAACCAATAAAAATCTCTGCAATAGGGGCCGGCGAGGTGGAGCTAGAGGTAAGGTGTCTGCCTTGCAAGCGCTAGCCAAGGAAGGACTGCGGTTCGATCCCCCGGCGCCCCATAGGGTCCCCCCAAGCCAGGGGCAATTTCTGAGCACTTAGCAGTAGTAACCCCTGAGCATCAAACGGGTGTGGCCCAAACCCCCTCCAAATCACTGCAATAAAAGCCTAAAATATTGCTTTTATTTTATTTTAATATTTACTTTCATAATTTGAAACAAGACCACAATATATAGTTTACTGCAGAACTAGAGCTATATGAAGGAAGGTCATCCTGCAGCCATATCAGTACAGTATAGGTACCACCACATAGTTTTTGATTATTTTGAGCATATATTCAGTTCCATTTGCTGTGTACTATCTCCCATTCTTAACAAATGATGAAGCATTATGTTTATTCATATACTGTCCCATAAAATTGTATTTTAAATACAAGCATTGTATATTTTAGTACTAATAGTAGCTTATTCAATAACAAATTAAATAAGAATCAATAGAGCTAGTGCAATAGATTGGTGCATGTTTTGTCATCTAGGAGCCTTTGGCTTGACTCAAGGCTCTGTGTGCTCCCTTTCCCAAGTATAGAATCAAGTATTGCCACAAGCACCAAAGAATATGACTACAAAGAGAAAAGGGATAAGGAAATTAAGTAGAGCTTTCTATAAACTTATACACAAGCCTTCAAATAAACACCATGTTGACATAAATTGTGTGCAAAAATTTTTGTATCGATTTCTATTATAGAGTTAAGCATGCACATTTTGGAAAAAACAAAACACAATTTAACACAGACACAATAAATAGTTATACTTCCAAGTGCAGCAAATCCTAAAAAACACACAACTAAAATACATGGAGTATTGAAACTAAAAAGTTTCAATAGAATACAGGTAGAGTAACTAGATTTTTACAATCTAAGGAAATATACTGAGTATCTAAAGGGAAAAATGACTGATATTTTAAGATAAAGGAATATAATCGAGTGTCAAGTTTATTCGAATAATAAAACTCAACACATTATCTTTTAAAAGGATCATATTAAGGACTGATTTAATACAAATGATTTGATTCCAGTTATGCCATATGGTGTGCATTCAAGAGTTATCCTTGAATGAATTAAGAATAAGCTAAGAAATAGTCCCTAGAAACTGGAGCAGACAGACAAGGCCGCAGCAGAGTCCATTTTGTGACTCTAAGAGCCATTTTCACCCTAAGTTAGTGTAATCTGAGGGAAAGAAAAAGCACCAGGACAACATGAGGGGTCTTCCATACATTCCATTGGGGCTCTTCCCAACCACAGAGTCCCAAGAAAATGAGGCACACAGATAGGCTTGTAACAGAGTATACTTTGTGAATCAGAAGAGCCATTTTAACACCAGTTACCTAAGAAAAACACAGTCACTCTGGATTACTCTGATTCCTACATTTCTTTCATTCAATGAGTAGCACCAAATCACAAAAATCACCACCACAATTCAATGGCCACAATGGGAAAGCAATGCAGAACTCTACCACACTTAGTAGTGAAGATTGAATCTAAAGATTCAATTATTATCAATCTTTCAGACTAAAACCTGTCAGACTTAAGAGAGGAAATGTTGCGAATGCTCAAGGAACTAAAAAAAACATTGAACAGACAGCATGTGAATAAAGAGAATATAAGATTAAAAATGAAAAGAACTTCAAAAAGAGATGATGTTCTGAAAAATTGTTAGGTGAAATGAAAAACTTAATGGAAGACATCTCAAGCAGTGTACACATCTGCTGAGAACAGAATCTGAATGAGAGAACAGAATGCTGAGCTTGAAGATGTGTTTCATAAACCTACAACAATAACAGAAGGTGTAAAGAAGTCTTAAAATAAGTGACCAGAAGAAGAAAAACAGCCTTAAAATAAATAGATGACAATAAAGCTTTGGGAAAATTTAACAAAAACAACATAAGAGTTATTAGGGTCATATAAAGCCAGGATGAAAGCTTTATGATGGAACAACAGTCAAAGACATAATTGCTGAGAAGTTTTCAGAACTGGACTGTTATTAGTCCTACATACCTGATTAATTTCAGATATGGAATTAATGAAATCAGACCTGAAACCTAAGGTAATACATGCAACTATAGACAAACCAATGTCTGACACTGATGCTAAATGTCCCATCAGTAGTTAAACAACATAGAGCAAGAAAGTGCAAGGATGAACAAATGCAAGTACATTAAAATAAGAAGTTTCTTCATCTCAAAGTAAATGGTGTTCAAGATAAAAAAAAAAACTGCCTATGATTGGGATAAATGATTCACCTAATTATCTCTTGTTAAGGGGTTTATACCTAATATATCTAAGGCTCTAGTAGAGCTTAACGAGAAAAAACATAATGTACACCTCACCCTATCCAAAAAATGGGAAGAGATGAACAGAAATTTCCTCAAAGAAACAAGATGAACAAAAGACACATGGAAAAAAATGCTCCACCACATTATTTATCAGGGTGATACAAATTAAAACAACAATGAGAAATTATAAGTATATTTTATTGAATGGTTGCATTTATAAACTGCAGTACCATATTTATATGTATTAATATAGTTCATCATGCACATTTTAAATAACATATTTTATTTAAACACCTTGGTTACAAACATAATTGTGGTTGGGTTTCAGTCATATAAGAGGACACCTCCCCATCACCAGTGCAGCATTCCCACCACCAATGTCCCAAATCTTCCTCCTCCCCACATGTACTCTAGACAGGCTTTCTACTTTCCTCATGAATTCTCATCGTTAGAATAGTTAGCAATGTAGTTATTTCTCAAACTAAACTCATCACTCTTTGTGGTGAGGTTCATGAAGTGGGCTGTACCTTCCAGCCTTCCTCTCTTTTGTCTCTGAAACTTATTGCAAGAATGTCTTTCATTTTTCTTAAAACCCATAGATGAGTGAGACCATTCTGCGTCTCTCTCTCTCTCTCTCTCTCTCTCTCTCTCTCTCTCTCTCTCTCTCCCCCTCTCTGACATATTTCACTCAGCATAATAGATTCCAGGTACATCCATGTATAGAAAAATTTCATGACATCATCTCTCCTGATGGCTGCATAATATTCCATTGTGTATATGTACCACAGTTTCTTTAGCCATTCATCTGTTGAAGGGCATCTTGTTTGTTGAGTCTTGCTATGGTAAATAGTGTTGCATTAAATATAGGTGTAAGGAAAGGATTTTTGTATTGTATTTTTGTGTTCCTAGGGTATATCCCTAGGAGTGGTATAGCTGGATCATAAGGGAGCTCAATATCCAGGTTTTGGAGGAATCTCTATATGGCTTTCCAGAAAGATTGGACTAGACAGCATTTCCACCATTGCCACTTGAACCATTGGTTGGTATCCCACATGAACTTTAAAAAGAGAAAAGTAAGAAGGGCATTCATGTTACAATTATAAAATAAATATTCAATGTTTAAGCATATTTAAGCATTCTCTAAATCCAGAGGTAAATTAATAGTCTTCTGATTGAAACTAATTTATTTAGAGCAGAAAATTGATAATCGGTGGTCAACAATAGAAACTTTGGTAATAAACACTGTGCAAAATTCATTTGGAACAATGAATATCTATAAAGCACTCTCGAATATCTATAAAGCACTCCTTGGGAAAAGAAATATGGGAGGCATTACTTTCCCCAACTTTAAACTGTATTACAAAGCAATAAATATCAAAACAGCATGGTATTGGAATAAAGAGAGAACCTCAGATCAGTGGAATACGCTTGAGTACTCAGAGAATGTTCCCCAGACATGCAATCACCTAATTTTTGATAAAGGAGCAAGAAATCCTAAATGGAGCAAGGAAAGTCTCTTCAACATGTGCTGTTGGCACAATTGGTTAGCCACTTGCTAAAAAGCAAACTCAGAACCCCAGCTAACACCATGTACGAAGGTAAAATCCAAAAGGATTAAAGACTTTGATGTCAGATCTGAAACCTTAAGGTATTTAGAACAACATGTAGGTAAAACACTCCATGGCATGACTAAAGGCATCTTTAAGGAGGAAACAGCACTCTCCAAACAAGTGGAAGCAGAGATGAAAAAGATGGAAATATATTAAGCTGAGAAGCTTCTGCATCTCAAAGAAAATAGTGCCCAGGATACAAGAGCCACCCACTGAGTGGGAGAAACTATTCATCCAATCCTCATCAGATAAGGGGTTAATCTCCAAAATATACAAGGCACTGACAGAACTTTACAAGAAAAAAAAAACATCTAATCCCATCAAAAATTGGGAGAAGAAATAAACACTTTGATAAAAAAGAAATACAAATGGCCAAAAGACACATGAAAAAATGCTCAACATCACTAATTATCAGACAGTTGCTAATCAAAAAAAACCATGAGGTACCCTCTCTTGCCACAGAGATTGGCACACATTACAAGGAATGAGAACAAGCAGTGCTGGTGGGGATGTGGAGAGAAATGAACTCTTTTTCACTGCTGGTGTGAATGTCATCTAGTCCAACCTTTATGGAAATTGATATGGAGATTCCTCCAAAAACTGGAAATTGAGCTCCCATACAATCCAGCTATACCTCACCTAGGGCTATATAGTAGGAACACAAAAATACAAAACAAAAATCCCTTCCTCACACCTATATTCATTGCCACACTATTTACAATAGCCAGACCTTGGAAACAACAAAGATGCCCTTCAACAGATGAATAGCTAAAGAAACAGTGGTACATATACACAATGGAATATTACACAGTCATCAGGAGAGATGAAGTCATGAAATTTTCCTACACATGGATGTACATGGAATCTATTATGCTGAGTGAAATATGTCAGAGAGAGAGATGCAGAATGGTCTCACTCATCTATGGGTTTTATGAAAAAAAAAAAGGACATGTTGCAACAATACTCAGAGACAAAGAGAGGAAAGCTGGAAGGTCCATCTCATGACATGAAGCTCACCACAAAGAGTGGTGAGTGCAGTTAAATAAATAACTACACTGAGAACTACCATAATCATGTGAATGAATAAGGGAAGATGAAAGCCTGTCTAGAATACAGACTGGGTTGGGATGGGGAGGAGGGAGATTTGGGACATTGAAGGTGGGAATGTTGTACCAATAAAGGGGGGTATCTTTACATGACTGAAACCCAAATACAATCAGATTTGTAATCAATGTGTTTAAATAAATATATTTAAAAAATAAACACTGTGCTAGAAAATATAAACATTTTAATTCTTCCATTGAGTGCAGAAAGCCCTCGTTCAGGGGTGTCATCTACTCTTCTTAATGTTGAATATTGACATTTTCTTTTCCCAAGTTAACTAATTAAATTCTGATTATACTTTGACTTGAGATGCAGCACTTCAATATTCAGGCACTGAAGTGGTCAGAGTATATACTCATTGGACACAGTGACAATTAATTTAGGTTAAATTAGTACAGTGACATAAGATTTGTTAGTATGTCTGTCTATACTTTTATTTATTTAACCTTGGAATATATCAGGAATAAAGTTTATTTTTTCAAGGCTTGGGGCAATTCTTATTCGTGATATATTAGTGAGCTTATAGTGATATGCTTTGTTCAAAACTATATACTATGTGATACATGTGTACATAATTTATCATGGTTACTAGAGAATTCCATCCTTTAAGCAATGCTAAAATATCCCCCATGCCTTCCAAACTGTATGTCCACAGAGCTATTGTTCAACAGTACTCTGTTCAGTGATTTGAAGATAAAATAAGGAGAGAGGGTAAAAATAAAAATGATTCAGCTGAGACTAAAACCTCAAAGGTATCATTCATGCGTAAGAAATTAACCCATACCTGGGAATTAAAAATAAAAAATTATGTGCATATAACAAGACAATATAAGATTCATGATTATTCACATTGCATCAAATAAAAGTAAAGGAAATGAAAAAGATTATGTTACTTTGGTAAAAGAAAAAATATGTAACGTTCCCATATCTCAGCAATTTGGGGCAAACATTAATGATCATTTCGGGCAGGACACTTGCGATGACAGTGTCCTAAGGCAGAAGTTTCGAAGATCTCCCGATTTTCAAAGTCCTTTTTGAACCTTCTAATTAGATGATGCTTCATTATGTTCAACATGCCTTTTTAGATAATTTAATTGAGTAGAATATGTGGATCCTAATTCATTAATGGCATTCCTCTGGCAATTTCATATCCTATTATTATTCAAGAAAAATGCAATTTTAACAAGCAAAATTCTTAAGATAATTTACCAATATCTAGTTTTCCATGAAACATATTTCTATTTGCTGTGCTATAAAAAACTAAGGTCACTGATTCATGAATCTTTTAATAACTTGTAACACCTGCTTAGTGCATAAGTAGGATATTCTTGCACAATTCCTGAGGCAGCATGTACATCTTAGAATGACACTATGGAGTTCTACAGTGTGAACCATGCAAAGCTATATTTAACCATGGGTACTTGGACTATACTGGAATAGCCTACAAGATTGTATGTCTGCCTTATAGATTGTAGCTCTCAATTTTTCATCACAGTTAACTTCAACACACTATAATTTTATGTCACTGGAAAACTTGTATTTTAGAAGTTCTAATATAAATAATGTATTATATAGTGTTAGCTATCATTAACATTAAAATTGAAATTGGGACTTTTCATTGTTTTAACTTGCATCTTCCTTATCATTAGTGATGTGTAACATTTATTTTCATGTGCCTTTCGGCCATCTATATTTTTTCTTTGATGATGTCTCTGTTAATTTCTTCACCCCATTTTTTCAATAGGTTAAAAGTTTTTTTTTTTTATAAATTTCAAGCAGTGCCTTATATGTCTTAGATATTAGCACCTTACCTTATGTGTATTGGGTGAAGAGTTCCTCCCATTCTGTGAATAGCCTTTGTTTGTGGGCTATAAGAAGAACAAGAGATAGTATGCTAACAATATCCAGAGACAATAGCCTTAAGGGTTAGGAGGTCCATCCCAGGGTTGGAATCCAGCTATAGAGCAGTGAGTGCAGCTAGAATAGAGAAGGGTCTACTCTGATAATCATAGTTGGAACTGATCCCTCAGGACATGCACTCTGTGCTGAAAGAGGAGACAGTGATACAGAAGGCACCACTCCAGGAACAATAGTGAAGACCTCTGTGTCCAAAAAGATAGAGGAAAAGAGAGAGGAAAGCAAATTACCTGTCCTAGAGACAGGCAGAAGTGGTGGATGGGAAGGAAACTGGAGTACCAGTGGCAGGATGTGTGCACTAGTGAAGGATAATTTACATTGTATGACTGATTTTGTAACCACGGTACTTAGTAAAAGCAATTAATAAAAAGAGGTAAAAAAAAAAAAAAAGAAAGTGGGACTTTCGGGAGGTCATTTTTACATATCTGACTCATATTATTTTTCTAAAAGATACCTCATAGTGTTTCTGGCTCTTTCCAAATCAGTAGGGACATAGGACTATGAATCAACAAAAAGACTTCACATACTCACAGCACACTCCAAACTATATCTTAGACTCCATGATATATAGACATATAAGAAATATATCAATGTTGTTGCAAAGCCATCTAGTGTGAAGTTCAGTAGCTCAGACTAAGACTGTTAAATTGGATTAGACACTGTTCTTGAGTCTGTGCTACAGAGGTAAATTGCTCCCAGTGATGCTTGGGAAGCCAAGTTAGAATGTAGGCTTCAAAAATTCTGCTCAGCCCACTGATACATATCTCTGGTTTCAAGACAATTCTTTTGAGGGTGCCATTGCTGAGATTCTGACTGTTGAGTGAAGAAAATTGTGACATTTCTCTATAGATTCTTTGTTTTTCCTCTGTAGGCCACACTAGGTGATGCTCAGGTTATGAACTCAGAAATCACTCCTGGCTTGGGGGACCATGTGGGACTCTGGGTGATCAAACGACTGCCTGTCCTAGGCTAGAGTGTGCAGGGCAAACGCCTTACCACTTGCACCACTGCTCTGGCCCCACCTCTCTAGATTCTTAAGTTAACTATATCTCCCCAAAATTGATAGCTATTATAATTACCCTAAGTATTCCCTGATATATAATTGGCATATTTTGTCCATGGTATAGGTGAGATGTACCCAGAGATCTGCCTGCTCAGTTGCTGATCACTCAAAGAAGCTAGATTGGAGTAAAATGCCATAAAGGCCTGGTTAAAGTATGAGAAACAGAGAAACTGGCTGAGAGTGAATTAAAACTGTCTATCTAGAAATCACTACAGAATGTTGGTGAAAGTACTCCCAGGTAGAAGGGATCAGTGAAAAATTGTTCAAAAAGACAAGCTAAGATTTGAGTTATGATGAATTGAGTTTACATATAAAAGACACTTAGCGGCACTGGAATCAAGAGATTAGAAATGGGAAATTTGTTTTTGCTACTTAACTTTGAAAGGATTCCTTGTAGAAGTGTTGTAGGTGTTAGAGCACTGAGAGCCTGCCTAAAATCCACATTTTACTTGGCACCTAGAAGTCCATGAGTCTCACCAGTCTTACATATTTTGGATCAAAACCACAGCCCTAAGTTCATATATTTACGAGTATTAGAAGTGGTAACTGCTGCAGTGTCCACTTAACCAAGCTTCTGAATCTAACAAATTTCTACTGAGTGAGCTATTAAAAGGAAAATTAAAATTGAAGGATACCAAAAAGCACAATCTAAGTCCTTCATTTTCTTTTCTATTATAGTGTGTCTGTGGAACTGAGCACACATCAGATTGGATCCATCACAGGCTAGCTTTTAGTTTAAGCAAGAATACAATCTCCATTTCTTTCTCCATCAGGGGAGATCTCTTCCTGGTGTAAATGGTCTTTGGGTTGCTTTATTATTTCCATCAGCTTCTCAGGCTCGCCATAATGTGCACAATTTTTGCATCAAATTTTTATTAAAATATATCTATGTTCTTTTGATTAGAACCTATCTTCGTCTTATTTAGTCTAAACTATTGAATTTAGGCAAACAGTCTCGGTGATGGAAGATTTTTTGAGGTGTCACTCTAAAACCCAAATTTAAGATGATAAATAAGACTTACCATGTAATAGTTGCAGCACTATGGAATGTATTAAAGCAGGGAATTGTAAACTCCCTTCAGTAGATAATTTAGCTTTTATTTTGTGTGTAATACCTTGTCAATGACCTCACTGATGTTATGATTGTTGTTTTGACTTTTCATTTTTATATCCCTAAACTTTAAGGTTAAAAAAAAAAGCCAATCCTACGAAATTTAAGAAATGTATGAATATTCTATTTGAGTAGCTCGCATTTTAGTATAACTAAACATTAAATATTTATTAATATTATTATCATAATTTACATAATTTGGGGCCACACTTGTCTATGCTCAGGTCTTATTACTGGCTTGTAATAAGGGATCATTCCTGATGCTTTGCAATGACAAAATTTATGCAGTGCCAACATTCAAACAGGTTATTCATATGCAAAGCAATGTTCTACACTATGTGCTATTTCTCTGAACCAAAATTATTTATTTTGAAATTATATTACAAAATAATTATTTGTTACCTGAAATCACTGCATTACAATCTTGAGACAGTTTTTGTTATGGTAGAATCATCTTTGATATTAATCATACTTGAATAATTTGTACAAACTTTCATTTAAACATTATTAATATACTAAAATTAATATATATTAATTATGCATTTATCAATCTAATTTTACTAGAAACTTTGAACTTATTTACCTATTTTCTAATTTAGTTGGATATGTTTTTAAACATCAAAAATATTCTTCAATAGTTATAACATTAGTGATCTACTTTTCACTGGGGAAATAAGTCACAAACAGCTCAATTTTATGATGTTTCTACAACTTTAAAAAAAAGTAAGTACACAGCTTCAAAGAGATTTCAGTTAAAAATGAAATGTCCTAGGGAGACTAACTTATTGATGGGTAAAGCTCTAAACTTTTTGAGGTTCATTTCTGTTAAGTATCCAAGTGTTTGAATAACCCAGAATTCCTTTTGAATATGATAAAACTGTAATTGAATTAGAAAATATCTTCAGGTTATTTTTTATTTTGAATTTTATCCTGCTACTAGACTGTTTTTCAAAATATAAACATTATTTTAAAAAATCTATATTCTTCGCCATTGCCTCAGACTTGGTGAGATCATGCATGGTACATAATTTACACAAGTATTATTAAATTAGATGTCTAAGAACATGGTTGATGGTGTTATGCCTAGATGTATCATGTTTTTGGAAGCAGGACAGAAAACTAAATATATGGCAATCAATTGAAAGTTCATTTTGTTTGTTTGTTTGTGGGTCACACCCAGAGTCACTCAGGGTTTACTCCTGACTCTGCGCTAAGAAATCAATTCTGTCAAGGATGGGGGACCATATAAAATGACAGGATTTGAACCACAAACTGTCTTAGATCAGCTGAATGCAAGGCAAACTCCCTAACACTGTGTTATCTCTCCAGCCCTTAAAGGAAAAAAAAAAAAGAAAAAGGAAAATCAGAGTTATATAAATTTAGAGAAAAAGCTATTTGCAAGAGTGAGTATTGAAATGTCCTTTGTGTTTTGTTTTGTAAAATCATACATAAATATTTCTAAAAAAAAAGAATATTTTAATTAAATGAGGATGGCAAGAAAGTAGAGGCAGCAAGCTCAGCAAGCCATAAAGAGATTATGTTTTTTGGTCAGTTCTTCAAATCATATTTATAAAAATATTTTTAATCTTATAATCAATTTTTATAAGCACTACAAAGAAAATATGCTCTATTTTACTGACACACTTTTTAAAACAAAATTTATGATAAATTGATATAGTTTCATATAAAGTAACTTTGACTTGGGGCTGGAGATAGTATGGAGGTAAGGCCTTTTCCTTGCATGCAAAGGACCAGGGTTCAAATCCTGGCATCCCATATGGTCTCCCCAGCCTGTCAGGAACGATTTCTGGTGTAGAGTCAGGAGTAAGCCCCAAGCGCTGCCAGGTGTGACCCCCCCAAAACAAAAACAAAAACAAAAACAAAAACAAATTTGAATTTGGGTATTTAAAAATAATAGGTTCTCACATCTAAATAGCTATATTTAAAATTCTAAAAGTAATTTTTGTTTTAAATGTAAGAATATGACTAATTTTGGAGAGATAAAACTAAATTATTTTATTTGACAAATAGTTACAACAGTAGATCATATTATTTTTAAAAAAGATAGAAAATATTAGAAGATGAAGCAATTACAAAAATAAACTATAATATCAAAATATCACCAGGGTACTAAACAATATGCTGGAGATACTTTAGCCTTAATCAAGAAATATTCTAATTACATACATTAGTATCTAATTTTAAGGAATAAAAATGTATATGCTTTCTTTAAGTTGTACTTTAAAACATTTATAATTGTAAATAAATGATTCCATTATGCATCATATTTTGGGGAAAGAAAATAAAGTAAAATAAAGAAACAAAACAAATGAATTTTATAAGAAAAATAGTAGAACTTACTTTTACTAAAAACTTATTTATAAGGAATATGTAACATATAATTATTTTAGACCAAGTAGACAATTTACCACATTTGATTTTATGAGCATGAATCAAATGATATGGATGTCTTTTAACGGGGTGGTATATGCATAATATAGCTACTACAGTTCTCTGGAATATAGTTGTTTTTTCTCTAAAGATTCATAAAAATTCTAGCTCAATTTTGAATTAATATATGCTGAAAATTTTTTCTTGCAAAGAAATGTTCCAGACAGAATTACGAGGCCTGATCTTTTGCACTTAAAACAGCATTTCAAGGGCTGAAGCAATAGTGCAGCTGGTAGAGTGAATGTCTTGCATGAAACCAGCCCAGGTTTGATCCTCAGTATCCCACAAGTTTTCTTAGCATCAACAGGAGTAATTCCTGAGTGAAAGCCAGGAATGAACTCTGAGCATCACCAGTTGTGGCACCAAAACAAACAAACAAACAAACACCAAAATGTAGTGTTTCCATTGTTAAACAAGGGTAGAGTTTTCATTATTAGCCTTAATGGAATTGCAAGTAACTAAAATTCAGTCATAAAATTAGATAAGATTCACTATGAAAAAGGCAACAGTTGGTTTTACCTAGCGTATATTATTTGCTGAACATCTTTATTCAGCACTTTGTGATAACAATAAAATGTGGGATCAAAAAGACTTAGTAGGTGCTCGTTTCAGCAGCACATATACTAAAATTGGAAAGATACAGAGAAGATTAGCATGGCCCCTGCGCAAGGATGACACACAAATTTGTGAAGCGTTTCATATTTTAAAAAAAATACAGTTGGAGTTGAAAAGATAGTACAGCTGCTAGGGTTATTGCTTCGCATCAGACAGACCCAGGTTCCTTCCCTAGCATTTCATATGGTTCCTTAATTTACTAGGAGTTAGGGCAAAATGTATGTTGAATTAAGAAAACATTATTCAAAATGATGCAACTCTCCTTATTCTTTAATGTAATTTGTATTTTGATCATAGTGGCTTACATATTGTTGCCAATAATGTTTTAGGTACATACCAACATATATCAGGGGGATTTCCATCACCGAATTATCCTCCCTACACCTCCTTTCCCATCCTCCCTCCCATATCTTCCTCCCTCACCCCTGGGGCTGCTAGAATACGTGGTCCCCTCTGAGCCTAGTTTACTACTTAGTGGTCCTACACCTGTTTTGATCTTGGTACCTCCCTTGTTTCCTCCTCTAACTGGGAGGTGGTACTATTTAGTTTTGTGTGGTTTTGTTTGAAGAAGAGAAAAGCGATAAACTGGGGTAAAAATCAAATACGCCGAAAATGGGTGAAGTCCTTCTAGAGGCTCTCATCATCGGTTTGCGAGATGAAGGGGAGAGAGAATGTAAAACACCTCAAAGAAGTGTCAAATAAAATATCCAGTGAGCACTCCAACAATAAAAATAAGCACCACATAAAAGCCATGGTCTTGAGATAAAAAACATGGCAGAGCACCTGAGGAAAAAGAAAAGAAGAAAATAAGTAAATAAGTAAATAAATATAAATGGAGCCAACAACTTCAATAACCATACCAAAACGAAGAAATCGACAAAACCTAAATATATATAAAAAGAAAAAAAAATGTTTTGTGCTTTTCTTCCCTCCTGCACAGGCACAGTAAATATTGGGGTCATTCGAAAAGAAATTTACTTGACCTAAGAGGTACAGGGTTTCTCCATCCTTGGAGTATTATGTCATGGGATTAACTATAGACTCCTTTCAGGTTCATTTACTCTCCCATTGGTGCTTTCCTGGTGTTTGGAAGACTTCTGCTTCGTCCTGGGTGATAAAAATCAGATTTCTGTATCTAGATATCTCGGTATCTGCACAGGTCAAGGGGTGGAAATTGTGATGAAGCCTTTCTTTGTGGTTCTAGAAGTTCTGTTCCCTCAGTGTCATTTTAATCCATCTTCTGTGTTTGTTGGTCTTGGTCTTTGTGCTGATATTAGGATGGAGCCTATGATAGTGTCTTTCCTTGTGTTTCCAGAAGACCCATTCCTTTACAATTGTATTAGATGGATCTTTGGAACTGGAGCTCATGTTTGTTGTGCAGGTTGTAGCTCAAACCCTAGACTAGGGCTTTTTTATTGGTCACAGGATACATACAGTCCGGTCATGGTTCTATCAGCCAGTCATCTGTAAATCGCGGTCTTGGCTTTTGGACTGACCAAATGGTGACAAGTCTTCTGATTTTGTCTTATCGTCAGCTGGAGGGGTAGGATATCCTGCTCTTAGTTCAAGTTGTTCCCATTTTCCTCATTGTCAGGATATCATATTAGAGCTGGCATGTGTTGGTGTCCAAACAGTATTGAGGATGTCCCAGATGGGATTTGTTTCCTGTACCTGTCGTGAAGAACTGTGTGGTTTCTATGTCTGGGATCCAAGGTTCAAGGCTGGACAGATGGTGTCTAATCACCTGGGATCTAAATTGGGTCTACGTGACATATTTTCAAGGTGGGAGATGTCCCTGTATTGTAAAGAAGTATGAGTTCTTATCCCTAGTAGATAAGAGCTCATTTTTATATGTAAGATTTTCCCTTTTTTTAGTGTGTCTTTGCAGGGGGAAATGGTGCTACATTATATTGCTGGTGCATTTGGGGGTGGAAAAAGAAGAAAACAGAAACAGGACATACACCCAGAAAAGATAAAAATAGAAATAAAAATATATGTGCTTATATATATTTATATATATATATATATATTTATATATATAAGGAACAAAGATTTTAAAAAATAAAATGAAGTAATTAAGGGAACAAAATGATGCAAGACACTATCTTACATTTGGGGAAAAGCAGGTAAAGAGGTAGTGCAATACAGGTCTTATACTTATGATGGAACTATAGGTTTCCCCCATTGTCTTTTGGGATTTTATTGTGGTGTGTGGGTTCCCAGGCACTTTTTCATCTCACACCCTGACCTTCTTGAGATTGGCAAAAGCTTTGGGGCAGGGAGGTCTTGGGAAGATTACTTGCTTTGGGGATACTTTTAGAGCTAAGTCTGGTTTCAAGTAACAGTCCCCATTAGGAAGAGTTGGTAAGGAGGGCCATGCAGCATGAGTCAGCAGGGGAGTTGGTTGCCTTTTCTTGCCGGGATGAGGTGTCAGTTTAACTTGATGTCCCTTCTTTTGGGTGCTGGGTACTGGTTCGTTGGGGTAGGAGGTCAGTCTTGATGCCTAATAGATTAAGAACTGAGGGTGAAGAGTTTTAATAAAGTGGGAAATCTGGATGGGATTGAGGGGTGAAGTGATAGTCGGATTTCAAAAGGGGGGAAAGGGGAAAGTATATGTAAGGGGCAGGAAAGAAGAGAAAATATATTAAAAAGAAAAAGAGAAGAAGAAAGAAAGAAGAAAAAGAAGAAAAATAAAGTAGTGAGAAGAGAGGAGAAGAGGGCAAGGGAATGCTAGTTTGCTTGAATGTGTTCCATGAGTAGGGCCTGTAGAATAAGTCTGTAGGTCACAATTGCTGCTTCGGTGTTCTCGCTGGTCACGTGATTCAAGTCCTAAAACAAGGTATAACCTAGAGATAAAGTGTATGTTAAAGAGTTTTTTCAGGACATTTTCATAGTGCAAGCTTGGTATGGTATCTCGTGTGACTGGGCCCTGAGATGCCACCTTAGTTTGTCTACCCTTTGTATCCAAGAATGCCTGTGTACAGAAAAACTGAGAGGTTATTTTAAATATAGTAAGATTAAGGCATCAAAACATATTGTCATGAGATGTTTCCGTTGGAGTCAGTGATTTCCCATGGTATTCTTTACCTGTAATCCTGTATAAGATCCCTAAGGGATTACTATGGGCCTTTGTAGTAAAAGGCTGATTACATACCTGTTCTTTCTATGCTGCTATTTCTGCTGTTGCTGGTTTCTTTGTGGTATAATGCATAGTCAAGGGTTTGTGTTGTTCTTCTTTCATGTGTTTTGGGCACTGCTCCCCAGTGTATGTTGACTGTTACAGTGTTTGTAGTTTCTACCCTGTTAAACCCTGTTATTTTATTGTTGAGTATTAGTTGTATATAAGGTGTATGTTCTAGGTGCTTCAGAATAGTGCTATCATTCTATGTTTATCTTTTGTCTTCTGACTTATTTCGTTTAACATAATATGTTCTATGTCCATCCATATTGCTGAAAAATTTATGATTGTATCATTTCTGACTGCCATGTAGTATTCCATTGTGTATAGATACCACATCTTAATGATCCACTCCTCTGTTGTTGGACATCGAGGTTGGTTCCAAGACTTGGCTATTATACTGAGTGCTGCAATAAATAGTGGGGTGCACACATACTTTGGATGAATATCCTTCGAACTTGGGGGTATATACATAGGAGAGCAATTGCTGGGTCAAATGGCAGCTCAATTCTGAGTTTCTTGAGCACTCTCCAGACTATTCTCCATAGGGGTTGGACTAAGGAGCATTCCCACCATCAGTGGATGAGAGTGCCTTTCATACTGCATCCCTGCCAACAGAGGCTGTTCTCATTATTTTTTTTATGTAAGCCATTTTACTGGTGTAAGTTGGTACTTCATTGTTGTTTTGGTTTTCATGTATTTGTTGGCCATTTTTTAATCTACCTTTTGAAAAGTGTCTATTCATTTCATCTTCCCATTTTTATGGCTTTATTTGGTTTTGGGGGGCTCAGATTTCTGAACGTTTTGTATATCCTGGATATCAGCCCTTGATCTGATATGTTGAGTGAAAAGATTTTTTTCCAGTCAGTGAACTGTCTTCTTGTGTTATGTAGGGTTTTCTTTGCCATGCAGAAGCTTTTTAGTTTGATGTAGTCCCATTTGTTTATGTTTGACACTAAAGTTCTTGCCATTGGTGCTCCATCTTCGAAGACCTTCGAGTGTTCTACCTATTTTATTCTCTATTCTCTATAAGTTTTATATATTTGGGTCTAATTTAGAGGTCTTTGATCCATTTTGAGTTTATTTTTGTATAAGGAGTGAGGTATGGGTCAATTTTGAATTTCTTACAGTGGTTTTCAGTTGTACCAACATCATTCATGGAAAAGACTTTCTTTTTTCCATTTCAAGTTCTTGGCTCTTTTATCAAATATTAGTTGACTGTATATCTGAGGGTTTATGTCTGTAAATTCTGTTCTAACCCACTGGTCTGAGGCTCTGTTTTTGTACTGTTACCATGCTGTTTGTATCAGTATGGCTTTATAGTATAGCTTCAGGTTAGATAGCGAGATGCCACCCAGCTTCTTGTTTTTTAGGATGTGTTTGGCTATCCTGGGTCTTTTGTGGTTCCAGATAAATTTTATGATTGATTGTTCTAATTCTTTAAAGAATGATGTCTGAATTTGGATTGGGATTGCATTGAATCTACATAGTAGTTTTGGTAGGATAGTCATTTTGACTATGTTGATTCTACCTACCCATGAACATGGGATGTTCTTCCATTTCCTTAGATCCTCTTCAATTTCTTTCTGGAGTGTTTTGAAGTTTCCCTGGTATAGGTCATCTTCACTTTCCTTGTAAGGTTGATTCCTAGGTACCTTATATTTTTGATGCTATTTTAAAGGGAGTTGTATTTTTGATCTCTCTCTCCTCAACTTCATTATTTGTGTAGAGAAACTCTACTGTCTTTTGTGTATTGACTTTGTAGCCAGCCACTTTGCTGTATTGGTTAATTGTTTCTTGGAGTTTTACTGTGGACTCTTTAGGATTTTCGATGTATATCACCATATCATCTGCAAAAAGAGATAGTTTGAGTTCCTCTTTCTCAATTTGGATTCCTTTGATTCACGTCTCTTGTCGGATTGCTATTGCTAGAACTTCTAAGATTATATTGAATAAGAGTGGAGAGAGTGGGCAGCCTTGCTTAGTTTCTGAGTTTAGTGGAAATTCTTCTAGTTTTTAGCCCTTAAGTATAATGTTGGCTGTGGGCTTTTCATAGATAGCTGTAACTATCTTGAGGATGGTTCCCTCTAATGCTATTTTGCTGAGTGTTTTCAACATGAAAGGGTGTTGGATTTTGTCAAACGCCTTCTTTGCATCGACTGATATGATCATGTGGTTTTTGTCTTTCTTGTTGTTGATGTGATGTATGATGTTGATTGATTTGCGTATGTTGAACCAACCTTGCATTCCTGGGATAAAACCCACTTGGTCATGATGTATAATCTTTTTGATAAAGTGCTCAATTAGGTTTGCTAAAATTTTCTTTAGAATCTTTGCATCTATGTTCATTAGTGAGATTGTAGTTTTCTTTCTTAGTCTTTGCCATCTTTGGGAATGAGTGTGATATTAGCCTCATAAAAGGATTTGGGGAGGATTTCTGTTTCTTCAATGGTTTGGAAGAGCCTGTGGAAAAGTGGTAGTAAGTCTTCTCAGAATCTTTGATTGAATTTGCCTGTAAATTCATCTGGACCTGGACTTTTGTTCTTAGGGAGTTTTTTAATTACATCTTCAATTTCCTTTGAAGTGATTGGTCTATCAGATGGAAGAATTAGATCGGTTTAAAAAAAGCATGTAAAGAGTATGGTCCAAAATCACCATACAGTGTGGAGTTACTAAGACTTTGGAGTCATAACTCATCTTGGACTTTGTATGATTTTAAAAGAATCACTGAAATATGCCTGTTATCTAAATAGTGAACTGAATGGGAAATGTACAATTCAGAAGGCATAAAAGCCAAATTATATAGCCCAGATGGTACAAAGAAACAAGTGGCGGATGTTACTCTATCATATAAATTATTGGTTGCAGAAAATCAATTTGCAAATATTCAGACAGAAGCAGCTTTACCTAAAGAAATCTTAAATTTAATTAGGGATATTGCATTGTCATCATGGAAAACATTGATTCTAACAGCACTGGTAGAGAAAACTTTTTAAAAATTACCCAAGGCCCTTATGAGTCATATGTAGAGTTTGTAGGAAAGATTAAAGCCCTGAAGTTACATGTCGAAGATGAGGAGATGAGAAACTTCCTAGTAAAATCTTTGGTTTATCATAATGCAAATTCGCCTGTAGATTAGTATTGAATATACTAAATGAAAAGGCAGATGTGAATGATTTTCTTTATGCCTGTCAGAATGTCTATGGGGAACCCCAACCCCCACTTAGACTCGGTACAAACATCCCCAGTTACCAAGGGAATGATGCCTTACTCCCCTCGGGGACAGGGCACTTTCCATAAACCAGATCTTTGCCCAAAATGCAAAAAGGGTCACCACTGGGCGAAAGATTGCAGATCCAGAAACCTCATTGATAATAACCTAAGTAGAGCTTTCAACACAATCCCCAGGAGGCAAATCGCCTGCTACCATTGTGGAAAACAGGGGCATATCAAAAGAAATCGCCATTTCCTTATAAATTCAGCTCCTCAAGGGCACACATACAAGATGCAAGGAAATGCCCACAGGGCCTCCCCCCATGCCCTTCCAAATCTGGGGCAAAGTTCACACACAATAATCCTTCCAAGTCCAGCCCAAGAAAATACATCACGATAAGGGATTAATTCACTCCACATCAGGGAGTGCTGGATTAGACATATTATGCCCAGAGGACATTACAGTTTACCAAGGAGCATGCTCTTACATGTTAGAAACTGGCATTGTGGGCCCACCACCCCCAGATACTATGGGTTTGATTCTTGGAAGAAGTTCCCTCAACATAAAGGGTATATTAGTAACCAATGGTGTCATTGACTCAGATTCTATGGGAGAAATCATTGTAGTTATTACCGTACCAGTTATATAGACCTTTAAAAAAGGAGAAGCGATTGCCCAGATAGTAATAGTGCCTTGTGTCAAATTTGGGACTTCAGATAAGACTAGAATTGGAGGTTTTGGAAGCACAGATTCGGGAGCTGCTCAAAAATCAATCATGGCTCTGGTTACTAAATTTAAAGATGAACACCCAATGATCAAACTTCACTTGGAAGGGCAACCATTTGATGGAATGATAGATATGGGTGCTCAGGCTACTGTAATTTCTGTAATTTCTACTGTAATTTCTGATAAAGAATGGCCAGAAAATTGGCCTCTTCAGGAAATCCCATATTCGCTAGAATGAGTAGGAGGCCTGAGTTCCTGTCTCTTGAGTATGAAGACTATGGTATTTTATGGCCCAGAAAATCAAAAAGCAATAATCAGACCTCACATGGGCCCATTTTCACCATTCCTGTGGGGCCGTGACCTACACAAACAGTGGAAAGCAGAATTCCACATCATATTAGTTCCAGAAGAGCCCGAACCTTCTTTTGACTTAAAAACCCAAAATTTTTAGTAGGGGCCACTACCATAAAAACACCAGCACCAATAAAAATAAAACGGAAATCTGAGGAACCAATTTGGACAGGTCAGTGGCCCCTTAAAGCTGATAAATTAAAGGTGCTGACTGAATTAGTGGAGGAACAATTAAGTTTAGGGCATATTGAACCATCTTTTTCTCAATGGAATTCACCTATATTCACTATAAAAAAGAAATCCAGTAAATGGAGACTTTTGATGGATCTTAGAGCTGTAAATTTATCTATGATACCTATGGGCAAATTGCAGACTGGTTTACCATCACCTGTAGTTATTCCAAAGGAATGGCCACTAATTATAATTGATCTGAAAGACTGCTTCTTCCATATTCCTATCCACCCAGATGATAAAAAACGTTTTGCATTCTCAGTTCCTTCTCTTAATAATACCCATCCCTGAAGATGTTTCCAATGGACTGTTCTTTCCCAAGGCATGCTGAATTCCCCAACAATGTGCTTGTTTTTTGTAGATAAGGTTTTGAGCCCTGCTCGTGAAAAATTTCTTCAAGCCATGATATTTCATTATACAGATGATATCTTGCTCACAATGAACAATGAAACAAATTTACATGACTTATACTCTTGTGTTATTGACTGTTTACAAACATCAGGACTAAGAATAGCTTTAGAAAAAATAAAGATAATGCCACCGTATCAATATTTGGACCGGACATCAATACGTCCACAAAAAATTTCTATCAAAAAAGAAAATCTCAGAACGCTTAATGATTTTCAGAGACTTTTAGGTGGCGTAAATTGGCTCCGCCCTGCACTAGGAATCCCAAATGCAGAGTTATCTAATCTGTTTAAAACGTTGGAGGGTGACCCTGCTTTAGATAGCCAGAGAAACTTAACAACAGCTGCCAAAAATGAATTGGACATCTTCTTGAGCAGATTACAAAAATCGTTTCTTTTAAGATTCATCCTGGGAGAAAAGGTATTTATGTTAATCTTCCCTACTATAGAAACTCCCACGGGGGCCTTGATGCAACAGTCAGGACCTTTGGAATGGGTGTATTTACTAACAAACAGCCTTTTTCAGTTGTCCCCTACTTGCAACTGATTTCAGAGATTATTATCAAGGCAAGACTCAGATCTATATCTTTACTAGGTTTTGACCCAGATATAATAGTTTTGCCAATACCAAAAAAGGAAATTGAGTCAATATTGCCTCTTAATGAATCTCTACAAAGGGCCTTCTCAGATTTCACATAAAGAATACCCTCCCATTATCCAGCAGGAAAAACTTGGGACTTTTTAAAGAAAACTCAGTTTGTTAATTCTTCAATTGTTCAGGATCCCCCTATTCCCAACACCAAGGTTTTTTACATCAATGTATCCCAAAATGGAAAGGAGGAATAACCGGATACAACTACTGATGTTTCTAATAGAGGGACTACATCAGGATTTGCTTACTGTAAATCTAATGACAGATACAACTATACATCTTATGGAAAATAAAAATTATGAACAATTTAGTCCAAAACACCAACAGGCTCACAAATCTATTATTTATGATCTCTTTCAAGGACAATTCAAATTTATACTACAGTGTCCCACATGCCACCATAAGTCTGAGGTTTATGAGACATTTGTTCATTTGTCTCTGGCTGTCACATCTACAGATAAATGTACATTACAGGAATGCCTCTCTGAATTTTTTAAAGAAGAAGAGTTAAAGGATGACAACAAAGTTCTGTGCAACAGCTGCAAAACTAGAAGGAATTTTTCAAAGAAAACGTACTTATGGAAACTGCCACCAGTCCTTATAATACACTTGAAACGTTTTGCTTTTGATGGCAAACAAATAAAAAATAGCACACTTATGTGGATTTTCCTTTAGAAGACCTCAATTTAGTAGAATTCACTTCAGAGAATAAAAGCAAGATTAAGAAATACAACTTATCATCAGTGTCAAACCATTATGGTAAAGTTCACTATGGACATTTATTTCATACTGTAAAATTGCTGCAAAACAACACTGGATCAATTTTGATGACAAGAAGATCAAAAAAGTCTCTAATACATTGGTGAAATCCATAGCAGCATACATCCTGTTTTATACTTCTTAAAGATCTACAATGAATACTAGATAATCATTTCACTTCCTTATCGGTTGCTATTAATGCTCTAGGATTCTTTCCACAGGTATGATCAATGAATATATTTTGAAAATCATGGACCCCCAATGCGTTTCCTTGTATGATGGATTTATGTCTTAATTTCATTATTGCTCTAGGTCTCAGTTAATTATAAAATCTTACAACTTAATTTAGTCAAGGTTCACCTAAAAAAAATTTCTCATCATATTTATGTTGTTTTTTTCTAGTTATACTCATTTAATGACTTTCACTCTTTTTATTTTAACATCATTGCTTTATTTCCCTCAATTTAGGTTTTAAGATGCTGAATGATAAATTTTAGGTGGACTTTCTTCACAGTGCTTCTCGCCTATGATTGACTATCATAGAGTTACTGTTATACAATAACTTTGTATGTACTGTTATACACTTATAGTAGAGTTTTCCATGTTTGTATTATGCATAAAATTCTCTTTCAGATCTGCTCTGCTCTGTCATAAAAATTTTTTTCTTTGAATTTGAAATGATTCATCTAAACAGTTGCCGGCTATTACATTTTAAAGCGCTTTCAGTTGATTCAGCTGAATTCTTTTTTCTTTTGCTCTATTTTGGATCCTTTCCAACAAATATTTTTTGGTATGAGTGAGTGTTATAGCCATATTTTTTGTGAAGTCTGTATGTGTATGTCTTCTTCAGTGACTTTCTGTTTTGCATACTTTGTATATAGTTCCCTTTTTCGTCCCCAATTTAGTCTTCCTTACCCTTCCTTCTCTCTTCCTAGTCCTTAACATTTAATTTTTAGGATTCCCTTCACATGTGCAACTCATCTCCTTCACCCAGAACCACAGCCTCCTGATCTCGGCCTGAGGAAGAAATCCATGACTGTTGGAGTTTTGTACCATGTTTGCTGCAAACTTGTTGGAAATGAAGCCACCTGGAATTTGTGTCATAATATAACCCCAGAGAAAAGATCCATGGATAAGACCCACAGTCTCTGGATTCCAATTAAACTGTGCTAACTAAATTTCTGGTTTTCCATCCACATACACAGTGCTATTGTTGACCATTTCTACAATGGCTACCCCAAAATTGCACTGATCTCAAAGGATATATGGAAGCCCAACCAACTGATGATGGTAATGATGTAACGCTTGGGGATGCCCCACCACATGGATGACTGTACTGGCCTTCCTTCTTCATTCAGCTTGATGTTATCTTCTGTACCAGGCTTCATCCCGTTTTTCCAGATCCATCAAATGTCTTTTACCAGACTTTTCAGAGTTCCAGACCCCTCATCTTTACAGATTGGTATTGGACTCTGTAGAAATTTGTACTTTTTTGTATTTGTCTTCTTTGTATTTGAAATTTGTATTCTTTTGTATTTTTCTTATAATTGTAATCCTTTGAATTTATATTTGGTACTACACTTCTTTTGACTATTGTAATTAATGTTTTTCTATCTTCGTTTTTAATCTTAGGAATTGATGTATTACATTAGGGTTTTGCTTTCTTGACTTTAGGTTAGTGGGTTAGATATTGTTGTATATAATTTCCTAAATGTTATTTTTGTCTGTTCTCAGGGATTTTTGCGTGGGTGCATCATAGGCAAAATACTAGGTTTATAGGAGGTTCCATCCATTTTGGATTGATCCTCAAGTTGTTTAATTTACACAGGGAGGGTCTGTGCCTTAAACATTTTGTTTTGATTTGTGACTTAAGCTCCCATCTATAAATAATCGACCATATTGGTACATCAATTTTGGACATCATATGGACTTCAGCCTGGATTAAGAACCTGGATTAAGTTCAGAAGCCTATTGATCATCATTGCAGTGGCCAGGGGGTATATGCTTCTTCCTCAAAAATAAGGGCCTAATTCAATGTCCTCAAAGATGGGCTTTCTGGTCAACCTGGACTTGAATGAAAATGGGTCTGGAGAGATAGATAGCATGAAGATAAGGCGTTTGCCTTTCATGCAGAAGGTCATTGGTTCGAATCCTGTTATCTACCAGGAGCGATTTCTGAGCATGGAGCCAGGAGTAACTCCTGAGCGCTGCCAGGTGTGAACCAAAAATCAAGTACCAAAAACCAAAAATAACAACAACAAATAAAAAAAAAAGATGCTTCTTCTCGCCTGCTACACAACCTTTCTGGCATCTCTTCAAAGGATCTATGTACGTCTTAGATTTATCTTCTTAGGAGATTGTAGTTGATTCCTTGATACATGTTTCTGGTTTTAGACACCCTGTGTTTAGGTTAGAAGTTTCTCTTTACATTTTCCTGTGATGTGCTTATGCAAACAACTGCTCTTTTATTATTGACTAGTTTTTCTTTTAATAATTGTAGACAATATTGTTTGTTTACTAAAAAATGGGGGAATTGTGTATGTAAACATTTTATGGGATTATTATGTTAATGACGCTACCCTGATCGGTGATTGTGCCCTACCCTAGGGTGTGACCTGGCATTCTACCCCCACCCTAGGGTGGTACCTGATTCTGCTCCCACCATTGGGTGGTACCTGATCCCACCATTAGGTAGTATTTAATTCTGGGGGATAAAAACAAGGGTCTGTGAAAGGCGGGGAGCTTTTTGGCTGGAACTGATGCTGAGGCTTTGGACTTCAGTCTTGTCCACCGAAAAAAGCTAATATTTCCACAAGCCTGACTGTCTGCGAGCTATTTACCCGCCGCTTCACCTCAGAACCGCCGGCTGTACAGGGTGGCAGTCGCGTGCTATGAGCTGGAGGGGAAAGACCTCATCCTCCATCCCTCCATCAGTCAACCTCTTCAGGGGCTGACTTGCAACAGAATCAGGGGCATTCCCACCGCCAATGTTGTCTTCATGCCACCTCCTGTTCCCAGCATGCATCCCATTTTCCCTTACTTTGCCCCCCAGGCTGCTAGTATAAGTGGTGCCCTCTGTGTCTAGCTTGTTGTAGATTGGGTATCAATTCTGTTTGGTGTTTAAGTCTGATCAGTTTTTATTTATACTCAATGTTCATACAAATGTTTGTTCCTGGTGCCCTCCAATATTTCCCCCTCAATTTGTGAGGCGGAACAAGATAGTTCAAGTTATGTGGTTCTGTTTGAAGATAAGGAATAAAAAATAGAAAAAGAAGGGGCAATAATTCAACAAGCAAAAGATGAGAGGAGTCCTTCTAGAGACTATAAAATATCAATTTAAGAAAAGAAAGGGTAAAAGGAAGGAAAACATAAAAAATAATATGAAAAAATCAACCCCCCAAAATAAAAAATAAACAAATAAAAAACCTGAAATTTACTACAGCAATAAAGACAACAAACACTAACCATGATCCTGAAATAAAGACGAATCAAAGTGCAGAATAAAGAAAGGCAAAGAAAAGAAAAAGAAACAAGCAACAACAATTACAAAAACAAATAAAAAAACAGGGATAGATAGAAATAGAAATTGTCTGTGTCATAGGCATGTGCATGAAAGACAAGAGGAAAACTGGGAACATTAGTTGAGGAAAGTGTGTACTATTGAAGGGTGTTGTACATTCTGTGACTGAAATTCAATGTTAAATAACATAGTATCTTAAAAAAAACTCAATTATATACACCTTGTATTCATTGTGTTTAAATAAGCTTATTAATAACAAAATATCAACAAAAATAAAAATATAAGTGATTTTAGAAATAGTTGGTGACCACTGCCTTTACAAAGAGATGCATATTTTTCTTTTTTTTAAAATAATGTTTTATTTAAACACCTTGATTACAAACATGGTTGTGGTTGGTTTCAGTCATGTAAAGAACACCCTTCTTCACTAGTGCAACATTCCCATCCCCAATGTCCCAAATCTCCCTCTTCCCTACCCACACCCCCACTTGTACTCTAGATATGCTTTCTACTTCCCTCATTCATTCACATTGTTATGATAGTAATCAGTGTAGTTGTTTCTCTAACTAAGCTCATCACTCTTTGTGATGAGCTTCATGAAGTGAGCTGTACCTTCTAGCCCTCCTCTCTTTTGTCTCTGAAAATTATTGTAAAAATGTCTTTCATTTTTTTAAACCCATAGATTAGTGAGGCCATTCTGCATCTTTCTCTTTCTCTCTGACTTTTTTCACTCAGCATAATAAATTCCATGTTCATCTATGTATAGAAAAATTTCATGACTTCAAGAGATGCATATTTTTCTTAGAAATCTCTATTAAAATTATCATAATAAAGAGTTTTGAAGCCTTTTGAAGAGTTCCACTACTGATATCTCAGAATTAATAAGTAAGATGCATCTAAACAAATTACCATCTAAATTATTTCCAATAGTATACAACAATAGTATACAAAACATAGAATTTTTTGTAGTACAATGAGGTCTATTTTATTACTTTACATTGTTTGATATGAGAGGTTATTTCTACTCCAATTTGTCATTATGCTTCCCAAGAATGTATCAGATTCATGAAGTAGAGTACAGAAGATGGTCACACATTTGTTCTGGATTTGTTCTTAATCAAAAATTAATTCACCTGTATCATTGACTTATTTCATTTGACAAAGGCATTTACATGCTTTAACCAAAAACAAAGCTATCTTGGAAACAGAGGGAAGAAAATATAATGCTTGATAAGTATTGTGGAAGCACAGAGAGTTCATCATGAGTGTGTTCACAGTTTAATTTGTTTAGAAGATTATTGGTTGAATGTGTACTTGGAAATCTATCATTGCAGAAATAAGAAAGCAATTATACCTTAGAGTTGAATTAATTTGTGGAGACAGTTCTTTTATTGGATACCAGGAAATGAATTAATCAAATGTTCTAGATATAAAATAAATTTTTGTAAACTGCTATACACAGTGTTTATTTAAAATTTCTAACCTTTAATATTGCTTAATTCACCAACCTCAGGAAATGTTTTCTAAGTTAATATTTAGAGTATATGTAAGTTTAAATAAGTAAGCTCATTCTTAAGAATATAATATTGCTTTTCCCTGAATAGAGAAGTACATAGAAGCAGTGTAAGAAAAGTTACAGAATTTTTCTCCAACTAATATATATGTTATATATAACTAATATATATATACAATATAACTAACATATATACACATTATATAGACATATATTAAGGTGAATTTAGTTTACTAGTTCTGTGGAATAGGAAATATATATCACTATATAATTTTTATAACATAATTTTCTTCTCAAATTTGATATGGCTTTCCATTCAAATCCAACAACCATGTCAAATATTGAGATGTTGTAGTTACAGTCCCTCTTTTGAAATGGTTGACTTGGGCAAGAAACCAAGTAGAGAAGCATCAGGCAGGTGTTTCTGAATTATCTGCTGGTTTCCATTTGGTTCTTTTGTAGATCCTTTGGCAAGGCTGCAAGATGATAAAGTCAAACCTGTTCATTGTCTGGGATTCATGTATTAGAAATATAAAGCCTTAAAGTGAATGGTTTCCTGTGCAGCTGACACCCAGGGATTTCTAGTTACCAATGAGACTGGGTTGGGGAAATATTTGATTATGAAGCATGCTGAAACATTTTTAAGGAAATGCTCTAGTCAAAGTCTCAGATTTAGTTGATTACTGATTAGATGTAAACTCATTCAGGATTTCATAGCGATTGATTTTTCCCATCAGTCAAATATCTTTGATATAACCCAATATATAAATAATACTTCTTGTCTTCTTTAATGGTTTATAGTCTGAGTATCTAACTTTATCTGTTTTAAAAGCCTATACTTCCTTAGGGAAAAAAAAACTCTCTTTGTTGTCATTTTTTACAGTCTAAGACAAATATAATCCTCAGGGGATAGATAAATATTATAAGGAGTAAATCTAGATCAATCAATCAAAAATTTCATAAAGAAAATCTAAAGTTATTTTGGGCTCAGTGATGACTGTTTTGATCTCTGATAATGCCCTACTTCCCTGGGGCATCATCAAAGATAATGTCAAGTCTTTAAAGTCAGAGGTGCTTCAGAGTTAATCTGAAAATTAATATCTGAAGTAAATGTAGGGAAAAGAAGATTTAGTACAGGTGTTTTTTTCACAAAGGTGTGAGTTTACTGGGCAAGTTCTAAACTGGGTTTTAATAATGGCATTTCCTACAATTAACTGAAAATATAGGATCAAAATAAAGGTAAAGGTACCAAAAAATAGCAATTTTAAAGCAACAGTATAAAAGACAGCTAAATACAACAAATTTCATTCAACCAGAAGTAAAATGTTCAGAAGAATTGTGGTAAAATGTGAAGGGAGGTTAGTGAAGGGAGGTTGCAAGGTCATTTACAGAAATTTAAGAATCATCCCATTGCTGGGATTATTACTAAATATTGATAATAATGTGTGTTTATTTTTCCATGATATATGTCTTTTTCTTAATAAATAACAGATTCTTTTCTTTTTGTTTTCCCTCCAAAATTCAGCAAATATAATTAATTCTATTGTGGTTTTCTAAATGTAGTGTTTTCATGTATATTTACTATTCTTGTCATTATTGTTATTTTATTTTTAGACAGTCAAAACTCAAAAATGTAAAAATTTGGAAAGACAGAAGCTGGAGAGATAGCACAGCAGTAGGGCATTTACCTTGCACACAGCCAATCCAGGATGGGTAATGGTTTGAATCTTGGCATCCCTATGTTCCCCCGTGCCTGCCAGGAGCGATTTCTGAGCACAGAGTCAAGAGTAACCCCTGAGAACCACCGATTGTGACTTAAAAACAAACAAAAAATTTGGAAAGACAAAAATGAATTAAATGTAGTGATTTTATACCATAATATACACAGTTGATATTCCTCTGAGTTATTATAGAATTGAAGAGTTGGGTCTCTTATTAAAATCCAGTAGGAGGAACTATTTCTTCTAATATTTGTTCATCTTTACTCATAAGTATTCAGCTTGCCATTCTATCCATTTCCATGAGCACATTAAAGAATGTCTAGAACATTCTTCCAGGGAAGGAAAGGTAAAATGGCAAGTTTTTCCATAAATCAAGTAAAACAACAAAGAAATGTATGAATGAGACTGAATTTTTATTTCTGACTTGAAAGTTTAATACTAATCTAACTGATTAAATTATAAGGTTTGGAGATGACAATTTAAGGCCTATTATTTATTTTTTAACTTAGAGACAGTTCTCTTATGAATCATGTTTTGCACTTAAAATGAAAAGCAAATGGAGCCATGAATCCATGGATTCCATTTTCATAAAATTAACTTCTCATCTTTTATCTAGTGGATTCAAATCTTTAAAAAAAAAAAGTAGAAATACTTAAGTTGAATTTTTTTTCTTATTATATTTAATATTATTTACATGGGTATTTTGTTTTTGTTCTTGGGGTTTTTTTTGGCCACACCCAGCCATGCTCAGTGTCCTGGCTTTGCTCTCCAAAATCGTTCCTGACTCAGGGAACATATGGGATGCCAGATCGAACCCACATCTGCCCTGGTCATCCTCATGTAAGGCAAACGCTCTACTGCTGTATTACTACTCTGGCCTCTACAGGTAGTTTCTAATAAAAAGATGCATCAGAAAAAATAATTTATTAACCAGTCCAGAGAAATAGTGAAGTAATTTGAACATTTGCCTTGCATGTGGCAGACTGTGGTTTAATCCTTGGAAAACCATTTGGTTTCTTGAGTCCACCATAAGTAATCCTTGACTGGAGAGCAGAGCCACAAGTAATCCTTGAGTACTACTGGGTATGACTCCAAGTTAAAACAAAATGATTCCTTTATAGTAAGAATCCTTTCACTATAAGTTTATAATCAATGTCAAAAACATTTACTGAACAAGCTGTCATGTACAAGGCAGTCCACAGAATAGAAAATATAGCAATTGTCCTGGGATATTTTACATCTTAAATGTCACCAGAAATTTAATCCAATTATATAAAGTAATCTTTTGAGATACATGAAAAAGTTTTGTTATCTATTCGCCATACGCCTTAGTCTGTTAGCATTTTTCTCTATGAGAATTCTTCTGTGGTTAATATATGGCGAATTTTCAAATTTACTTAAATAATATACTTAGGCAAATAAGCTTTCATTCTATATACTTCATATCCATATTCCTTGAAAAATATAATAAGATTAGTTTGAAGATATATTTAGTATAAATAAGATTTCTTTCTCAATAATAAATAATAAATAAACTGAACTTAACTTTATCAGACAGGTAAGTTACTGGAGGTGGAAGCAATCTCTTTAATTTTAAGAAGAAAAACCTCCAAAGTATATGACACAATAGGTAACACAAATGAAAGAATGAATTTAACAATCTCTTTAATTTTAAGTAGAAAAACCTCCAAAGTATATGAAGCAATAGGTAACACAAATGAAAGAATGAATTTAGTAGAGTATTTTAAAAAGCATTTGAAAGTAGATTACTAGTATGTATACAACAAAGAGTAACAATAAGAAGACTTTAATTTTATGTTCGCATAGAAATTACACAATGACTGAGATTGTGGTCAGCAATATGTTCCATGTTCCATGACTGAGATTGTGGTCAACAATATGTTCCATGACTCTCCTGTGTGAGAATATTTTTTGATATCCTATTCTATATACTAGAACATAAATTACAAAACTATAGTTCTTAATCTAAATTTGCATTCTCAATTTAATTTTTAATAAACTTTCAAAAGCAGCCTTAGCATGAGATGCTGATGTACTACGTAACACAATTTATGAAATGTGAGAAGTAAATGAGGAGGTAGTGCTATCAAAATTGTACACACAGTGGAGTATATTAAGGTACACAGGAAAAATGTTTTACCTACATCCTCAACAATGGCACACAACAAATTCAAGACTAGACTCAAAATATTTTGGTTCCAGTTGCTTTTTTCTCGAGGGAATAAGTCTCTTGCAGGTTAGTAAGCTGGTGTTAATGGACCATTAACAAAGTGAAAACAATCAGAGAATGCCCTTCAAGAGTCTTTTGTGATGGCTGGAATCTAAAATCAAACAGGTTGACCATTAAAATGTCCCAGAGAAAATTCCTTTCTGATATTGATTTTCAATTGTCTGTCTTTTTCTTTGTGACATTTAGTTATAAGATTTAGGTGCTTAAAGAGCACAGATGCTGTTATTTTCTGAGGAGAAGAGCTTTTGAAGGCTCTGTACCATTGAGGACATGTTTCCCAAGATTCAGCAGTTAAAGCTTACCTGGGAAATTTATTTTTTTTTTTTATTGGTTTTTGGGCCACACCCGGTAATGCTCAGGGGTTACTCCTGGCTATGCGCTCAGAAGTCGCTCCTGGCTTGGGGGACCATATGGGACGCCGGGGGATCGAACCGCGGTCCGTCTCCTAGGCTAGCGCAGGTAAGGCAGGCACCTTACCTCCAGCGCCACCGCCCGGCCCACCTGGGAAATTTATTAGCTAAAGTAGTTAACTAGTTCTGAGGCAGGACTCAGAAATCTGCAAGCTACAGTGAAAATGATGTTGGAACTTCATTTTTTGGGTAAAATGGATCTCAACAGATTATAAATTGGTCAAGATTAATTATTTAGATGAAACAAATGAAGTAGGCACATTATTGGGCAACATTTAAGATAAATAGCAGTGTATGATTTATTCACAACATAGATTTCATTAAACAGAAAGAGTATATTCCTCTATGACCAGATCGCCTAGCCTTATTGCTGACTGAAAGAAACAGCTTTTTCAATAAAGATTGTAGCTAGCTTTTTTTGTCCCAGTTAGTCCTTGGCCTCTGTGCTTTCTGCCAACAAGGGCCCAGATAGAGAAGAGAGTTTCAATGCTTGTTCAGAGACAAATATCTTCCTATGAGGGAATTAAATAAACCCACTAGCATGCTTTGTATGACATTTAAAAAAACCCACAATTTTAGGGGTGGCTAAAGATTTTAATATTGGGTTAGAGGAAAACAAAAATATGAATCTTTTGCGAATAAGTGAAGGGGGGCTCATATAGGTAGGCTCTATATCTAATTTGGACCCTAAGGTAATATTTAACTTTGGACGAGTAGCAACACAATGAAAGCAACAATGTTTGTGTCAATTTAACTATAATAATAACGATACATTTATACAATTTCTTCCATAAGACATCCTAATATTCTAGTATGTATTTTTTCAAGGCAATTTAAAACAGATACAAATGAACATAAATGGAGAAACACAATATAAATATTTTACTTTGAATTTTCATAGCAGAATCTTATAAAATCTTTGTTATACGATTATTTTAATCTATCAACCAACTCCTAAATTTTCCATAAAAATACATTTTTATTGAATTGCCTTTCAATTATTTAGCAGGTTTTATCCGCATAAGGTAATAAGATACATAATGTATCACAAAGCTCTCTAAATGGCTCTGACTGATGCTGTCTTTCTTCTAATTAAATCTATATCACTGTTAGGAGGGGAGAAAAGATTTTGGCTCCCCCTCCTTGGCTTTTTTTTTTCTTTTTATTATGCTCAATTCCTTTCCTTTCCTTTAAAAGGAAAATTAAAGGTCAGCTGTTAATTAGCTACTTTTGAAAAGTATCCATTAATATTACATAAATTACTGCCTACAAATCCAATTAAATTCTTAGGTCATATTGGAACTAAATAGATGTTTTAATTTTCAGGGCACATTATGAAATGAGATCTATAAAAGAATTCAATACAGACACAGCGAAGGACTAAGTAATAACTATATATGTAAGTAAGTAAATACCTACAAGTTTCTATATGCATTTTAAGTTTTAAGTTCTAGTAAATAAAGGTATGCTGAATAATCAGTAAATGTCTGGGTTATTGCAAAGGAAGACCAATGACAATTGTCCCAGCAATAAATGAGTGAAAAAGGAAGGAAGGCAGGAAGGCAGGAGGTCAGGAAGGAAGGAAAGAAGGAAGGAAGGAAGGAAGGAAGGAAGGAAGGAAGGAAGGAAGGAAGGAAGGAAGGAAGGAAGGAAGGAAGGAAGGAAGAAGGAAGGAAGGAAGGAAGGAAGGAAGAAGGAAGGAAAGAAGGAAGGAAGGAAGGAAGGAAGGAAGGAAGGAAGGAAGGAAGGAGGGAAGAAGGAAGAAAGGAAGGAAGGGAGGGACAGAGGGAGGAGAGGGAAAGGAGGAAGGAACAAAGTGAGGGAGGGGGAAAGGAGGAAGGAAAGGAGGGAAGGAGGAAGGGAGGGAGGGGGAAGCGAGGGGGATGGAGGAAGGGAAAGAAGAAATAAAGGAATAAAAGGAGGGAAAGTGGGAAGGAGTTAAAAAAGGAGAACAGGAAGGAGGGAGGGAGAAAAGAAGGAAGGGAGGGAGGGAAGGAGGGAAGGAGGGACAGAGGGAGGGATGGAGGAAGTAAGATAAATAATAAAAGAAAAGGACCAAAAGACATAAAAAGAAAGGTAAAAAGAACAAAAGAAGCAAAAAAAAGAAGAAAAGAAAAAAATAAAAATGAAAACAGAAAAAATGAAAAAGGAAAGACAGAAGAAAAGGAAGGAGGAGAAAAAGAAAATGAAAACAAATATTAGAAATTCTGTGGCTGAGTGATTACACATCAGGGAGGGTACGTGCCCTGCACTTGACTGACCAGGATTTGATTCCTGGCATCTTATATGGTCACCCATGTACCACCAGGAATAACCCCAGAGCATAGAGTCAGGAGTAACCCCTCAATTCTGGGTGTGGACCAAAACAACAATTAGCAAAAAAAGATACGCTTAGATTTGTATGCAAGTAATGAGTGTTCTGAGTGAATATATATATACCAATAGGTTTAGGCCCCTAATTTTATTCTTAGTAAATAACAATTGAATTTTATTAACAACATACATAAAAATGAATGTTAGAATAAAAGAGTATATCATCCTTTAATGAATACATAACTCACTTTCAGTTATTTTACCTATGACTTCTAACTTATGGGATATTGATGTCAATCAGTTGTCATTGAGTATTTTAACCTATGAACATAGTATGATATTCAATATTTTAGATTCTTTACACTTATTTCTTAGAAATGTTTGTAGTTATAAGCATAGGTGTTTATTTTAATTTTGAAATTTGATCTTAATTTTTTTCATCGTTGTAATTTTGAATAAAATTAGCTCATCAATTTAATTTGTACTATCCATTACTAGTAGGAAAAATTCACAACTGCTATTTTTATATTGATCTTCTGTTCTACATCTCTGATAAAATCATCTTTTTTTTTAGTTGAAGGGGACTAGACATTTCCTGGTTTCAGGGAAAGGTTTTTATCTTTCTCCTATGAAACTGCAGTGTTTTGATGAATATCTTCTAATAGCTCAAAGATTTTCTCCTATTTCTAATATATTTTATAATCAGGCATTGGATTTAGTCAAATGATTTTACCAAACCTATGAAAATAATGCCGTATTTTTTAAATGTTTACTTTCTAGCAATGTTTTGACCAAATTTGTTAGAAACATTTCTTGGCTAGTACATGGGAAACTTTTCTTAAATACTTGGTTTACCATTCAGGTTTTTGCCTATTATAGTATCCATATTTCTACTATATATCTTCTATATCTACTATTGCTGTGACATTTACCTACTAAAATAATAATGCAAAACAAGAATGAAGATGTCCTGTGAACATCCATCAGTCACTTCAGAAGTCAGGCCGATCATCAAATAGTTCTTATTTTTGTTCAAATACTTCATTTAAACCTTAAGTTTTTCTAGGCTGTAAAATACTATTAATCTTCTTGGGTAACTATACAGATTATATCTGTAACATATCAAGAAATAATAACTGAAGAAACTTACACATGGCACATAAATAAATGTTTTATTTGAAGATTGAATGGATGAATGTAATGGACATGAGCTGTAAAATTAACTGAAAAGGTTTTCAATATTATCAAAGTTATTAAGTTATTATTAAATAATTATTGTATTATTATAGTTAGAGAATAAAAACTCAAGTCAATATTTGTAAGTGTCTTAATCTTTTATTTTCCCTCTTGAATAGATCATTTTATGTTATTTTATCATGTTTTCCTTCTTATTAAAGAAGGACTGCTTAAAACAACTTGCTTGTTTTTGTCTCAGAATATTTTGCTGAATTGTGCTCTAAATTTCTAAGTATAGAACATTATTCTGTTCGAATAGTTATTTTATATATTTAATTTGAGTTTCATTTGAAAGGTCAATAGCACTGTAAATAAATTAACATACCGTTAATACAGTCCAGTTAACTAGTTTTTTTTTTTTCCACTTTGGAGTCACACCTAACTGTGCTCTGGGCTAACTCATGGCTTTCCACTCAGAGAGCACACTCCTAGGGGTCCCACTAGGAGAGAACCCTATGGGATATTATGGTTGCACACCATTGGTACTGTGCAAAGCAAGTGCCTTACCAGGTGTACTATCTTTCCAGCCAACACCCATATAATGTTTTAAGTTATGCTTTTAGGTAAGATCTACGTATCATTAACATGTAACATTAATATATAAAATATAAAGAATGGAGTAAACAGATCAAAGCAAATGTGTAATCTTCATGCTTGTTTTGATTTTTTCATTTTACCCTGTTCTTCTTATAGATTTTGGTACTTGCTATAGGATATACATTCTTAAAAATGTATATTGAGATTATAGTAAAATTTTAAAGAATTAGTTGACAAGGAAGAATTCTTTTATAAAACTTGTATGTTGATTCAGATCTATATCTTGTAAGATTCCACAATTTTAACTGACCTAGTAGATTC
Organism: Suncus etruscus; assembly: GCF_024139225.1. Taxonomy (NCBI): domain Eukaryota; kingdom Metazoa; phylum Chordata; class Mammalia; order Eulipotyphla; family Soricidae; genus Suncus; species Suncus etruscus. The sequence goes on from NC_064850.1 coordinate 169,001,725, forward strand.
AATACAATATTCTAAAATTCTCTATAAGAGGTATTTCTGTTTCTATACTTTATATTCATTAGAATAATTCAATAACCATTTATAATGGCTTCTACTATGTAATAAAATATAGTGGTCATAACAATATATTTATTTCATATATACATATATCTTTACTAATATTATGCCAACAGGAGAAAATCAAATATGTAAATGTTGAAAGAAATAAAATAAATGGAAATTTTGTATCAGTTCTTTTGAACATATATATAAATAATTGTCAATACTGGTTTCTTTTATTTTACTGTTTCTCCAATTAAAAATAATTTCAACTTTTAACTATTACATTTTAAATATATTTCTTATGTTTTATCTATACTATAATCTTAATTTAAGCTTGCACCTATATCTCTATTCTTTTTCATTTCACAGATGCTTGTTTTCTTTGTCTTTTTTGTCAAATTCCAAACATGCCCAAGTATATGGAGAGCAGTTTACGCTCCTTAAATAATACGTTCTAAGAAGCAGTTAATGTTATATTTCCAATAAACAATTTCTATCCTAGTACCCATAAATATCTCAGAGATGACTCTGTACATTTTCATTAAAGCTGGGGCATTGTTTGGTGTTTTGGTTTTAAACAAACACTCATACCAGCAGTGCAGCTCTCACCAATATAGAACAGAATTACAATGTACTTCCAGCCAAATTCAGTTTATTGTCAATTTCAGTAGTGTTTCTTATGGTAGCAATTATTCTCTGTAAGCCTGCAAGCAAGCAGCAGAAAACTGAAATCATCAAAGAGTTTTTATCTGCAGCAATTCCAGAAATGGCAGGTAGCTGATAGTTTAAACTTTAGTTCTCTGCAGTGGAATAGTGCAAATAGGAGAATGCCATCTGCCTACTCCTGGAGGCTTTCTGAAAAATATACCCAAGTTAATAAAGTTGTGGGGTTATATTCGATGACTTTAGCAGTGGATTATATAGCATATCTATGATCCTCTGCTGGTATCCAAATTATTTCTGAGACATTTTATAACTTGAGTAGCATTGTTCTGTTTTAGTATATAAATTATATGCATGGTTTTCTACCTAAAGTTTTTAATTGCAGTAATATCATCTAAGTGCAATGTCCTTGATTTAACTTGGAAAATAGGATTGTTGAGTTTCATGAACAGGAACAAGTTTTAGATTTATTCCTGAGGAAATTCTTAGGAGATTAGATCAAGGAATGATTGTAAAATGTCATTCATTTTATTTTCTCCTGTTGATAATGCATTTAAATTTATTCTAGATGGAAGCATATTCTTTATAAATGGTGCAAAACATTTTTTAAAATTTATTTAGTCACTAACTCAAAAAATATCACTCTTATTTGTCATATTTTCTGTCTTACTGAAGTTACATTGATAACAGAATGAAAATATTTCATAACTTACATTTTAGTACACAGATTAATAATTGCACAATTCTAAAATATAACTGCTAGTAAGTGTACAAAGGAGTCAAGTACAGAGTGCTATGTAGATAAAAATCAAAGCAATATAGTCAGAATATGTATGTCTTTTTGTATAATGGCCAGTATGGTATTTTTAAAGCAGGAATTTCTATGGTAGAAGTTTTTGTACAAAAAGCTACATAGCTCACCTAAATGTGATTAGTGCCTATGTGAAAGCATTAATCTTGCTCTATGTCATTACATGTCAGGGCACCGTAAGCATATTCACTCTGAAAGTTTCACCAGAAACCAACTATTGTCACCCTGATTACAAACTTATCTCTCCAATTGTGTGCCTTCTGTTCACATATATAATATTTTATAGCCCAAGAAGAAAAACAACAGCAAAAGAATTTGCTCTTATCTCTAGAAACTTCCTTAATATAAAATGTACAAGTAAAGATATTTGGTATGTGGTCAGGGAGGCACAACAGATACTTGGATGCTTGTCTGGCACAAGTCCACACGGGGTTGATACCTGGAATGCTAAACGTTCCCTGGAACCTAAGAGGAAGGAACCCTGAGTGCAAAACCAGGAGTAAAAGAGGTGTGGGCAGGTGAATATAGCCCAAATAAAACAAAACAAAAGAACAACGAAACGTACTTCTTTTTCTGGCATCCTATATGGTCCCCATGCCTGCCAGGAACGATTTTTGAGTGCAGAGCTAGGAGTAACCCCTGAGTGCAGCCGTGTGTAACCCAAAAACCAAAATGCAAAAACCAAGCAGACAAAAAGAATATTTTAGCAAGCAAAGAGCCCTGTGTAGGTCTGAATGAGACAAGTGAAAGGTATTAATGCTGACTTTCTTGGTTTTGATATGTGTATTTGTATCTGGAGAGATTCAGATTCACAATTAGAAGATATAATAGTGTGCAATTGATGATGCACGATATTTAAGTTCAGTTACGTAATTTTGCTTGATGCTAAACACAGGAATGAGGATCTTAAATACATGTCTGCTATCATGGAAGAAAATAATATGGAATTACAAGAAAACATACTAGATCTAATGTTTCAAAATGGTCTTGTTTAACATTTTACTAGGATTCAATGTATTGCAAAAGGTGAGTGGCAGAAATGAAGGCGAAAACTTGTGCAATTTGACTGCCAGGAAGGAAAGCAACACATTGTTCTGTGAACAAGGAATTTATATCGGACATAGAGTGCCAAGTTAAAACACCTCGCAAGAAATGTGCTTGATTCTCATCAACCTCTCTTCACTGTTTGACCCTGAAACAAAGGGAATAGAGAAGCTGCTCACTTTCATTTATTGACTATGGGCATTTTATCTCTTTTAGATTAGCAATGGAATAGGAATCTGTCTGACTATAAGAAAATTCTCTCCTTTATACAAATTGAATCTCTAAGTAGAAGCACAGTGTCTCTGCGGACACAAGCAGTACAGCAGGGCTCCAGGGTTCAGCTCTGCCTGATTTTGTGTCTATTTGACCTACAAATTTTCTTACTATAACATCATAGAAAAAAAGCCTTTATTAATCAGTAACTTAGGTCGTTTAATACACATGAAATATATGTGGTAAAACTAGATGCTCATACTGCTTGAAATGGTACCATTCATTTCTTTCTTTCTTTTTGTTTGTTTGTTTTGGGTCACACCGGGGATACTCAGAAGTTACTCCTGGCTATGCACTTAGAAATCACTCCTGGCTAGGAGAACCAAAAAGGGATCACACTAGGTCCATCCTGGTTCCTCGATGGGCATTTTACAAGGCAAACAACCTATCACTGTGCTATTTCTACACCCTATTCCTTCCCTTTAAAGAAATGTTTCGACATGACATGAATAAACTCGGTGTTTTGGCTTTTAGGTTAGAATGAGCTGTTTTCACTGCTTGCTCCTGATTCTGAGCTCAGGGATCATTGCTGGTTGGTGTTTGGAGGATCATAGTTCCTAGTGTGCCAGGGATGAAGCACAAGCTCAAATCAGATAAATCAAGCTCCTTATCTGCTGTACTATCTCTCTGTTCTCTGAAATACTTACTCTTGCCTCAATCTCTATTGCAATAGCTTTAATCATATTTAAATATATATATCTAGTTCAAACTAGTATTAGCAAGGATTCCAGTAGGTCGGTGCCGGAGAGATAGCACAGCGGCGTTTGCCTTGCAAGCAGCCAATCCAGGACCCAAGGTGGTTGGTTCGAATTCCGACGTCCCATAAGGTCCCCCGTGCCTGTCAGGAGCTATTTCTGAGCAGACAGCCGGAGTAACCCGTGAGCACCGCTGGATGTGGCCCAAAAACCAAAAAAATAAAAATAAAAATGAAGATTCCAGTAGGTCATGAGTTTAATACAGAAATAGTTTTGTTTATTTATATAAATCATTTATAATATATGATTGCATGAAAATATATACGCAATGTTTTGAAAAAATGATTTTATTTATTTTTTAATAAAATCTTTCTGGAAGCACCAATTACAAACATGGTTGTAGTTGGGTTTCAGTCATAACTTCTAGGTGCACATATGTATATAATAAAATAAAAATGAATGAAATGTTTAATACAGGTTTGTATTCTAAATCATTTTGTTCTTTTTTGTTTTGTTTTGGGGTCACACCCGCAGTGCTCTGGGGTTACTCTGCAATCAGAAATTGCTCTTGGTAGGCTCAGGGGACTATGTGGGAGGCCTGGGTTCCCCCGTGTGCAAGGCAAATGCCTTACCTTCTGTGGAATCACTATGGCTGCAACCATTTGGTTCTTTATATGATTGATCTACATATGAATTATATGTAAGTGTAATTAATTACTATGTTACTTAAATATTTTGTAGACATAATTATATGTAAACCACATAGATACATTGGGGCACAATATATAAATGGCATCATATGAAACCCTTAGTGGTCACTAACAAATATTTGTGACATTATAACACAGTTTACTACAGTTAATTATTTTCAATCGAATGATGTACTGTAGCAGTCTAGTTTTAGATGCTAATGTAAGTTACAGTTCCTCCTTTTTCAGGGGGTGGGTAGGGGTCCCACCGGGTGGTGCTCAGAGGTTACTCCTGGCTCTATGCTCAGAAATTGCTCCTGGCTAGCTTTGGGAACCATATACAACGCCGGGATTCAAGCCACTGTTTGTCCTGGGTCTGCTGCATGCAAGGCAAAAGGCCTACTACTACTGTGCTGTCTCTCCAGCCCCCTTCAGTTCCTCCTTTGTAATGATTGAAAATTCATATTTTGGATTTCTATCAGATATTTTCATAGGCACTAATTAATGCCACATCATTACAAGGGGATCAACAAACTCATAATTTGAAGGAGTTAATTTTATGTAAGTGCATGCCACTGACCAGCAATCAACCATCAATGTGACCTCCCTGATTTATGGGTCACTCAATGGTTGAAAGTGAAAGATCTCTGTTTTCAAAATGACTTATTTGAATGGAAAAACAATCTAGCAAACAAGATTCACATTTACTTTCTGCTTGCTGTTACTCTATCAAAGTTTTACATGTTACTAAAACTGCTTGGAATGTTAACTATATAACATTCTCTTGGACTTTATGTGCAAACTACATAAACACAAGAGGACTTGTTTTTATAGTCTCTTCTCTGGATTAAACAGACATTTATAGATATTAAAATTGCTTCGCTAAGTGAACCTTGCAAGTTCCCATAATAAGTCTTTTCAGAAAAAAATTTCACAAGATAATTTTAACGTTAAGCTTTAGAAATGCTTCTATAACAATGTTGATTACATTTTTGGATAAAGTATTTATAGATTTATTGCCATAAAGGCTACAGAAATAAATTCACCATTCACAGCTATTTCTATTATATTAAGGATTCTTTCAGACATTGTAGCATGTGTAAACTCACTTTAAATAAATTTCTACTGATTATTCTATTCATACACTAAAGAACATATTCTACTTTGTTCTACACAGTATACTATGCATGAGAATTTGAGACAGTATAATATGACTTATCTTAGAGAAATGACAAATGACATTTCACATTCAATTCTTTCAAGTTTTATGGTGTTCAGTTTAAAATATTTTAGAAGCTATTGGATAGAAGTTAAAGTGTCACTTTTGATAGTTTGTAGCTTTTTAATATTGATAGCTTTTAATGTGTCTTCTTTTTTCCTTGTGTCCACTTATTTTTTTCTTTTATTTTTTTATCTTGTGACCATAAGCACTATCTTCTATTAGACATTTATTCTACATAAAATCTTATATAAAATTAATAACTTTGCTTTTGATTCTCATTTTCTAGAATAATGAAATGTTATTTAAGCTATATTCTATTAAACTCAATTATCAGTGCAACTGAAGACACAAAAAAATTAGAGCCAAATTTTAAAGCAGTCTAAATATAAACTATTGTTAGAGATGTTTATTACTTTGCTAGGTCTTTTAACATTTCTAGATTTACAACCCCTAATTTATTGCTCTCCCTTCAGGGAATTACAAATACCATGTCCAGTACATGATATTTAGAATGGTGTCACAATAACTGGACATTCCTCCTGACACTTGTATCTGAACTAGATAGCAGTCATGCGGTCTGTCCTACAAAACTTTCAAAATCAACTAAGTTTAGCAAAATATAATAGTGCAATCTTTTTAAACTGGAAGTGGTTTCTTATTTCAATTAATTGGAATTAACTTGAATTTTAAAGTGAAGGTCTTAAAAATTTTGTTGGCTTCTTAAAAATGTTAATAATTTTTTCATTGTTCAATTTTTTGACTACCTCCTATTTACTGCTTCTATTCAATGAAAGTATATATGAAAGGACTATGGCAAAATAAAGAATGTATGTAAAACAAACTCTCAGAGACTGTATTCATGCTTCAGCATACTATCACCTCAAACTATAAAAAGTCAGTCTTTTCTGTATTTGTTTTATTTTTTTATTCCTTTTATGACTAACTTCTAGCTAAATCAATGTTTGTATTTGATAAAACGGTATCACACAGGTAATGTGTTTTCATAATGACAGGGCTAATTGGATTTCCTCCTAACCATGAATAGTTCTCTTTTTCATTTACTAACAATCTGCTAAGTGTTGGAACCAAATGTGCTGCCCACCTAATAGTAACAGCACAATAAAACCACATTTATAATACTGTTGTTTTCCTTCTCCACTGATGGCAGCCAACTAGATGAGAAAGATCCAGTCCAAACTCATTTTCACTGTTATTGTGCCTTTCTAATGTCTTTGTAGTATAAAGGGCAACAAAGGCTTACAAATTATGCCTCTCTTCAAAATTAGTGATATTTGGTCTTGATGAGAATGAAAGAAAAGGTCACTAATTTAGCCACAAGGAGAGTGGAAAGGTATTTAAAAAAAAAGCTAGCACATAACAAAAATAAATAAATAAAGCTACCAAAAATGCTAAATAACCTAGATTTTGAAATTCCTTTCTGGTTTTCTATTCTTTTCATCCAATTCTTCTCTTTCTTTACCCATCACCTCTTTATTGCCACTTTTCTGTTAACATGAAATGAAATAGTAGAATCTTCAATACAATTTGTTCAATAGAAGTTTCAACAAATATGTTAAATTTTGTCTCCTGACCTCAAGCAAATATAATTACAAGAATTAAGAAAAAACTATTATGTTCATGAAGTATTACATGTATATATGGTGTATATTTTAGGTACTTCAGAAATGTGCTATATTCTGGGTTCATCTTTCATCTTCTGGCTTACTTTATTTAACATAATATTTTGAAGATCCATCCACCTTGCTGCAAAGTCTATGATTGTATCATTTCTAACTGCTATGTAGTATTCCACTATGTATAAATATCACATCTTCACTGTGACAAAAGGAACTAGAAGAGAGTAAATGAACATATATGGAGTCTGTAGTTACTCCCATGACAGTATACTTTAAGGGCGAAGAAATCCTGTATCTCTTAGGCCAAGGGAATTCCTTTTCTAATTTCCCCAATATTTACTGTGCCTATGCAGAAAAAAAATAAAAAAGAAGCAGCAGCACAAAATAATTTCTTTGTTTTTTTTATTGCTGTTGCTATTGCTGTTTTCATTTTCTGTGCTTTGTCTTGTTTTTATTTCAGGACTGTGTTTATTGTGTGGTGGTTGTCTTTATTGCTGTGGTTCTTTTTGGATTTTTTGTTTGATTTTCCTTTTTGTATTGTTGTTGTGTTTCTCTTCCTTTTTCCCTTTCTTCTCTCAAATTAATATGTATAGCCTCTAGGGACTCCACCCATTTTTTTGCTTGTTTGATTTTTTACCCCATTTAATTTTTTTTCTTCATACAGAAGCACATAACTTGAACCATCTTGTTCTGCCTCTCAAATTGAGGGGAAAATAATAGAGGGTACCAAGACCAAACAGTTGTATGATCACTAAGTAGTAATAAATATGATCGGACTTAAACACCAAACCCAAAGCCAACTATAACAGAATCAATACCCAATCTACAACAAGCTAGACTCATAGGGGACCAATTATACTAGCAGCCCTAGGGGGGTCAGGGAGAGGGATATAGAATGCATGCTGGGAACGAGGGAGGGTGGAGGGAGGACAATTTTGGTCCTGGGAATACCCTGATTCAATATCAATATGTACCTAAAATATTACTGTGAAAGATATGTAATCCACTTTGGTCAAAAATAAAAATTATTATTATAAAAAATCTATTATGTTGAGTGAAATAAGTCGGAGATGGACACAGAATAGTCTCACTCATCTATGGGTTTTAAGAAAAATTAAAGACATTACTTTAATAAGGCCCAGAGACAACAGAGTTAAGGACTGGAAGGGCTGAAAGGACAGGCTTATAATTTGAAGCTCACCACAAAGAGTGGTGAATGCTGTTAGGGCAATAACTGCACTAACAACTAGCATGACAATGCAAAAGAATGAGAGAAGAAGAATGCCTGTGTCTAATACAGGCAAGGGTGGAGCATTGGTGGTAAGAATGTTGCACTGGTGAAGGGAGTATTCTATTTGTGACTGAAACCCAACGACAAACAAGCTTGTAATCATGGTGCTTAAATAAAGATTTATAAAAATGAAAAGAAAGAAAGAAAAATCCACCAGATTTAGAAAGAATTATATAATTAAACTATAGGAAAACAAAATAATTTGATAGACATACTAATAGCTATAAAACTAAATAAAAAGAGAGGCAGAGTAGTGGCCTTGTTCTCCTCGCCGCTCTTCTGTGTGCTGTCACAACCCTCCTCGGAGCCTGAGGCCCACCATCTCTTCCTGACGGAAGGAACGTAATGCCCTCTATTAAGTTGCAGAGCTCTGATGGAGAGATACCTGAAGTTGATGTGGAAATTGCCAAACAGTCTGTTACTATTAAAGCCATGTTGGAAGATTTGGGAAGAGATGATGAAGGAGAGGATGTCTCAGCTCCTCTCCCAAATGTCAATGCAGCAACATTAAAAAAGTTTATTCAGTGCTGCACCCACCACAAAGATGACTCCCCTCCTCCTGAGGATGATGAGAACAAAGAAAAGCAAACAAATGATATCCCTGTTTGGGACCAAGAATTCTTGAAAGTGGACCAAGGAACACTTTTGGAACGGATTCTGGCTGCAAGCTGCTTAGACGTCAAAGGTTTGCTTGATGTTACATGCGAGACTGCTGCCAATATGATGAAGGGGAAAACACCCAAGGAGATTCATAAGACCTTCCATACCAAAAATGACTTTACTGAAGAAGAGGAAGCCCAGGTACGCAAAGAGAACCGGTGCTGTGAAGAGAAGCGAAAGGCTCTGCCTGACCCTGTAACACTGTCAGAATTGTTCCAAGTACGAGTTGCACAGCTCTGTTTCTGATTGCTAATATTAGACAAACTAGATAAACGCAGCGGCAAATCAGTTGTATTGTCCTCCTAGTTTGTGTAGATTCCATATCTATGATTTGAGTTCTTTCTCATGATCGAAAGTTTGCCTCCCCCCTTTACTTTTTTGCTCTGAATAAAACAGGTGGATTCTCAATAGAAAGTGGCGTTTTGGGCTTTCCCCCTTTTCCTAAAACAATTCCTGCCTACTTATTTCCTTAACATTAGTGATCTATTGAAAGTTGATGTAAATAAAAGCAACTTGCAAAAAGTTTTCTGAAATATAAAAAAAAAAGAAAAGAGTCAAAATCGTTTTCCAGTACATTTCATGGACAAGACAGAATCAAGCACCTTTATGTTTTTATTTCGAAATGGTTATAATCATGTGTGGAGCTAGTTTCAGCCTATTATTTTTAACTTTCAAATTATGCAATAGAATTATATGTACATGTGCATATCTGTATGCAAATTATAAAATAATTAACATAGCAATCTGTTAATGGACATGTCTGTCACTCTTTTTGAAATAAGGAAATAAAACTATTTTCTTTATTAGAAAACTGAACTATAATAATGTTACTAACAAATTTAATATATATCCTCATAGCAAATGTCCAGCTCATAATACAATATTGCTGATTATACCACATACTGTAATTAGGTCATCAGACATTTCATCTTAATTAACTTATACTTTTTAGCTCTTGATAGCTATTCATCCTATGGTCCCTTTGTCCTTGCCAATTACCATTCACAATGCCTTGTTTCCGAGATTCCTTACTTTTTCTTTCTGAGGTCTGAGAAATTTTAGTTTTTTATGGTGTATTGAGAGTAATGCCTTTAATATTGATTTTATTTCAAGTTATTCATTTAATGACCCAACTTCATAAAATACATTTTCTCAATTTAAAAATATTAAATTGATAGGATTAAATGAATACAAATTAACAAAATTAATATTCATATACAAACATATATCGGGTTTGCAGAAGTTTATGTAAGGCTTAATGCACAAATATCACAGATCCTTTTCCATAGCTAACTCATACTCCTCAAATGAGAGGGGGCTCCTCTCTTTTGCTATTAAATCAGCACATATGAGCAGAGACAAGCAAGAAGGCTCCATACACATATCAACATTACTTGAAGTGAAAGAATATTGTGTCATATTTGGTTACTATTTTACAAATATGTGAAAACATTCATCAAATATGTAGCTGACTTTCTGTGTTGTTCTTGAGAATCAGCCGTCAGTTTTATTAACATTTCTCTGTAAGTAATCTACTTTTAATCACTGGTTTTAAAATCATTTATACAATATAATCACCAATTTTTAATTTTCTATTGTAACTGGTGCTCATTTGCCTTTATGAATTACATGTAGTATTTTTGGTAATTATGAAAAATAATTATTAGTTTCTCCTTCCCATCTTCTCTCCATTTGAAATGTATAATATATGTATATTTTATACTATCACTTTGTCTCATTTTTATCCTTATATATGTATGTATGTTATATCTGTTTCTCTATAGCTAAAAATCTATTAATTTATCTATAAATTTTTGAATCATTTCTCTTTAAGTTCATATAAAATAAAACCTTTATTTTTATTAAAGACTTGGTATATGGATCATGTATTTAATTCACTCTATTTAAGCAATCCAACACAATTTTAAAAATGTGATGCCTTTTTAATAGTTATTTGTGAAGTAAAATGTTTTCAATTAAAATTAAAATGTGGATTTTATATAGTTTTGAAGTATGTGGCCAACCAGTAAATTACAAATAGCATTCAGATATGAAATGCACATTTTGTCACATAGAATGCTATAAAGTATTTTGAGTATCAGAAATCATAATATATTTTCAAAATGTGAAGTTTTTATAGAAATAAATTATTTAAAATAAGTGGTCCTTTAACATAATAATAATTTAAAAATGGGTTTTTCTAATTTATTCGTCCATTCATTCTCTCACTTGAAAATAATACTGACTGCTTTCAGATGATACCCCAAAGCAATGCAACATGTTTTATAACAGATGTTTTATTGCCTGGCACTTTACAAAGCTCATTCATCCAAAATACTATAATATGCCCCCAACCCAACTACTACTGGAAATAAAACAGCAAGCATTGTAAAGCAACCCAAAAACAAACCCAAAAAGTCATTTGGGAGCTTAGGAACTCTTTTGTTCTTAAGTTTCTCCACATGATATGCTTTCTCTTTCTTAATTAAACTTTGGTCTTAAAAATTGAAAACTGTGAGATTTTGTTCTTCTGCTTTTCCTTTGCACCAGCGCATTCACCTCATCAAAAATCATGACTGTGCATAATATAACTTGTACAATATCACTTGTTTGACCTTTCCTGAGATTTGATTAATATTTATCACAGATCTCTATAAGTCTTAACATAATGACAGTGGGTGGACACGTAAGAGAAAAATTTATTCTATTTTACTGTGTAAAATTATTTCCTTTGGAAAGATTAGTTCTGACTATGTATCTGCCTATCTTTAGTGTTGATCCATGGTTTAGAAGTATAAAAGCTTCCAGTGTCCAGACATTGAAAGTAGCTAATCAATAGAGGAGGAAATAGTGGCTAGAAATACAATAATAGTAAAGTAGGAAACATAAAAAATAATTTCACAATAAGCACAAAGAAAACTACTTTTGCTTTTTATAAGAAAGATCAATATTTGTAATACAATGAGTGTTTAATTAAAATCTGTTTTACTGGATCTTGTTTATATAAAGATTCATAATTTAGAGGAATATTTCTACAAAAATACATTTTTGTATTCACTTTACAGAACATTTAAAAGATTTTTATAAAATGTACCAATATTTAACTTCAATGTCTTATCTTTCTATATGCTCTGTTGTTTTGTTGTTCTAAAATAGTTTATATCTACAGTAGCCACAGTGTAGTTCACCAATTTCTTTCCCTATGTTTGTCACTATTTTCTCAAAACATTAATTTCTATTTCTGAAATGTGGCAAAACAAATTTTCAAAGTTTCTCTGATGTTGTGTTACATTCTAAGAAAATATTTAAACCTAAAAATAAAAGACATTATATGTAAAATGGTTAATTTCACATTTTATTTCAGGATAAATTAATGAAGGAAAGCAATGCCTTCCTTTTTTGGGAAAAAAGATGACAAGATAAAAGAGACCAATCTCTTCTTAAAAGTAGTATCTAAATATTTTTCTTTGTGATGCTTTCAATGCTCCACTGTCAAGTAAGTAATGAGGAAGGAACAGAAGGAAACAGTAGTCACTTTTGTCTTGTCTAATCATGGGAGGATAATGGTTTTGTGTTCAAGCTCCAAAAGATTTGATCTCTATTCTAAAGCTGTGACTATTCTTGGAGCAAATGGTGTCAGAAGAAGTGTACAAAGAATGCTTTTGATCTGAAGAATGGTCAAAAATGAGAAAGCTTCAAATATTTAATGCTGTATTTGCCTAAATATGTGCTTTCGTCTATCCTACGCCCCATTAAGAACTTCTAGAATAATAAAATGTCTCCAATCAACAATAGATTAACCTACATTAGAAGAGCCTGGTAGTTTTGATTGTTTTTATAATAATTAATAGAAACTAGTTACCAAATTTTATCTGGTTATTGAGATAAATTCTTCTTACTTTTGACGCTTTGAGTTACTAACCTATAGTAGAAGACAAAAGTCCTGCAGAAAGTTACTTGTGAATATCTAAGAGACATAGGAGAAATCAGGCAGCAGTGAAAATGATAACATAAAAAGGAGAATTAGCTCCATGTTTACTTTCTATAGCATCATCATAGGCCTATAAAAATCCCAATGTTCACCAGGAATAAAATCATAATAAAATTATAAACACATATTTATGACAGTCCAAACCTAATTATTAATCTTGATTGTGCAAAAATCAAACTTCTCAAAGATTTCATTAAAAATATTCTTATATAAACTTCACTTTAGTTAAACTAAAGTAAGACATTATTCAATGAAGTCTAAGACCAGTAACAGGAAGTAATATAATCTCACACCCCAGAGACACACATCAGAAAGAACAAGAACAATCAGTGTGGCGGGAATATGGGAAGAAAGGAACTCTCGTTCACTGCTGGTGTGAATGCTGTCTAGTCCAGCCTTTATGGAAAACAATATGGAGACTCCTCAAAAAACTGGAGATTGAGCTCCAATATTATTCAGCTATACCACTCCTTAGGATATACCCTAGGAACACAAAAACACAACACAAAAAGGTCTTCTGCACACCTATATTCATTGCAGCACTATTTACAATAGCCAGAATCTGGAAATAATGCAGATGCCTGACAACAGATGAGTGAATAAAGAATGCTAAAGAAACTGTGGTATAACTGAATACTATGAAGCCATCAAAAAATGAAGTCATGACATTTTCTTACATATGGATGGACATTGAAACTATTATTCTGAATAAAATAAGTCAAAGGGAGAGAGATAGACAAAGAATAGTCTCACTCATTTATGAGTTTTAAGAAAAATATAAGATATTATTGTAATAATACCTAGAGATAATAGAGATGAGGGAAGGACTGGCCCATGGTATGAAGCTTGCCACAAAGAGTGGTGAGTTCAGTTAGAGAAATAAGTACATTGACAACTACCATGACAATGGTAGTGAGTGAAAGAAATAGGATGCCTGTCTGAAATACAGGCAGGGATTGGGGAAGAGGGGAGACGGGGAGCACTGATGGTGAAAAAGTTGCAGTGGTGAAGGGTGTTGTTCTGTTTTTTTTTGTTTTGTTTTGTTTTGTTTTGTTTTGTTTTGTTTTTGGGTCACACCAGGCAGTGCTCAGAAGTTACTCCTGACTCTCTGCTCACAAATAGCTCCTGGCAGGCACGGGGGACCATATGGGACACCGGAATTCGAACCAACCACCTTTGGTCCTGGATCGGCTGCTTGCAAGGCAAACGCCACTGTGCTATCTCTCCGGACCCTGTTCTGTTTTATTTATAATTGAAATCCAACTACAAACATGTTTGTAATCATGTGCCTAAATAAAGATATTAATTTAAAAAAAGAAAGTGATATATATCCTGTCTTAACTAGAGATCTTTCCACTATCTTCTTCTCAAGATGTTTCTATATAAAGTGATCTTAGTAAATTTTTGCATTTATAATTTGGATATTTTTGCTGATTCATGTATCCCTTTAGGGTTTATATAAATTTGTTTATTTTCTATTTTTGTTTTCTTTTATGCTTGTGTGTGTGTTTTACTACATCCAGTGGTGTTCAAGGCTTAATTTAAGTTGTACAGATATTACTCTCCTGGGAAACTCAAGAAAACATATGAACACATGAGGTGATGAACATTAAAATCAGGTTGGTTGCTTGCATGACAAAGGCCCTACTTTATATATTCTTTCTTTCTCTCTTTCTCACATCCCTTATTTGTTTCTAAAGTTGAACAAAAATCTAATTTATTTTTAAAAAATTTTAAAAAGTCATTTATCCACAAAAGACCTTGAAAATGATCTTAAAACAGAAATCTTTATTTGAGGATTTTTGTAAGTCTGGAAATTTCCCTGATGGCCTAAATTTACAGATCATAAATTTTTATCAATATTCATTTCATTTTCGGGATGAGTGAAGATTTGAGAATTAAGCGTAGGAAATATAAGACTAAAAGAAAGGCTGGAGTGATAGTACAGGGGTTAAGGCACTTGCCTTGCCTACAGCTGACCCAGTAGATTTCTTTTTTTTTTTTTATTTTATTTAAACACCTTGATTACATACATGATTGTGTTTGGGTTTCAGTCATGTAAAGAACACCACCCATCATCAGTGCAACATTCCCATCACCAATGTCCCAAATCTCCCTGCTCCCCACCCGACCCCCGCCTGACTCTTTCCATTTCTCTCATAGATTTCTGCAGCACTGCATATGATGCTCTGTGCATCTCCTTGAGAAATCTTTGAATAGGAACCAGGATTAAGACCTGAGCACTATCAGGTATCACCCTAAAAAGAAACACACAAAAAATACTGGCATAAACTTGTCAGTAGTCATATCCACTTAATTTTTTTCTAATAATAAGGTGAAGTTTTCAAAATTAAAGTTTCCTGTATTTCTTCTGTCTTTATAATTACTAAGTTCCCCTAAAATGGTTCTATTTACTTTCTCCATATTGTAATAATCTCATCTGAACATAGAACATGGAGCTAGGATTTAATCAATCATCAGTTCCCTGTATTTCCAAAGAACCAACAATTAAATGCTTATCTTGGATTTTATTGCACCTCAAGTGATTTAATTATGAAACTTTAATCAGATTCAAGTCTGCACCTATGTAACCATACATGGCTACAAGAATTCCTGATAAGAACAACTCCATTTTATTTATTAGTTCACTAACAAAAGGCCACGATTAAGCTGCTATTATTTAAAAAGTATGCTGCTACATCACCAAATGTAATGTCTGAAGTAATGTTATTTCAGGAGTATAAGCACAAAAAACCCAAAATAAAATGTGAATTTCACATGACAAGATCAGAATTTAGAAGATATTTTGTTGTTGCTGCTATTGTTAATTATGAAATAACTTATTCATACAAAATACTAAGTTTTATGGAATTCTTGATGATTTCTACTATACGGACAATTTAGTGGAATATGCAAACCATTTTCATTATTTATTAATCACCTATTACGCAATTCACCTACTTATGAAAATGTCTTTGCACCATCTAAGTCAATGTTTGTTATGCTTTCATAGACCTTCGTGCACATTCCCAGGTGGTGTGGAGCATAATGCCTCTTTTGTTTTGTTTCAGCTCTCCTGACATAAACAAGCATACTTTTCATGATCTACTTAGGGTCATATTTTGACACTTCTGTGTAGTTTGTTGAAGATTTCTACGTTTAAAATATCTTCTGCCCTCCCCCCACTACACACATAGCATAAAGTGCTGTTTGGTTGTTGTTGGTGGGGCACACCTGGCAGTGCTCAGGAGTTACTTACTCCTGGCTCTGAGCTCCGGAATTACTCCTGGTGGCCTCAGTGGAACATTTGGACTACACGGATGTTGAGAATCTAGCTTGGATCATCCATGTTCAGGGAAAGCACTCTACCCGCTATTCTATCATTCAGACCCCGAAGTGCTGTTTATTTCCCCTCAGTACAAGAAGAATATTATGTGCCATACAGAGAAACTACACATATCACCTAAGTTTCTTTCATAATATTGAAGTGAGCTGTGAAATCAATGATGTTTAAGTCAGTTACTAAAATAACTATAGACAAATAGAAAGGTAAGAAAATGGAGAGAAATAAAGTAGAAAGATAGATAAAAATAAAGTCTCTTTGGTTAAATCAAAACTAGATCCTGTATAGATAGATGAAACTATTGCAAATATTGACTGTCAAGCATATCCCTCTCTATGGTTTAATATTTACTAATTCAGTGTTCATATCAATTTTATGAAACATAAATTCCACAGGTAATTAGAGTAGCTGTTATTTGCTGTTTTAATTGTATTCAGCTTTTTTGTGTGTGCTCAGCTGGAGAATTAAAATCTCTCTGGTGCACTAAATCTGTGAAGATTTCCCTAGAAGATGAACATAGGGCTTGATCATGCTCTAAAAACTACACTCATAAGAATATTCACATTCCCTGGTTATGAGCTGCAGTAGTTACACCCTTCTTTGTGAAAAATAAGTGGTTTGAACAGAAACATTTTCAATTGTTGTTGAGCAAATTTATTTTAAAAAGTGATGTACAACTTTTTGGTCTTGAACTCTGAGATACATTAAATGTTTAATGTTGACCACATCTCAAGATGAGCTTCTTTATTTTTGTTGGTTTTCTTGTCTTGTCCTTTAAGATAGTCAATAAACTCAAGAGTGTGTTCATGTTTCTGCATGTAGCCTGAGCTAAGGGGATATACTTATAGTAAGTTTTTCTTATGTAATCACTTTCCTTATGTTAGTTTTTTATTTGTAAATTACACAACTGTATGTGAGAATCAAAATTTTACCATGATTTTTAATTATTTCAAACATAGTCTTTTGAGACTAAAAAATTTGTGACCATGCTGAGCATGATAAAGATTAGTTTGAAAATATCCATTGACACAAATCTAGAGGCTCTAGTTAGCCAGAATTCTGACACAAAGCCTGATAATAAAGCTGCAAAAATTCCACTTGGAATCTTAAGAGTTACTAATGCATTGTTCTAACATGGTTCCTATAAAATTATGTAAAAAAAAACCTCATTTTACGGTTGTCAGGGGAAATAACTACCCAGATAAATAGGCATGAAAGTACCATAACTACAACAGAGAAAGCCAATTCAAAAGTGGGCCCTATCCCCAGTCTTCTAATTGGCCTTATTATACTGTCATAGGAATGAAAAGTTCTGTTAGCAAAAGCTTTATGTGTAGTTCATTTCTCTGTTACAATATTGCCCTAAATAAATTGTTACCTAGATATAGTTCTGTCTTTTGCTCAAGAAAAAGAGGATGTTAGTGTCGATTCCTGTGTGTATTTGAAGTATACAGAGAAAACAAAACAAGAATTTCTGTTGATTAATTCTAAATACTTCTTTTATTTTATGTAAGAATTACTTTTTATCATGTAGCTGTAACATTTTAGAATATTTTAAATGTTTCCCTTGCCATAGCTTCTTATAATTTTATAACATCAAATAAAATATGATAGAATACATTGTCATAATTTTTTTTTCATCTAAAGAAATGCTTACTCTTTAATAACGAAGGTCATTTTATACAATAATTTTAAGTGATAATATCAAATTTTTTTAATGTAATTTTTATTTTGATCATAGTGGCTTACATATTGTTGACAATAATATTTTAGGTATATATTTACATAAAATCCGGGGGGATTCCCATCCCTAAATTGTCCTCCCTACACCTCCGTTTTTGTCCTACCTCCCTTTTCCTCTTCCCTCTCCCCCAGGGCGTCTAGAATATGTGGTCCCCTCTGTATCTAACCTACTACTTAGTAGTCTTGCATCAGTTTGGTCTTGATGTCTCCCTGATTTCCCCCTCTAAGTGGGGGCAGGGCTAGCTAGTTCAAGTTGCGTGGTTTTGCCTGAAAAGGTGAAAATATATAAACTGGGGGTAAAAGTCTAATACCCCGAAGATGGGCAGAATCCTTCTAGAGGTTCTCATCATCGATTTGGGAAATGAGTGAGAGAAAGAATGTGAAACACTCCACCAGTACCAAAAAAAGTGTCAAATATCCAGTGAGGACTCCAGCTATATCGATTAGCACCACTAAAGACAGATAAACAAAATAAAACAAAACAAACAAAAACCAAAAACAACAAAAAACAAACAAAAAAAAAAACACGCCGTGGTCTTGAAATAAGAAACATTGTCATAATTTTATCTAAAAATAAAAGACACATTTCTAGATTCTCAGAATATAAAGAATATGTTAATGCATAAAAATGTCAAATTCTAGGAATCAAATTACTTATTTACAAAAATAGAAAATTAGATCATTTTATGCCTGTATTATATGAGGAAATATGCATACAGAAGGAAAACTAAAATTAGTTTTAAAGTTAGAATATTTATATTGTGTATTTATGTGTTCACTATTGATCACAATTAGAGATCACAACTAAATAATAGCTTTAAACATAATCCGATAAATGGAGAATTATTTTAGTAAATTATTTTAATACACACTTTGTCTAAGATAGAATAATGAATACCATTCTCTAATTTTAGGACCTAGAAATATCCCTATTTTTTTTTCCTTAAAAACCTTCATGAGGTCAAACTATCAGTAAGAGATGTATTGATCTACATTGATGGTGATAAAGATTCAAATTTTGCTAGAAAAATAATAAATGTCTTTGCCAGTTTGCCATTATAAAATGATTTACAATTAAAGAAAAATGATTTAGTGGTAGCTTATCAAATGAGTAGTGGTGTTTTATATTATAGAGATGTGATTGAACATTCATAATTTAAAAACAACAACTGCATAATGTTTATGGGATGGCTTTATGTTGACTAATGTATGAAGACTAAATGTATGTCTTTATGCTTGTCCTGATCATGTCTAATCTGGAATGTGAGAAAAATTTAGTATACAATTATTACCATAGTTAGGTATTTAACATAACACTGAAGACCTTGCAGGTACTTAGCAATGTATAAAACAAATGTGCTTTGTTTTCTCAACAGAAATGAGCTAAGTCGAAAATGAAGAGGGTGTGTGGAGTGAAAGAGAACAGGGGAATCACAATATAGCCCAAGACTGTTCATCTGAGTACAATAGAAACAGTCAGAGTGTTTATTTATTTATTTTAATTACTTTCTCTTCTTCCTATTAAATGCCTTCTCCTTTGTTCTTAATTTGAAAGCGTCCCTATCCCCATTTAATTGCTATGCTTTTGACTGACAAGAACAGAGGACAGGAAAAAAAGACTGCTGTCTCCTTCATGTCCTATTTGACACAATGTAATGAATGTGTGGTGGCTAGTTTATTTTGTTTTTCTGTGACAACTTAAATATTTGTAGATGAAGTGTGGAATTGAAGAGCTTAAAGCCAGGGAGGAGAGAGAGAGAGAGAGAGAAGAAAAAGAAGGGAAGTTAATTGGACCAGGAAATAAATACAATACTCATCTGCGCATTTGCCTAATAGTTCAATAACGGCCAATTTGGTGCAGGCATTCTGTGTAATTGTAAGAGGAATTCCATCTTCAGCTCTTTCCAGTCTAAGAGAAGTGAGCAAATAGACTGTGTCCACCGGATGCCCTGGTCCTGTGTTTTATTATGTTTACTTTATAATCCCATCATCCCCACGCCACCAGCATGCTTGAGGGGTAGTGAAGGCAGCAGCGGCAGCTCCCTCTCGGCCCCCTGTCTTTCAGAGCTACCCTAAGGTACTTAAGAATGACAGTATAAAGAATATCTGTGCAGATGAGCCTGTAGATTTGGGGAATTGGCTGCTTATAGACAGGGATTCTTTTGGTAGACTTAATTCCTTTAGCAAGGGTGAAGTACCATCTGTGGGGATTCCTGTCATGTATAAGGAAGTTAGTCATGCTCTCTGTGGAGTTGAGTTTCTTGAATTTTAATGAAACCCATGTCAATCTGTCTCCTCTATACCCTAGTGTTAAAATCAGTGGTCAGCTCCTCAACAATCACAACAGTAAATCACAGTAGATAAACCAACCAGGACAGCTCTGAAGAATTTAAGGTTGTGTTTCCCCCCCACCCCCCGCAGCCCCCGCCGGCCCACCTCCCTTCACCATGAGGACATAGAGAGAATACGTAATGAACCGATGCCTTTCTGGTTTAAAGAAACAGACGGGTGTTAAACCAGAAATCTAAATTATTTTACCATCCTTTTGTGGTGAAGTTTTCCTTCTTGATTTTTATTTACATTCTTTTCAACAGCTCAGTCAGGTTTCTAAGTCTTTTGTATGGGTTATGTATGGTAAAGTTGTACTTTTAAAAAAATGCTCTGAAGGAAATGCTGATTCTAACCAAAGAAAATGAACTGTTATGCAGAAATTAAGAGAAAATGATGTGTGTGCCACCTGAATATAAATTAACTGTGAATGATGTAACACAGGGAAGCAGGTGGCAGTTCTATATGAGATATTTACAATTAGCTGTATGCATCTCTCTGAGAGCAGTGTAGAAAATATCTCACCCAGATTGGATTGGCTCCCAATGGATTGTAATAGCATTACAGACTTCAGCGTAACTTTCTAATTTTTCTATGATGTGTCACTCCCATTTCACAAACAAGGTCACTGAGTTCTAACTTTCATTGTCACTTGGTTTGCATGAGAGAGAATGGGAAAAAATGTTTCTACGAGGACAGATAGGAGTGGAGCAAGTTCAAAATTTATTTTTTGGCAGAACTGTTTGGCACTAAAAAAACTCTAACTGGTTTCTTATTGATAAAACCTACAAGCTCCATATTGTTTGAGCTTGTAGTTTGTATTACTGGCTAGCTGTTTACACAAATCTATGAGGTGTGGTGTTGCTCCTTGGTTATTTTTTTATGGTGAAGATATTGGCATTTTAGCTGACTCCAAATTTTATATTTTGGATCATGATAGACTACATTTAGTTTAATGTATAGATTCCCCCTTAGCTATTTATTTTGGTTAAAGGTATTAATATGTCAATGTAAATGCTAACCCACAATAAATCTGCTTTTAAAATACTGCCCATCATATTTGCAAATTAATACATGTACATGTTTCAGTGTTTGTCATTTCTCATCACTTCATCCATTTACTATCATTTGACGTTTAAATGCATCAGAAATTATATAGAATGAAAAAGGCTTAGAGAAAATGTAATACTGAAAAAGAAATCACTCTCAAGAAGTTAAAATTATATTGTTTTTCTAATCAAAATGAGCACCTTAGATTTAGTTCTTAGTTATGTCTTATGTCTTTTTAATTTACTCAGTAGAGAGCAAATAAAAATTACACAACAAATGTGTTTGATTAATGATTATAAATATATCAGTTATTATATAAAAATCCAATACTTAATTTGCCTTGATTGCAAAGTTGGCTTTATGAAAATAATCTACTTTCCACTTTAGAAGCCCTGGGTTCACAAATACTATATATTTTATTTGTCATTTATATATTATATTAGTCATTTCCTTCAATGCAAGTTTTTCTTTCTATCTTAAAGTGGGACATTTATATTTGGTTCAATTTGATAGATTATTTGTGGGAATCTGTGAATATTCTAAAAATTTTCTGTATAAGTAACTGTAAATAATTTTCAGTTTCCTTATAAAAATTCTATGTAGTTATAGCAAATAGAGATATTTGTTGTAAATTTTTGTATGAATTTGCTGTGTGCCTTTTTCAGTTCAGAGCCTAGCAGGTGGATGCGTAACTGAACCAATAGAGCTTTTATTTTAGAATTACTATTACTATTATTATTATTATTATTATTATTATTATTATTATTATTATTTTGGTTTTTGGGCCACACCTGGCAGCACTCAGGGGTTACTCCTGGTTCTGTGATCAGAAATTGTTCCTGGCAGGCACAGGGGACCATATGGGATGCCAGGATTTGAACCACTGGTGGTCCTGGCTCAACTGCTCCACCTCTGTGCTATCTCTCTGGCCCCTTTCAGAGTTACTTTTAAAGATTATCATCTAGGGGCCAAAGAGATGGCACAGCGGTAGGGTGTTTGTCTTGCACGAGACTGACCCTGAAGTCCCATATGTTCCCCCAACCCAGGAGTGATTTCTAAGCACATAGCCAGGAGTAACCACTGAAAGTAATCGGGTGTGGTCCAAAAATTAAAAGAATAAAATAAAAAAGAATATATATCATCAATACCATCTCCAAGCCATGTTTTAATGTCACTAATGAAGATTTTAGTAAATCTATCTATCTTTATTGACCCAGATCACTCTTTTATGATGATGAGACTTATTCCTAACTGTCAGAACTGTTGGCAGTTAGTATTTAAATTTGGATTATTCCAGAAATTTTCTTTCATCCATATAAGTTCTACTTTCTTTCAGAGATATAGCCCTCATCCACTTGGATAGTGAAAGTGGGGCTTAAAAGCCTTTGGGGTCTTTGATGAGGGAATCAGGGGAATTTTAATATGTGTAATTTTAATATGTGATCTGCATAGAATTATTACTTATAATACTGAAATGATAATACTTCAATGAAGTATTATAAATACTTCATTTTTCTTCAACATAGGATACTTTTGAAGACATAATCCTCCCATATCTTTGGAGAATAAGCTTGTACCTCTGTTGTAAAGGTTTAGAGTTCAATATTTGTCTTCTATCTAAGGCTACTTTGCCTGTTCCTATGAAAGGGTTCAAAAGAGGCCAGACACTAATTCAGTAGATAAAAATGTCATAAATTTTGATTTCTGTGGAAACCTTCTTAAATTAAGGACTCAGAAACTACCAATGATAAGGTTTAATAAATAAATTTTAAGTGTACCCTGATCTTAAATCAGGAATGTGAAATAAAAATTAAGTCGACACTAGAATATGAAAATCCCTAATATGAAAAGTACCAAAGAAATAGTACAACAGGTAAGTTGCTTGCCTTGCACGTGTCTCACCTAGATTTGGTCCCTGTTATTACAGATGGTCCATGCACTTTAGGGAGTGATACCTAACCACAAAGTCAGTAGTAATTACTAAGCACTGCAAAATATGACTTCAAAACCACCAGCACACAAAAATATTGTACCTCAGTGTTTTCCTTTTATGATATTTATTCTCTTAAATTTTTCATCTAAGATATGAGAATTTTAAGTTAAATTTGAAAATAATTGTTTAAATTTATAAATCTTAATTTAAGTATTTCATATACCATAGTAATTTTAACATCCCCCAAGTTGTAAATTATACAATCAGCAAGCAATTTACTTTCTGTTCTATATTCCAATACATTGTTTATTATTAGTGAATATACAAGTTCTTCTCTTTTTTTAACTTAGATCTATTATATTTCCTGTAAGAAAAGGTACTATAGTCCAAGCCTCTGATCCAGTGAAGGATATACTTGTATATATTCAAATGTATTCTTCTTTAGAGAATGCCTCATTATTTGAAAAATTTGGATAATAATTAATGCATTTGTTTCTAAAAGTTTAAAAAATTACTTAAAAAAATTGGAAATTGCAGTTTTTAAAGCTTGAACACTATGCCTTTCTTCTACTTTTGTTTATATTTGGCGATATATTACCTTTAATATTTGTTTTCATAGCAATCTATTAGTCCAATATGTATATTGTTAATGATAATTATTGAGATATCAAAAATAAATGATAGTAGCTAAAGATTAATTAACATCATTGAAAAATATGGTAGCTGATTTATAAGTATACTTAAAATTCTTGTAAAACAAAAATCTCAATGTCTGGTTCTTCATAAAATTTGACTTCTATCCTAACTTTAAGTTAATGTTAACTTCTAGCATAATAAATATATTGAATTTTATTTTAATTTCTAGTGTAATTTTTAGTTTTTCACAGTGTGACTTTCTTTGCCTCAGCTTCTTCACATAATTGTTTATAATACTATTATTATTTGGGCTGATATTGTGGCATATTCTCTTTTTTTTGGCTGGGAGCTAAAAGAGGCTCAGCCTCTGCAATTTCTGAGAAGCTTGATCCTGATCTTCAAGAAGGAAATGTATTTGTACAAACAACCTATTTCTGGAGTTTGCTAGTGTTACTTGATCAGCTAGACATAATAAATTATTGTTAAGATCACCTTCCCCACACTGAAATGACAAACAAACCTACAAAATCAAGTCAGAAGAATAGATGTATTATTTTACTAAAATTATAAGAATAAATTAAAGGTATTTGACTAATTAAAATATATTAAAATACAATGAATAAAAATATGCTACAGCTAATGATATATATTAAAATGTATCTGTGGCATTTTATTAAGGTTATTTACAAGACTGACAGTGATATATATATATGTATATATGTACATATATATATACATATTGTTACCCCTCCCAACTTCCTGTTTATCCAACCCGGATGGTCAGCCCCACCCACACCAGGGAGGGGCTGCTGTTGGGAATAGATAGGTGTTGCCTGGTGGGGGAGGGAGAAAGGCATATGCAGCTAGGATGGATGGAGGGCAATGGAGACTGCTTAATAAAGCTTGACATAGAAGCCCTGTGGAGAAATGCACATGGCATTAGGGCCTTGAAATAAAGCTGGATATCTCCTGAATCTTCAATTGACTGCCAGTGGATCATTTCTCTGCTGTTACCCTGCAACCCACAGACTCACCTGCAGAATGGTCTACGGGCATCAAGGTCGAGATGAGAAAGGACTCACTCCCCAATACTGGGACTCTATATTTTATATTCAATCAACAGTATATATAGTCTCCATTCAAGTTTTTGCAACACCATCTCTATTTTATATCTGAGGGGCATGTACGCTACCATTGAGTTATCTCTTCAGGTACAGTTTTTATTATAAATATGAGCTTTTTAATTATTAGACCAAGATGCAGAAAAAAATATTCCATCTTAAGGTCTAAATCAAATTAATATTTTCATTCATTCTACAGAGGGAGAAATTAAACTTAGTACTCAATACCTTTCCTTTTTTCTCTTATTTTTTAGCACATACAGAATCATGTGCCCATAATGGGCATTCTATAAACACATGTTAAAAATAAATCAGAAAGTAAAATATCAAATGTAAATATAGACACCGTATTTAATTTTCTACAAAATCTCTCTTGATTTTTCTTCAATTTATCTACTTTTCTTAGTTCTATTTTCAATCTCCGTAAGAAAAATTATGAACCCAATGCTCCAGTATTGTAAGTTGAATATTGTGCAGAGTCATACTTATAATAACTATTGGTGGAAAATTCCATTTTACTCAATATTAAATATTGAATACATTGCAACTGTGATACAATAGACTCTCAAAATAGAAGTCATGTTTCCTTATTCCATGGGATTAACTATCTCAAGAGGAGACAGTCATTATTCCTCTAACTCTAAATATGCTAAAATTGGGCTACCAAGTTTTGTATTCTATATTTAAATAAATGAACATAAATTTAATTTCAAAAGAATAACTAAACTGTATAATATATTATAATCTATTTAATGAAATGCCTTGCATATAGATCATGTTTTATCATTTTTGGTTGAAATTTTCTGCCCTGATATCTATACTTAATTAATAGCAAATGATCAGTAGTTTACTATGTACTTCTTCCTGATGTAAAATTCAGGTGGCACATGAAGATTCTTACTTTAAAAAACACTTCAACCCTAAGAAGCCAGGAGCAACTTCTGAGCGCATAGCCAGGAGTAACCCCTGAGCGTCACAGGGTGTGGCCCAAAAACCAAAAAAAAAAAAAAAAAAAACAAAAAAAAAAAAAACACTTCAACAGGGCCAGTGAGGTGGCGCTAGAGGTAAGGTGTCTGCCTTGCAAGCACTAACCAAGGAAGGACAGCGGTTCGATCCCCCAGTGTCCCATATGGTCCCCCCAAGCCAGAGGCAATTTCTGAGCGCTTAGCCAGGAGTAACCACTGAGCATCAAATGGGTGTGGCCTGAAAAACAAAACAAAACAAAACAAAAAAACACTTCAAGTTGCTGTATAGCTAATACAGGAGTAAAGCACATGTTTCTAATAATTGACCTTGTTCAGTTTTCAGCATTATATATGGCTCCTTGAGAATTACCATGAATAATCCCTGAGTACAGAATCAGGATTATGACCTGAGCTCTATTAATTGGGCTCAGACTTCACCCCTGAAAAAAATTTTAATAGGCAGTCACACCCATAAACCATAGCTACTGTGATGTAAACTTATTGACTCTGCCTCACAGATTCACAACTGTTCTTAGAAGAGTGCAATGTCACTAAAATTCACTAGAATGCCAGTTTTCCAAGCTGAAAACTCTGGAGCACCCTCAGGAGAGGGCAGTGTGAGTCCCTGCTATGCTAATTGAAGCCTTTGTAAGCTGCACTCACAATTCAGACCAATGAATGCCAACAGCCCAACTTCAGTGCTTCATGACCAATCTGCACAGAAACCAAATAAACAGAAATTCTACTTACATAAGTTTTGAGATTGAAAAGCTCCAAAATCCTCGAAATTACTTACTCCAAATTAAATGGAAAAGTATTATAGATATGTTAATGAAGCAAAATAAACAAAAATAATGAACAAATAAAAACAATATAAACAATAAACAAAAACAATAATTCAGAATACTAAACTAGCAACAAACAGCTTTGTAAATCCTCAATGACTCATTGGTTTCATGGTGAGATATAACTATATAAAGTGTCTTTTACTGAAGTATTTTTAGTTAATTCCATTAGACACTTGGTTGTAACAAGCAAGCTAGAATAAATTATTTTGTGCCTGCTAAGAGAAAAACTTGGGGGGAGATCGATGGAAAACTAGGAATTCAGTGGAGGTAAGCTTAAGCTAGTGATGATATTGTGCTGAAAATTTGCTGTTAAAGAATGAGAGAAGTAGAATGCCTGTCACAAATACAGGCAGGGGTGTGGGAGGAGTGGGGCATTGGTGGTGGGAATGTTGCACTGATAAAGGGGGAGTATTCTGTTTATGACTGAAACCCAACTACAAACTTGCTTATAATCATGATGCTTAAATAAAGATTTATGTATTTAAAAAAGAAAAAAGAAAAATTTGCGGCCTGAAACAAATGTATTATGAACAATTTGTAAACCATTGTATGTAAATAAAACATAAAAAGTATATATATATATATATATATATTTGTTATCCCTCCCCTACATTGATAAAAATGTGTTAAGTCAGCAAATCATATTTAAAAATAATCAAAATATTAGTCTTGAGAACTTTCGGTCCTTTGGTTGTACCATCTGACAATTAAGATTCTTCTTGTAATACTAGACAGAATGGAAATCTTCACAGCATTTTATAATGCTTTGAGAAGTGGCAGCTCAATCACATAGTGTATTATACCCAGGGTTCAGTTTTGACTTCATCAGATAAAATATGAGGATTCTGCTTTCTTCCAATATTTCTGCTTATGTTGAGAATGAAGGAGAATTGGTTAAGGTGTAAGGAAACAGAGAAGCCAGTTACTTTTATTTAAAGTGATTTTTCCAAGTTTTTTTTAAAAATTATTCGAATTAGGTTCTAATCAAATTATAAAATAAATAAAATATTATCTAAGCCTCAGGGAAGTCCACTAACCTCAATTATTTATTGTATGTGGAGTTTCTTTAGGTCTTCAATGCTAGTTCCACAAAAGACACTCTATGGATCCTAGTTCTCTTGATTGAAGCAACAATCACGCAGTTGTTATGTAAAGTGAAAATGGAGAAATGCGAAGAAGAGAATAAGCAATTTTTGAAGATTGTTGTCACCAAGTTCCAACTACTAATGCTAACTTGGTTGAAGTTTTTAACAGCTCCCATTATCAGTCTTTCCTTCCCTTCCTATTTTCTAAAGAGGTCAATGACATTGTTTTGACTTTATCCAGGCTTGCAAAAATTACTTCTTTTTTTTTAGTTTTATGTCAAAAAAGAAATTCACAAAATAAAACTCCCCGGTGGCCATCAGAAAATGTTAAAAATAAAACAATCAAACAAAACAAACAGAACCAAACCATAAAGTGCCAAAGAGCATGTTTATTAGTTCTCAGATAGAGGCTGAAAAACATCAATAAAGTTTGGATTTAGCTCAAATGTACCATCAACCTCTGGAATCCCCCTCCTATCCCTACCCCATCTTAATGATGCATTTGTCTAGCCACCTCCCTCTCCCTGGTCGATCTATAGAGAAAATTACCAGGGCAGAATGTAGATCCAATTGCACAGTCTGCGACAGGAGAAACGATTCCTGTTCTCATCATTGGGATCGATAATTTGCTAACACAGTATTAGCAAGAGCAACAACTCCACCAGGTTGGAGGAGTTTTACATTGAATAATGATGGCCTGGGAAGGGGAAAAGCTGAGCGAGTAAATCCTGGCAGCCTTTTTACTATTGAGAGAGCACATGCCAGAGAATCAATAGTGGCTCTGGTGAGTCTGGGCTGTAAAGATGCTTTTATTGTTCTGCCTAAGTACATTGGCAGAGATGCTCCTCTTAATATCCACACACAGGAGACACTGAGGTCTAGGCTTGCCCTAATAAGAAAACCATTTCCTTTTCAGAAGAATCGAAGTTGCTTCTAGGGAATAGAGCATGAGTGTTTTATATTTCTATAGAAACTCCAACCAAAAAAGCAAAGAACTAACATGAGAAAAATGGTAAAGACAGAGAAAAGATGTCTAGAGTCAGAGAATGTCACTTTACTACAGAAGGTTTTAGACCAGTCAATAAATCTTTTCTCCTAAGGAATTTAACTCAGCTCATATTGTTATGAACAGAAACTTTTAAATTAAAGGTGCTTGTTTTCCTCTAGAGAAAATTTGATTAAAAATAAATTGTGGAACCATGACTGGATTTATCCCAAATAATCAAATTCAGAAAAAAAAAAAGAGGTAGGGATTGGAGAGTCCATGCGACGATCATCTTCCCGTTGCTTCCAGTGATACTGTTCAACGTATCCATTGGATATTTTTCTCAGTCTTCCACTTGTCAATTTGTCAAGGATGCAATGACTAGATTTCTTTATATTGGCTTATTTTTTAATTTAGTCGTTAGCACACAGGGAATTTAACTTTCTGCACTGATTATAGTCAGACAGCTTATGAGATAATTTCCATTAGGTAATTTTGAGATCATAGTACATATAGCTATATTATATGATTACATGATGATTACATCGTTATATGATTGCGTAGTTACATGTAATCATATGATTACATAGTTATATGATTACATAGTTACATATTATATGATTGTATGAACACATAGTTACTTGCCCACTATATACTGGAAATGAATAATATTATAATATATAATACTAAGAGAAAGGAAACATGCTTGTCTCTCCCATCAAAATGAGGCAAGGCTCTTAGTAACCCTTTGTTAAAGGAAAGGTGGGTATATATCTCAGAACAGAGTGAAATAGGTTTTAAATGTCTACCAAATGAAGAAAAAGAACAAATTACAAACTCATATCTATGGTCACTGCGATTCTTTTTTCTCTTTTATTTTTGTACAATGCTTAGTTTAATTAAATAGGCAAAGAAACAACTAATTTTATCGAGATATTTTATTTTAATTTTTTAAATATAGAGTTCAGATTAAAAATATTGTTTGTGTGGTTGGGATGGAAAGATGACCAGTACATACCCAGGGGTAATTCCTGGCAGAATTAAGAGAACTGACAGTACAAAGAAGTAAAGTCAATCTCCGTACACAAAGCTAACCCTAAGGCCCCTGAGCCATTATCTCAGTTATTAAGATTACTCTTTGGCTCTCTGCAAGGAATAGGTAAATAGGAATCTTAGACAGTGTCTTAACATTCATGTAAACTATAATTTCAGGGATTCAATTCAGATGTAGGTGTTGGGAGAGTTAAGAGATGTATTCGCCATGTGAATCTGAGGTCCATGTAAAATCCTGCTATAAAACCTCTTTCCAAGAAATGATCTCAGAATCTATTTAAAAAAGCGTATCCTCCCTTTATAGTATGTCCTTTGCTACATCAACTAATTTCCAAATTATTGTAGAACAGAGACAGTTATCATCTCCTCCTTCTGTGTAAGTTAGTGTGATTACCTTATTCCTCTTTCATTAATGTTTGTGACAAAGTGAAAGCAATTAACTCATCTTAAGAATACATAGATTTTTCTAATCAAAAAGGGCTTTGGGCGAACCTGATTAAGGATTTCCACTTGCAACCTCTATTGTATTTTTATTGTCACATTCTGTAAGAACCTAGAATGAGACCTTCTGGGCTCCCTCCCTTGAGGAAGAAAGAAATAGAGTTTGTCTGATGAGAGAGTATATTCTGACTATTTTATAACCAGAATATATCATAGGATATCATGAAAGATAATTGATTTTAAATCTCTGGTACCTGAACATATAGTTCAATGACATTTCCTTGTTCATTGATAGTTGTCTTAGGAATGAATTTAGGGCGGTGTATTTGTTGTTCTTACTATTCAGCCAGAGATATATTCATTCATTTGTTTGTTTTGCTGTTGGAGCAGAACATGGCAATGTTCAGGGCTTCCTCCTGGCTCTTGATATTTCCTAGGCAATAGAACCATAATTGGTACTGATGCAGGGCTGGCTTTACACAAGACAAAAGGCTTACCCTCTGTTCTATCTTCAGCCCCAACCCAGGATATTTAATTGATTTTCCCCAAACCCCTAGAAGTCACTTTCTTTTTCTTAGATATATTTAGGAGTTATGGCTGCTAGTAAGCATCTAGTAAGATAAGCTAGAGAATGAGATAATTTCAAACATGTTCTATACAAACATTAACTTTAACAAAGCAAGTATGACCATACTCTGTTAAAAATCTTTATGTTGTTGGGGATGGAGAGATGCATGGAGGTAGCTCATTTGCCTTGCATGCAGGAGGACAGTGGGTCGAATCCCAGCATCCCATATGGTCCCCCGAGCCTGCCAGGGGCAATTTCAGAGCCAGGAGTAAACCCTGAGTACTGCTGGGTGTGACCCTAAAACCAAAAAAAAAAAACTTTATGTTGTTAAATTTAGGCACTTCAACATATTTAAATCTATTCTTATTAGTAAAAGTGCCTCTGTTATAATCTTCTTTTGCATGCCAAATGCATGCAAATCACTTCTGAAATAAAGTAACCACAAAGAACAAACAAAAGAATATTTGCTAAATACATAAATGCATTTAAAAGGAACTGTCAACTTCTCTATCAAGATTTTTTTTATTTTTATGCCATAAGACTATAACTTGGGTTTGGTCCCATGTCACTCAAAGGTCAAAAAATGAGAAAAAAAAATAAAAACTTTGTGTTCAAAGAACAAGCAGAAGTTTAGAAAATGGTGGATTCAAGTTCTTCAAACAATTCATCTTATTGGCAACATCATAGAAGGGGTCATATAGGAAGAGAATAAGAAAGAAAAAATGGATATCAGGAACAATGGAATTTGAAACACCCAATTAAGTCTATCCTAGGAAACTCTCCTAAGGCACACATCATAGCTATAAAATAAGCAAACAAATATTTGGTAATATTTAGTTTGCTAGATATTAGGGATATGTCCTAATACTATACTTTTAGAAGAGAATAAGGCCAGTTTCAAGAAAAAACTTAAATATTAATTTTATTAATGTATAGACTTGTACACAATTAGTACACAAGTAGGAAGTTGAAGCAACAGTAAACATTAACTACTTGTCTCCATTTCTGTGTGTCCTCTCTTACTTCTTGAAACAGTGTTTTGTAGTTTTTGTTGTGTAGGTCCTTCACCTATTTAGTCAAGTTGACTCCAAGATATTTTAGTTTGTGTGACATTAATGTGAATGACATTTTTAATGTCCATTTCTTCTCTATCAGTATTGGTGTACAAGAAGGCCATTAATTTTTGCGTGTTAATTTTGTAGCCTGCCACTTTGCTATATGAATCTATTGTTTCTAGACACTTTTTCATAGAGTCTTATGGTTTTCTAAATATAGAACCTTGCCATCTGCAAACATTGAGAGCTTGATTTCTTCTTTTCCTATATAAATATCCTTGATATCATTTTCTTCCCTGCTCATGGATTGGTAAGATTAACATCATTAAAATGTCAATACTCCCCAAGCATTGTAAAGATTGATACAATCCCTCTAAAGATACCCATGATATTCTTCAAAGAAGTTGGTCAAACACTCGGGGCCGGGCGGTGGCGCTAAAGGTAAGGTGCCTGCCTTGCCTGCCTTGCCTGCGCTAGCCTTGGACGGACCGCAGTTCGATCCCCCGGTGTCCCATATGGTCCCCCAAGCCAGGAGCAACTTCTGAGCACATAGCCAGGAGTAACCCCTGAGCATTACTGGGTGTGGCCCAAAAACCAAAAAAAAAAAAAAAAAAAAAAAAAGAAGTTGGTCAAACACTCCTGAAATTCATTTGGAATAATAAACACCCACATTTATCTAGAGCAACCCTTGGTAAAGAGATTATGGGAGGCATCACTTTTCCCAACTTTAAACTGTATTACAAAGCTATAGTCATTAAAACAGCATGGTATTGGAATAAAGACAGACCCTCATATTAGTGGAAAAGGCTTGAGTATTCAGAGAATATTCTCCATACTACTATCAACTAATCTTTGATAAAGGGGCAAGAAATGAAAAATGGATCAAGAAAAGCCTCTTCAACAAGTGGCGTTGGAACAACTTGTCAACTGCTTGCAGGAAACAAACTCAGACCTCCATCTAAAAACATGCA
Source organism: Suncus etruscus (assembly GCF_024139225.1). Taxonomy (NCBI): domain Eukaryota; kingdom Metazoa; phylum Chordata; class Mammalia; order Eulipotyphla; family Soricidae; genus Suncus; species Suncus etruscus. Next base: position 169,034,868 of record NC_064850.1, read on the forward strand.
CAAAGGTCAAATCTTAAATACTTAAGATCCTGGATAACAGACCCGATACCATAAGATATATTGAACAACAAGTAGGTAGAACACTCCATGATATTGAGAATAAAGGCATCTTCAAGGCAGAAACAGCACTCTTTAAACAAGTGGAAGCAGAGATAAAAAGATGGGAATATTTTAAGCTGAGAATCTTCTGCAACTCAAACTAAATAGTGCCTAGGATACAAAAGTCACCCACAGAATGGGAGAAACATTCATCCAGTAACCCTCATACAAGGAGCTAATATTTAAGATATATAAGTTACTAACAGAATTTAACAAGGAAAAAAATAACCCAATCAAAAATAGGGAGAAGAAATGAACATACAATTTCTCAAAGAAGAAATACAAATGGCCAAAATGCACATGAAAAAATGTTCCATGTCAATAATTATCCGGGAGTTGCAAATCAAACCAATGATGAGCTACCATCTCACGTCACTGAGACTGGCACACATCACAAAGAACAAGAACCATAAGTGCTGGCTGGAATGTGGAGAGAAATGAACTCTCATTCACTGCTAGTAGAATGCCCTCTCATCCAGCCTTTATGAAAAACAATATGGAGATTCCTCAAAAGAGTGGACATTGAGCTCACATATGATCAAGCTTTATCACTCCTAGGAGTATACTCTAGGAACACAAAAAACACAATACAAAAGTGCTGTCCTCACATCTATATTCATTGCAGCGCTATTTACAATAGCCAGACTCTGGAAACAACCAAGATGCCCTTCAACAGATGAATGGCTCAAGAAACTGTGGTATATATATGTATATATATGTATGTATATACAATGGAATATTATGCAGCTCTCAGGAGAAATGAAGTAAAATTTTTTTCTTTATTCATATAATTACAAACATGACTGTAGTTGGGTTTCAGTCACAAAAAGAACACCTCCCTTCACTAGTGAAACATAACTACCACCAATGCTGCCCATCTCCCTATGCCCACACCCCCTGCCTGTATTAGAAACAGGCATTCTACTCTTACTTATTAACATTGTCTTGGTAGTTCCTGGTGTATTACTTCTCTAACTGCACTCACTCCTCTCTGAGATGAGCTTCATATTGTGAGATGATCCTTCTGTCCCTCATCTATAGGTGTTATTACAGTAATGTGTTTTATTTTTCTTAAAAACAATAGTGAGACTATTCTGTGTCTCTCCCTCAGATTTATTTCACTCAGCATAATAGTATTTATGTCCATCCTTATAAAGGAAAATTTAATGACTTCAGCTCTCCTGACAGCAGCATAATATTCCATTGTGTATATGTATCACAGTTTCTTTATCCATTCATCTGTTCAAGGGCATCTTGGTTGTTTCTGGAGCCTGGCTATTGTAAATAGTGCTGAATTGAATATAGGCGTGAGGAAGGTATTTTTGTAATGTATTTTTGTGTTCCTAGGGTATATCCCTAGGAGTGGTATAGCTGGATTGTCTGGGAACTCAAATTTCTGTTATTGGAGAAATCTCAATATTACTTTCCATAAAGGTTGAACTAGACCGCATTTCTACCAGCAAGGAATAAAGAGTTTCTTTCTCTTCACATCCCTGCCAGTACTGCTTGTTCTCATTCTTTGTAATGCGCGCCAATTTCTGTGGTATGAGATGGTACCTCATAGTTGTTTTGATTTGCATCTTCCTGATGATTAGTGATGTGGAGCAATTTTCTGTGTGCCTTTTGGCCATTTGTGTTTCTTCTTTGACAAAGCGTTTGTTCATTTTTCCCCATTTTAGATGGGATTAGATTTTTTTTCTTGTAAAGTTCCACAAGTGCCTTGTATATTTTGTACATTAGCCCCATATCTGATAGGAATTGGGTCAATAGTTTCTTCAACTCAGTGGGTGGCTCTTGTATCCTGGGCACTATTTCCTTTGAGGTGCAGAAGCTTCTCAGCTTAATATATCTCATCTGTTTATCTCTGCTTTCACTTGTTTGGAAAGTGATGTTTACTCTTTAAAGATGCTTTTAGTCACAATGTCAAGGAATGTTTTACCTACGTGTTGTCCTATATACCTGATTGTTTCAGGTCGAATCTCAAGGTCTTTAATCCATTTGGATTTTACTTGCTTTTGTACATGGTTTTAGCTAAGGGTCTGTTTTTAATTTTTTGCAAGTGGCTAACCAGTTTTGCCAACACCACTTGTTGAAGAGGCTTTCCTTGATCCATTTAGGATTTCTTGCTTCTTTATCAAAAATTAGATGATTGTATGTCTGGAGAACATTCTCTGAGTACTCAAGCCTATTTTACTGATCTAGGGGTCTGTCTTTATTCCAATACCATGCTCTTTTGATAACTATTGCATTGTAATACAATTTAAAGTTGGGAAAAGTAATGTCTTCCTTATCCCCTTTCCAAGGATTACTTTAGCTAGTTGAGCGTGATTATTGTTCCAAATAAATTTTAGAAGAGTTTGATTCATTTCTTTGAAGAATGTCATGGGTATTTTTAGAGGGATTGCATTATATCTATACAATCTTCAGGGAGTATTTCCATTGTAATTATGTTAGTCCTGCCAATCCATGGACAGGTATGTGTCCAAAACTTTGGTATTGAGTAAACGCAAAACAAGGAATATCCATTCATCATCTTCCCTTTATCATTTGCTTTTTATCTGAGATTGGTAAAGTATATCTTCTTTTCTTTTAAAATCCTCCAGAAAAATACATCCTAATCCTCAGTTTACAAACAAACTAGCTTCCCTGTGAAAGTCACCTGACACAAAAGATGTTCCTTTCTGTTTGACAGTACTAGAATAATTACTTATATTTTTAAAATATTATAATCCTATTATTTAATTCACTTCTGATATCTTCCCCCATGCCTTTTCCAATTTGAAAATATTTGTCATAATGTTGTTTAAATGTGACTAAGGAGGAAAGGAAGAGTGAAATTTTCTCCCTTCCCAGTCTTTAAATTCCCATCCCAGTGAGGCTAGATACATAGATCTGCATTGTTCTATTCTTGGGTTAAAATAATGAGACATGGAGTTTAAGTTCATAAACTTAAGTGAATTGATACCAGAACAACACCAATTTTCTGATTAGAAATAGTTGGGTGTGAGAAAGTTATGGATAGATATCTAATTATTTTATAACTATTAGATATTATATGATTGTACTTTATTAAAAGCACAGTACAAGTTCTTTTTTTCCCAATGGGCCTGTTTATATTTTTTAGTTTTGGGGCCACACCCAGTGATGCTCAGGGCTTACTCCTATATATGCGCTCAGAAATTGCTCCTGGCTTGTGGGACTATATAGGACGCCAGGGATGGAACCCAGATCCATCTGGGGTCAGCTGTGTGTGCAAGGCAGACGCTCTAACACTGTGCTACCGCTCTGGCTCTGTTTATTTTTATATACAAAGCCATGTACTGAATTAGAATCTTCAACTGTATATGTTTATCCTCTCTTTTAAAATCAGCATAAGGGAGCAGGAGAGATGGCATGGAGGTAGAGCATTTGCCTTGCATGCTGAAGGACGGTGGTTCAAATTCCAGCATCCCAAATGGTTCCCTGAGCCTGCCAGGAACGATTTCTGAGAGCATAGCCAAGAATAACCCCTGAGCACAGCTGGGTGTGTCCCCCCAAAAAATAAAAACAAAAAATAAAAAAATGAAAATAAATTAAATCAGCATAGGGTAGCATACAATCCTTTTTTCTGCCCACTCTGTTCTGCTGATAAAAGTGAAGTTATTTTATAAGTCACACACTTAACATACTTGACATATTGAAGCTCTAGTTTACACATTGGTCAAAGAAAGTTCTAAATAATGCCCCATTTTATTCTCAACAGTAGCTGAGTTTGGATAGCAAATAATATTACTATATTAACAAACACATTTATGTGAACTTTTATGTTTAAGGACCTATATAAAAATCCACAAATCTATGGTACTAGATAACAATGATTTTGGTGATATATTCAAATAAATAGCTTGGATGTAGTATTTTAAAATTGTACTTAGTATTGGGAAAGTTCTGAAACAGGTTTTAATGAGTATGAATTTTATTAATTAGACATTGATTTTATTGATTTAGACGTCTGTTTTATAATTTTAATTGAGACCAATGTGAATTACAAGTCTTTCACAGTTGTATTTCAGGTACAACATGACATTGAATTAAGGGTCATTCCCATCGCCAGTGTTGACCTCCCTCTGCCCTGGTTCCCAGCATGCATCCCACACCTTCGCCCTTAGCCCCATGGACTGCTAGTCCCTTTTGTGTATAGCTAGTTGTAGTTTGGGTCTCTTGATTTTATTGTCGTTGACTTTGGTTTGGGTATTTACGTTTGAGCATTTTCTTTTATTTCTACTCAATGCTCCTGTCTCCTGGGACCATCTACTTTTGTTGTTGTTGTTGTTGTTGTTGTTGTTCAGTTTGTAGAAAGACATAGAAATGTAAGAGAAGTAGAATGCCTGTCTGGAATACAGGTAGAAGTGGGGGAGGAGAGAAAGGGTAATTGGTGGTGGGAATGTTGCACTGGTGAAGTGGTTGCTCTGTTTATGACTGAAACCCAACTACATTCTTAATCATAATCATGGCAGTTAAATAAAGATATTATTTAAGAAGTATAAAGACATGTGAGGCAGAAAAAGATGACTCATATTCCATGACTTTGTTTAAAAAAGAAAGTAGGTGGGAGTCACTTTTCACTATAAGTGGAAAACTCTAAATATAAATAAAATCAAAAGAAGGGAAAATAAGAAAGAAGAAAAATAGTAAATAAAAATAATTAAAAATAAATTTTAGGGCTGGAGTGGTAGCAAGGGTTTGATCCCCCAGAGTCCCATATGGTCCCCAAGGCCAGGAGTGATTTCTGAGCGCATAGCCAGGAGTAACCACTAAGTTTTACTGGGTGTAACCCCAAAACAAAAACAAAAACAAAATTTTGAAAAAAAGGGGGGGAAGATGTGACTAGTGTTTTGTTTTGTTTTGCATAGGTGCAATGAATATTGGGGAAACTAGAAAGGAAATTCCCTTGGCCTAAGCGATATTAGGTATATCTACTCTTGGAGTATACTGTCATAAGTCAGACTATAAGCTCCGACTTGTTAGACGTCAAACCTCAAGGTCTTCCTTTATGAAACCAGGAAACGTTCTACTCAGTGGCAGTTGTCAAAATCAGTCCTCTGTATTAGAGCTCTTGTTTGTTGCACAGATCCGAGGACAAAGTCTAGGAGAGAGACTTTATGGTTTCAAGAAAAGTTCTGCTCACTGTCATTGTAATCAGTCTTGTGGTAGAATTCTGATAAGTAAAATATTAGAAAGGAGACAGAAGAAGGATACTTTTATATCGCTGTTTACTTATTTCTTTTTTTAAGAGTAGGATGAATACATACCTGGATAACAATTTTCTCTGTTCTAAAACGTCAAAATGTTATTTTAGAACTCTCATTATCCTTAACCTTCTTTATTTTATGACAGTGGAGTTACTTTAATTTAGAAAATCTACTCTTTCATTTTTTGGAGCAGTATGATAACAATCAGTTGCTTAAATGTTTATGTGGAATAGTTTATGTTACTTTTAACTCTACTTGAATTATTCTTACAGATAATTGATTGATCAGAGAAAATGTTTTCCTATGAATCTATATCTAATTCTATTGGGATATTTAATATTTTCAAAAATATTCACATACAGAACCATTTTTTACCAGACATTTTTCATTTGACTAGATTATGAAGAACTATTAACTATTAAATTTAATTGTATTGTCACTTCATGTTGTTAAGATTTTAAGACAGGATGTTTCAAGTAATAATTTACTATAGAATATTATGTTCTAAATAATCACTTTTCTTGATAGTAGCATAATTTAGACTAAAGAAGAATATATAATAGAAAGTTTTTATACAAGATTTTTTTGAATACATAGAATTCCTAGAATTCTAGAATATACCAGACCAGAAAGTTAAAAGAATAGTAATGAATCCTTAATTGAAGCAATTTAGTAATGGAAGAAACCAAAATTAGACAAATAAAAATTTTATAAATTCAATTTCTATTGAGAAATATATCTGAAATCTCACCAAGCTGAGAATATAATTGAGATACCAGGGAGATATAGCAATGATGTGTATGTGAAGCACCCTATCAGATCATTATGCAACAAAGATCAAGATTGATTGTAAAATGAAACTGTGGAGAAATCCAACACCTGGAGATTAAACAACATCCTACTCAACAACAGTTGGATCAAAGAGGAAATCAAGGAAGAAATAAAAAGATTCCTTGAGGGGCCAGTGAGGTGGCACTGGAGGTAAGGTGCCTGCCTGCAAGCACTAGCCAAAGAAGGACAGCAGTTCGATCCCCTGCATCCCATATGGTCCCCCCAAGCCAGGGGCAATTTCTGAGTGCTTAGCCAGGAGTAACTCCTGAGCATCAAACAGGTGTGGCCCAAAGAACCAAAAAAAAAAAAAAAAAGATTCCTTGAGACGAAAGACAATGAAGAAAGAAATTGTCAAAATCTGGGGGACACAGCAAAAGCAGTCGTTAGAGGGAAACACATAGCAATACAGGACTACATCAGAAAAGAGGAAAATGACTAAATCAACAGTCTACAAGGGCACTTTAAGGATCTGGTAAAACAGCAGCAAAGAAACCCAAACACAGTTAGAAGAGGAAATAATTAAAAAAAAACAGAGCAGAATTAAACAACATAGAAACAAAGAAAACAATACAGAAAGTTAATGAGAGAGGAGTTGGTTTTTTTGAAAGAATAAACAAGATAGACAAACCACTGGCAAGAACAAAAAAAAAGAAGGGAAAACACCCAAGTAAATAGGATCATAAATGAAAGGGGAGAGATTACAACAGAACTCCAAGAAATTCAAGTCATCATGAGGTAGTATTATGAACAACTCTACTATTAGGCTAAGGAACCATGAAGAAACCGACAGATTTTTAGAAAATTATCACCTTCCAAGACTCTATTTAGAGGACATAGAAAGCCTAAACAGGCCAATCACATCTAAGGAAATTGAGGCAGTAGTTAAGAAACTACCCAAGAACAAAAGTCCAGGTCCAGATGGTTTTACAGGTGAATTTTATCAAACATTCTGAGAATTACAACCACTGATCATCAGGCTATCCCAAATATTGAAAAGATAGGAATCATTCCTAACTCCTTCTATGAAGTGAATATCACACTCATTCCCAAAGATGGCAAAGACCCCACCAAGAAAGAAAACTACAGACCAATCTCATTAATGAACATAGTAGCCAAAATCCTCAACAAAACCTTAGCAAACAGAATCCAACAATACATCAAAAAGATTATATACTATGACCAAGTAGGTTTTACCCCAGGGATGCAAGGATGGTTCAACATACGCAAATCAATCAATATCATACATCACATCAACAAGAAGAAAGCCAAAAACCACATGATCATATCAATTGACCCAGAGAAGACATTGGACAAAATTCAACACCTTTCATGCTGAAAACACTTAGCAAAATAGGCCTGGAAGGAACCTTCCTCAAGAATGTTACAGCTAACTATAAAAAGCCCACAGCCAAAATTATCCTTAATGGTAAAAAACTGAAAGCATTTCCACTAAGGTCAGAAACTAGGCAAGGCTGCCCGCTTGCTTCACCTTTGTTTAACCTAGGTTAGCCAAATCCATATAAAAAAAATAAGAAACTGGGTGACATTTCTTTACCTAACCTTAAGCTTTACTATAAAGCTGTAGTCATCAAAACATCATAGTACTGAAACAAAGAGTCACAGACCAGTGGGTTAGAACAGAATATCTAGAGATATATCCCCCAGATATATGGTCAACTAATATTTGACAAAAGATCAAAGAACCTGAAATGGAATAAAGATAATCATTTTACTAAATGCTGTTGGGACAACTGAATAGCCACCTGTAGGAAATTGAAGATTGAACCATTCCTCGCACCTTACACAAAAGTCACCTCAAAATGAATTAAAGACCTTAAAATCAGACCTGAATCTATGTTTATTGAGGTAGAATTAGACAGAACACTTCAAGACCTATATATCAAAAAGTCTTTGAGGATAGAATGCCAATGGCAAAAACTTTAGCATCAAACCTAAATAAATGGTACGACATCAAACTGAAAAGTTTCTGCATTGTGAAAGAAATCCTAGTTTATACTAGAAGACAGTTAACAAATGGGAAAAATATTTTTGAACTCAACACATCAGATAAAGGGCTGATATCTAGGATATACAAATAACTCAGTAAGGTGAACGCCAAAAAATCTAAAAAGCCATAGAAAAATGGGGAGAAGAAATGAATAGACACTTTTCCAAGGAAGACTAGCAGATGGCCAAGAGGCACAGAAAAACATGTTCAGCCTCACTCATCATTAGCAAATCCAAATCAAGATAACAATGGGTACAACCTTATACCAATGAGGACTGCACACATCAAAAATAATGAGCCCAATGATTGCTGGCTGGAGTGTGGTAAGAAAAGAACTCTCATCCACTGCTGATGGGAATGCTTCCTGGTCCAACCACTCTGGAAAACAGTATGGAGGGTGCTTAATAAACTCTGAATTGACCCTCTGCCATATGACCCATTAATCGCACTCCTGGGTATCTATCTCTAAATTGGAATGACATTCAACACAAAGTATGTATGTACTTCACTATTTATTACAGTAATCAGCACAATAGCCAAGATTTGGAACCAACCTCGATATCCAACAACAGATGAGTGGATCATGAAGATGTGGAATTTATACACGATGGAATACTACATAGCAGTTAAAAATGATACAATTATGGATTTAGCAGCAACAATGATGGATCTAGAAAATATTAACTTAAAAGAAGTAAGCCAGAAGAAGAAGGATAAATACAGAATGATAGCACTTTTCTGAGGTACTTAGAATATACGTCATATATACATATAGTACTCCATGAACAGATACAAGTGTCAAAAATGTAGAAAATCCAAACACTAGAGATGCCAGCATATAAGGAGAAGTGTTCAAATGAAATGAAAGGGAAGCAACAACACAAAATAGTGAATATCCATTACAACAAAGAGACCAGCAACCATGGAAACAGCAGTCTAGAGTGAACAAGTATGTAAGCAACCTCTAAATACAAAGATCTATAATAATGTCCCAATGTATTTTTTCACAGAACTAGGAGCAGAATATGATTGGAACCCTGGGACAACCACTGTAGTGAATACTAACAATAGGTTTTAATGCTTTAATTTCACCAGATACAAAATAACCCTTCATCTTCTTTGTCCACAGTGCCCTTGGAAACAAAGAATGGACACCCTAATCTTATATCCTTGGTATTCAATCATACTGGATACCATATACATATACAGAGCACATTATGACAATGTTGCAATAAAATACTCTAATTTAACTACATCCTTTTGTTTATGTCTTCTATTAGGACACAAAGCATATGATCATTCAGACCACTTTAACAGTCTATGGCACACCACAGACCTATGTTCCAGGTATCAATCATCAAACATGTTTTTGCAAATTTCTACTTCCTTTTTATTCTCTTCTTTCTTTCTCTCCTTCTCTTTATTCCTTCTACTTCTTTCCCTCTCTCCTTTACTCTTCTTCATCAATTTAATCTATGTTTAAAAATACCCTCACTGTCAGCTGCTCCTTAGGAAAAGTACCTCTATACTTAAGATGCAGTGATCGATACTATTAAGGATAGTCACAGCTTATAGTCCTCACTACCACACTTCTTAGTACTCTAGAAGCAAAAACTGTGTTTATCCTCAAAAGCTCCAGCCACTATGTAACCCTGAAACCCTTATTTAACAAAGCCCACCTTGTCAGTGAGGAAGAGCCTTAAAAGTGGAAAACCCTCCAACAGCTATGCACCAGCCCATTGGTTTTAAATTTATTTTTACATTATTTATTTATTCTTTTTTTCTCTTCTCTCTTATCTTTTGTTTTCTCCTCCTTTCTGTCCTAATCTGTATATTAGCTAATTACTTATCTTTTCTTGTTTTTGTGTTTTTGTTGTTGGGTCACACCTTGCAGATCTGAGGGATTACTTCTGACTCTATGCTCAGAAATCACTCCTACCAGGCTCCGGGAACCACATGGGATGCCGAGATTTGAACCACTGTCTTTCTGTATGCAAGACAAATGCCCTGCCTCTATCCCATTCCTCCGGCCCCTACTTATCTTTTCTTAACTCAATTATTTCTTTTTTTAATAATAATTTTTGTTTTTACCACAGTGGGTTAAAAATCTTTCACAGTAATATTATAGGTACATAGTGACATTGAATCAGGGGCATTCCCACCACCAATGTTGTCCTCCCTCCCCTCTGTTCCAGGCATGCATCCCATATCCCCCTCCTGTGCAAAAGCCAAGATCGCTAACTTTAGAAGACTGACTGTTACAACCATGACTGGCAGAACCTATCCCGAGACCAATTAAAAAGACCCTAGTCTAGGCTTTGGCCTTTGACCTGTACAACAACCAAGAACTCTAATTCCAGAAGTCTGACTGAAACAATTGCAACGGAGAAGAACTTCTGGAAACATAATGAAAGACTATCCTAGGCTTTGTCCTAGGATTGGTGCAAAAACCTAGACCACCAACTACAGAAGACTGATTAAAAAACAGTGATGGAACAGAACTTCTAGAACCATAAAGAAAGACTCCACACTAGGCTCCATCCTATGACCTGTGCAAATACCAAGATCTCTAGCTACAGAGGCCTGATTTTATCATCTACAATGGAGAGGAAAGTCTCCAGACACCACAAAAGTACCTAGGGGAGAGGATAAGAACATGTATGGAGCCTGTAGTTATTCCCATGACAGTATACTTCAAGGATGGAGAAACTCTGTATCTCTTAGGCCAAGGGAATTCCCTTTCTAATCTGAATATTTACTGTGCCTATGCAAAAAATAAAGCACACATTTTTTGTTATTATTGTTCCTTTTTTTCTCTTTTCCTTAAACTTTTTTCTATATTTCCAACAGAACTACATTGATTGAATTATCTTGTTCAGCCTCATAAATAGAGGGGGGAAATCAATGGTACCAGATCCAGACACTCGCATGAACATTTAATGGAAATAAAAAATGATCAGATCTGAACATCAAACCCAAGGTCAACGACAATAGAATCTATACCTAATCCACAGCAAGCTGTACAAGTGGGGACCAGTTATACTAGTATTCTGGGGGGAAAGGAGGGAGATATGGGATGCATGCTGGGAACAGGGTTGGAGGAAGGATATCACTGGTGGTGGGAATGCCTCTGATTCATTGTCACGATGTACCTTAAATACTATTGTGAAACATTTGTAATTCATTTTGGCCATAACGGAAATTAAAAAAAAAACTCTAACCTAAATGAGGCAATGTGTATCTGTAAAATTATAATACCCCATTCACATTAGTGTCACACAAATTCAAATATATTGAAGTCAACTTAACTGAAGAAGTTAAGGACCTATAAAAAGAAAACTACAAAACCCTGCTCCAAGAAATAAAAGAGGACACAAGGAAATAGAAGTTGAACTTCTATAAGATCCAGCTATACCACTCCTAAGAATATACCCTAGAAATACAGAAATGCAATACAAAACACCTTCCTCACACCTTTATTCATTGAAACACTATTTACAATTAGCCAGACTCTGGAAACAACCAAGAAGCCCTTCAACAGATGAAAGGCTGAAGAAATGTGGTATATATATACAATGGAATATTATGAAGCTATCAGGAGAGATGAAGTCATGAAATTTTTCTATGTATAGATGGACATGGAAACTACTATGCTGAGTAAAATAAATCTGAGGGAGACACACAGAATAAATAATAATATCTTAAATAATAATAATATTTTATTTAAGCACCATGATTACAATTAAGAATATAGTTGGGTTTCAGTCATAAACAGAACACCCCTTCACCAGTGCAACATTCCCACCACCAATACCCCCTCTTCCTCCTCCCCACTTCTGCCTGTATTCAAGACAGGCATTCTACTTTTCTCGCATTTCTATGTCTTTCTACAAACTAAAAAAAATGTAGATGGTCCCAGGGGCCAAGAAGTCTAGGAGCATTGAGTGGAAATAAAAATGGTCAAACCTAAATATGCAAACCAAAGTCAATGACAATAAAATCAAGAGACCCAAACTACAACTGGTTATAAACAAAAGGGACTTGTTACTCTAGCAGTCGATGGGGATAAGGACTAAGATTTAGTCATGAAATTTTTCTATACAAGGATATACATGGAATCTATTATGCTGAGTAAAATAAGTCAGGGGAGAGAAATAGAAGCAGAATAGTCTACCTCATCTATGGGTTTTATGAAAATAAAAGATATTTTTGCAAAAATTCTCAGAGACAAAAGAGAGGAGGGCTGGAAGGTCCAGCTCATGACATGAAGCTCACCACAAAGAGTGGTGATGCAGTAAGAGAAATAACTATACTGAGAACTATCATAGCAATGTGAATGAATGAGGGAAGTAGAATGTCTGTCTAGAGTACAAGCTTGGGTGGGGTGGGAGGAGGAAGATTGGGACATTGGTGATGGGAATGTTGCACTGGTGAAGGGGGGTGTTCTTTGCATGACTGAAACCAAACTACAATCATTTTTGTAATCAAGATGTTTAAATAAAGATACTAATAAAAATTACTAATGGTTTGGGAGATTTACTGGGGAAGGAGAATGTTCTTGAAACATTTTTATGCATGTCTTTCTATCTTTGAATGATATTTTCTTTTTATTTTAATTACATAGTCTGAACTCACATATACATAGACAACTTATATATACTCAGTAGATATAACAGTTTATCACCCTCATTTTTTTAAATTGTTTAAATTATTTGTTTAAAATCATTTTAAAAAGGGAGTGGAAAACATTTAAAAATGTTCACTTGGGTTTTTCATTGTTTCCTTTTTGTTTACTAATAATATTCACATATATGAGCCACTGAAGTTAAAATACATGATAAAATAAGCAGTTTATTAAATGAACCACATTTTATGAATGCATACAATATTAAAATACTATTAAAAGCCTCCTAATCAAACATAAAAATATGTTTACTTTTATAATTTTTAAACATGCTCAATTACTATCATTTTGTAGATATTGTTAGATAATACAGCCAAATAATAGCTTCCCTGTGTCTAGGATATTTTAATTTCTGAAGTGCAAAATATCAGTAAGACATGTTTTTTTAGAGGTAACATAGAATAAGAAGCACAAGGACATCTTATAAATTCTTTGGTTTCTTCTCATACTACAAAAATAATCAAATAAGTATGAGAGGTTGCTAAGAGGAAAGTAAGAGATTAATTTATTAATAATATACCTCCTGTACATATGTGAGAAACCAATAAAGTTATGAATCCACTAAATATTCCTAGAATCCATCTTTGCATAGTTATTCTAACTACAGAGGGTATGAAAAAGAAAAAGAGGTCATTTAGGGAGTTGACTGCATGGCAAAGAAAGGTAAGTTTTGCCTTTTATATAGAATATATCTTCCTGCTTAAAAAAAGATATTTACTCATAAATCTCTCCTTGAAGGTTAACTGTATTTTGCCTTTAAGTCTCCTCTAGTAAAACTGACCTTTTGCCTAAAATTTATTTTGCAAACAACAGTTATTTGCTCTCCAAAACAGACAAAACAAAGTCAAATGATAATGTTGTACAATATATAATTCACAAAAAACATAAATTACAAATAATAAGTGTTATAAGACATAAAAAATGGAGAATAAATAGAGGTTATAATAAATTAATAAAGATTTGTATATCCCTATTTATTCATAGCAAATTAGAAGGCCACGGTTTAATAAAGTCCAAATGAAGAGAAGCTTCTTATGGGCAAATACTACCAAAATCTTCAATGCAGTGTTCTCTCAGTCTTTTAAAGTATAATACAAACCTTTCCATTTTCAGTATTATTCAGAAAGACATAGTTTCTATATTTCTTTCTGACTCTTAGAATAGGGGCATGTGACATAAATTTAAGAAAAGCCATGGAATTTAAAATAAGTATATATTTGGTATTTATAGAAGAGTTTTGTCTATCCTTGTAAAATGAGTTTTTATGTCACTCTGTTACTTTATTTAAAAATACTCCTCTGTTGTAGAGATGGAGCAGCTGACTTATGATTAGTTAGAGATTATTCAGATACAAGCTACAAGCTACAGATGGGTGAGAAGGCGATTGGAAATAGCTCTTCATCATCTATTCAAAGAACCATATTAGACTTAATATTTCACCTTGAGGATTCTAGTTGTAGAAATAAAATAAAACTTCTCTTTGTTCAAGATATGGTAATTGTGTTTCTGTTTCATGCATCCCAACATAATATTGCATTGGTAATAAGAGAGTTAGTTTTCCTAATGAGAATAGAAATGAGTTTTGATACATGAAATAAAGAGAAAGAATTGGCCAGAATGAATCCAAGTACTCTTGTGAGAGTCATATCTCTGGAAGAATATTTGACTTCCAATTTGTTCAAAAAGTACTTCAACTAGGGGCTGGAGAGATAGCACAGCGGTATAGCATGCTTGCACCCAGCTGATCCAGGGCCAACAGTGGTTTGAATTCCAGCATCCCATATGGTCCCCTGAACTTTCCAGGAGAGACTTATGAGTGCTTAGCCCGGAGTAACCCCTGAGAGCCACTGGGTGAGATCCAACCCCCCAAATACTTCAACTAGAACCTTTGTTATGAATATTCTTTATATTTATTTATTTTGATATATAGTCATTATTAGTGTCTATTTATAGTTTTTCTTTTTTTTGGTTTTTGGGCCACACCCGGTAACACTCAGGGGTTACTCCTGGCTATGTGCTCAGAAGTTGCTCTTGGCTTGGGGGACCATATGGGACACCGGGGGATCGAACCACGGTCCATCCAAGGCTAGCGCAGGCAAGGCAGGCACCTTACCTTTAGCGCCACCGCCCAGCCCCCAGTCTATTTATAGTTTAACTATAATAATCTGTCCTATGTAAGATCCCAGTGGAGGAAAATATACTTTAAAAATGGTTATTCTTTAGCTTTTATTTTTAACCTTAGTTGCTGTGATTAGTAAAATCTACCATCATATTTTTCCATTAATACCATTAAAATTAATTTAAGTGTCATTTAAATATATTTATTGTCAAATATATGTAGGCAGAAAAGGATATAAATCTTTCAGACACCCCTCAATATTCCATCCTGTGAATTATGCTTCCTCTCCATATAAGTAGTACTAAAAATTAATTCAGTGTTCTCAACCTCCACGTTTTATTTGGTCAGTTACATATTTCACATGATCACAGTAAATAGCATATTTATTGGTCTATCTACTTTCCTTAGGATAGGTCTTCTTTGCTGATGCTTGCTACTCATGGGATGGGAGTACCTTTGGATTGAAGCATCTTTTGGATTGGCTCCTTACCTACCTGTTCTCCACCTCAGGGTGTGGGCTTTGGGTTACCAAGCAAACCCTCAGGTCTCAGGGAGAAACATCTTGGGGTTTTGGTATTCCTCTACCGAACTTTCTGCTTGCTGGTCTTAGAGCTATGAGTGGAAAGCTTGCAGTGAAAGCCCCTGAATCGGTTTTATTTCCTTAACTTTGTGTAATTATTTCCTGTGTTGGCGTTTGCTTTCAGACCCATGTCAGTCCAATCCCCTGGGACTAGGCCACAAGGCTTCTGCTTACATATTTATTATTTTTTATCTCTGTATGGCTGTCATTTTTAGCATTTTTAGCAATAAGTGGACCTATCTATATATTGGCCAGTTACCTTAATTTTTTCTTAAATACCTAATTTATCTTAAATACCTTAATGTGTCTTAAATACCTCTTCAATGCACACACCTCTCATTTAGTGATTGAATCGCACTACATAGTCTATAAAACAGTACTACTGACTTTATTAGCTATGTTACATTTTCATTTACACTAATAAGGAGGACTGTTGAGTGTAGTGTCATGGCTCTTAGATTTTAGCTAACAGAAAATATACAAAATATTGAATGGGATAGAATATGACTAGTGCTACTTTGCTCTTGGCATCTATATAAACTTGCCATGTATTATTACATGTAATTATTACTTTCTCTGTCAAATAAATCACCTGGACAGTTTTTTCTTCAAGATGGAGTAGGGGACATACTTTTTCTAGAGAAAAGAGAAGTGAAAGTTCCTTTCTTAAGTCCACCATAATTTTTTTTCCTAAGTAGTGGAACACAATGGGCATTGCCTCCTCATAAACAAGCTTTAATTAAAGCCAGTATGTAGTACTCTATGAAAAGTTGGAGAGTGTGTTTTGCTATATGGGGAGTTATTATGCTCACAATCTTATACAGTCAGTCATTTTTTCCCAATGAAATTTTAACATCATCTCATAGGCTTATTGAGGGGGGGTCCACACCCAGCAGCACTCAGGGCTTTTGCCTCTACAATCAGAAATCGCCCCTGGCGGGCTCGGGGGACCATATGGGATGCCGGGATTTGAACCACCATCCTGCATGCAAGGAAAATGCCCTACCAACATGCTATCTCTCTGGCCCCATCTCATAGGCTTTTAATCAGTGAATAAACCCCGAACTTTCCATTTGGATAATAGTTCATCAGAATTTTATGGAAATGTGATAATTTTTACAAGTTAAGGAGGTATAAATATCAATGATGGCATAATCATTTCAGTTATAACAATATCACTTTGAGAAGTGTTCCCATTAAATATTATTCGTTAGGTCATTTCTTTTTTTTAAATATAATTTTTATTTTGATCATAGTGGTTTACATATTGTTGACAATAATATTATGGGCACATATTTACATAAAATCAGGGGTTTCCCATCAACGATTTATCCTCCCTACCCCTCCATGTTCGTCCTACCTCCCATATCCTCCTCCGGTCATTTCTTATTTTGTCTTGGCCATATTTACTTATCATTACAATAACTAGACTCATTTTCTCTCTGAAAATTCAGTTTGAAGGCTAATAGCACAAATAGTCCTAACTTTAAAGGCCATATTCTGCAGATATACATACAGTGGTGTTTCTGGTACTAGTAAATTTCTTAATGTCATGGTAGAAGAAAATTATTCTTGTTCTTTCCCAGGAATGTAATTATGGGGTAGATAAGCAAGTCACTTGTAACAAATACATCAAATTTAAACATCTGAGTTCCTACTGTATGAAAAAATTCTGGCATTTTAACTGCATTTATTATAGAATCAAGAATTTAAGTCTCATTAATCCAAATATCTGAACACTTAAAACTATCTGAAAACCTTATATTTCTTATATGCTACTAAATACTAAATTCAGAAATTTTGGTCATATACTGGCACATTCAACCTGATTCATATTAATAGTTGCTTCGTCCTGATATTATATTTGAGAATCAATGTCCATCCATTGTTAACATATTTCGGTAAATATAGATAAATCTTAACATTCTTTTTATGAAGTTGGTGTGTTTTCTGAACTTTATTATGTATTTTAATATGCTGATTCAAGTTATTACTCCATTGAAATAAATGAAGAATAAAACACCAGAGATATTGATATAAATTTTACCAGTTTTTTTATATCAGAATGAGAGTTTTAACAATTAGTTGGGATGTTAGGAGCATGCCAAGTATATTCTATTAGAGATTGACTCAATTTAGCAGTATGATAAAAATAAGATCTGATGGATGTTAAAAGAAATTGATACATCATTACAGGACAATTTATTTAGTTCTAAATAATCTATGTCTTCAAGAATAAAGGTGTTAACCACCCCAGACAAGGATAGAGTTGATATTTTGTTAGTGTTATATATAGTTATGTATATATACATACATATATATATATACAAGTTCTTATATATTCTAAGTTCTCAGACTAAGCTTACTCTTTGTTGCTTGTACATGCAAAGGAGAGTTGTAGAGAAAACAGAGACAGATATGCAATACTGAAGGACATGCTGGGATGGTCCTGGAAAAGTGAGAGCTGTAGAGGTCAGTACTGAAAAACATAATTCACACATAATAGTTGTTTGGACCCTGAATTCCTGCCAGACTAGTAATGTAGCCTTCAAGCTTCATCCGAGTTCCATTTGATCCTTGTGATATGAAGAATGGGCATGCGATGCACTTCACAAGACGGAGAAATGTCAGTTCTAATTTCTACAAATATTTCTAGGTTTATTTATATCTTTTATGGAAATGAATTTTCAAAGAAAAAAGTTCAATAAAAAAGTTGCACTGGGTTTGGGGAAGATAGTACAGGTGATAAGGTGCATGCCTTGCATATAGACAATCTGGTTCTAGTTTATGGAATTATACTGTGCCCCAGACATAACCAAGAGCAATACTGGAGTCCCCCAAGCACTGCTGGCGTAGGCCAGTTAATCTCAGCACTGCAAAAGCTAAACAGAACTACATGCTTGGAACCTCCCAATAAACCCCAGGATGAGTTGACAGAACCAAGAGAATTGCTTGACAACTCTTCTCCATTAACTGTAATTAGTTAAGTATTTGCAAGAAACAGCTGATTATGACACACACACACAAAAAAAAAAAATGGAAAGAGAGAGGAAGAAGACCCATAAAATAAATGGCAAACCTGAGTTGAGGTGTAAATGAACCGAGAATAAAATTGACTTGGGACACTGATTACGCAATGTATTTTGCATGGAGACCTCATTACAGATGGGAGTTTCATCGGTAAGGTGTGGTCAGAGAGAAAAACGTTGGTGTCCTTAATTCAGAGTCTTACCAGGGCCTTTGTTCCTGCTAACTTATCTCAAGAGGAGCCCAGCCCCCAGGTTTAGCCAAATCAATCTAAATCTTGAGGTTATAGAGATGTTAACGTCTTGAAATGAAATTGATTGATAAATATCATTTCCATTATCTTTGCCTCTACCTCTCTTCCCTATACTCTCTGCTTTCTCCACATCTAAATATACTTACTTCCATTGTCAATATCACACCTTTAAAAACCATTACTGTCATTTTAAATTGAGCCCTATGAAAAAACTTTGACTTTAACATGCACAAAATTTATCACTAGTAGGACAAAACATTGAGTGCGATGTTCAGAAGAAAACAGCAGGGCCGGAGAGATAACACAGTGGCGTTGCCTTGCAAGCAGCCAACCCAGGACCTAAGGTGGTTGGTTTGAATCCCGGTGTCCCATATGGTCCCCCGTGCCTGCCAGGAGCTATTTCTGAGCAGATAGTCAGGAGTAACCCCTGAGCACCGCCGCATGTGCCCCCCCCCCCAAATAAAAGAAGAAAAGAGCATCCTCAATCTCTAATGAAGTGGTCCTTTTAGGTTAAAAACCAAGATATCTACCCTATTGTCTAAGTCATAGCCTGTAATTTAAAGATTTATCTTTAGCATTTCCTGTAAACTTTATTCTTTTTTTTTAAATTTTTTTATTAATTTATTTAAACACCTTAATTACATACATGATTGTGTTTGGGTTTCAGTTATGTAAAGAACACCACCCATCACCAGTGCAACATTCCCATCACCAATGTCCCAAGTCTCCCTCCTCCCCACCCGACCCCCGCCTGTACTCCAGACAGGCTCTCCATTTTCCTCATACCTTCTCGTTATTAGGACAGTTCAAAATGTAGTTATTTCCCTAACTAAACTCATCACTCTTTGTGATGAGCTTCCTGAGGTGAGCTGGAACTTCCAGCTCTTTTCTCTTTTGTGTCTGAAAATTATTATTACAAGGGTGTCTTTCATTTTTCTTAAAACCCATAGATGAGTGAGACCATTCTGCGTTTTTCTCTCTCTCTCTCTCTGACTTATTTCACTCTGCATAATAGATTCCGTGTACATCCATGTATAGGAAAATTTCATGACTTCATCTCTCCTGACAGCTGCATAATATTCCATTGTGTATATGTACCACAGTTTCTTTAGCCATTCGTCTGTTGAAGGGCATCTTGGTTGTTTCCAGAGTCTTGCTATGGTAAATAGTGCTGCAATGAATATAGGTGTAAGGAAGGGGTTTTTGTATTGTATTTTTGTGTTCTTAGGGTATATTCCTAGGAGTGGTATAGCTGGATCGTATGGGAGCTTGATTTCCAGTTTTTGGAGGAATCTCCATGTTGTGTGAAATAAATAAAGATGGGGCTGGATGGCGATGGATGGAGGCCTTTGTGCTTAGGCCCCAGCCTCGTGGCTTTATCCCCCATCTAGCCGGCGAGTTCCAGGCCCAGGTAAAAGGCGGAAATCAGACTCATTCAGAAACAGGCATCAGGAAGCATTAACTTTATTCATGCCCTATCCACCACATGTGTGTGGCCTACTCATAACCTTTTAAGCATTCAGCCATTCTTGGCTAGCCCTGCGTCTTAACTCACTTCAGCCATCTTCCGGGCCAAAGGAAACGGCCAAAAAAGGGCCAAATTCCCTCGGTCCCAGCCTTATCTAACTTTTCCAAGACCCCTCCCAGGAATGGAAGGTCTTCCAGGTAAGGTCACACCTATTATCCGGTTCCCAAGACCCCTCCCAGAAATGGGTGGGTCTCAGGTACACCACATCTCCATATCGCTTTCCATAAAGGTTGAACTAGACGGCATTCCCAACAGCAGTGGATAAGAGTTCCTTTCTCTCCACATCCCCGCCAACACTGTTTATTCTCATTCTTTGTGATGTGTGCCATTCTCTGGGGTGTGAGGTGATATCTCATCGTTGTTTTGATTTGCATCTCCCTGATGATTAGTGATGTGGAACATTTTTTCATTGTCTTTTGGCCATGTGTATTGCTTCTTTGTCAAAGTGTTTGTTCATTTCTACTCCCCATTTTTTGATGGGGTTAGATGTTTTTATCTTGTAAAGTTCTGTCAGTGCCTTGTATATTTTGGAGATTAGCCCCTTATCTGATGGGTATTGGGTGAATAGTTTCTCCCACTCAGTGGGTGGCTCTTGTATCTTGGGCACTATTTCCTTTGAGATGCAGAAGCTTCTCAGCTTAATATATTCCCATCTGTTATTCTCTGCTTTCACATACTTGGAGAGAACAGTTTCCTCCTTGAAGATGCCTGTAATGTCCTGGAGTGTTTTGCCTATGTGCTATTCTATATATCTTATGGTTTGGGGGCTGATATCGAGGTCTTTAATCCATTTGGATTTTACCTTCATACATGATGTTAGCAGGGGGTCTAAGTTCAATTTTTTGCAAGTGACTATCTAATTGTGCCAACACCACTTGTTGAAGAGGCTTTCCCTGCTCCATTTAGGATTTCCTGCTCCTTTATCAAAAATTAGGTGGTTGTATGTCTGGGGAACATTTTCTGAGTATTCAAGACTATTCCACTGATCTGAGGACCTGTCCTTATTCCAATACCATGCTGTTTTGATAACTATTGCTTTGTAGTACAGTTTAAAGTTGGGGAAAGTAATTTCTCTCATATTCTTTTTCCCAATGATTGCTTTAGCTATTCGAGGGTGCTTATTGTTACAAATGAATTTCAAAAGTGTCTGATCCACTTCTTTGAAGAATGTCATGGGTATCTTTAGAGGGATAGCATTAAATCTGTATAATGCCTTGGGGAGTATTGCCATTTTGATTATGTTAATCCTGCCAATCCATGAGCAGGGTATGCGTTTTCATTTCTGTGTGTCCTCTCTTATTTCTTGGAGCAGAGTTTTATTGTTTTCCTTGTATAGGTCCTTCACATAATTAGTTAAGTTGATTCCAAGATATTTGAGTTTGTGTGGCACTATTGTGAATGGGGTTGTTTTCTTAATGTCCATTTCATCCTTATTACTATTGGTGTATAGAAAGGCCATTGATTTTTGTGTGTTAATTTTGTAGCCTGCCACATTGCTATATGAGTCTATTTTTTCTATAAGCTTCTTGATAGAGTCTTTAGGGTTTTCTAAGTAGAGTATCATGTCATCTGCAAACAGTGAGAGCTTGACTTCTTCCTTTCCTATCTGGATTCCCTTGATATCCTTTTCTTGCCTAATCACTATAGCAAGTACTTCCAGTGCTATGTTGAATAGGATTGGTGAGAGAGGACAGTCTTGTCTTGTGCCAGAATTTAGAGGGAAGGCTTTTAGTTTTTCTCCATTGAGGATAATATTTGCCATTGGCTTGTGGTAGATGGCCTTCACTATACTGAGAAAGGTTCCCTCCATTCCCAACTTGCTGAGAGTTTTGATCAAGAATGGGAGTTGGACCTTATCAAATGCATTCTCTGCATCTATTGATATGATCATGTGGTTTTTATTTTTCTTGTTATTGATGTTGTGTATTATGTTGATAGATTTACGGATGTTAAACCAGCTTTGCATTCCTGGGATGAAACCTACTTGATCGTAGTGGATGATCTTTTTAACGAGGCATTGAATCCTATTTGCCAGGATTTTGTTGAGGATCTTTGCATCTGCATTCATCAGTGATATTGGTCTGTAATTTTCTTTTTTGGTAGCATCTCTGTCTGGTTTAGGTATCAAGGTGATGTTGGCTTCATAAAAGCTATTTGGAAGTGTTTCTGTTTGTTCAATTTCATGAAAGAGTCTTGCCAAGATTGACAGTAGTTCCTCTTGGAAAGTTTGATAGAATTCATTAGTGAATCCATCTCGAACTGGGCTTTTGTTTTCGGCAGACATTTGATTACTGTTTTAATTTCATCAATGGTGATGGGGGTGTTTAAATATGCTACATCCTCTTCCTTCAACCGTGGAAGATTATAAGAGTCCAAGAATTTATCCATTTCTTCCAGGTTCTCATTTTTAGTGGCGTAGAGTTTTTCAAAGTAGTTTCTGATTACCCTTTGAATCTCTGTCATATCAGTAGTGATCTCTCCTTTTTCATTCCTGATACAAGTTATCAAGTGTCTCTCTCTCTCTTTCTTTGTTAGGTTTGCCAGTGGTCTATCATTCTTGTTTATTTTTTCAAAGAACCAACTTCTGCTTTCGTTGATCTTTCGGATTGTTTTTTGAGTTTCCACTTCGTTGATTTCTGCTCTCAGCTTTGTTATTTCCTTCTGTCTTCCTATTCTTGTGTCCTTTTGTTGAACATTTTCTAGTTCTATTAGCTGTGTCATTAAGCTACTCAGGTAAGCTCCTTCTTCCTTCCTGATGTGTGCTTGCAAAGGTATAAATTTTCCTCTCAGTACTGCTTTTGCTGTGTCCCATAAGTTCTGATAGTTTGTGTCTTTATTGTCATTTGTTTCCAGGAACCTTTTTCATTTCCTCCTTGATTTCATCTCGGACCCACTGGTTCTTGAGCATGAGGCTGTTTAACTTCCAGGTGTTAAAGTGTTTCTTCTGAGTCCCTTTGGAGTTCACAAATAATTTCAGAGCATTGTGGTCAGCGAAGGTAGTCTGCAAAATTTCTGTCCTCTTGATCTTATGGAGGTATGTTTTATGTGCCAGCATGTAGTCTATCCTGGAGAATGTCCATGTACATTGGAGAAGAATGTGTATCCAGGTTTCTGGGGATGGAGTGTCCTATATATATCCACTAGGCCTCTTTCTTCCATTTCTCTCCTCAGGTCTAGTATATTCTTGTTGGGTTTCAGTCTGGTTGACCTATCCAGTGATGACAAAGCCATTTAAGGTCCCCCACAATTATTGTGTTGTTGTTGATATTATTTTTCAGATTTGTCAACAGTTGTATTAAATATTTTGCTGGCCCCTCATTCGGTGCATATATGTTTAGGAGAGTGAATTCTTCCTGCTCTACGTATCCCTTGATTAATATAAAATGTCCGTCTTTGTCCCTTACAACCTTCCTGAGTATAAAGTTTGCATTATCTGATATTAGTATGGCCACTCCAGCTTTTTTATGGGTGTTGTTTGCTTGGATAATTTTTCTCCAGCCTTTTATTTTGAGTCTATGTTTGTTCTGACTATTCAGGTGTGTTTCTTGTAGGCAGCAGAAGGTTGGATTGAATTTTTTGATCCATTTAGCCACTCTGTGTCTCTTAACTGGTGCATTTAGTCCATTGACGTTGAGAGAAAGAATTGTCCTGGGATTTAACGCCATCTTTATTTCAAAATTTGGTGTGTCTTTTGGGTAGTCTTGTCTTAGATTAGGTCTTTCAGTTTTTCTCTTAACACTGGTTTTGTGTCTGTGAAGTTTCTGAGCTGTTTTTTGTCTGTGAAACCATGTATTCTTCCGTCAAACCGGAAAGTGAGTTTTGCTGGGTATAGTATTCTGGGGGAAGCATTCATTTCATTCAGTCTTGTCACAATATCCCACCACTGCTTTCTGGCATTTAGTGTTTCTGGTGACAGGTCTGCTGTAAATCTCAGGGAAGCTTGCTTGAACATGATTTCCCCTTTTGATCTTGCTGTTTTCAAAATTCTGTCTCTATCTGTGGGATTTGTCATTGTGTCTTGGGGTGGTTTTTCTGGGGTCTCTTTTGGTTGGTACTCTTCGGGCATGTAGGATCTGATCACATATATTTTTTAGCTCTGGAAGTTTCTCTTTAATGATGTTCTTGACCGTTGATTCTTCCTGGAAATTTTCTTCCTGGGTCTCTGGGACTCCAATGATTCTTAATTTGTTTCTGTTTATCTTATCATACACTTCTATTTTCATCTGTTCCCATTCTTTGACTAATTTTTCCATTGTCTGCTCATTTGCTTTAAGTTTTTTGTCCAATCTCTCCTGCTGTATGGAATTGTTATGTATCTCATCTTCCACAGCACCAAGTCTATTCTCAGCTTCTGATACCCTGTCCCAGAGCTTATCCATTTTGTCATTCACTTCGTTTACTGACTTTTTCAGGCCTGTTAGTTGACATGTTATTTCAGTTTGGAGTTTTGTGATTTCTGTCTTCATATTTTCTTGGTTCTTATTAGTGTTCTGTTCAACTCGATCCATGGTTTCTTGGAGTCCATTGAGCATCTTCCATATTGCTAGTCTAAAGTCCTTATCTGAGAGGTTGATTAGTTAGTTGGTCATTATCTGGTTCTCAGAATTGTCATCTTCATTCTCTATGTCTGATGCTGGCCTGCGTTGTTTCCCCATTGTCACACTAGTATTGTGGGTTTTTCTACGTGTTATGGTGTTATTCATTGTCTATATGATGCAGGCAGCACACTCCTCTGGCTCCTCCCTTTCTGGATGGGCTGACTTGCCTCTAAGGGAGGGGAGTCCTCCGTGGATGAAGCCTCACACTGGGTCAAATCTTAGGCCGGAGCATGCAACAGAGAAGACAGTCCAGAGAGAAATGTTTGCTTCTGTGATATAGCGCCGTTCTTAGTGTGATTTTTCCTTCTTGTTGCAATGGTGTTCTTTCCTTAGAAAGAGTGCAAGGCCGCGTAGCGAAGCTGTAGCCTCTTTTTGCCCCACTCGCAAGAGTTTCCCACAAGAGGACAGTAGACAGATATAGACAGGTCACACTCACAGTTTTTCACAGTTGGGCCCCACTGGGCCAGTGTACTTTCGTGGAGTTTCCCCGCCTGGTGTCACACACAGGGAGCTGGCTTTTGCAAAGCCTTGCCAGTTTTCATGCTCTGTAGTCCCTCCCTGAAAATGGCGTCTGGGCGAGCGAGGTTTCTGGAGCCTCTTTTTGCCCCACTCGCAAGAGTTTCACGCAAGAAGACAGTAGACAGACATAGACAGGTCACACTCACAGTTTTTCACAGTTGGGCCCCACTGGGCCGGTGTACTTTCGCAGATTTTCCCCGCCTGTTGTCACACACAGGGAACCGGCTTTTGCAAAGCCTTGCCGGTTTTCCTGTTAACTTTATTCTTTCTGTGTGTTTTGCTTTCTGATACATCTAAGAATATTTCATGAATATATTTTTGTCAGTGTCAGGAATAAAACATGTGTCACTTATGCAAAGCAAGAGTTCTACTGTTAGTTAAATTTTCTCTTAAATTTGTATTATGTTTGTCTGTTGTCCATTAATTAACATATAATTATTTCCAATAAATTATTTTATTCTAATAGGAATACTTCCTTATGTCTTGCCTTCTACGCACTCTAATTCCTAACATCTTACCTTGTAAGGCATCATTTTATGATGGAAATTGATTTATCATTGTCTTCAGTCAACCAACAGGGTTATATTTTATATAGGAAGAGAAATATCTCCGATTTCAAAATTAATGTGATTAAGGCACCTATTGAAGATTTTTATCTTCAATATTCTATTTCCTGAAAATAGATTTTCTATGATATAGAAAAGAACTTTTTGTTTTCGCAGTTATTATGTTGTTGATGAAGATAGTTAGATGTTAACACAACCTTTGTATGAATTAGGAGACTGAATATCAAGGAATTTCTTGCCACATAATATAAAATTGCAACATCAAAATGACAATATTCAAGAAATTTCTGATATGAGATTGGCACATACAAAAATCTTAGGAATACTTACTTGTAGGTATACTGTGGATCATGTCCTGCTCATATGAAATTACATTTGGCATTAACAATGTTCACATCACAAATGTTTTTCCAAATATATGGTCATCCAACAACCATGTAAGTTTTCATTTCCCATAATTTTACCAAAAAATAATAATCTTTTTCAATAGTTTTCAAAATTCCAATAATTTAGGTTTAAGTTACATTTTTTGACCATTTGAATAGCTACTATATTTTAACCAAGAAAACTCTATGGTGACAGTTATAAATTTACTAGCTATTTAGAGACATTTAGAATCCTTCAGATCAGTTTTGCTGTGGATAACTTTCTCTTGGGTTTTGGATCTAATCTCAAACAGCATCTGAGAAAGCAGATAGAAAATGTAGAGAGACATATGCATTTTCGTTTTTGATGATTGATTTGATGCCAACTCTATGAGTTGAACTCCATCCACCATCACCGTTGCCAGTTACATACATAAAATATCATGCCGGCAATGGATTTGAAAAGACCTGCCAAGTACAGTGTTGAAAACCCTAGAGATATTGATTTTACAGTTTCTTCAGTGATTCTACATCATGCTCCTTTACTTTCTGGCAATCTTTATAACTTTTACACTGACATAAATTGCCATAAAATAAGCATCCAGTACACCCCTCCCTTTCCTCCTCTAGAAATGGTTAAGGACGCTCCATTATTCTATTAACATGTTTGACCATTAATTCAGTTGATATCCCTGGGAATGACGAGGTGACTTTAAACTTGGAGGGCAATTTGTACTGCCCAGCAGATTTATTATTATCCTCTCTAGTGGAAAGCACATGAATTCATCTAAACATTTATTTTCCTTAATGCAATGCTATTTTTCTTTTTATGTTTTTTAAAGTAGATTTAGTGGCAGAATATTAGCAGCTGAGGATGCTAGAATTGTTGTCTGTGCAGCCTGACAGGCAGTTTGGTTCTCTCAATGTGGCTTCAGACACAGAGTGTTTCTCTTGGCTGTTATGAGGAATATGTATCATTTGAAAAATGCAGGGAGTGGCTAGTATATGTATATTCATTAGTCAGTTAGAAATTAGACTTTATCAGCAGTCCTCAAACAGTTGTCCGCAGGCACATGCTGTCAGCCGAGGACAGTCATCTAGCTCAGTGGCTTTTTTTAGCTGCCACTGCCTGTCCTGCTTAGTAAGACTCATACTGGGCCATAAGCCCTATGGAATGTGTGCTACACTCTCCAAGTCCTTGCCTTTGCTCTGTCTCTTTACTTCTCTCTATCACAGGCTAGGATCCTCAAACTGTGGCCCTCAGGCCACTATTGTTCATACTTTGTTTTTGCTCTTTCCTTTTTATCTATAGTCTGGCCTTCCAATGATCTGAGGGACAGTGAATTGACCCTCTGTTTACAAAGTTTGAGAACCTCTGCCTTAGATGAACAATGATCATCCAAGTCATTAAGATGGTTAGACATGCAGGATGGCTGCATAACTTAATACTTAATATTGATATTTTTATTTTTATTTTATAGCAATTTACCACAAACCTCATTTGCTAAAACAAGTCAAATTTATTACCAGCCACTTTTGTGAGGGTTCAAATACAGATACTCTTGTTCTAAAATCCAAGTATCAAAGAATTAGTTTAGGGGCCGAGCCATGGTAGAGTGAATAAGATGCTTGTCCTGCATGTGACTGACTGAAATTCAGTCTCAGGAAGTGCAAATGGTTCTGCTAATCTTGGCAGGAGTGTTTTTATGCAAATAACCTATCATGCTAATTAGTATTTTCTTTTGGGGGGAGGTTCTTGGCCCACCCAGTGATGCACAGGGGTTACTCCTGGCTATGTGCTCAGAAATTGTTCCTGGCTTGAGGGACCGTAAGGCACCCCGGGGATTGAACCCAGGTCCATCCTGGGTCAGCTGCATGCAAGGCAAGCTGCATGCTCCAGCGCCTGATTAATATTTTCTTACTTGAAATTTTCTTTGATATGTTACCTCACTACAATTTTGTTACTCAAAAATTCATGCAATTTCATAAAAAATATGAGATATTTTAGTTTTGTTTTACTTTTATTAATTTTGTTTATTTGGGGGGTAGGTTTGCAAACAGCAACACAATGAAGACTATGTGATGCCAAATATTGAATCAGAGTCAATAAAATGCAAGGCAAATGTCTTAATCCTTAGACTTTTTCTCTGAAAGATTGAAGGCCTAGTTATTTTGTCATTCATTATTCACCATCATTCAGTTTGTTTCAGTTTGGCTTTAACTTCCTCTGCTAGGTTAGAGATTTTTGAGAGGCAGGCTCTCATCTAGTCTTCCATCTGAGAAAAGCAATATGGGGTGGGGGAATAGATGCCAGAAACACCGTAGATTCATTATATAGCTAATTCAGAATAACATTTTGGTCATTGTGGGTTCAGAAACCCTGTACTTCTGTCAAATATTTGTGGACCCCAGAGAAAGTTTTATAACCCCAAAGGAGAAACTGGTGATTAATGTGAGCAAGTTCTTAAATCTTGTATCACTTTAGGAATAGTCTACTCTACATATTAGGTAGAACATTGTGGTTCACTCCCCAATTTTTTTTTTGTTTAGTTATTTATTTTTGAGAGGTTTTTGGGCCACACTTGGGGACACTCAGGAGTTACTCCTGGTATGTGCTAAAAATCATTCCTGGCTTGGGGGGCCATAAGGTGTTCTGGGGGATCAAACCATGGTCCATCCTAGGTTAGTGCATAGCAAGGCAAACACCCTACCTCTTGTGTCACTGCTCTGTCCTGTCTATTTATTTTTAACTCATCACTTCTTCTGCCCCATCTCTGACCTTTTCAGTACTTGCATCAATTGCCCTCTCCCCTCTAGTTCATTAAAGCCAGATCCAGTGTATTGCTATACACAGTCCAGCTCTGTGGTTATAACCCTGTAACAATATACCTCAACCGGTACTCTGCTCCTTTGCACTCTATCACTAGGGTTCTGTAGCCTGCCTCTCAGGGCCTATCGTCTCTTTGCTCTTTGTCCTTTTTGATGTTTCTTTGATTACAGGCATATGAATGAGAAATGCTGCCTCCCGCCCTCTTTCCGGGCTTAGGTGAGGGGTCCAAGGGAGTTTGCTGTATGTCCAGGTATCAGTAAAGCATCAAAAAAAGACATGTGTTCCCCTTATTTTGACTGTTACTATTCACACAGCTTAATCATTTCCATTATTATCTAACTGTTTATACCTCATAATATCAAGGTATTTGAAACAATCAGTGTTATCAATTTGATTACCTGGTACCCCTCTTATCAGCCCTCCACCTCTACCAAGTAGTCATGATCCACAATTGAAAAGACTGTTCTAAGGTATAGAGATAAACTTGAAAAACATCAAACATTTTCTGTAAGGCTGCGAAAAACCTTGATTGTGAGTATGTACAAAATTGGGGATAATTGCATAGTTCCTCTGCCATTCTCAACAGTGTCTCTCAAAGTTGAAAAGAACTTTGACTCTCATCACAATTGTGAATCATAATTAATGAGAAAGCTTTTCCCGACTTGCTTGAGAGTATTTCATGAACAATAAAAGTACACATCTTTGCAGTTCAATGTCTTTAGGTGAATGTTCATAGCCATGAATGAATAAATTAAAAAATAAACAATTATGTGTATTATATAAAACAAACTGTAAAATAAAATAATAATGTAAATGTTTTAAAAGATCCTGTGTCCCAATTATACCCCTTAAAATTTTAATTTAGTGAAATTTAGACCAGATATTGCCAAGACACATTATTAGTATCAGAAAGTAAACTGAAAGATTTACAAAATGATGAAATTTTTGCTATCTGTATAAGAGAAAGACAGATGAATTAGGAATTTGTGAACTTCTCATTTTAGGCAGAGAAGAGAACAAATTTCATACATAGGAAACCAAAAGCACATTCAATGAAATATGTTTTTTAAGGAAATATATTTATATGTCTTTTTGCATTTTCAGAGCCTTGCATAGTACCTGTTGTCTGTTTAAAAAGCAGGTTCCTTTTCCTTCTCCTTTTCCTTCCACTTTTTTCTTTTTTATTTTTTTTTCACTCTTGTGGATATTATTTGGTGATTTTTTTCTCCTTTTTTTAAGTAGTTGATACCAAATTTTTTCTTCTCTTTTCCTTAACCTTTTTATCTCCAACAGAATATCATAACTTGAATCATTCAGCCTCATAAATTGAGGGGGTAAAGGATGATACCAGGACCAGTCATATGAACATGTAGTGTAAACAAAAAATGACCAGACTGGATCACCAAACAGAATACATACCCAGCCTACAACAAGCTGTAAAGTGGAGACCAGTTACACTAGTATTCTGGGGGTGGGGGTGGGGGGGGGGGGTAAAGGAGAGAGATATGGGAGACATGCTGGGAACAGGAGTGGAGGGAGGACAACATTGGTGGTGGGAATGCCCTTCATTCATTGTCACCATGTACTGTAAATAATTCTGTGTAATAAATTTTAGTCACAATAAAAATGAAAAAAAAGTAGGTTCCAAATTACTTGAGACTGGCTGATGAAAGATTAAAAGTCAGTGATTCTGCTTATTCTAATGCTGAATCTCTTAAATCATATCTAGTACCCATATCTGAGATAATATCACTAAATTGAGCAGAAAAAAGAATGAAATCTCCAGAGTTAGTTGAGATTGGTTTTAAAAGAGGGGGCCAAGAATTTCAAATGACTTCGCAACAGTTCTGACTTTACCCCAAACTGACCTTCCTCGAGTAAGTGTTCCTTTTGAGACTTCAAAATGAACAGTTCCACACTTGATGCCAATGCAATGGAGACTGGAAGCAAAGTAGCTTCACATGCTTGAGCAAAATCCACAGACCATTTAATTAAAGGCAGATCTGGTGGGGTTATCCCCGGCAAAAGTGGATGAAGCAGAGCCCAGAACACTTGTATTTTCTAAGAGAGAAAAATTTCCTAGGGCAAGCTCCACTAAAAGTGAGTGTGCGGCACAGAAAACAATACTTTTAAAACGATCTCAGCCAAACAGACTCAAAAACTGCTTAGAGAATATGACTTATTTAAGACATTGTGAGCACTGACAGCTGACGTGGTCTCCCGTGATCTCTCACATTTTCTAGTCATTGTCTTTTTGGAGAGTTTGGGCACAGACACTAATGCTCAGGCATTTTGGTGCTTGCAGGCCACAAGGTGGTGGTTCAGCATGTGGCAGCATATAGTATCGGGGTGATTCCAGAGTTTTTGCATTTTGAAAACTATAACTTCAACTAGAAAATTCGTATAGAAACATTTATTTTCACTGTTATGTTCTAAATAAAAAGTGCTTAAGGTCAGAGATGAATACAGAGGAAAGGTGCTTGCTTTGTGTAAAGTCTCAGCCTGATCATTGTTTAAATCCCAGCAGCACCTGGGGTGTTTAAGTGTTTAAATGTTCCTGGTCATCTCGATAGGTCACTCTTTTTTTTTTTTTTTTTTTTTTTGAATTTCTGGACAACTTTATTTGTTTGATGCTGCCATTCCTAAAGGAAATTTCCAATTTATCAGACTGGACATATAACAAGAGCTTACTAAAACTTCTACTATTATATTAATGACTTGATTGGTGATACAATAATTTTCATAAATGAGCTTGCTACTGTAATTTTTTCTTTCTTTTTTATCTTACATTTTTTTTTTCATATTTTTTTTTATTTTAATTATGACAACAAAGATGTAAAGAAGAGGACAGGGTAAAGTTACAGTGGAAGCCCAATCACCCATAAACAGCATTCTCGGTAGTCCCATCGATGATGTCCCAGCCTTGAACTTTCAGCCAAAGAGCATTTAGAAAAACAAAACTGAACCCATGTACAGTACAATTACTTGTCCCTCAGATCCCCAGTTGTAGTACATACTATTTCTTAGCAGCACACAATATAATCTATAGACATTATACTTATGTAGCTCCTTAAACATTGAGGGCAAAGTACATTTCTCTAGTTCCATGTACATACTACCTAGTTTAAGTTAACCTCAAAAGTTTTAGTGGCTTGTTTTTCTTAAGGGTTGGAGTCAAGGGAACCTAGTAAAAAATGGTATTCAAGTGGCATTTGTTTGCATAGGCCCACCAAAACATAAGGGACATGGAAAGACAAATTATGGTCTAAATACAAGGAGACCCTAACCCTGAAGTTTCCTGGCACAGGATTGACTCTAGGCTCCAGGCAAATTAGTTTGTTCAATTCAAGTCATCCTCTGTAGTGGCAATACACCTCCATTCCTCACATAGTCTCTGTTGTTGGTATCATGCTTCTGTATTAAAGATCCTGGAGTCTGCATGTCCCATATTGCAGTCAGGATGGTGCATAGCATCCTCTCGTTTCACCTCCCACTTAAGGGGCACTAGAGAGAACCATGTCCTGTAGAGCAGGTCATTATTGCTATCAAGTCTTCTCGGTGGAAACGGAAGTCTCTTTATAAGAGGTCGATGTCAGACCCTTGGTAGTGTCTTTCCTGGTAGAGGACTGCTTCCCGCTGTTGTTCTAAAAGACCTTGGATGTTTCGTAGATAGCTTGCCTGGTTCCGGCGTGTATGGAGGATGCCCATTCTTCTGAAGCCTGTGCCAGTTCATTATATCAATGTTCAGGGTGTAAGGTACATTGTACTGAGATTTATTAGATAAGAACTTATCTGTATGTATTTTTTTTCCCATTTTAATGTGTCTATGCAAACAAGGATCAATGCCATGGGGCATTATTGGTGCATCTAAAGGCAATAGGGACAAGACCAGAAATTTCCATGACATAGTTCAATCATAGGCATCAAACTGAGGGACAGTTCCACCAACAATCCTTACTTAACAGCTTACAAAGAAAAGATAAGATGAAAAGTGAATAGAAACATCATGGTAGAAGAATATATACAGAGTTACATCAGTTAAAGAAAATACCCATAAAATATTCAAAAGATATGTGTTCAATTTGTGTCCTTCTAAATAGTTCTGGGATTTGTTAGATATGCTGTATGTCTTAGATTAGAGATAAGAACTATGTGTTACTGAAGTTAAAGAAGGGTAAATCGGGGGTACTGAAGGTTGGAAGGGGCTAGCGCCCCCGCGCGGTTTGCAAAATGTAGACTGGTATGAGATTACCAGTGACAAACTGATATAGCTGAGCCCCTCTCTGCCACCCACCAGATCCAGCTCCACCCCCTAAGCCCAACCCTAGGCCAGTGTCCCGGTCCGGCCTGGGGGTGGGGAAAAACCCAGAGTGCCCCGTCAGCTCCTCCCAGAAACCCACCTGGAGATCCGGAGGAATGGGGGAGAGGGAGGTCGTGTGACCCAATTGCGGACCCCCCTGACCCTGGGCTGGACTTAAAGGCCGCTGGCCCATGAGGGGGTCTGCCAGCTGGCCGTCCATGCCGGCTAAAATCTTGCTCCGGGAAGGGAGAGAGACCTCCCAAGCCCGAAGTTCATGGACTGGAGCCCCCCCCCCCCCCCCCGCCAGTGTCCTGGTCCTCGATAGGTCACTCTTGAGTACAGAATGAAGAATAGCCTCTGGACACTACCAAGTCTGGCACAGAAATAAAAGGAGAACATTGAAGAGGAGGAGGAGAAGAAAAGGAAGAGGAAGACGATAAAGAGGAAGGAGAAGAGAAGGAAGAAGAGAAGGAAGAGGAAGAGGAGGAGGAAACAGAAGAGAAAAAGGAGAAGCAGTAGAAAGAGAAGAAAGAAGAGGAGGAGGAAGAGGAGGAGGAGGTAGAGGGGGCAAAGAGGAGGAGGAAGAGATGGAGGAGAACTGGAATATCTTTACATTTGTGAAACAAACACAAGTATTCCTAAGTATATGGCTTTGTGGAAAATATAATTTATTATATATAAATTACATATATTATTATAATATTATTATATTATAATTTATTATATATAAAATGGAAAAATGGATACTTGTTTTTTAAAATACTTAAAATTTTATTATGTAGTTTTAAGTATTTTTCTAACATAATTCTATAAATTTCTTACAAATATGTTACCCAAAGAATTAAAGAAATGAAAAGTCGGAGCTAGAGAGACAGCACAGTGGGGAAGGTTTTTGCCTTGCATGTGGCCAAACCAGGTTGTTCCTCATCATTCCATATGTTTCCTGAGCCTGCCAGGAGTGATTTTTGAAAAAGGACTAATGCACGAACATCACTGGGTGGACCACAAAACAAAACCAACAAAAAAGAAAAGTACATCTTAATTACCCCTGTTACAGTATGAAAAACCTATACAACATTACCCTATATAATAAGCCTTAATATTTGGTGTCAAAAATGCAGGAAGAAGCTTGTGTTAAAATGCAATAGCAACAAATAAGAATGGCTCTATTTAAAAAGGAAGTCATATAGCATATATTTTGTGAGGGGAGTTGTAAAAACTATGGTGCTAAGCTCAGTTCTTAGTCCAGCTCTGCTAACAGAAAACATACTTAGCTATATTCTAGAGACTAAATATAAGTACCAAGGATTGAATCAGGGACAGGCAGCCAAAGGCAAAACAGGCACTTGAAGATCTGTCCTATATCTCTATTACATGAACATTTATTTTTTCTATTTTAAAGGATGTAGTTAAGTATTGATAAGGTTAAAACAAAATAACAGGAACTAGGAAGAAAGTCCAGTTGTATGGAGTGCATGTTTTGCATTCAGGAGCTGATTCCTATAAATATATATTCCTATATATAAGATCTCCACAGCATTGAGAGTAACCCCTACCTCACAATAATCTGCGGCCACAAAAATAAAAGAGAAAATTTTACTCCTACTCTAACCAATTCATTCATTTTTCTCGAAGCCAAACAACAAATATTTTATACATCTATTTCATAAAAAATCAATCATTCATCACTTTTCTTCTCAGCTATAGTTCTATGCACAAAGAAAATAATAAGTGTCCTGTTGAGACGAACTAGGACTTGTTACTCAGTGCCGATACGTGATCTTCCTATGGAAGTGTGGGCAGTTTTTCAGGGAAAAGGCCCAGCTGGAGAGAAGGCAAAAACAGTCTAGGCCAATAGAATCACTAAGGTAATAGTAATTACTATAAGTGGAATCCATACATCTGAGGATGTCAGCAGATTTGTATAGACAAAGTTGGACTGAAATTTAGAAAAATGGAACAGGCTTGC
This sequence comes from Suncus etruscus, assembly GCF_024139225.1. Classification (NCBI taxonomy): domain Eukaryota; kingdom Metazoa; phylum Chordata; class Mammalia; order Eulipotyphla; family Soricidae; genus Suncus; species Suncus etruscus. The sequence goes on from NC_064850.1 coordinate 169,070,375, forward strand.
TGGGATATGAAACAGTGTGAAAAAAACACAGCTATACTATCTTAAATCCATGTTTCCTGTTGGGGTTTCTTTCTTCATGAAAAACAAACAAACAAAAAATAAAGCAAGTCTTTTGGGGGATTTGAAGTCCACCTGGCAGTGCTTAAGAGTTATTCTGGCTCTACCAAGTGTTAACCCTCGAAAAGTGCTTTTGGGACCAGAGTTGAAGATTTGGACAGGGCACAGCTGGATATCAATCAGTCAAGGGTCTTGTCTTATCTGTTTGTCTTGAAGAAGCAGTTCTTACTAATAACCTGTCTAACTCGTGGATATTAGAACAAAGGTAACCCTCATCATATTTTCAGACATTTGTTTCTTATTGTTGTTGCTGCTTTTTATAAAAATAGAAAGTGCCAGAGATACTGTCTTTCTTATCTAGAATTCCGTGCAACATATCTACCTGCATTTTAGATCTATCACAGCATTCTAACAGGGAATCCAGGCACGACTTCAGGCCTACTTAGTTTCAGCAGTTGACAGGAATTGAAATGCTAATAATCTTTTTTTTCCCTGAATTCTTATAAAGATACAAATGAGTCACACAGCTGCAAATCATCTAATGGCAGGAAGAATCTCTGACAGCTTCATTTGAAGTTCCAAAGTTCCTGTTTTATGGCTTGTTTAATGTTTGGTAAAAGTGAGGCTGTTTAAATTAGAGAAACCTCATGGTAGAATATATTCTCCTGGTGTGTGACAAGTTTGATCCAAAAAGAGGAGAGAATTAAAAAAACTCAAAAAGAGGAGGAAACACACAGTTGTTCAAGTTTCTGAAAAGAAACCTTCACTTCTGTGTCTTGTCTTTTGTCTTGTTTGTTTGTTTAATTGCTTGCAGAGCATGCAGTTCTGTGCAGCACAAATGTTTTACTTCTATTTGCAACCATTAATTCAGCTATCCAGACTGACTTAAATCTGTCTTTAATATATGCAAATAAACTGCTGCAAATATTACACAAATATTTATTTATAAAGTATAGAAAGGTAACTAGTATACTATTCAAATTTACACTGAAAATGATTAAAACATAGAGTCCATAGGAACACTATGATTGTTGCTTATGGTTACATAAGGCACGCTGTGTAACAAGAAGGTTTTCTTTTTGTTCTGTGTTTTGTTTTGTTTTGCTTTTTTGGGGAAGTATGTTCTATCTGGTGATGCTCAAGGGTCACGATTCTTTCACAGGAATCACTCCTGGTGGCGCTCAGGGCACATATGGGGATCAAACCCAGATTAGCTTTGTGCAAAGCAAGCACCTTCCATGTTTTACATTCTCTCCAACTCCAACCAGAATACATGTTTTTAATTTCTATGTCTCAAAGATCCATGATTTCCTTTTGATGTTATTCTTATTTCTTCAATTCGAAGCCGACTCCCCAAAAAAGAGTCTATGTGCTAGTCAACTACCTAAACTCTGAGCCTCTTTCTTTTGATTTGGATAGATATTATGTTCTGAGTCATTGCAACATGTGATTAGATATGGTGTTACTCAAAATATTCATTTTACAGATAAGGTCATTAACTTTTAAAGTGGTGTTATCAAAGGGTCTTAGAACAATGGCTCACAACTATGTATAATTTTACTCTCCAATAAATATTGATATGGAGATTTTTTTGTTAGTCACAACTTGCTGGTCTGAAGAATTTGCGATAGAAAGAGACCAAGGAATCTATTAAAAATCCCATAAGAAAGGGCTGAAAGACAGTTTAGACATTACATTGCCTGATATACATATCTGAGCTAAGGTTTTAATCTTTGCACCATAAGCTCTCCTGAACATTGTGCCGGGAGTAGCTTTTTAAGAGTGGCAATATTTTAAAAAAATAAAATAAAGCATGCTATAATACACAAATATACCAGCAAAGCTTTAACAAAGTCAAAAAGTCAATAGCATTGAGATTGAGAAGCTGTAACTGTTGGAGAATCCTGGAGTTAATTGGCTTATTTGTTGGTAGATTAATTACTCTTCCTCTTTGGATTTCCCCAAAAGAAAAAATGTACCAAGAAAGATAAATTAGAGAGGCATTAGTGATCTGCCATGTACACAAGAATACATTCCAATGTATTATGGTAAGCATTGGTGTGGGTGTACCTATTTAAGACCCTAGACCCACCCATTTCGGGGAGGGGTCTTGGAAACCGGATAGTAGGTGTAACTTTACCTGTGAGCCCCTCCCATTCCTGGGAGGGGTCTGGAAAAAGGTAGATAAGGCATGGACCAAGGAAATTCGGGCCTTTTTGGCTTTTTGCCCCTTTTGGCTCTTTGCCCGTTCTGCGCTGCTGGGCGCTCTGGCTTTTGGGTTTCTGTGTTCTGGTCTTTGACCAGCATGGAGCCCAAAGGGAAGATGGCTGAAAGGAGTTTAGATGCAGGGCCAAGAATAACTAGTGCTTAAAAGGTTATGAGATAGGCCACACACATGTGGTGAATAGGGCATGAATAAAGTTGCTTCCTGAAGCCTGCCTGTGAGAGAGTCTTAATTACGCCGATTACCTGGGCCTGGAATTCGCCAGCTGGATGGGGATGAAGCCACGTGGCTGGGACCTAAGCACAAAGGCCTCCATCCATCGCCATCCAGCCCCATCGTTAATTATTTCATGCTACACATTGGTTAATGCCGCCTTTCTCTGGTTACCATCTTGTAACTAAAATGCATCTTATTATTCGGTTAAAATTTCGTTTCTATCTTTTAAGGGAACTCATGCCTAGGTTAGAAGATTTCTTCCAAATCACTTCACATGTTTCTCCTTTCTATACCTGTCCCATATCTTTGATCTTGATTGATACTCTGCCTGTACTCTCTAATGTGGTAAAGTCCCAGTACCTGCAGATGAATTGATTCTTAGCAGAGCACCAATAAGGAAAAAGCTCTGCAAGTAGCCTTATCACCCAAAGGTCTCATTTGAAATTGGCTGAATTCTGCAGTCTGGACTCCAGGGTCTCAGTAATGTAAATGGGCCCCAAACAAGCAGAACTGTCAGAGAGAGAAGTGCCTGTGTTGTATTTGTTATCCAGGAGTTGTAATTGCTGAAGAAGTTAATGAAATTGTCAGACCATTGATCAAAGGGGATCCCAAAGAACAAGAGGTAGATTTAATGAGCAGCTTACCTCTGTCTCCACGACGCAATATGCTTGCTATCCAAGGCCGGACACTCCTTTGTTCCAACCTTTTCTAACATGTCTGACTTACCAAAGAGAAAGTGGTCAGTTTTCCCTCTGATTGCTTTCCAACTTATGTCTCTGCTAAGTGCTTTCATTTAGCTTGTTCTACAAATCGCCCCTTTAAGGCTCATTCTAAATATGCTCTCAGAGTGAGTATGAACAGCAAGGAGATTGAATGTGCTGCATTAGGTGAGTCTAAAAAATACAGTGCGTTTCCCCCAATAATAATGTAGCTGAATAATCTTTAATATAGGTTTTTATTAAAATGACTCATATCTCACTCCAGGTCAATATGCTGTAGTACCTTCCCATTAAGAAGATATTATGTTCTTTTATTACATGCTACGAAACTCATTATTCTGCATTTATCTGCATTGAATTTTCTATCTATTAGCTCAGGTATTTAAGTGAGCTAATTCCTTTCCTACCTGAGGATTGTTTTTCAGGGATGACCTTTCCTCCCAATTTAGCATCATCTGCAAACCAGAACACTGTAGTGTAAGTAATGTGCTTGGAGTCATTTATTTAAGATCCTTAATAGCAGGATATCAAATATCATTTTTGGACCAAGGTGGTGCTGTCATGAGCTAAGCTGTGATTATATTCTTTAGCTCCTTTTCTATAACATAGAATCACTGGAATAAAAGGAAGAAAATACCTTGATTAAAAGAAAACCTCATTTTAAATAGATATTTCTTCCACTTGACTCCTTTCTAATGCAATGTCCTCCAAGATGAATCTCAGATCCCTTCTGGCAACAGGGCAGGTAACTATTCACTTTACAACCCGAGGTCACCAAGATAGACATCATTTAGACCCAGAAAATTGATGCAATTAATTCCAGGCTTCTTCTTCAGGATCCCCTGAACTGGTAAGTGTGGGTCAGAGAATTAAGGGCAGAGTTAGGAAAAAAGGAAGTGATACTGCAAATAATCTATAAGAATATCCCAAGCTATAACTGCAAGATAATGCTTCACCATTAGGGAGTTTGAAATGGTTTTATTTTTTAAATTTGCATTTAAAATCATATGATTCTCTCTTATCAGATCATGGGAACAACTAGATCTTTTTGACTGACCTTCCCTGCTCTGAACACTTTTTTGTACCATACATTACTCTACAAGAAGGTAAGTACTCAAAGATTCTTATAACATTAAGCAAACTTAAGCAAGAAAGGAGTTAGCAAAAGTAAATGAACCCAAATTGTTTATGTAAACTCTAGAATTACTGCTTCAAAACATAAAGATAATGAATGCACTCTATATTATGAGAGGACTGAATAAGTGACTTACTGCCACCCTCGTAAGTATAGACATTTAAAGCAGGTGTGCAAATTTATTAAAATTTCTTTAGGACAAATCTATTTCCTGCTTTCCAATTTACAGACAGAAATTGGTAGATTCTTTTGCAGCTTTCAGACTAGTGGATTTTAGCTATAACTTTAGTCATAGATGATAGAGATATGTAGATTTTCAGTTTTTCAGGTCTTCATTCATCTACCAACAATGATGGGCCAGTGTCTTCCAGCCCTGGAAACTTTCTTGATTTTTTCCTCCATCACAATTCTTTAACATCTAAAGTGAATTTTTTTCTGCTTTTAAGAGCTCGTGTGACTGAATTGAATCTACTGGATAATCCAAGATAATCTCCTCATCTCAAAATCTATAACCTTAATTACATCTGCAAAGTCCCTTTAATATTGTAATATATTCACAGGCTACAGAAATTGCTACATAGACATTTAGAAGTCATTATTTAGCCTACCATAGGACCTTTGTGTATTTAATCAGGACGAAATTTGCAAATTAAAGGATTTAAATCTTATCATTGTCTCAAGAGTTACTCTTCAATTATTATTATATTTTCATGACCATGTTTGACCTAGGCATGCTGATTTTTAATTATAGCCCTAAATAGCTTTTATGGGTTTTACTATGTGAATATTAAATGATTGTTGCTAAATTAGTGATATTATCCTTATATATGCAGGATAATATGTTTTATTCAGCCATACATTTTTTTCCTGCTACATCATTAACATCACTGTCAATTCCTCTGTCTTGAATGGTATTAACCAGATTAATCCAAAATTACTGCTGTTTGTTTATAACATTTTACATGTATATTTCTGAGTAAAATAGCTAGAAATCTAATTCCAGTAGTTAATGTATGTTTCTTTTGTGTTTTTGTTTGGGGGCCACACTTTGCAGTGCTCAGGACTTACTCTGGTTCTGTGATCAAAGGTCAATTCTTAAGACATTCCAGGAGTTATATAAACCCTATACTATCTCCCCACTCCAGTTAAAGGGAAGGAGTCAACAGTCAAAAATTCTGATCTTAAGATTTTCTTTCTTGCAAAGCTCTAGGTCAGGGGTCTTCAAACTTTTTAAAGTGGGGGCTGGATTATGGTCCCTTAGAGAGCTGGAGGGCCGGACTATATGAGCTACCAATTCCTACTCACACTGCACATATCTTATATAAATAAAATGAAAACTATTTATAAATAAACAGATCACGCGCCAGTATTTCAATGGGAACTGTGGGCCTGCTTTTGGCTAATGAGATGGTCAATGTCTGGTTCCATATTTGTCACTGCCAGCCGTAACAAGTGATGCAAGTGGGCATCAGTTAATCTTGATCTGGTTGGAGTTTTCAGGTGTTTCATTCTTGAAAAAGTCTGTTCACAGGCATAAGTGCTACCAAAGATGGTGACCATTTTGAGTGCATGGTTCCTGATATTTGGATATACACTGAGTGCATATGCTGGCAGGTATCTTGGCAACCAAACAGCGCTCACTGCTGGTGGGCCGGATCAGACTCCTCTACGGGCTGCATGTGGCCCGTGGGCCATAGTTTGAAGACCCCTGCTCTAGGTGATAATGACCTTTTCCTTTTAATACCCAAGTGGTCATAATTTGTGTATTGAGCAATGAGGACAAATTTCTCTAGAATCTAAGTATTCTTAAATATAGTATTCTACAATAATGTGCAGATCTCTGAGACATACTGGTGAAGACAAATGATTATTATGCTAAATTTATTGATATTAATTGTGTTTAATTTCCTCTCTAAACTGTCTCTGGAGAAAAAAGGTATAAGAAATTGGGGTATACTCATTATTGTGTTTTGTGTTGTGCATCACCTTTTCCACTTGGGCACTTGGGGAGAAATATGCTCTTAGTATTCCATTGAATTATCAATACAATCACAATCTCTGATAAACATTTTTGTTGTTTTGTTTGTTTGCTGGTTTGTTTTTTGTTTTGTTTTTTCTTGTGGGATACCCTGACCATGGACTGAAATATTGTATCTTTTAGGTGGCAAAAGAAATAAAGCATTAAGGTTATTATCATCTGATTTCAAGATTAAGAAATTTTCTCTATACATGTGGACCAAATGTTATATGGTTATTATAAATAAAAATAGGAAGGAATAAGTTTCAGGGTATGAAATGTAAGCAATATTTATGTACCTATTGTTGTCTTTAGACAAGGAAGTCTTCAAAGGGCAGAAAATGAATGTAGGAAACTGAAATTTGATAAAAGTAACAAAATAAATTCTATCACTGAGACTTGCAAAAAAAAATGGCTCTGTCAAAGCTTTATTTTTTTCTTTCATATGACCAAATTATAATTCTTGATCCCCAGGAATAATAGATAAAATATTTTATCTCACTCTAAATTTGTGTATATTTGTAGTATCCAGGAGAAAATAATACAAGTTACAAATAAAAAAATAATATGTCTTTAAATTGAACCTGTTTTATAGTGAAATATTATTATTAATCTATTTTTTTCAATCACTAAACATGTTGAGATTATCCAAAGTTTAACATACATCTGTGTTAAATATATCGGGCCTAAAATGTGTACATAATGTCAAAATATTGACAAATATTTAGCCAAACAAAAAAAGATATGAAAGTGTTGACTAATCAGTCTTTTGAATGTACTGTCAATAATAGATTCTCTGTTACCAATGAAGAGGCTTTGCTCCTAAAATACTTCTTTTTTTCTATTAAAAAAAAAAAAGAAATAAAAAGAGTCCTAAAAAGCCTGCCTTGACTCATTGCCTTGTGTAGAAATACTGTTCCCTATTTCATACCCTACATGTACTCCTTTGTTCTTCTAAAATACATGTGTCAATGGCCCTTGGGCAGGCCCCCAGCTTGCTGTATATCAGACCCCAGGGGGTATGAGGTCAAGATCATTCTACTATGACACAAAGTAGGATGAATGGAAATGGCCATGAGGGACACACACATTGAGAGGGGCTGGATCTTGTGCATTCTTTCTTTCCTCTTGCTTTAAGTAAATGACACACTTGATCATTGTGTGTGTGTGTGTGTGTGTGTGTGTGTGTGATGTTCTCAATGACCTTTGCTAGATGTCATTTAAATGCCTTTTAACTTGGATACATATTTTGGCTATTTACAGTGGTAAAACAAAGACAATGATTGTAATATCAGTTCATTTACTTATATGATTTTGCATGCCTCAGAATAAATAGTCTGAACATTTTCAGATAGTTTACTTTCTTGAATTCATTTAAAATATTCTTTAATTTTTTTTTAGTTCTAGTAAGATACAATGCTGCTAAAATTAGTCCTCTAAATATCAAAATTTATTATTATCTCCAATACTATTTTTACCACAAATGTCATTGAGTTCAGTTTCTTAAGAATATTTTGGTCATCTTTATGATCAGGTTAACATAAATAAAAATATTCTCTGTTTTAAAATAAATTTCTAAAATTCCATATATATGCATATGTCTATGGCTGTGGTAAAGATAAATACTTTAATTACTTTGTTGGTACAATATTATTCTTTACTGGATTGTAAATAAAAACCATATTCTCAAATATATATTTTACACACAAACTATTTTATGTACTAAATTATAGCTGTTGAACTTCTCAGTTAACAAGATCTATGTCATTTGTGTGTGTGTGTGTGTGTGTGTGTGTGTGTGTGTGTGTGTGTGTGTGCTGGTATTTTTTGTTTTATTCTGTTTTGTTTTGGGGGGCTACATTCAGAGGTGCTCAGGGCTTACTCCTGGTTTTGCTCTTAGAAATCACTTCTAGCAGGCTTGAGGGAGCATATGGGATGTCAGAAATCGAACCTAGGTCTGTCCGAGGTTGAATGCAAGCAAGTCAGATGCCCTACCGCTCTGGTATCTCTCTGGCCCCATACACTTGAGTTCTGCACTCAGGAAACACTACTGGCTTGCTCAGGGGACCATTTGCAATGCCAGTGATCATGACCAAAGCTGGATCATGCACCTACAAGGCAAATGCCCTACTGGCTAACCTATCATTGACAGCTACATTTTTAGTCTCTTTGGACATCCAACTCCCAAGACTGTTGCATAATATCATCCCAAAGGATATTGATAATGGGAACAAATAAGGCCATAGAGTGTTCTTTGTTACTTACCTGGGGCAGAAAGGAATAAAAGTAAAATGAAAATGTCTACCATTTTACTTAATATTCTCTGCAATCAAACAGGGAGCATCAAATTTATCCTATTTTATAGATGAACTATGAAAACCCATGTGAGAGTAGCTTCCACTTTAAACATGCGCACAAAGACAGAGGGCTGTGATTGGTATATGGAATTTTCCTAATTCTAAATTAATGTATTTTTCTCCTAGATCCCTAGATTCCCTGAGACAATATGCATGCTGTAGAAAGGGATATTAGCAGCTTAATTTTTTCAGGTACAATTCTGTATATTAGAAAACCATATAAAATTTTAAGTTGTATTTGATTTTTATAATCAAGTCACATTTATATTCTAAACTTCAGATTTATCTTCCATTAAAAATTAGAAAAGGTTATATTTTATTAGCAGTGTATAAATAACCTGTAATATTGTGTGACAAGCAATTATATATACATATATAAGATTATAGTTTATGGGTAAATTTGATATTCTAAATTTTATTAGGCTGTGTTCCTGTGTTTCTTATTGCTTGCTTATTTATTGCCTATATTTTCCTTTATTTCTTATACTTGTTAATCTGTGGCTCATTAAGATAACACTTCAGTGACAAAATGCTTTGAAAGTAAATACAGTATGAACAGTGAACAGTGTGACCGGAAGAACAATATAATCTCCTGTAATCCCCTTTGCTTAGACCTGAGGTGCTAGTGTGGTATCTAAAATGAAAAACTGACTTTTGTCCTCAGTATTCATGAGGACTCACGTTGTTTCTTCTATAGAAGAGTGACATATGTTTAAACTATTCTTAAAGCAGAATGGGTTGCAATCATTCTGGTAATGAAGTTTCCAAAGCCAGTGTTTTGATGATTTCTTGAGAGAATTGAGACCCATTTAGTCCAGATCATTTTGCATGATTTAGAACCTGTTCCAAATATATATGTTCTATCAAAACAAGCGTGCTGAAAATCTAACAATTCATTTAATGGAATAAAAGAAAATACTAAGGATTTCACCTTTTTACCTCATTGTTAATGCCACAGATAATTCTAACTCAGTTTTGGTCATTGGAAAGTGATTATTCTCTTTCTTTCAAGTTTTAGAGAATAGGAAATTTTCTCAGACTTCTTGCCTTTTGCTGTTTAAAACTTCATTCTGTTTCTCTGTTAAATCCAACCTGTTTGAAGAATAAAGCTGCATTTTTATATTTCCTCCATTGTAAGATTTTACTTTAATAGAATCCCACAAATGAGAAAAATTTACTTCTACCCATACAGGATCAAATTGCTAGCCACAGATCCTAGGAACTTCAAAATGTATCTGCTATTTTGGATACAAAACAGTTACCTGTTTTTATTGGTTCTAAGACAAAAATATATCTACATAATAATGTTGTGTGGAAGGTCATTATTGATGCCTTATATTATATTACACACTTTCTTTTTGAAGAATTGTTAAACTTTAGAAGTTGGAAAAGTTGGGACAATTCTTCTATCATTCACTAAAAAAAATCATTTTTAATAATGCTCAAACCCTCAAAGCTCTATCTTCAATGATGGCCCAGGGTAGGATAAAAAACTACAACCCAGTGCTATTTGGCATTGCAAAAAAGAAGTAAATGTAAGACATAAAGCTTGTCTACAATTTTCTTGACTTTATGCTACTTATAATATGTCATAGATACACTTATAACAATACAAAATGCAGCAATGCAAATAAATAAAAAACCAATACAACAAAGCTTAGTTACTTGAATGTGGCATTAAATATTGGAAGTTAGATTTAAAGGTATAAAAATACAGAATAAGAAAAAAGAGTAAATAAAATCATTTGCAGATGGTTTTCCTTTAAAAGCAGAAGATGAGTAAAATCTCTTTCTAGGGTCTTAAATAATTTAAATTCTATCAAACACATATTTCCCCCTGTAACAGGTTCACACCATTTTCACAACACTGTAAGCTGTTACTTTCTTTGGCTTTGGCTTTTCTGCACTCCCTGAGGATGTTCTCTGATGATTATTTCTTTCTGTCTTTATTTTGTTTCTTTCTATTTTTTCTAACCCCCTCCTGTTCCCCGAGGAAGTATGAAGCCATAATGCTGAAGCACTGCTAAATGCAATAAGGCAAAAATCATCACTGCTTGATGGCACCAGAGTGCCAGTGCTTTGGATAAAGAATTATCCCACTAAAGCAGCATGAGCCAGCCACAAGGAAAAGAAGAAAACAATCCACAAACGCAGGGCATATTTATTTTTTATGATCCCCAAAACCTTTATTTAAAAAAGATAAAATGGGAATCATTCGATGAATATATTTGAAGGCAGGAATCTCACAGGCACTTTGGAGCAGCCGTACTTTTGTGGACTGATTCTTGGCATTCATTTTGTGTGGCAAGGGGGGGAAGTATGTCCACCAACGACAAGCCTGAAGTCGACTCCTACTTCGGGGGCTGGGGAGGTAGCACAGGGGTCAGGGCCATGTCCCCTTGCATGCTCAAGATGCTGATACTACACAAATCTACTCTCCTGTACTACTGAGGTGACTTTCCAAATGTTCTAGGCTTAAACAGTAAGATGGAAAACTGAACCTTATGCCTGGTTTTCAAGTATCTGGGAGGATGACCCCTGAGGCCCCCAACACTAGTGAGTTCCATACTCTCAGTATGCCACCTCTTTAAATTCATTGTTTGTTAAAAATCATGGTAGAAAACTGGAAACTTAAAATAAATAAGTTTAAGGATTTAAAAACTGTAAAAGAAAATATTTTCTCCTAAAGTTTCAATAATGGATTATTAATACAAAATAAAGTACATTGTATTGTTTTATTCTGTATGCTATAAGCAAATATAAATACAGATAACATTTTATATTAGCTTTACTTGTTACATAAGAATTTCCCACATGGAGAGAGATAGATGCAGAATAGTCTCACTCATCTATGGTTTTTAAGAAAAATAAAAGACATTCTTGCAATAATTTTCAGAGACAAAAGAGAGGAGGGCTGGAGTTCTAGCTCACCACGAAGAGTGATGAGTGCAGTTGGAGAAATAACTACATTGAGAGCTATCACAACAATGTGAATGAATGAGGGAAGTAGGAAGCCTGTCTAGAGTACAGGTGGGGGGGAGGGGGGAGGAGGCAGATTGGGGACATTGTGATGGGACTGTTGCATTGGTGAAGGGAGTGTTTTTTACATGACTGAATCCCAATCACAATCATGTTTGTAATTCTGTTAATTAAAAAAGAAAGTATTGGCATTCTAGTTGCTCTGTATAAATATGCCTTTTAAAATAAATTTAAATAATTATTTCTTTATTTAGGCAGGAGAGATATTGCACAAATAGTACACATGTATTAAATCTGGTCAACTCTGATTTATTCTTTGTGCCACATATAGTCTTCTGATCGATGTCAGGGCTCACTCCTAAACACATAGCCAGAAATAGCTCCTGAGAATCACCAAGTGGGACCCATCTCCTTCTCCTCCAAAATAAGGAATTCTTTCCTTTCAAAACAAAAAGAAAAAGAAAAAAGAATTTCTCTCATTATTCAAATTGCTTTGTTCTTACCTTTTTCCAAAGCCAAACCAATAATTCTGGACTATTGATTTAATTATTGTAGTTGGGTTTCAGTCATGTAAAGAACATCCCCCTTTACCAGGAGTGGTTTCTGAGTGCAGAGCCAAGAGTAACCCCAAGCGCTAGGTATACCCCAGAACAGCAACAAAAATGACATTTGTATATATAAAGGAATGTTTATTAAATTTTTTAGAGCTTATCACCAGTCTAGTTATTTTTCTCAAATTAGGAGACTGTAAGTTTAATAACGTCAATCTTAGTCAACAAATTGAAAGCTCTATTAATTATTTTTTTCCAATACTTTAAATCATAAACCAAATTTCCCCGTACTAAATACAAATTATGTAACAATTTCTATGCACTATAAAAGTTTTCTTACTATTTTACTACTGAATGTTTAGCTACTAAGAGTAGATGTTAGAGACATCTATAGATAACAAGGCCTGCAAAGACTCTCATTTTATTGAATAGCTAGCTATATGAATTGCTTTTTTTATAGTATGGCATTTTTTTTTCTTTTCTGTCAAGATTGCACTCAAAAGAGTTCTTTTGGCAATGGATTACTAAATAATTAATATCTTAAACAGAATAAAGAGTAGGGGAGTTTTTGTTTAATTCAGTGTTCTGTATTATGATCACAGAATTCTAAAGATAAGAGGAGTCTTATTTTTTTTTTCACAATAATGATGCAATTTAATGGAAGGAAAAGACTGGAAACCAAACTTGTTTTCTGTGCTTGCCATTAGACATTTACTTTCTAACTGACAAATTTCTAAGAATACTTTTGTTTTTGATTTTGTTTTTGGGTCACACCAAAATCTCCTGGCTCTGCCTTCAGAAATAGCTCCTGACTCCTGGCAGGCTTAGGGGACCATAAAGGATGCCAGAGATAGAGACCAGGCCTGTCCTGGGTCAGCCACATGCAAAGCAAATGCCCTATTACTAGAGCCTCCTGAGCAATACATTTGTGAACCCTTTTGTATCAAAAGTTATTTGACATCAGGTGTATGCTAATAGCATTATTCCATAGCTTCAATTGTTCCCTTTTTTTGGTCTGTTTTTATTTGCGGCTACAGCTGATGGTACTGGGGGCTTATTCTTCTCTCAATAATCATGGATCACACTTCGTAATCCCTGATAGTATAGGAAAACGATATTATTTTAGTGTCTGGGATCAGATGGAATCTAGGTTGGTGTGTGCAAGTTCAGAACTCTACTTGCTATACTATTCCTATGCTATGCTATACTATACTATACTATACTATACTATACTATACTATACTATACTATACTATACTATACTATACTATACTATACTATACTATACTATACTATACTATACTATACTATACTATACTATACTATACTATACTATACTATACTATACTATACTATACTATTCTATTCTATTCTATACTATACTATACTATACTATACTATACTATACTATACTATACTATACTATACTATACTATACTATACTATACTATACTATACTATTTGCTCTAGCCACTGACCTATTTTTAATGAAACAAAGCTTTTATTGAAATGTATTTAAAATAATGTGAGAAGCAAAAAGAAAGTGGTAAAATACATATTTGAGTAAGAAACAGGTTTTTCCAGGGTGTTAAAAGGCAAGCAAAGAAATAGAAAATAAGAAGATAGGGGCAGAGAAGATGGACTTGAATAGAAAGCCTGGACACTGATTCTTGATTAGTATTTGATTAATGTGAGGAAAAATAATTTTAAAAGTGAGCATTGCCTTTCTTACAGTTCTTAATAAGTCCCATAAGGGAAATAGAGGCGGGTTTATTATGAAAACTCAGAAGAACAGCAGTTATATTCTACTGCCGGATCACTTGGCCTCTGCTGTCATACACTTCCAACTTATCTGTGATTTTTTATTGGTGAACTCATTTCTTCTCACTCCTTTGGATATATGCCAAAGGATCCAGATCTTAAATATATGCGAGTCCATATTCAATGAGTAGGTATATCTTCTTTGAATATATTTCAGTTGTATATTCAAATGATGACATACTTAGAATTTTATAATATCCATATTTAGTTCATCATATCTTTATTTTCTGCGCTTATGACTTTTCTTTTAACAAGTATCACTGTGCTTGTATTAACCATATTTTGTGGGTTGTGGAAGACCTGGCAATGTTCAGATTTTACTCTTAGCTTTGTACTCAGAAATTACTTTGTTGGTGCTCAGACCAAATGGGATGCCCCAAATCAAGCCTAAATCCACCAGATGTAAGGCTGCTTGTACTATCTCTCCAACCATGAGTGTTGTCCTAATTAGCCCTGTTTCATTCTTCCTATCTTCATTCCCACTCTCTTACCCTTTATACAATCAACTTTATCCGCGAGGATTTGGGCAACTGCTATGTTGGTGAACACATGGAGATTTAGTCTGACTCGGAAAGTATTTTTCCTTCCCTCTCCCCTTACCCTTCTCTTCTTTCTGACGATTTTTAATTATACCCTTTTGTTATAAATAATTCAATTAGTAAGCAGGTGTCTTTAATGTACTTATTTCTATTACATAAAATACATATATTTTTAAAAATCTATAGTATATAGAAAGTTTTGTTTCTTATAGACATCGTGTGTATGGTGGTTTTGTGGGACTGACCTCTTAAACTGTAAAATATGCTTCTAACTTTGGATAGTGTTGTTGTAAAAGTTGAATTGTAGAATACCTGTGTGATATAGAGAATTATTGATGGATCTGGTCTGTTTTCCTCCATTACAAACAAACAATGGATTTCAGACTCAATTATCTTTCAACTTCATTACCTAACCCTCAAAATGATAAGAGAAAATCTTACTCATTTTTTCAGAAATATCTAACAAAATATCTTTTCTAGAAATTCCTCAGACCACCCACCAAACAATGATGCTTCAATAAGTATCATGGTATTCCACCTCGTTTTTATGCAAATAGTTATTTATCCAATTTGTAGCTATTCTGTGTTGCAATCTAAATACTGTTCTACTTTCATTCAGTTATAAAAGTTATGTGGATAGGACTGAATATGATAGGTTTTCATCTCTGTGTCCTTAGTAACAAGACTTATAGAGTAAGGCATTGGTCATGTTTAAAATAATCATATATGATTTTCAGAATTATTTGTCATTGAAATTGAGCATGGAAAGATAGATGATTATGAAAACTGAAACCTAAGGGTATAGAGGAGCAAATCCCCAGGAGGAACAAGCATCGGTAAGATCCGGGAGGCAGAAGCATGCAGTTTGTGGCCATCTGTGTGTGTGACCCTGAAAAAAGTCCTGAGGGGAAAAATCACAGCTGATTTTTCACTGTCACAAACGTATTTTCTTCCAGAGGAAAGAGATTTTCTCATTATTTTTGTAGCTAAAATAGCTTTCCTGCTTTTGTGCAAGCGGTTTCATGCCCAGCTTTTAAGGATTGAGAAGTGCCCAACAGAAGTTGGCCGTGACTTGAGAATCCCACCGCAGCTACACTTCGCTTAACTTGAATGCCTATGTCCAGTTTCTTCTTCCTCTCCAACTCGGGGTGCTCGCCAGCCACAGCCTTCCTGTGCATCGGCATTCTTGAACTACAGCGGAGAGCAAGCAGCCCGACAGCTGCTGCTTCACGGCTCTCAAACTCCTGCAGCAGCTGAGGGTGATCAGCGCTGCGGTAGCAGACGGAGGTCGCTCTCGGAGATTTTGCTGTGGGAGCAGCTGGGAATTTATCAGTTTGGGAAAATTCGGATTGAAAGGAGGGGAATGGTCAGCGCTGCTCACGGGGCAGATGCGGTCTTTGTTGTCTTCTCCTTGTGTCTCCAGTCTAGAGCACAAAGAATATGCATTTTGCATGATTTACTATAATTAAAAAAACTATTTAGTTTCAAAGCTACAGATGTTAGTTTTTCATCTTTTTGAAGAGTCAGCAATATCACTTCCTTTTGTAAAACATATAGTACATTTGCTTCCAGAGGTTGGTTACATTAATTTTTTTTCATTTTCAAAGGACAAATCAGAACCATAGAATATGAGTAGTATAACATACTTTTAGCAAGATATCATTACTAAGAAAGACAGTGTTCATATTAAAGGGTCTTGTCAGTGCAGAGTTCTGTTTGTGATAAAGATATAATAAAACACTTATCTTAATGAAAAATTAAAGAAATTCTTAAAAATCACACTTCAATTTTATTGTATGTATTTTTAAAGATAGATATCATTCCAGAGCATATCTGAGGTTACCCAATACAATGAAATACACTGGGGTCAGGCTATATATAGTATATATAGTATAAATATATATGTAGTATCTATATAGTATATATATAGTATAAATAACATAGTATAAATATGAAGGAGGCAGATTTAATGTCTCAAGATGTCCTGGAGAAAATATCTTGATCTTAATTCAATGTAATAACGTTGAATAGAAGCTAAGAAGCTTCTATTAGGGTTCTGTTCAAGATGATGGCAAACATATCCCCATGAAACTCATTTCCCAAGATACAACTGACTTTTTTGCTGTATTTTGTAAATCAGTCTTCTGAACAAGTATCACATGTTACTATAAAGGAATTATGCTCTAAAAATTCAATTTTGTTCTTTGCTCAATTACTTTCCCTGAACTGCAGGACTTGTTCTGCATACAGTAAAACTGATTTGTATGAAAGGCTTTTTTTTTTGGGGGGGGGGGGCACAACCGATGATGCTCAGGGATTACTCCTGGCTATGTGCTCAGAAGTTGCTCCTGGCTTTGATGCTGGGGGATCGAACCGCGGACCGTCCTAGGTTTGCATGTGCAAGGCAGACACCCTACCACTTGCACCACCGCTCCAGCCCCGTTTGAGAGGCTTCTGTAGTCTAAAAAAATGTCTGCCATCGTGGCTGTTGATGATATGTACAGAAAGCCTGGCTGGCACTGGTGCATTAAGGGCCTTGCAAGCATAGTTTTCTATGCTGTCACAAACATAGATACTTGAAGTACACTGTGGACCTGCGTCAATGTTTTCTTCCCCACCAGATTACCACTGATGAACTTGAACCTAATCAAGTTCTTTCAATTCTTATTATCTCTGCAATCATATTAGACTGAAAATATTTTAATAAAACATATTTTAATCCTGATTGTCCAAATAACTTGTAGGGATAGTCGATAATTGCAATTATCACAAGCAATTGCATTACCGTGTTGATATTTTTTATCAGTTAGATGATAAATATAGAAGCATTTACTGATGTGTCACTCATATTGGCATCATATTTTTTCATTGTGCTAGGCCTCCATTGCGGTCAAACTATTATTTTCATTTTTAGAATCTTGTAATTTTTTGCTAAGAGCTTTGTCAAAAAGATATATAATTTTACCTGGACATTTCAAGATAATATAGAAAGAACTCATGGCTTTGTTTTGTCTTGTTTTTGTGTTCCTATCTTCATTTCACTTCTCAAATACTGCTAGAGAGAAAGAAAAGAATGCCTTGGGCTGTTACCTGGTTGGTCAAATGATAGCCACTTATAAGACAGGCACTCACATGCTAATCACCTCAAATAACCTAGGTGTCTCAAAGACAATGGGGAGACATTTAGACTTCAAATAAAGGAGAAAAGTGTGATTCTATACCAAATAGAATAGTTTTTATAGGGCAATACAGGCAGTTGTATTGGCTGGGAAAGCTGCTTCTTGATATAGATACTAGTTGAAGAAAAAAAAATTGAGGGGTTTTCAGCCACACCCATTTGATGCTCAGTTACTGCTGGCTAAGTGCTCAGAAATCGCCCCTGGCTTGGGGGGACAACATGGGACACCGGGGGATCGAACCACGGTCCTTCCTTGGCTAGCGCTTGCAAGGCAGACACCTTACCTCTAGTGCCACCTGGCCAGCCCCTGTTGAATTTAATATATTTTTATATAAATTTAATATATTTTTCTGTAAGTTTTTACAATAAAAGTTTTCATATATGAACTATGGATAGTTTGATAGGACATTTCAAAAGTGGAATATCATAAAATTTAGTGAATGCACCCTAAAATATACCTATAGGCAGGTCGCCATATGTGTTTCTTTTGTGCATATAAAAAATGAGACAGTATTGGGGAGTTCTGGTGATGGCAGTTTCTTTTTTTATTAATATCTTTATTTAAACACCTTTATTACAAATATTCTTGGACTTGGATTTTAGTCATGTAAAGAACACCCCACTTCACCAGTGTAGTGATGGCATTTTCATTGGACTTGTTGGGCCATTTTCTGAGTGTGAAATGAGAAATTTAAAAAAAATTCTTAGAATAAGTTTGCCTATGCAATATCTTTAAGATATTTTTAGTAGATATATTCAGTAGGCTACTCAAGGAAAATGTCTCAAAGATGTTTTCACTGATGTCATACCATTGCCAAAGAATACCTAAATAAAAATAAACAAATGGTATAGCATTAAAATAATGATTTGCATAATTAATAAAGCTTTGGATAAAATAAAAAGTACCCTATTGAATGGTATATGATATCTGCACACAATATAGCAAATAAGAACTAATAATACCCAGAATATCTAATATAGCCATAAAGCTCAGAAATAAAAAGACCAACAAATCCATCAAAATATGCAGAAGGGAGATGAACATATACTTCCAAGAAGAGGACATACAAGTGGCCAGAAATTATGTGAAACAGTATTGGCACATCTTATCAGAAAAATTTAAATCAAAATGACAAGTTTTTTTCTCACCAGTGAGATTAGTATACATCATGAACATGGGATCAACAAGTGATGTCAAGGGCATGGCATAATAAAGGAAAGCACAACCATACCAGTAAGGATGTTTTCAAGTTCAGTCATTAAGGAAAACAGCACAAAGTCTTCAAAAAACCTAAGAATAGAGTCCTTATACTACAGCAATTCTACTTTTTAAATAACTCCTTCTCAAACACAAAGAAATAAATTTAAAATATAAGTGGCTCCTGTACACAATGGAACACAATGCAGTCATGAGGAAACATGGAATCGTGGAGTTGGCTGCAACCTGGGTAGAACTACTAGGTATCATGTTAAGTAAATTACATCAAATAGAGAAAGAGAAAAACTATATGCTGTTACTCATCTGTAATTAAGCATATAATAACAAGGTAAAAGAATGAAAGTATTTAATAATGGAAAGTCCTTATTCTCAGATTATAGAAATAAGAATGCCAAGGAAGAAAAAGTGGAATGGAGAAAATTAAGAGGTCATCTAGAGATAATATAATGAAATAGTGAAGGGTATTTTATATTTTAGCAGTTTAAAGGAAAATAGTTATGCATATCATGAGTCAAAACTATCAAAAGCCTGTGACTCAAAGTATGATAGATGAATAAATAATAAGTAAGTACAGTAAGGAGGTAGAGGGAGAGTAAGGAATCCTAGCTATCTGATGGAATATTTGAAACACGAAATGCTTGAAAATGGTATTAACATCTGCAAATAACAGACCTGAATAAAAATAATATTAATAACAAAAGGAGATAGATTTGAAACTATTTGAAGCTAAGTTTTAAAAATAGGATGGATGTTGTGTTTCCTGTTAACAAATCCAATAAATCAACAGATTACTTTGGTTAAATTCTTTTTAGCATAATGCAACACTTTAACATTTCATGTCAAGTCCCTCAAGTAACTATTCAGTTTCATTATACTTTCACACAAACTGCTATTAAAATAAAGGTAAGATATTATCACTTATGAGACAATCCATATAAACAATTCAACATAGTTGAGGAAAACATTTAGCCATTATGTAGTCAAATTTGATGGAAAACTTTAGTGACAAAATCTATTGTGTGAAACATACCTCATCCCTTATATTTCTTCACTTATGTTCAATTATATGCATTTATCATATTTTTCTGTTATATTAAAGCTAAATCATCCAAATTATATGTATTTGAGGAATATCAAGGATTAAAGGAAATATATAAGAAGTGGAATTGAAGTAGGCAGACAGGGGGAATGAGGCAATGACTTCTCTGGAAATAAAAAATAAACAAAATAAAGAAGTACTTGGTCACTAACACTAAGGTACCCCAAACCCACTATGTGGACACAGGGAGTGAAGCTTTTAAGTCTTAGTTCAAGTTCAGGTTCAGAGAAAACCGAACCTTTTCTAGAGAGAAGTTCAGGTAGAACAAAAGTCTATGACAACATGAAAGTTAACCTTCAAAAGTTCACACCTCTTCACCTGACAATATTTCAGCAAGGTTCTTATCTACTTAGGAACACTCAAGTGGGAATAGTTTAAGAGAAAAAAACATATTCAGCAACTTTTTGAAGACAAGTGAGGTTTCTCAATTCTAGAAGTTGTCCACATTTAAACCTCTGGGATGAAAACCTTCCTTTTAATTTTTGGGCTATCCTCAAATATCTTAAGAAGCCCAAAATGTCTCCTGAACATATTACTCTCTTTTTTGCTCCTCATAGTTTCAAAATAAAAGTGTCTCACTTCACAATCAATCCATCTCCTTATGAATTTTATTTCTTTGAGGGAAGGTGACAACCCTGAATCGAAACAGCTTAGAAGTTAGGATTGATTTTGTTTTAACAGCAGAGAACACTTTCTGACACCCATCTAAATTCTATTATTCCCTGAGAAATCAAAATCAATTGGTGGTGATCAATTCATATTGTATGTAGATTAATATGGTTGATGTGACCTACAGATATGAGGGCAAAATTTATTTGTCCCAACTTTTCCAGTCACTCCTCTCTATGACCAAACCAAGATGATTTCTACCTCATGTATCACTTCTTAAGTCACTTGCAACTAGTATTAGGCTTTATGAAGAATACCTTATTCCAGAAAAGATATTAGTAATATCAATATGGTTTTGTAATTAATCACCTGATACACCAAAGCTTTGAATTTGATATTTTATTCTGAAATTGTCTTAATATTCCTCATATTTGATTCTTATATACACAGGAATTTGATATAATTTTATAGTATGTGTCTATTTTGAACACTTATCTTGAATTTTTTTCTTTTTTATATATTTATTTAAGCACCTTGATTACAAATTTTATTGTAGTTGGGTTTCAGTCATGTAAAGAACATCCCCCTTCACCAGTACAACATTCCCATCACCAATGTCCCAAGTCTCCCTCCTCCCCACTCCACCCCACCTGTACTCTAGACAGGCTTTCCACTTCCATCATTCATTCACATTGTTATGATAGTTCTAAGTGTAGTTATTTCTCTAACTATACTCATTACTCTGTGGTGAGCTTCATGTTGTGAGCTGGACCTTCCAGCCTTTCTCTCT
The DNA here is from genome assembly GCF_024139225.1 of Suncus etruscus. Taxonomy (NCBI): domain Eukaryota; kingdom Metazoa; phylum Chordata; class Mammalia; order Eulipotyphla; family Soricidae; genus Suncus; species Suncus etruscus. The sequence continues at coordinate 169,091,885 of NC_064850.1, forward strand.
TTCATCTCTGAGAATTACTGCTCAAATGTCTTTTATTTTTCTTAAAACCCATAGATGAGTGACACAATTCTGCATCTATCTCTCTCCCTTTAGCTTATTTCATTCAGCATAATATATTTCATGTACATCCATGTATAGAAAAATTTCTTGACTTCATCTCTCCTGAAACTTGAATAATATTATATTGTTTATATGTACTACTCTTTCTTTAGCCATTCATCTATTGAAGGGCATCTTGGTTGTTTCCAGAGTCTGGCTATTGTAAATAGCGCTGCAATGAATATAGATGTGAGGAAGGGATTTTCGTATTGTATTTTTGTATTGCATTTAGGATATATCCCTAGGAGTGGTATAGCTGGATCATCTGGGAGCTCTATTTCCAGTTTCTGGAGGAATCTCCATATTCGCTTTCCATAAAGTTTGGACTAGACGGCATTCCCACCAGCAGTGAAAAAGAGTTCCTTTCTCTCCACATCCCGGCCAGCACTGCTTGTTCTCATTCTTTGTGATGTGCGACAATCTCTGTGGCATGAGTTGCTACCTCACAGTTGTTTTTATTTGATTCTCCCTGATGATTAATGATGTGGAGCAATTTTTCAAGTGCCTTTTGGCCATTTGTATTTCTTTGTTAACAAAGTATTCATTTCTTCTCCCCATTTTTTGATGTGATTAGATGTATTTTTCTTGTAAAGTTCTGTCAGTGCCTTGTATATTTTGGAGATTAGCCCCTTATCTGATGGGTATTGGGTGAATAGTTTCTCCCACTCAGTAGGTGGCTCTTGTATCCTGGGCACTGTATTCTTTGAGGTGCAGAAGCTTCTCAGCTTAATATATTTTCATCTTTTCTTCTCTGCTTCCACTTGTTTGGAGAGTGCTGTTTCCTCCTTAAAGATGCCTTTAGTCTCAAAGTCATGGAGTGTTTTACCTACGTGTCATTTTATATACCTTATGGTTTCAGGTCTGATATAAAAGTCTTTAATCCATTTTATTTTATCTTCATGCATGGTGTTAGCTGAAGGTATGAATTTGCTTTTTTTGCAAGTGACTCACCAGTTGTGCCAACACCACTTGTTGAAGAGGGTTTCCTTGACCCATTTAGGATTTCTTGCTCCTTTATCAAAAATTAGATGATTGTATGTCTGGGGAACATTCTCTGAGTACTCAAGCATATTCCACTGATCTGAGGGTCTTCAAATATTTGTTGTCACACGGATATCCTGAAAAAAAAAATGACCTATCTCACTTTCTGGGTCGCTCTTCACTGTAGCACTAAAACATTTCCTATCATATTTACAATATCAATTTATACAATTAGCATGTGCCTTTTCAAAATTATCTTCAATGGTTTCCTAGTATTTATCTGTACATTTAGTTTTGTATAATTATCAATTTCTAAATTCATATCAGATATTCTTATTTTTTTATTTCAACGTCAACTGTCCTAATTTTAATCTTATCATACCTATATTACTGAGGTAACTTCTCAGTTAATTTTGGCTCTGGTTCCTATTCACCTTTCCACAGTAAATATAAAATTATGCACAATATCTTCCCACACACATAGGTTCACATAGACACACTATTTTCTTGCTGTCAATGGATAAATCCTATAATCAACTTGAACCACATATATTGCCTCTGAAATTTTAGTTTTTGACTTGAGAATTTTACACATAGATTATTTTTGTAGTTGTTTCAAAAGTTTTATATTTGTTTCAAGATTTATTTTTGTTTGATCTACAGTTAAATTAATATTTTATTCAGGATCAAATATATTTTTATTATCAACATAATACACAAAAAATTACAAAAATATATAATCATCAAATCAAGAAAAATATTAGAAAATTTTACAAGCGAAAATTTTAAAGATTAATAGTCATCCTGTTCAATTAAAGTAGATATTCTATATGAACAAAGGAGTCCCATTAGCAACAAAACTTAAAAATAATAAGTTAGGCAGTCATATTAATTAACCTTCTTGGATCACTAAGAAAACATCAATGAATTTATTTCATTTATCTTAATTATCAAGATGAGAGACAGTTTCACCCAGGTTACTTTTGCATAGCAACCACTATTATGTAGGTTCCATACAATAAAATAAAATGGGAATGAAGCTTGTTGCCTCTACTTCCACAAAATTTTGAGAAAATTTGCCTTAGGCAAAATGTTATCTAACCTGTAATTTTTAAAGGAAAATTAATCATTTTCTTAATTTCAACTTTACCCACCTCCAGCCCATCTTGCAATGTAGAGGGAAATTTCTAGCCTGGTGTTTGTGCCAGAAACCTTGTTGGTCTTGTATTAATGAGAAATATTGTCTCCTTGGGTTATGTACCATTTGATTCTACTTAACATGTGCCAACACCCCAGTAGCACAATGGACATAAATTAACTATGCACAGACCAGAGGCCCCTGCACAGCTCCTGGAGAAGAGCACAACATTTCCTGGCAATAGGAGTTACAGGACCAAGTACATGATTTTGACTCCTATGTACAAGAAGTTAAAACTCTATTCTTGCTGCCTTTTTTTGATTCAGCCATCACGCTGCCTTGTTTTCTTCCTTTTGCTCAAGCATAAGCTCCTTCTCCACATTCCCAAGCTCTTTCAATCTTTGATAACAAAAGTGTTCTGACCTCTTTTAAATTTATATTTCTGAACAGGAAAAGAATCTGTATGTCAGTAACAAAGTAGCAAGCATCTTACAGTTTACCTGTACACTTCCAATTGAAAATAAATGAACATTCTGTGTGCAGCTTGAAGGTATCTTAGTGACCAATTTAGTCAGTAGCATTGATGACTCAATCAGCTGAGCCATAAGGCAGCTGCAGATCTGGATAATGCACAAAATGCTCAATTTGTTGGCCATATGTAGACATAGACTTTGTGATGAATAAGCAAGACGAAAGCAAGCCTTTTCTTATATGAGGAATGCACATGAATGTTGATGAGTTCTAAGATCTCAACTTTGCTGACTTGGGAAAGCAGAAAAGGAAGTTTCCCCTCCCCCAAGTCCTTTTTTTTTACTGAAAAAAGCATGCAAACTTTCACAAAGTTGCATTTGTCTAGTGATCTAATTTATTCATACATTTTAAGGACAAAAGCCATTCAGTTTATTGAGTTCTAGAATCAGTAAATTTATTACTTAAGATTTGTACATGGAAAATGTGGCTAATGGAGACAATTCACTACTGCAGAAGGTCAATTGGACACATTAATGGCTGATTCTTTAAAGCATGAAGGATCATTTTAGGGCTCACATTACTATTTGTAATTAAATAGACAGGTAAGCGTTAAAAGGGTAAACAACTTTTATTCCCCTAGGCATTAACTAATGATCAGAAGGACCAGGAAGTCAGCCTACATTAACTACTTATCTGTCCCAAGCCCTTTGACTCCTGATCTGAGAAAATAAATTTATTTCTGTGTGCCCTCTAGCAGTCTTTAGTCTAGGTGGCCTTGGTCCTTGACTGGCCCACTGAATGCCAAGCATGCTGTGAACAGCTGTGTTCCAGCTGTGTCATGGCCAAAAGGAGAGTCTTTTTTGCAGATTCTAGGCAGAAATTCAAAATGCGTAAAGTACACTTTTAATGTTCTTCTAACCTTAATTTTACATTCATCTTCCCTGTTCCTGTCAGGGTAACTAGAATTACATGGTCCTTCCCTCCCTCCTGACTGCCACTTCATTAGAGTTTATGCCTAGAGAGTTCTCCCAAAACACCATCACAAAGGCAAGTGAGTCTTCTCAGCATTTCCTTATTACAACTATTCTAGTCTTTGGATACTTTTTTATTGAATATTTGTCAGTAATCATTAATCTAGTATAGTACAGAGATAGCTGTATTTAATAAGGTCTCTAATTGTTGGGTCTTTTGCTTGTTTGTTTTTGGGTCATACCCAGCAGTGTTCAGGTCTTACTCCTGGTTTTGTGCTCAGGGATTATTTCTGATGGTGCTCAAAGGATTATATATGATCTAAGGATCAAAACTGGGTTAAATGCAGGCAAGGAAAGCACTTTATTTGCTGTGCTCTTCGTTCCCTCTAATTCAATTTTAATTTGAAAACATTTGTGGGCATTTTCGGTAACATGGAAGGGGATGGAAATGTTTTGGCTAGGCGATTGTTGAGACTTCTAATCATTTCATTTTTGTGACTATGGTAATTTGCTCAAAAACTTTCCACTAAAACAGAACAAAAAATATAACACCATAAACTTTTTCTAACATGTCTCAATATCTCTTTCCTTAGTAAGTGTTCCCTAAATATTTCAACTCACAATGATTCTGTCCTTGAGATTACAAAGAGAAATAAATGGTAAGTCCAATAATACTAACTGCAGTAGAGGCATACAGGTTTCATTGGCCCTGGATTTTAATGATGTACTTTCTGATTACAAAATTCTCCCACTTTAGGCCCCTGGAATGTTTGAACATTTTTGTTTCTAACTTCTTTTATGTTTTGTGCTCTTGTTTTCATTTTTTTTCCATTTCTCCCAGGGCTTTACATATGTGAGGTTTGACCTCATGATTTTACCACTAGCCTTGATTCTACTATTATTTTCCATGGTTTCCAATGAATACTATGCAAAAAATAAGTTCTAAATTCTCAAAGACATATTGGTTAGAGAAAACAAAGACTAGCTCCAGACCTTTTAAGCACAAAGAAGGATGCTTAACCTCAGCTTCTATGAATCCTAATCAGTATGTTTAATAATGCTTAAAAACTATTTTCTGGCCAACTCACATAGCTGAAAGACATTGATGAAATGATATCCAATTTAGAATCCATCTCTTTGAGGAGAGTGACTATCTAGACACATAACTGGAAGGATATGCAAATGATGAGTTTGGGGTGGAATATTTGAGTGAAAAAGTAAGCAGCTTTAGGAAGGATGCCAGGAATAGAAAGCTACAAAAATGATTAAAAATTAGGAGATGCTCCACATCACTAATCATCAGGGAGATGCAAATCAAAACAACTATGAGGTACCATCACACACCACAGAGATTGGTGTACATCACAAAGAATGAGAACAAGCAGTGCTGGCAGAGATGTGGAGAGAAAGGAACTCTTATTCACTGCTGGTGGGAATGGGGTCTCAAACTCAATTTACCTGCAGGCAGCAGAGGTAAAGTCAGGGTGATCCTTGAGTGCAAAGTCAGTAGTAAGCCTTGAACATTGGGGTGTGTGACCCAAACAACTAAAACAAAACAAAACAAAAATAAAATTCCTCTAGGGCAGGGCCACAAAATGTTGTAGGAGGGCTGTTTCCGGCCTGCGGGCCACGAGTTTGGCGGAGTTCAACCTTTATGGAAAGCGATATGGAGGTTCCTCCAAAACTGGAAATTGAGCTCCCAGACAATCCAGCTATACCACTCCTAGGAATATACCCTAGGAACACAAAAATACAATACAAAAATCCCTTGCTCACACCTATATTCATTAAAGTACTATTTACAAAAGCCAGACTCTGAAAACAACCAAGATTTCCTTCAACAGATGAATTGCTAAAGAAAGGTGATACATATATACAATATAATATTATGCATCTGTCAGGAGAGATGAAATCATGAAATTTTCCTATACATGCATGTATATGGAATCTATTATGCTGAGTGAAATAGGTTAGAGGGAGAGAGAGACACACAGAATAGTCTCACTCATCTATGGGTTTAAGAAAAATAAAAGACATTCTTGCAATAATTGTTAGAGACAAAAGAGAGGTGTGCTGGAAGTTTCAGCTCACTACATAAGGCTCTCCATAAAGCAGGGGGTCTCAAACTCAATTTACCTGGGGGCCGCAGGAGGCAGTTGGGGTGAGGCAGGGCTGCATAAGGGATTTCACAAAAAAAAAAGTCCTCAAACGTCATTATTAACAGTTTTAATTATTTCTTCTGAACATGAATAGAACATTGAGTGAAGATCATGAACAGTTCTTCTGAACATGGCATCTTTTGCCTATTCCTTGCTGCCAGAGACTTGACAGTGCTTCTTCTCACAAATCTGAACCACATTTGGCTTTAGAGAGGAAGCAGTTGAGACACTCAGTATGGCTTGAAGATGATCATCATTAAGTCTAGGCCTTAACTTTGACTTATTGATTCAATGTGGAGAATAACTTTTCACAGAAATATGCACTCCCAAAAAGGCACATGGTGTGCTTGAACATTCGGGAAAGCTCAGGGAAGCTGGGGGGCAATTCTCTCAAAAACTGCCCATGCATGGCTGCTTTTCCACTAATCTCCCTGAACTTGGGTTTGAGGTCAGAGTTGCATTGCAGGTCAATGAGCTCCATTTGAAGCACAGCAGGGGCATCATGCACATCAAAGGAAAAAGGGGTCCACAAAAGTTTGGAAAGTGGCTCTGTGCTTTTTGAAGTCTGCAAATCTGTGATCAAATTCCTTCTCTAGCTTAAAAATAACATCAACATATTTCTCACCACTGAATGGTATGCCTGCATCCACAAGTTCCTTGCATGCTGCGAAATGGCAAAGGTTTGTTTGAGAGAGCTGGAATTTCCATAACACAAGTTTTGTGGAGAATGCTCTCAGGTTGTCATAGGCAGCACTGATAAGCTGCCCCAGGCATTGTAACATCTTGTTTAGTACATTCAGCTTATGTGTGATGTCAACAAGAAAAGCTAAGTCCATGAGCCATTTGTGATCACTCAACTCAGAAACAGCATTTCCATCCTTCTCCATGAAGGCTTTCACTTCTACTCTCAACTCAAAAAATCTTTTCAGGACATTTCCCCTGCTGAGCCAACGTACCTCGGTGAAATAGAGCACATCTCCATATTCTGACTCCATTTCCACTAAAAAAGCATGGAACCTCCTGTGCTTTAAGCCCCTGGATCTGATTTGGTTGATGCATTTCACAACAGACATCACATTGTCACATGCCAGACATTAACTGCAAAGGGCCTGCTGATGGATAATGCAGTGAAGAGCAATGGCCTTCTCTACACACTCCTCTTCAAGATTTTTTTTGAACAAGTGCCACCAGTCCATTTTTCCTCCCTGTCATTGATGGCGCTCCATTGGTTATTATTTCAACAAACCTCTTCCATGGAAACCTGCATTCTCAATGGCATCACACAGATGCCAAAATAACTCATTAGAGGTGGCCTGGCCATGCATTGGAATTATTGTGAGCAGCTCCTCTGTCAATTGAAAATTGCAATCAACACCATAATCAACGGACATAAATTGTGAGCTGCACAGAGTCTGTTATATCTGTGCCCTCGTCAAGAGCAACTGAGTATGCATCAAGACATTTGGCTTTCTCACACAGTTGATGACAAATGTCACTTGACATGTTAGAAATGCATTCTGCCACAGTGTTGGCAGAAAGGCTCATTTTGCTAAACTGACCTTTCTTTTCTGAACAGATAATACTTGCAGCCTGTGACATGCATCTTTTTTAAACAAATTCTCCATCTGTGAATGGTTTCCCTGCCTTAGCAATCATCTCACTAACCATGTAACTAGCTTCAACTGATGTAACATTCTCTTTGGTTGCTTTCTTGAAGAAATCTTGTTGCCTCATTAGACATGCTTTAAGACTGATTCTTAAAGCTTGGCTCTCTCATTTCCTTGATATTTTGCACATTCCTCAGCATGTTTAGTTGAATAATAGCGTTTCAAGTTGTATTCCTTGTGCACTGCAACTTTCTCTGAGCAAATAAGACATGTGGGGATGCCCCTGTGCTCAACAAAGAAATACTGTGTCTCCCACTTTCCCTGAAATTGTCTGTGCTCGTCATCAATATTTCTCTTCACTGCAGGCTTTGATGAAGTCATGATGAAGGTATGACAAAATCTAATTCTGTAATAAACTTCTCTCCCTTCTCTCCCTTAGGCCTCCGATAATGCAAGGAACAGCGGGCAGGAGCAGCGGAAATGATGTCTGCGCTGGCGCAAAGTAGTCTTGATTATTCGCTTACCAAATATTTGCAATAAAAAAATCGCATTAGTAAGAAAACAATCGCAAAAAATCACATTAAACATTTGCATACCCTGAACGAAACTGCTCGGGATATGTGAATGTTTAATGCGACTTTTTTCTTACTATTGCGATTATTCTGTAAGCAAATAATCGCGAATACTGCGATATTTGAAGGCTGGCCACGGGCCACAAAATGTTATATGGAGGGCCGCAAACGGCCCGCGGGCCATGAGTTTGAGACCCCTGCCATAAAGAGTGATGAGTGCAATTAGAGAAATAACTACATTGAGAACTATTATAACAGAGTGATTGAAAGAGGAAAGTGGAAAGCCTGTCTAGAGTACAGGTAGGGGTGGGGTGGGGAGGATGAATATTTGTTGTTTTTTGTTTTGTTTTTTGTTTTTGTTTTTGTTTTTGGTCACACCCAGCAGGGCTCAGGGGCTACTCCTGGCTCTATGCTCAGAAATCACTCCTGGCAGGCTCGGGGGACCATATCGGATATGGGATTAGAACCACTGCCCTTCTGCATGCAAGGCAAATGCCTTACCTCCACGCTATCTCTCCAGCCCCAAGGAGGAGGGAGATTTGGGACATTGGTGGTGGGAATATTGTACTGGAGAAGGGGAGTGTTCTTTACATGACTGAAACCCAACCACAGTAATATTTGTAAACAAGGTGTTTAAATAAAAATATTAATTTAAAAAAATTGGGAGAAGAAACATGTGACCGGTAGCCTGTTTTCCCCTTCTCAGCTATGTCTGTTCACTCCAATTCACATTTAAACATTCATGAAAATTCTTTGTTTACTTCTGAGAATGAGAGGTTAACGAATTCCCAAGATGATAGATTGTGATCCCAATTTTTGCAGAAAGGTCAGATGACCCCAAGGCCCTAAAATAGCTTGTGGATCTTCCAAATCCTTGCATTCTTTGTAACATTCTTGCATTTGATAAGTAACACAAAGAATCTATGTTCCTACAAAATCCTCCCACAAAATTATTTTTTTCCCAACTGCAGAATTTTTTTCTTTTCTATTTCCTAGTAAATTCTCCTATTTTCCTTCTTGACTAAGAGCATCTTTATTATTAATTCTTTCATTCTTAGGACTCAGAGACATGAACATTCTGAAAGACCATGGTCACCAATCCTAAATCAGTACCCGAAACCTTTTTCTGACTCTAGCTCCTAAGTAATCTTGAGAAAATTTATTTGTATCATTTTTTATCAAATGATCATGTCTGTAAATCAATAAGCATAGCTAAATCTCAGTTTTATGTATATATTAAATGGAAAGTACTAGTAGTTGATTCTCTGGACAATTAACTAATTTTGTTACAATTAGCTATCAAGAGCATTCCATTTCATTTTTATATATGTAAGCATTTAGTTTTCTTAATAATTTTGTAAAGTAATATCGTCTTCTTTTTATAGATGATAATATTAAGACTGTAGAAAATAGCATATTCAAACATAATTAAGCACATGAGCATATAAGATTTTCTTACATGAAGACCAAATATTTCTATGGCAAACTTTAACTTCAAACACATATCTAAATTTCATAATAACAAAAAATGGCACAGTCTCTGTTTGTATATGGCTTATGAATTAGCCATGGAATCAAAACACACAGAGCAATATAACAACAACATTAAAGCCACTAAGAGCAATACAAGTTAATACAGACAAAATAACTCAATCAAATATAATCAGAGCATAAATCCACAAAAATTCAATAAATGCCATTGATAATCAAGACTTTAGAAGATAAAAATTACTGTTTATTACTTTGCTACTATATGTATCTATTTCTCTAATTACTACTATACACAGGATTTTAAATTAAATATGCGCAAAGCAATAATATAATACCAATCTGAAGTATTTTAGAATAATGTGCAGATGTGTAAACAGTGCCTTCAAAAGCTTCAACAATATATAACAATATCAAAATCCATTAAGTTAAAATAATTTACATTAACAATAAAACATGTATATATAAATGTATTTATCATGTTTTTAATATCTACACTGCCTAGTTTTAATCAGTATTCTGTATATGACTTTTTCTTTAGGGACACATGAACACACAGGCCAACTATGTGTCAATGTCATTCCACATGATAAAATCCAACTGGAAAAATCAAATGACTCCATAGCATCATCATGGTTTAAAGTACAGCCAATAGACTACATAATACGAGGTCTCACTATCAATGAACACTTCTATTAGGATGCATTCCTTAGATAATTTTGAGACAAGATAAAAGGATCAGGTACAGGGGGCCTTTGGGGAGAATTTCATGCAAGGAAGAGTATAAGATAATCCACAGAACATAGAATTAATCCTGAGAAGAAAAGCTATACATTATTTACCTTTTCAAAGGAATTTATGAAGGATACGGAAACTTAAAGTTTCCTTAAAATAAAATGAATTTTATTATAAATTTTAAAAAATCAGATGGAACTAATCTATATATGAAAAGTTTTAAAAATTTGGTAAACTAAAAACAAATAAATTCTAAGAATAATATCATGAATTGGAAAGTGCAATTTCTCCCAAAATGATCTATAATAATTTTAACCAAAATCTCAGACAAATTTTTTTTGTATCACACCACTCCATACTCAAGTCACTTCTGATTCTGTGATCATGTCCACTCCTGGCAGACAGAACTCAGGACATTATATGGAGTGCCAGAAATTGAACTCAGGTTATCAATGTGCAAAGCAAATCTCTACTCACTATAAAATATCTCAGGTCTCTCAGAAAAATATTTTTAAATGTTTGTGATTGTACAGTTATAAAAAATGATCTAGATGGATGGATAAAGAAATGAATGTCTTTTTTATTTCAAATCTCATATTATTATTTTTGTAATAAATTAGCCTGTATTGATGGAGATAAGCATGTATAGATCAACGGAATTATGAACTCAGTAAATGACTTACACTACTATACCTGACTGACATTTAAAATAAATATTTTGTAAGGTTGTTTTATCCCTCAAGACTTGGATCACTGGTTTTATTCTAGAAGAGCTCAATCTCACCTGAATCAGGGATTCTTGTTCTTGGAAGCTCAGCTCAGTCCAGATGGGGCCCAAGGAACCATATCAAACCAGATATTCAACTCCAGCTCTTGCATATATAAAAGAAGATGCTTTACCACAAGAGCTCTTATCCAAGTCCTAAAATAAATTTTGATAGAATTTTAAGGTGATTCAAAAAAATGAATAGAGTATTATAAGATTAAAAGAGTAAAAGTAAAAATTTACTAATACAATTAATAATAATGAATAGGAGACTGTAGTAAACTTAATTTCCTAAAAGCATGGGTTAGAAGAGTAACTCAATGGGAATAGAAAGACAGGTTTAATCCCTGTTACTTCATAAAAAATAAAAATTTTATCTCAAAATTAAGTATTTGTGCCAAAAATTAACCTTTATTTTATTATCCGAAAAATAAGATTATTGTGGGGACTAGTCTTGTTGCCTGAAACAAAGAATGAAAGCAGTATTAGTATTCCTAAGAAATGCAAGTTAAATCCATAATAAGAATAGCACTATCTATATCAAAGACCAAAAATAAATAAGTGACCACATTACTGGCAAGAATGTAAATAAGCTGGCAGAGTTTACTCTTCTTATCAATTAATACAGTGATTTTTTTCCTCAAAAAACTAAATATTACGACCTGCACAATAAACATGATCCCCAGTTCCAAAGGTCTGGCAGAGACCATTGCAACGGAATGGGGCTTCTGGAAGCACAAAGAAAGACACTATCCTAGGTGCCATCCTAGGTACAGTGCAAAGACTAAGACCACCAACCACAGAAGATGGATTAAAATGACACTGAGGGAACAGAACTTCTAGAACTACAAAGACTGACTTCATCATAAGTCCCACCCCTGGATCTATGCAGATACTGAGATCTCTAGACACAGAGGCCTGATGGTAGCAACCAGGACAGAGCAGAAGTCTTCCAAACACCACAAAAGCACCACCGGGAGAATAAATGATCCTGAACAGAGTCTATAGTTGATCCCATGACAATATACTCCAAGGACGGAGAAACCCCATATCACTCTTAGGCCAAGTGAATTCCTTTTCGAATGATCCCAGTATTTACTGTGACAGGGCAGGAGGGAAAAAACAAAACAAAACAAAAAAACAAAAAGCACAAAACATTGTTTATTTTTTATATATTATTTTATCTTCATTTATTATTATTATTATTATTATTATTATTATTATTATTTACCTATCTACTTTTGGTCAATTTCTCTGTTTGGGTGTGACTATTGAAGTTGTTGTCCCCAGTTATACTAATTTTTTCTCTTCCTTTCTGTTCTTTCTTTATGTGCTTATGCCATATTTCTTATATCAAGATCATGGCGTTTTTTTTTTTTTTTTTTTGTGGTGCTTATCGTTATTGTTGGAGTCCTCACTGGATATTTGACACTTCTTTTTGTACTGGTGGAGTCTTTCACCTTCTTTTTCTCCTTCATATCTCAAACCGATGATGAGAGCCTTTGGAAGAATTCCGCTTATTTTCTGCATATTAAACTTTTACCCCAGTTTATTACTTTTCTCTTCTTCAAACAAAACCACGTAACTTGAACTAGCTAGTCCTGCCCCCCAGTTAGAGGGGGAAATAAGGGAGGCACCACTACCAAACAGGTGCAAGACTACTAAGTAGTAGGCTAGATACAGAGGGGACCACATATTCTAGCAACCCTGGGGGTGAGGGAAGAGGATATGGGAGGTAGGACAAAAACGGAGGTGTAGGGAGGACAATTTGGTGATGGGAATCCCCCTTGATTTTATGTAAATATGTACCTAAAATATTATTGTCAACAATATGTAAGCCACTATGATCAAAATAAAAATTATATTAAAAAAACAAAAACTAAATATTCAAGTATTATATTAGCCAGGAATTCAATGTAGCCATTATTCCAAAGTTATAAAATTAGTCTTAATATACATATATATATATATATATATATCAGTAGCTTTTTATTTATAATAATTCCAAATAAAAATTATTCAAATATGCATTTGGCTGGGGAGGTTATAAGGCCACACTCAAAGGTGGTCTGGTCTATTCTTGTCTCTGTGCTGCAGGTGTCCCAGGGACCATATTTAAGACAGGGGATTTAGTGCAGGATTTTGGCCAACTCTGTGAAATGCAAGGCAAGTTATCTTCTTTACAATCCCCTTACCTCTATATTTTTAACAGTACTAATTATCAACTTATCCCACAGAATGAAATTTATCAAAGAAACGGTAATGCTGAAATTATAATATAATAGTACAACTTTGATCAATCTAAAGATAATTGTGCTTAATGAAAAAGGTAGTCCCTAAAATCATAAATTCTTTGCTTTTATTTTATTAAAATTCTTTGAATAACAAAGTATGAAGTAAAGATAGTCATTTTCACAGGTTAAGAAAAGAAGGGGGGGCCGGGCGGTGGCGCTAAAGGTAAGGTGCCTGACTTGCCTGCGCTAGCCTTGGACGGACCGCGGTTCGATCCCCCGGTGTCCCATATGGTCCCCCAAGCCAGGAGCAACTTCTGAGCACATAGCCAGGAGTAACCCCTGAGCGTTACCGGGTGTGGCCCAAAAAACAAAAAAAAAAAAAAAAAAAGAAAAGAAAAGAAGGAAGGGGCCCGGCAAGGTGGCGCTAGAGGTAAGGTGTCTGCTTTGCAAGCGCTAGCCAAGGAAGGACCACGGTTCGATCCCCCAGTGTCCCATATGGTCCCCCCAAGCCAGGGACAATTTCTGAGCGCTTAGCCAGGAGTAACCCCTGAGCATCAAACGGGTGTGGCCCCCAAAAAATACAAGAAAAGGAGGAAGATAAAATTGATGTTAGCTAAAAAAGAATTAACAGTTCTCTTTATGATAAATGAAATGTTCTATTTTATTTTTTATTTTTTGTTATTTTTTGGGGGGGGTCACACCCAGAAGCGTTCAGGGGTTACTCCTGGCTCTATGTTCAGAAATCACTCCTGACAGGCTCAGGGGACCATATGGGATGCTGGGATTAAAACCAACGACCTTCTTCATGCAAGGCAAATGCGTTATACCTCCATGCTATCCCTCCGGCCCTGAAATGTTTTATTTTAGACCATAGTATTGTACTTAACCTTACATATACAAGAACAATTAATAAAGATAAAACTGTTAAAATAGTATTAGAAGTAAGATTGCAATGATCTAAATAAGGTAAAAAGGAATGCATAACTACGCTTTTTATAATTGTCTGTGGGTTCTGAAAATGCAGTAAGTGACTTGGGGGTAGTGGCCAGTAAAGTTTATATCGATGCTTTATATTTCTTGTGACCAACTTTGCAACTACCTCAGACACTACATAAAACAATTATAGTAAGCATTAGGAAAACAAATTGAAGGACCTTGAGAAAATTCTGTTGGGCACATAAAACCCTTGAATCTGCAAAGCACTCATGGGCAATGGTTTTCGTTTTGTAGAAGGAAACGCTTTTCCTCATGTTCCCATTAAAAGACTAATTTGTTGCATTTTTCTCTTTAATAAGTACTGACAAGAACCAAAGTAAAATAATATCTCCTTCTAAACTGCATAGCCTCATTTTTTTACCTTGAGGTAGAATACATTGACAAGTAATGACGCAAACCTGGGTTGGCAGGATGTAAGGCAAGCACTTTTAGCTCTAATATCATCTTTATGGACCTTATTCTGTTCTATTTTCAGCCAGTGGTGCATGCAAGAATGTTCTGCTTTGAAATCATGTCATTTTGTTTTGTTTCATTTCCTCTTATTGTTAAGTAGCTCTTCTCATGTTCCTCTATAGACCAGCAATGATACATTGCCTTACCTTGCTTCTTGAAAAAAAAAATCAGGCATTAGAGACTTTTACATTCATCCCAAATGCTACATATTAAAATTGATTATACCAACACAACTATTAGGCTTTAAATGGCATGATATTTTAAGCCCACTCAAGTAAAATACTATAGTTTATTCACAACCAAGCCTCTCTGAGGGGATTAAGCAGAAAACATTTTAATTTATCCATTGTGTAGAGTGTCACCAAGAGTATTGCAAAGATAAAAACAAAGAACTGCTGAGTGGGCATTTTTTAAATCCATTAGCACAATTATTACTTTGCTTTGTAAAAACAAGAAATAGCAGAAATGATTTCTCCTTTCTCATACACTTAAAGATGCAAGTCCTATTTAATCTACTTCTAAATGACTTGTTCCTATACAGTTCTTTTAGAATATATTTATTATTTATTTATGTGTTTTATTTAAATTCTATCTCTTCTATAAAGATGAAGTTTTCTAGAATTACTTTTTGGTGAATCTATCAGGTTCATCTTTTTTTATAGATATTGTTTTTTTTTTTGATAAATAGAAAACAACCAATATCATTTTATTGGGTATGTAAAACTTTAGAAAAACCTTGTGAAATGTATTCTTTACTTAAATAAAGCATTAAATGGAATGTCATTGTTTAAAATATATAAGAAACTGCTAAAAATATAGAATATTTCTTCTAATGTTACTCTTTGAGCTACTGACTGATGTCCGAGGATAGATAATTTTGTGTACACAAGATTTTAAGACTTATTCATTCAGTTACAATTCTATTTTCTCAATATCTCTTGAAAGTAAAACTTTAGTTAATAGGGGAGTAGCCAAGAAAATACTTCAAAAGTAAGACAAGTTTTATATTATATTTGTCTCGTTAAAACATTTGTATAGATAATTTAATAAAATATACAAGTTTGTGATGTGGGTCAATGGATTTTTGAACAAATATGGTAGAAATCAGAGAATCCCAAATTGTATCGAAGTGGAATTATAGCTAAAAATATGTAAACTTTATTTAAAAAAAAATCTATTTTTTCTCTATGAATGTTTCTGACTTTTAAGTACTTAACTAAACCTTATAAAAATTGTCTAAGAATATCCCCTTGATAAATTTTGATCTCTTCTTCAAGAGGTTCCCAAACGATGGCCTGCAGGCCACACGAGGTCCACGGAGAACGTTTCTCTGGCCCACCAGATGTTTTCCTACTTGACGGCCAACTCGTCCCGGGCTGCAGTGCACGTGTTGTGGAAGGTGAGGCTCATTTCCTGACGCCCTTTCTTCTCTCTGTCTCTGAATTTCCCCTCTCAGTCTTCAGAAGGGGTCCTCAAAAACGATAGCCCACCAAAAGTAGGTCCATCATTTCCACTGACATACTGGTAAGTTTCTTGATTTAATTTTACTTGTTCTTTATTTATTGCATCACCCCCCCCTTTCTTTATTTCAAAATAAGATACGTGTAGTGTGCAGAGGAATTTTTATATTTTTTAAACTACAGTTTGGCCCTCCAAAGGTCTGAGGGACAGTGAATTGGCTTCCTGGTTGCCTTTTTCTGTATCACAGGTGTGAACCTGACCCATAACTACCATGTCTTACTGTGATGGCTAGAGTGTAGTGTGCACAAGTACCATGAACATTTCCAACAGAATAGCATGTAATTATGGCAGATAAACATTGTGACCTAATACTAAACAGCAATGTTACAATTCCTGGAAAATTCATTCTAATGCCCTTCTTGAGAAAACGTTTTAAGTCTCTACTATTATATCAATTAAGACCATACAGAGCAGTAAGCTATAGTCAAATCATACTGTCACATTAATAAAAAATATAAATGCATATGAATTAATATAAATTAATTATACATACAAACATCAAATAGTTGTATATATAAATAAAACAAAATTTCATTCAAATAGTCATATTCACTTTATGTGCTTTATATTTTTTCCACTATTAACATGACTGGTTGTTACAGAATCCAATTCCTCCATAGAAGTTATCACATCATTTGTGAAATTTTCACTGTTCTAAAGAAAGGTGACACAAACCCTCAAGTACCACGCTAGGTGACATCGACCTATCAAAAACATTTCTAATATAGCTAGTATTGTTAAGATGAGAAAGAACAATTTTTAGTTTCACGTTCTTTCTAATTTTATATGTGGCTTCAAAAGAGAATATGTCAGCATTTCAAAATACTAAAAGTACATAGAAAGGGATCAAAATAATTTTAAAGTTCTGACAGTTTTAAATCAACATTACTTTTCAACGTTATTATTACAGATCTTTCTCCCTGTTCCATCACCTCTATGATGCTTAGGCCCCTCCTTCATAATTTGAAAAGTTGCCCAATCAGAGACAATAAATATCACAAAGCAAAATATAAGAACATGCAAATAGACAAAAATTGTGTATTTCTCTCTGTATTTCACTTTCTCCTCTCGTTTTTTTAAAAATGATTTTTATTGTGACCAAAAGTGAATAACAAATCCTTCACAATAATATTTGAGCTACATAGTGACAGTTGGGAATGGCCCTGATCCCTCTACCCCTTTTCCCAGCATGTGTCCCATATCTCCCTTGATCTCTCTCCTCTCTTAAAATGAAAGAATAACTTTCTTTTACAGAGACCCATTCATAAATATTAACATTAAGTCACACTATGTAGATTTTGACTTTCTTGGTATTTTGTTTCCTTTTAAGATCCCCACCAAGAAAATCTAGTCGGGTGGAAGGATTGAAGTACTTTCAAAGAATAAACATATCCAAAGACAATGCAAACAAAATCTATGAGATCTGGAATTCAGTAGGAATTGAGGAAGCTAGCGGAAAGGAGGAAGGATGAGGAAGCACCAATTTTGGAGGAAAGCATTTGGAGCAAAAGAGAAGGTGGTACTAAATGGTAAAGTATTATGTATGAAATTCCATCAATAATAGTGTTGTAAACCACGGTGCAAATAATATGCTTTTTTTTTTTTTTTCAAAAAGTGCCTCTTTTAGATGCATAGGGAGGAAATGAGGTGGGAGGGCACTGGTAGATGAAAGTGGACACTGGTATTTTCAGCTAACAGGTCTTCACTTTATGAAAAGGATACGGTAGTAATAATTTCAAGAGGCAGGCAGGCAAGCAAGTATTGATAGAGAAAATGAAGAGGAAAAATGATAGAGTATCAAAGCTTGCCTTCTAAATTCAATAATAAAACTAAGAAAACATTTAGACCAGTTCCCAAATAGGCATGCATTTTGGTTTCTCAATCTCTCTCAGAAAGTACCAGTATCTCGATGATGAGAGCCTCTAGAAGGATTCCACCCATTTTGGGAGTATTAGACTCCTACCCCAGTTTATTTATCTCCTCCTTTTCAGGCAAAACCACGCAACTGGAACTAGCTAGTCCTGCCTACAGTTAGAGGGGGAGATAAGGGAGGCATCAAGACCAAACAGGTGCAAGACTACTAAGTAGTGGGTTGGATACAGAGGGGACCACATATTCTAGCCGCCCTGGGGGTGAGGGAAGAGGAAATGGGAGGTAGGACAAAAACGGAGGGGTAGGGAGGGCAATTTGGGGATGGGAATCCCCCCTGATTTTATGTAAATATGTACCTAAAATGTTATTGTCAACAATATGTAAGACACAATGATCAAAATAAAAATTATATTAAAAAAAGAAAGTACCAGTATCACAATATTTCATAGTACTATCTGAAGATTACTACTCATTTCATTATACTAGTACAATCCATATTATGACTGTTGATTCTCAAGAGGGTCCTACTAAATGGGATTTTCCACTGCAACTTTTTAAATTATTCTGAGTTTATGCCCAAATTTAGCAGGTGTAGGTGAACAAGTATACCTGTCCAGATAAGCATGTGTAAATGCTATATTCATTTCAGGCTTGCTCTTCATTGGGTCTCTACTTGCCAACAACATAAGGAAAATGCGATTAATGCGATTAATGGTTGTCAAATGACAACAAAGTGGGCCATTCTCCAGTTTATTTCTTTCCAAATCCTCTAGTACATCTGTATTTTTGAGCGGTAATAATTATTTTGATAACATTTTAATTTCCAAATGAATAGTATTCAGAGATCTAAGAGCAAAAATTATTTTTCTTGTAGGTAAAGAAAATATTCTGAAATTACTTTACAAATATTTGGGGCCGGAGAGATAGCATGGAGGTAAGGCGTTTGCCTTTCATGCAGAAGGTCATCGGTTCGAATCCCGGCGTCCCATATGGTCCCCCGTGCCTGTCGGGAGCAATTTCTGAGCATGGAGCCAGGAGTGGCCCCTGAGCACTGCCGTTTGTGACCCAAAAAAAAAAAAAAAAAAAAAAAACACAAAAAAAAAAAACCCACAAAAACTACAAATATTTTAGTGTAGTTCATAATACTCTGGAATTAACTTAAACATTTAAAGCAAATAAATGTGATGAAGTCAGTTAAATATTTTCAAAAGCTTAATTAAAAAAACCAATTGGTGATTTTTGCTTTATATTTTGCTTACTTATTAATGAAAGATATATGAAACTCAGAGATAAAAGCCTCTTTTATAAAAAACATATGATATGGGTTAGAGCAATACACAGCGGTAGGGCATTTGCCTTGCACACAGCACTCAGGATGGACCTGGGTTCAATCCCCAGCATCCCATATGGTCCCCCAAGCCAGGAGAGATTTCTGAGTGCATAACAAGGAGTAGTAACCCCTGAACATCACAGGGTGTGGCCCAAAAACCCCCCAAAAATGATATTTGATATCAAATATCCAATTGCATATATATACACCTATATATAATATTTCTATACTTGTGATAGTCTTTAAAATGTATAGTTTACTCATTGTATATAGTTATATCTAAGTTACAGCAAATCAAATTACAAAAACTTGTTGATATGCTTCAAGGGCAAAGAAACACTGAATCTCTTAGGCCAAGGGAATTTCCTTTTTTACTTCCTAGTACTTACTGTGCCTATGCAAAAAAAAAAAAAAAAAAAGGAGGCAAGTACAAAATCTTGAGTATTTTTGTGTTCTTGATGTCCACGCATGTTGGATCACTGTGCTACATAGAAGTGCTACTTTTGTTTGTTTAAAAAGTCTCCAAACTGTTTTACATTAAGGCTGGCCCAGAAGAAATTTCTACTGACAGTGAATGAGGGTTGATATTATTAAACATTCTTACCAAAAGACTAGTCTTGGGGAGGGAGCGGTGGAATAAGTGGTAAGGCATTTGCCTTGCATGTGGCTAACCTAGGAAGGACCGCAGTCAGATCCCCGGCTTTCCATATGGTCCACTGGGTGTGGCCCCAAAACAAAACAAAACAAAACAAACAAACGAAGACTCTAGTTTTTTGAAGACATTATACTAATTGTTCTAAGATGCTAACTCATTGTTTTGATTTTATTTTTCATTATTTATTATAAAACATTTTCATATACCTCCTGGCTATTATAATGTCTTTTGAGGGGGGAGGTATAAAGGGTTAAGATTTAGAGGGAAGGAAAGGGTACAACATTACATGAGGCCTTTGGCAGAGGATATTGGTGTCTTACCTCATGTTATTTTGTACTCTTGCCAGTCTGTGGGATAGACATTTTTACTCTCTCTCTCTCTGTCTCTGTCTCTCTCTGTATCTCTCTAACTCTTTCTATTTCTCTCTCTTTTTTATTCTTTTAGACACTGTGGCTTGCATTATTGTTACTGAAGGGGTATCAAGCATATCACTTCATATTTTTTCAGCACCCAGTTCTCATTCAGAGTGATCATTTCCCATTATCATTGTCTTAGTGGTCCCTTATCCCCCTTCTTTGTTCCAAGCTTCCTCCATAGACTGGTCCTTGTCCTTGTCTCTATTGTTTCTGAATGTTTTTGCCATACTATATTGTCTTTTAAATCTCATTAATGAGCGTAATTATTTTATCCTTCTCTCTTATGTTTATGTCCTTTATTCTTATGTTTTCTGGCTCCTAGGAATGGTATTACTGGATTATATGGAAGCTCAATTTTTAGTTTTTCAAAAAGGCTGAACCAATTTAAATTTTTTACCAGTAGTAAAAGACAGCCCCTTCTTTATTCATGTACTGGTTGTTCTACAAACATGACTATTTTTGAATAAAATAAAATATGTTATTTTTTGTTTATGAGAAAGCATATAATAAGAGGCCTGGAATAAGGGGAATTAGAATATACAATTATTTGATATTAGGGTTATACTCATCATAAATTGAAATGAAAAATATTATTATTTCTTTTTAAATTCTGAGAAAATTTATTTTAAATGCACTTATATTTTATATTTTATATTTATATTTCCCTTAATTTCATCAATTTTCCTTAAATTCCTAATAGATTTTCACAATGAGACAATATAGATTAGTGTTTCTTTCATTTTATCTTTAGTTCGAGAATAAGTGACAAACAGAGTGCTCAGAGCCAGGGATCACATTCAGCCTTCTGTAGACATAGGCTGGCCAATGAAATATATTCCTTTGTTTTCTTTGCATCTTATTTGCATGTACCTTTTACCTACTCTATTCTAGTCATTATGTCCTTACTATTTTCCATTTGCTTTATTATTAGTTGGGGTTTTTATCATTTTAATTAAATTCAGTAAGAATAATTCTGGCCTTTACAGTTTACTAATATGTCTTTAATTTTATATTTTCATTATATATATTCATTTGTATATATTCTAATTTCCTAAAAAACAAGATTAGTATGTTTAAGTTTAAAGTTTAAATACCATCTTTGCTGTGTGTTTTTTTGGGGTCCACACTCAAATAACACTGTATTCAGTGTTTATTTCTGGCTTTCTACTAAAAGATCACTCCTGGTAGATTCAGTACTCTACATGGGTACCAAGGAATGACCCCAGATCGATATGTGTGAAACAAATATCTGACCCACTCTACTGTGTATTGAATTCAAGCATTATTTTACTTTTCTTATGTGTAGAAGGCTATCATTTTCTCTCTGATATCTGCTTTAATTTCACCATACACATTTTGTTTATAATTCAATTAAAATCTAATCATTGTGCCATAAATTGCATATATAAAGTGTAATGGTTTAGTTTTTTTACATTATGTACACCCACAATATCATAACACAATCAAGATAATAGACAAAACAATTCCTAAATTTTCCTGATGTTCTTTTGTAATGACTGTTCTTACTGTTAGGTGTTCCTACTCATAAAACTATGATTTGTTTCAGTGCCTTAAACTCTACCCCACTCCTCATCCATCTTTTTCTTATTCAACTCACATTAACCATAATAAACATGTAAGCATCTTTGGCATGATAAGTACACAACTTACATAGGAACAGTACTAATTTGATTTGTGGTAATTTGGTCGTCTTTGCTCTTTTAGTTTTAGGGCTTTTTTAAAATTTCCCAGGACTTCCTATAAAACCTTTCAATAAGTCTATAAACATTGCATTTACCAAGATGTTCCTAAAATATTATGAATCATTTAACCATTGTTCTATATACTAAACAAATGATAGTAAAGATTTCAGTGTCCACAATTCTAGCTCGTTTCAAGTGCTGTGGTTGATAAATGTGGTTATGCTTATTAAGTGTTTTTCTGGGTACAGTTTGATAATTTTTACACCAGTCAATTACTGTGCCATGTAAAACGAAAGATTTCATTGTTTCAACAATAATTACTTTGATATATTAATAATCATATTTTAACTATCAATGAATTCAACTAAAATACTAGGCACTTCCATGACATTTCATTGCTTTGGGGAGCTATTTTTCTTGTCAATAATGGTATCTTCTAATTGTGATATTCTACTACTAGTTTACGTGTGAAAAATGTCAAGAACCATTGTTCTGTGACATGAAAAAATCCAGATGATTTTAAATCCAAATGTCATGCACAGAAGATGATTTTGGTGTTATTTACCATCTAACCCAGCATAGTAAGCTGCTCCCTATTTCATTTTCCCACAGGAATATTTGTCCAGCTACATCATTATAGTAATTTACAGTGTGCTTAGATGACTGTTCACTACAACCCACCCAATTATAAATTTCTGGTGAAAGACTTAAAATCATAGATTTTTATGTATCCTGCTCAGTAGAGTACACATTAAATCTGTTGCAAGTCTTTTTTTTATTCCAGCAGTTATTTTTCAATAATAGAATTAGTAAAGCATTTTGTTGTAGATATCAAATTTCCTAAAAATTGTATGGAAATAAGATACTTGAATTTTATAAGAAATCATCATTGTGCTTCCTTCACCCCTGTCTTGCTATACCCTGTATACTACACACATTCACAACTTTAATTTGGGATCAAACTCTAAAGCAGCTTTCTTCAGCATTTTTTGGTGGATGCAGGAGAGGGTATGTGAGACTTAGGCAATTTCCAACTGTTCTCAGGACATGCTCCTAGCTCTAGAGATTGCTCCTAATAGAGCTCGACTACCATATCCATTGCTGATTTTAGCCTCATTTGTGATCTTACCCTCAGAGGCTTCTTCCCAAACATGAGTCTTATATGCTGGACGATCTCATTATCCATTTTCTGCATTTTCATACTTGAGAATTTATACTTGTATGCCCTGCCTACAAGACCACAGGATGTAAGATGGTAGACCAATGTTTTCAACCTTTCTCTACCTTTCTGCAGACCAGCAGACCAATCACTGAAGAATGCTGTACTAAAAACAAGTAAAGATCTATAACTTTGGAACAAGTCACTTATATAAGTGATCAGATTTCTAAAATCAGTGGGGCTATGTTGTTAGTTGACAAAGAGCTGGCCTTTGTTCTTCCTTGCACATGGAAAAGCAGAAAGCACTCCAATGTGAAAGTCAAATTAAAGAAAAAGTTGACATGGAGGTGTGCTGGTAACAGAAAGATAAGCTCAAGATCATGCATTTTGTGGGCTTCGGAGAGAAATAATAGTTTCAGTAGAGTGCCTATACTTCACTCACTTACATGTGACATTGCTCACATCTGTCAGAGAAATAAACTTCAGAACCCTCGGTGCTAAATTTTTTAAAACCCTTTGGCCAAAAGGGGTTATCTCTTTATTTCATTGTTGTGGTCCTAGGATGAGGAAGATAAGTTTTCACTGGAAAACAATTCAGCTCTGAGTACCCAGTAACTCTTAAAAAAGAAAAAAATGAAAGTCAACCCTTTGGTTCAAAATGAAATAATTCAATCACAAACCATTCCTATTCCTTGACAGGTCAATTTGATTTGCCCCTCAGCCTGACAGGCAGGATATGACTGAAGAGGACACATTTCTAGCCAAATACTTGAAGCGGTAAAACTT
Organism: Suncus etruscus; assembly: GCF_024139225.1. Taxonomy (NCBI): domain Eukaryota; kingdom Metazoa; phylum Chordata; class Mammalia; order Eulipotyphla; family Soricidae; genus Suncus; species Suncus etruscus. Next base: position 169,115,997 of record NC_064850.1, read on the forward strand.
CTTGCACTTTATAACAATGGAAAGAAAATGTGATCAACTGGGAAAGGTCCTATTTGCCACCTTAAAACTTTCAGGGGGGGAAATAAACCTATGTGTTTGTTATTTGAATATGTTATGCAAATGTGTTGATGTATATGCACAAGTTGGTAGGAAAATAAATGCAAAAAGATGGAAGTTCCAAGAATGGATTTGTTGAGTTGCTAAAAGCAACATATTGCAACGTATGTTCTGAGAGCTCATTGCTCACCATGAAATCCCCGAGCTGAATGTATTTAGAGAAATGCAATAAGGTATGGAATAGTTCCAGGTTCAGATGTGAACACAGATAGAAACATAGTGAATGCTGGAATGCGTATTTGATGCTTGTTGTGCAATGTTGAGAAAATAAATTGAATGTTGTTCATGTTGCTAATGCAAAAATAGAATGAATGCTAAAATGAAGTTATCTGCTGATTTTGGAATCTCATTTATCCCCCGCTGATTCATATCATCTGTTTTGAATACACACGAGATCAAACACTCATTTTGCGAAATCCCACTACTAACTCTTCAACAGCATGAGCCCAGTTTTTGAAAATTAGCAATAGTTAAAATACCAAGAGTAAAAAGTAATTGATTTCAAACTGGTTAAGACTTTTCTGGGCTTTAAGTTTAGTGGGAGGAAGGCATTGGTAATTTGTTATTCCACTGGTATGATGTGAGATTTTCTTTTCTTTTCATTATTTTCTTTTTTTAATATCTTTATTTAAAAACCTTGATTACAAATATGATTGTAGTTGGGTTTCAGTCATGTAAAGAACAACGCCCTTCACCAGTGTAACATTCCCATCACCAATGTCCCCAATCTCCTTCCTCCCCCACGCCCCTGTACTCAAGACAGGCTTTCTACTTCCCTTATTCATTCACATTTTTATAATAGTTCTCAATGTAGTATTTCTCTAACTGCACTCATCATTCTGTGGTGAGCTTCATGTAGTGAGTGAGCTGGACCTTCCAGCCCTCCTCTCTTTTGTCTCTGAGAATGAATGCAAAAATGTCTTTAATTTTTTTAAAAATACACAATAGATTAGTAAGACTATACTGCATTTATCTCTCTCTGGCTTATTTCATTCAGTATAATAAATTCCATGTACATCCATGATTAGGAAAATTTCATGACTTCATCTCTTCTGATGGTTGCATAATATTCCATTGCGTATATATACCACAGTTTCTTTAGCCATTCATCTGTTGAAGGGCATCTTGGTTGTTTCCAGAGTCTGACAATTGTAAATAGTGTGGCAATAAATATAGGTGTGAGGAAGGAATTTTTTGTATTTTATTTTTGTGTTCGTAGGGTAAATTCCTAGGAGAGATATAACTGGATCATATGGGAGCTCAAATTCCAGTATTTGGAGGAATCTCCATATCACTTTCCATAATGGTTGAACTAGATGGCATTCCCACCAGCAGTGAATCAGAGTTCCTTTCTCTCCACATCCCCAATACACTGCTTGTTCCATTCTTTGTGATGTGCGTCAATCTCTGTGGCGTGAGATGGTACCTCATAGTTGTTTTGATTTGCAGCTCCCTGATGATTAGTGATGTGGAGCAATTTTTCATGTGCCTTTTGGCCACTTGTATTTCTTCTTTAACAAAGTGTCTGTACATTTCTTCTTGCCATTTTTTGATGTGATTTGATGTATTTTTCTTGTAAATTTCTGTCAGTAACTTGTATATTTTGGATACTATGCCCTTATCTGATGGGTATTGGATGAATTACTTTAAGGTGCAAAAGCCTCTCAGCTTAATATATTCCCATCTTTTTATCTCTGCTTCCACTTGTTTGGAGAGTGCTGTTTCGTCCTTTAAGATGCCTTTAGTCTCAATGTCATGGCGTGTTTTACCTACGTGTTGTTCTATATACCTTATGGTTTCAGGACTGATATCAAGATAATTAATCCATTTGGATTTTACCTTCACACGTGATGTTAGCTGAAGGTCTGAGTTCGCTTTATTGCAGGTGGCTAACAGTTGTGGCAATACCACTTGTTGAAGAGGCTTTCCTTGATCCATTTAAGATTTCTTGCTCCTTTATCAAAAATTAGGTGATTGTATATCTGGGGAACCTTCTCTGAGTACTCAAGTCTATTCCACTGATCTGATGATCTGTCTTTATTCCAATACCATGCTGCATTGAATACTATTGCTTTGTAATATGTTTTAAAATTGGGGAAAATAATGCCTCCCATATTCTTTTCCCCAAGGACTGCTTTAGGTATTATAGGGTGTTTATTTTATTTATAGGGTGCTCCAAATTAATTTCAGAAGTGTTTGATTGACTTCTTTGAAGAAAGTCATGGGTATCTTTAGAGGAATTGCATTCAATCTGTACAATGCTTTGGGGAGTATTGCCATTTTAATGATGTTATTCCTGCCAATCCATGACCAGGATATGTGGTTACATTTCTGTGTATCTCTCTTATTTCCTGGAGCAGGATTTTATCATTTTCTTTGTATAGGCCCTTCAAGTCTTTGGTCAAGTTAAGTCCAAGATATTTGAGTTTCTGTGACACTATTGTGAGTGGGTTTTTTTCTTAATGTCCATTTCTTTCCTATTATTATTGGTGTATAAAAAGGCCATTGATTTCTGTGTGCTAATTTTGTAACCTATCATATTGCTATATGAATCTATTGTTTCTAGCATCTTTTTGGTAGATTCTTTAGTTTTTATTTTAAGTAGAGTATCATGTCATCTGCAAACAGTGAGAGCTTGACGTCTTCCTTTCCCATCTGGCCAGGATTGGTAGTAGTTCCTCTTGAAAGTTTGAAAGAATTCATTAGTAATTTCATCTGGGCCTGGGCTTATGTTTTTGGGTAAACATTTGATTACCATTTTAATTTCCTCAGTAGTGTTGGGGGTGCTTAGAAATGTTACAACTTTCTTATTCAATCGTGGAAGATTATGAGTACAATAATTCATCCATTTCTTCCAGGCTCTCATGTTTAGTGGCATAGAGTTTCTCAAAGTAGTCTTGATTGCCCTTTGAATCTCTAAAATGTCTGTATTGATCTCCCCTTTTCATTTCTAATACAAGTTATGAAGTTTCTCTCTCTTTCTTTGTGAGTTTTGCCAATCTTATTTATTTTTCAAAGAACCAACTTCTTTCGTTGATCTTTCAGATTGTTTTTTGGGTTTTCACTTTATTGATTTCTGCTCTAAGTTTTGTTATTACTGGCACTTCCTGTCTCCCTATTTTTGGTACCTTTTGTTGATCATTTTCTAATTTTATAAACTGCATCATTTAATTATTCAGGTGTGCCCATTCTTCCTTTCTGATATGTTTTTGCAAAGCTATAAATTTTCCTCCCAATACCCAGTTTGGCTGTGTTTCTTAGATTCTGATAGCTTGTGTCTTCATTGTCATTTATTTCTTGGAAAGTTTTTATTTCCTGTTTGATTTTATCTCGGATCCACTGTTTGTCCAGCAGTAGACTATTTAATTTCCAGGTGTTAAAGTTTTTCTTCTGTGTCCCTTTATAATTCACGTCTAACTTCAAAGCCTTGTGGTCAGTGAAGGTAGCCTGCAAAATTTCTTTCCTCTTGATTTTATGCAGGTATGTTTTATGTGCCAGCATGTGGTCTATCCTGAAGAATGACGAATGTACACTGGAGAAGAATGTGTATCCAGGTTTCTGGGGATGGAGTGTCATATATATAATTGACGTCTCCCACAATTGTTGTGTTATTATTGATGTCCTCTTTCAAATCTGTCAGTATGTGTATTAGATCTTTTGCTGGTCTCTCATTGGGTGTGTTTATGTTTAGTAGTGCAATTTCTTCCTGTTGTCCAACTTTGTCCCTTACAACTTTTCTGAGTCTAAAGTTGTGTCATCTGATTTAATATGGCCACCTCAGCTTTTTTAAGGGTGTTGTTTGTTTGGATGATTTTCCTCTAGCCTTTGATTTTTGAGTCTCTGTTTGTTCTGACTGTTTGGGTGTGTTTCTTGTAGGCAGAATAAGCTTGGATTTAACTTTTTGATCCATTTAGTCACTCTGTGTTTCTTATTTGGCGCATTTAGTCCATTGAAATTGAGGGGTATGATTTTTATAGGATTTAATGTCAACTTTGTGTATAAGTTTGGTGTGTCTGTTGGTCTCTCTTGTCTTAAAGTAGACCTTTCAGTTTTTTTCTTTAAGTCTGGTTTTGCATCTGTGAAGTTTCATGGCTGTTTCTTATCCATGAAACTATGTATTTTTCCTTCAAATCTGAAAGTGTGTCAGGCTGTGTGCAGTATTTTAGGTGAGTCATCCATTTCATTCAGTCTTTTCACAATCTCCTACCACCATCTTCTGGCCTTTATTGTTTCTGGTGACATGTCTGCTGTAAATCTTAAGGATATTCCTTCAAATGTAATTTTCCTTTTTGTTCTTGCTGCTTTCAGTATTCTATCTCTATCTGTGGGATTTGTCATTGTGACTAGGATGTGTCTTGGGTTTTTTTCTTCGGGTCTCTTTTATCTGGTACTCTTCAGGCATGTAGGAATTGACTGCATGCAGTCTTTAGCTCTGTGAGTTTCTCTGTGATGATGTCTTTGACTGTTGATTCTTCCTAGAGATCTCCTTCCTGGGCCTCTGGGACTCCAATGATTCTTACGTTGTTTCTGTTGAGTTTATCAAGGGCTTCTATTTTTATCTGTTTACATTTTCTGGTAATTTTTCCATTGTCTGATCATTTGCCTTACGATTCTTTTCCAATCCTTCTGCTTTATGGAGTTGTTCTGCATTTCATCTTCTAGTTCACTGATTCTGTCCTGGCTGCTGTTATCTGTTGGAGAGGCTTTTTATTGAAGTTTTCAGTTTAGCTACTGTGTTTTTCAGACGTGTTTTTTCAGTTTGAAGTTTTCTGACTTCTGTCTTTGTGTTCTGTTCAGCTAGAGTTACGTTTTCTTTGATTTCCATGAGGATCCTCCATGTTTCTATTCTAAACTCCTTACCTGAGAGATTATTCAGATGGTTGCTATTTTTTGGGAGATCATCAGAGCTATTATCTTCATTCTCTGTGCATGGTGTTTGTCTGCGAGGTTTCCCCATTGTCAAGCTTGTAGTGTGATTTTTTTCTGAGTGTTATGGTGGTGTTCATTAGTTAAAAAACAAAAACAAAAACAAAAACATGCGATTTGCTTAGTGGCCCTGCTCTTCTGGAACCTCTAAGAGACCGTTATTGCTGGGCCCTTCCTGGCCCTCTCAGGGAGCTTCAAGAGAGAGAAGTTAAGTGAAGAGGAGAGTAGAGGAGAGGAGAGGAGAGGAGAGGAGAGGAAGGGAGAGGAGGGGATGGGAGGAGAGTAGAGGAGAGGAGAGGAGAGGAGAGGAAGGGAGAGGAGGGGAGAGGGGAGGAGAGGGGAGGGGAGGAGAGGGGAGGGGAGGAGAGGGGAGGAGAGGAGAGGGGAGGAGAGGAGAGGGGAGGGGAGGGGAGGGGAGGGGAGGGGAGGGGAGGGGAGGGGAGGGGAGGGGAGGGGGGGGGGAGGGGAGGGGAGGGGAGGGGAGGGGAGGAGAGGGGAGGAGAGGAGAGGAGAGGAGAGGAGAGGAGAGGAGAGGAGAGGAGAGGAGAGGAGAGGAGAGGAGAGGAGAGGAGAGGAGAGGAGAGGAGAGGAGAGGAGAGGAGAGGAGAGGAGAGGAGAGGAGAGGAGAGGAGAGGAGAGGAGAGGAGAGGAGAGGAGAGGAGAGGAGAGGAGAGGAGAGGAGAGGAGAGGAGAGGAGAGGAGAGGAGAGGAGAGGAGAGGAGAGGAGAGGAGAGGAGAGGAGAGGAGAGGAGAGGAGAGGAGAGGAGAGGAGAGAGAAGAAAAGAAATAATCAAATCTGACAGTTTCCTTTGGTCTCTCCCAGTTGCTAATCTTCTGTGCTAGATTTGGGCTCAAACCTGAGGCACCGTCAGTAATGATGGTGGCGTCCTGGACTCACGCTGATCATGTGTGTCCAGGGCACCTCAGTCTCTGCTCCCTTCAGGAATTCTGTGTTGGATTTGGGCTTAAACCTGCGACACCCTTAGTAATCAACATTTGTAATTTTTATACAAAAATGTTTCATGCATATGAGAGGTATAGCAATTTTTTCCATGACTACAAAAAGTATAACTAATTAAACTTCCAAACCAAGACAAATAGCAATAAAAATGAAATGGCTTCAGGTGTTATAATTAATAATAGGTGAATGGGTACCAGAATTTGAAGAAGAAAACTATCATGAATTTTATGAATGGCATTTTTTGAATAGTCATTACCCAGTCTATTAAATTATAAATATAAAAAATCTATTTCTGCTTTTGGAATTAATTCAGGCAAAAGGAAGAAAAATACAATCAACATGAACAAGAAATTAAGAATGGAATTCTCCAAATCATTTTCTCCTTATTTCATGCAATTTAAGTATGAAATTCGATGACTATGTGAAAACACTAGTGCATTGATTAAAGTGGCAGCTAAAGGTTATTCACATTCCTTTCCCTAAAATATTCGAATAGATTCATGATTAAGTATCAGGGATCTTAATGTGTCAAGTATTTGTGATTGAGAATCAGTGTTAGAGCACCAGTCCCTTCACCAGTGTCAATTTCTCTCCATCAAATGGAACATTTTGCTAAGTTTTGAGTGTGAAAAGAAACTCCATCTTGGTGATCTACTTACCTGGTAGAACCTCACTAGTGATACTGTGATATGTGGTACTTAGTGTGACAGAAATGTTCGGAACTGAAAATTTGAAGGAGTATACAGTATTTCAAGAAAAATATTTGATTAGTACTCATCTATCTCTTTTATTCTGTGGCAAAAGACTATCTCTGTTAAAAGGCAGTGTTGTTTAGGTAATACTATTCTATGATTTGTAGGTGCATATGAATATGTAGGTAACTGCAACATTCTGAGTGAATTCCCTGTATTGGAAGTTCTGGCCTGTCATTATTATGGACTCAATAGAAGGTCTCTTCCACTCCAAACACAAATTCTTATTAAAAGATGATTTGGGGAATAGAGTGATAGTATATTGTTTAGGTGATTTGCCTTGCACGTGGTCAATCCCAGTTTGATTCCTGGCATCCCATAAGATTGCTTGAGAAACCACCAGGAGTGATTTCTGAGCAAGGAAAAGCCCTGAGCATATTTAGGTGTGGTCCAAAATAAAATATAAAAATAATTTTACATTTATGATATGCTTTCTTTTATTTCAGCTATTCATTTTGTGAGAACAAATTTAATAGTTTAGTTTTACATGCATTAGGAATATAATTTACAGTTTATATGATTGCTGATAAATTGTACTTTTATTCTCTACTCTTGCTGAAAGCTGTACTTATAAGGCTAAATAAAAGTACTTTCATCTAAAAATTTCAAAATCAAAATACCTACTAGATAAAAAAGCAAGTTTTATGCTAAACCAAAGGAACATTGAGATTTAGAAAACTAAAGTTGACTCTTTGGATTATTTGCTATTGTTATGCCCTGAGGATTTTATTAGATCACTCTTGTCTTTAAAAGTTCTCCTGGATCCAAATAATAGTGATTTTATGACAAATTTGAGTAGGCATTTAAACGTGCAGAAAATATTACTCAGCTGGTATTTTGTTTTATTTCCTAAACAGATTTCACAATGCTAATTAGTGTGCAAAACTTAAATGTAGTATAGTGTATTTATATTATTAAATTTTATAATTTATTTTATTTGCTTATATTATAGAAAAACAATTATATTTTTCGTACATTTATTGCCATGGCATTTAATGCGAATCATAGTATTTAGAAATATTTATTTTAAATTAATAATAAAAGGCATTTTAATTGCTAATGTAATTTTGTGTCTAAGCTATCATCCTCAAAATTAAAAAAAAATTAAGTGTGAAATGAAGAAAGTTTTAGGAGCAAAAGTTTCACAAATATAGGTATACAATTTGTATAGCTTAAAAAATTCCATACAATTCCCTCATGCATGGTTGTAAAATGAAAAAGGCAACATTTATTTTTTATCCTACCCTATGTTTTCTATTAGCAAATATATAAATAAGTAGACATTAGAAACAAGAAGGGGAAATAAAAATGCTAATCTAAAAAAACACTAAAACCAATAAAGTGAAAGGTGAGGTAACTTTTAATGTTAATCATTGTTAACATATAATGAAACTTGAAAAGATTATGTCTTTCATTCTTTGACAAATATATGTTCCAACTTCCAACTTAAAGAGAAACCTAAATCTAACTATAATAATTTATTCTGATATCTCTGTGTCTTCAACTTTGTCTACAGATCAGAAAAAACTATATATCATTTGGATGAATCTGGACTTAAAAACCAGAATTTTTATTGTATTAAATACAATTTAAAATAATAGACCCAGAGGAATTAATAAAGCATAAATTCAAAATACAAGACTATATTTATACTGGAAAAAAAAAACAAGAAAATCTTGGCTGAGCTAGATAAAGTTGTAAAGGCAACAATTTATTTTTTTAATTTATATTGTAATAATTAGAAATGCTTTAAGTAGGAGAAAGGTGAGTCCTACATTTATTATTATAAATAATAAATAGTAACAGAACTGCACATGTGTTTCTTACAAGCTATCATTCTCCCTTGACCTTTACTGTCTCTAATTCTTTATTTTATAATCACTTTATTTGTGCCATGTTTACAACATTATTCATGATTGATTTCTATGATAGAATGTACACCACCGTCACTAGTGAAGTTTACTTGCCATCAGTATCCCCAGTTTTCTTCCCATTTATCCATCCCATATTGTCTCTGGAGGAGGCATTTTACTTTTTTCTCCTCTCTCTCTCTCTCTCTCTCTCTCTCTCTCTCTCTCTCTCTCTCTCTCTCTCATCTCTCTCTCCCTTTTCTTTCTTTGTCTCTTTATCTTTGTTTCTCTTTTTTCCTTTATGACACTGTGGTTTGCATTATTATTGATGAAGGGGGTACCATGAACGTTACTTTATCCACTTTTAACACCTAGTTATTGAACAGAGTGATCAGTTCCGCTATCATTGTGTTAGTGGACACTTCTCTACCTACTGCAATCATCACTTTGTGGCCAACTTACTATCCTGGATTGCTCCTCTGGCCCTTATCACTATTGGCTAAGGATATAATTAGCATATTATATTTTTAGTTTTTATATCCCACAAATAAGTGAGATTATTCTGTCTACTGTCTATCCTTCTCCCTCTGGCTCATTTTACTCTGTGTAATAATCTTTATATCTATCCAAGTGTATAAAAATAGTCCTGTCTCTAATTCTTTTCTTCTTCTTCTTCTTCTTCTTCTTCTTCTTCTTCTTCTTCTTCTTCTTCTTCTTCTTCTTCTTCTTCTTCTTCTTCTTCTTCTTCTTCTTCTTCTTCTTCTTCTTCTTCTCCTTCTCCTTCTCCTTCTCCTCCTCCTCCTCCTCCTCCTCCTCCTCCTCCTCCTCCTCCTCCTCCTCCTCCTCCTCCTCCTCCTTCTTCTTCTTCTTCTTCTTCTTCTTCTTCTTCTTCTTCTTCTTCTTCTTCTTCTTCTTCTTCTTCTTCTTCTTCTTCTTCTTCTTCTTCTTTTTGGCATTTGAGTCACACCCAGAAGCGCTCAGGGGTTACTCCTGGCTCTATGCTCAGAAATTGCTCCTGGCAGGCTTGGGGGACCATATGGGATGCCAGGACTCGAACCACCGTCCTTCTGCATGCAAGGCGAACACCGCACCTCTATGCTATCTCTACAGCCCCACCAGTCTCTAATTCTTAAAACAATGATCTCATTCATTGAATGTTTAAAGAGAAATCATCTTCAATAATGAGATAAAACATCTACCAAGGCATCTGGAAGATGCTTAGTGATTCATGCAGACCTTAGACATGTATGTTGTTAAGCAATTTATCTCCAAGTTTACTGAGGAACATACCATCAGTCTCCAAGGATTCATTAAGCAAGCATTGATACTGGTAGAAGAGCCTTGAGGCATGAAACCCTCTTTTCCCCTTGAAGCACTATCTATACATTTCTTCTTATTTTCCCTCCAAACCAGACTTACATCAACCTCTAATCCCAAACTGAGAGGAAGATGGTTTATATTTTATTTTTAATTTGTGTACAAGATGTCTGACCTTTAATGAGATTGCTAGCACTGAACTCAAGTCCCTCTCTCCTATCTATAGCACCTCTCATCTCTCAAGTTTTTCTTACCCTTCAAGCAATAGTGAGTAGCTGTACTTGGCTTAATAACAATTACATTTTTAATGATGGTATTAAGTCTAAAAACGAGTGGGCCTTTAAGACCCATTTCATATGACTTTCCTTTATTTTTTTCCTGGAACACTAATTTAGTACTAGCAGAGTTTCTAAATTTAAAAACTTGGCCTTCTAAATTTCAAATTTTCTTAAATCAAATGGAATTTCTAAATGAGGATGTTGGTAGTGACCTTTGTATTGGTCCTCATATTGCCTTCTAATTTGATGACACCCAATGGGTTCCTTTGGTTTACATGTTACAAAGATGTTTCCCTTTGCCTCCTCATCTGGCTTTTCCCCCTTCCCATGGGAATGGGCTTTGTTTTTTCCAATAAAGGTTGCTTTGGAGGCCTTGAGAAGAGACTGCCATCATGGCTCATGGTTCCATGTGGTAGAGCGACTGGTTTGTAGGTGAACAGCTTGCAGTGTGTTTCTGGCCTGCTATTCCTTTCCACCTGTGTTGTATTATTTTCTGCATAGTAATTGATGCTGGACCTGCGTCTCTTGTCCTACCCGGACTTGGGTCACGGGGATTCCACGCCCTCTCTGGGTATTGTGGAACATACAACTCACCATTTCACAGGAGAAAATGAATAGAAGTTTCTACAACATCCACATTACCATACCTAAGATCTTACTTTTGTTTTATATTTCTCAAATACATTCATATATACCTCGTCACACTGACCTCAGCTATACTTGTGAATTAGTCTCATAAAATGCAATTTAAGATCTATAAAATAATATATCAGTTTCAGACTACAATAATCTATTCCTTTAATAAATGTTGCTATTGATTTTATTTTAAGTGAAATCTGGCAAATACCATCTTGCATCTATCATGACTGTTTTATTTTTATAAATTTTATCAATTTTGCTATAATTATTAATATTTTGAATCAGTAGGTTTTAATATAGGCTTAATGTATGTTCAGAATTCTAGAAATGATAAACCTCCAATATTGGTATATTATGCAAACACTGTATAAATAACAAACATTTTTTTTTGCTTAGTCTTGTTTTTTAGTTTGAGAATCACACTTAGTACTCATAGCTTATCTTGTTTCTGCACTAAAGTATTACTGCTAGTGGGCTCAGGGACCCATATTGGTTTCCCAGAATCAAACTCAGTTCAGCTGTGTGTAAGGCAAACCCATTATCTTCTGTGATATCTACTTTCTGGCCCCAAATCTGACAAATAATTTGAAGACATTTTCTAATTTATAAAAAGGAAAAATGGTATTGCAATTATAATTGGTTGTGCAAAGAGATAGACCCAATAGTGCTCAGCAAGTATTTCTGGCTATGTTTGCATGTAGTTTCAATGATTTTTTCAAATTTTATTATTATTTAAAGAAAAGACATCATATAGTTGACACAATTGATCATAATATATTTATTTCAGGAAGAACAAAGGCAAAGTTATTACAAAATAAAAGAAAAACTAAAGAGATGAAAGAGAAAGGAAATAATAAAAAGTTTAGTAGCAAGTCTATATTTGAAAATTATTGAATCACCGATAAACTCATTAAAGATTTAGTAAGCTAAATCTAGCTAAAGATTTAGTAAGCTCTTCTTTTTTTTTTTTTTTTTTTTTTTTAGGATAAGAGTTAAAGAAATACAGTAAAAATGGTGTTAGAGTGTCAATTGTTCTTGTTTGCATAGGTCAAGTAAAATACAGGCGAAATGGAAAGGAAAATCCTTGGCATAAATAAGAGACCTTACCCCTGAAGTTTTCTGGCATAAGACAGCTCTGGGCTCCAGGCATACTAGGTTGTCCAATTCGAGTCATTCTCTGTGATCCCAGTAAAAAAATTATTTTTCTGCACATTCGCTGCTGTTGGTGTCAGGTTTCTATAAATAAAGATCCTGGTTTCTGTGCATGTTCTCCACTGAAGACAGGATGATATGGAACATCCTCTAGTTTCACCTCACAATAGAGGGCAATGCGGAGAGCCCTGCCCTGAAAGCAAGGGCTGCTGCTGTTACACCTTCTGGGTGTTAAGGGAACCCTCTCTGGAGTAAGTCGATGCCAGGACGGTAGGGTCTTCCCTGGTAGATGATTGCTTCCGGATGAGGTTATGGACAGTCGTGATTGTTTCGTGGATGGAATTTCTATTTCAGAGGTGAATGGACAATGCCCGTTCTTCTGAGGCCTGAGCCAGGTCATTATGACAATCAATGCACAGGGTGTAAGGCCCCATGTGTTTCAATTTTTAACCACACAATTATTCATTAGACTTGTCAAAATATAGGCAGCTATAAGTTTTCTTCTGTTTACTTGATTGTACTCATGAATGATACAATGAAAGATCTGTGATGTAAGGATAGGGATTATATGAAGGCTGTTATTTTTCTGCTTTGGGTAAGACAAAATTTTGTCTTTGAAAGAATTGAGCTCTCTGTCTTTTGTATAAGTATCATGGGGAGTCTTTATTCTCAGAACAGAATAAGTAGTTTTCATATCAATGTGAAAAATATTTTTCATCACTCTTATAATTTCTCTTTAACCATTCCCAATTGCACCAACTCTGTTTCCACCTCTTCCTGTAGAAGTTTGCATTCTTTTAGAGAATTGCCTGCCCCATGAATGCATATTATCTCTCATCTTAAAAAATGCCAATAAAAAAGCAAATTATATTTGTTCTCTAAGATGTTTGCTACAAACCATGACTGATTAGTGTTATATATGACATCCACAAGAACAGTAATCAAGGTTATGTTAGCATTGATTTTTACAGAGGTGAAGTCCCTTTGATGTATTACTCCATCAACACCTACAATGACAAAATTTGCACATGAAATTAATCCCAATTAATTATAGTGTTTGTATATAGTCCTGGCTCTTTTATGTCGCAAAATAAATATTAATTTAGTGACTTTTTTTCACCTTGCCAGGCTTATTTAGTTAAGAGAGAACCTCTATTGATTAGAATTTTGAAATATAAAATAAAGGTTAGACAAGTGAAGGAGCCTGCAAAGCTAATCTACTCTATTGGGAGCACTTAAAGCCAAAGGCATTGTAGCACTATTTTGTTTTCATTTTTAGTACTTTAGCTTTGAATCAGTTTTCTGATAAAAAATAATCCTGGATGATTGACATTTGATGTTGACCTTAATCCACACATAAAATTATTCCTCTTTTTTTTATATATTTTTGACTTGGTCACTATGTTTATGGCCTTTGTCAGTCTTATCTATTATAAGAAAAATTAAAAAATTCTTAAACACATAATGACAAAACAGAAGTTGGCAGAGGCATTTGCTGAAGGTCTTTCTAGTTTTTCTTTAGTCATTCTTAATGTGCTATGAAAACTGATACATGAAGTAAAAAAGTTTATGTTGTTAAGAGTATGGTAAAAATCCTCAAATCATATTTACAAAGAATTGTAGTATATTCTCTAATTCTTAGTAATTCTTAATACTCTATGAAAAAGTAAGTGTGTATAGTTGTATGTTTTCTTACATCTCACAAAGCTCTAAATTTTTTTTTATTTATGGCATTGGGAGAACCATATCTATGTGTTATAATGATAGATTTAAACATTACATTATTGTTTATAATGGGTGATTACAGAATTATTTGTTCAACTAAAAGAAATTTTTAATATTCTTCTTTTATATTTTCGTTGGAAACTCAAAGTTCATATATACTCAATACTAATTCATACGTATTCAAGAATGTCACAGTTGACATTTCCCACTTGAGAAAGAGATATTAAATTTAAAAAAAATACTTATATATCTGTATAGTTAGTTAAATTTTTGTTCACTCAGATCAAATCTAGATTTTCAAGATATGATCAAATTGTCAGTGAATGAGTTGATTGAGAGTCTGAACATATAAATTAAGATTAATATCCTTCTTTCTGATTATTTTAATGCATATATTCTAGCAATGAAAGGCCTAACCCTATATTATCTAATTGAAACTTTTGAGTAGACATGATTTGACCTATCACATTGACATTGTAGTTATTAAGCAATGCCCTGAGTGATTACAGAAAAGTTTTAATTTAAAATTTGTGTTATTTTTATTCCTTCCTTCATAGAAATTTGGTGGTAGGAGCCTCCACAGCAGTGTTCAGCAGTATTAAATCCATTCGTAGTGATTCACGGTGAATGCTTTATTTTGAGATCTTGCACCACATCTTTTGGGTATTACTCTTAGCTTTGTACTTAGGTATCACTCTAGTTGGGCTTGGGTGGGCAATCTGGGATGGCCAGGATCCAACCTGAATCAATCTCATGCGAGGCAAGCTCGAGAATCCTGGCATATGACGCTTAAACTCATAATTTTATCTATTCCCAAAATTCCATTGTATCTAATCTCCCAATCATTTTATCCTTTTATATCTATGGATGGACATTAGATTTGATACCATGATTGGCATACTTCTCACTATGCTTTTATAAACACGGGGGTACAAATATTCTTTTTCAGTTAGTGTTTTCTTGTCTTTCAGAGAAGTGCCTAGGAGTACAGTGCCCATTTTGTACTGATAAGGAATCACCATGACATTCTCCATTAAAGATAAACCTATTCAAATCCACCAACAAGCTTCCTTTCTTTTTTTCAACACTTGCTACTTACAATAAGTTTGATAAAAATAATTTTCATATGCATAAATTAGTATATCAATGTGACTTAGCTCTGCATTTTCCTCATGAAAGTTAATGATGAAATAGGTGTTTCTTGTTTGTTTGTTTTGTTTTTCGGCCACACCCGGTGACACTCAGTGGTTATTCCTGGATTATGCGCTCAGAAATCGCTCCTGACTTGGGAGACCATATGAGAGGTGAGGGATTGAACCATGGTTCATCCTAGGCTAGCACAGGCAAGGCAGAAGCCTGACCACTTTTGACACTGCTCTGCCCCAATGTTTGTTTGTTTTTAATAATTTTATTGAGACTCTTGTGAATTACAAATCTTTCACAGTTGTATTTCAGGCATATAGTGACAGTCATGTAGGGACATTCCCAACAAGTGTTGACATCCCTCCACCACAGTTCCCAGCATGCATCTCATTGTCTTCTTAGGTGTTTATTCAAGTTTTATGATATTTTTAAAAAATTGGTTAATTGCTTTTATATTGTAAAGCCATGTAAAGTTTATTATGCATATTATGAGGACATATAGGTGCATTTTTGGATATATATGTATTGCTGTCAGACTTATAATTTTCAAATTTAGGCTTTCTTTTCTAGATTATCATTTGATTTTTTTTTTTTGCAATCATCTTATACTGTGCACAAACAGTTTAATGTGATGGATTTTCACTTGTTTATTGTCTTTTTTTTCTCAATGAAAATATGTAAAAATAAGTATACTTATACCTATGTATAAGTGTGTGTTTTATGACTTTAGGTAATATCAAACTACTTAATATACTTTGAGTTTTCTGTTGTTTGTATAGTGTTAAAGTAAATAAGCTTCTTTATTTTACATTTTTTGTTCTGATATGTAGCAGTTCAATTTTCCCAACATTAATTATTGAACAACTTTTACTTTGTAATATAGTCTTGTCTCTTTTATAAAAAAACTATAGACAGTTATATGAATTTATTTATGAACACTTTTTAAATGGATAATTTTGACAAAGTACTTGATAAAGAATTATGAAGGTCATAATCCTGAAGCATTAATTCCTGTTTGTATAAATATTTATAATATAAATGAGTACTTCAACTTTATACAATATATCTGAAAGTTCACACCTGGCATGTTGTCACAGGATAGTTTAACAAATATATAACTCCTGCTTTGAATAGTAAAATATAAAATATAAAAATCCTGTTTTGAATAGTAAAAATTTAGAGATGCAATTGGTGAAATATCTTACATAGACTATGGAGTGGAATGGTAAAGCTAGACCAGTTAGAAATGTGACATTTGTTAACAATAGGATGAATAAGCAATAGGATTTTTAATGAACTTGGAAAAATGGTAATAAAACTGCTAGAAAAAGAGATTTGATAATATAAGCATGTGAGGATCATAGGAAGTTGAAGACACATTTAGAAGACTGAAATATGATTTGCTAAAGAAAAGAGTTTAGTTGGAATCAGAAAATGAGTTAATTCTGAGTTATGAAGGATGTGATTAGCAGAGGAAAGTTTAGTATATGTTAAGATATGAAAGAGAGAACTCAAGCGATGGGAGTACATGGTTAACATAGGCCAGCATGTCTTGATACTGACCACTGCTTCCAAATTACTACCTCTCCCACACTATGCCTGCCACCCTGTCACCACCAGTACTGCTTACACACCCACCCAAAGTACAATCAGGTGTGGACTGGGCACTGAAAAATTAGGATGATTTTGCCTAGGTTATTAGTTCATCTTTAACTAACTCCTCCACTGCCACATTTGACAAGAAGCAGGAGTGCTTCTTTAGGTTCCCTGAGATAGACCATCTCTTTTTTTTTCTTTTTTTTTTTTGGTTTTTGGGCCACACCCTGTGACGCTCAGGGGTTACTCCGCACTTCAAACAGAACATAGCTACAGAATAGAAACTCTTACTTCTAGTCCTACAAGCATTTGCGATGTTATTCCTCGGAGTGGGGAAGGTTTACAATGGATGTCGGTTTATATAATGAGTCATTTTAAATGGACTTCAGAAGGGGAAATCTTTCCTGTAGTAGGAATAATTATTCCAGGCATTAGTTACATAAAAGAGTTTAGAATAGGTAGCTTCCTCTCTGACCTCACATATGTGTTTGAAGACAGCAGGAAAAGTAGACCTGATACACATGTGCATGGAAAGAAAATAAATATCAGCAGAATAAGAACATCAGACACTAGCAAAATAAAAGAGATCACAGGTCTCCAATGAAAGATCATTGAAGCATTGAGCAGTCTGAATACCATGGCACATGACGAACGTGGACCCATGTTTAGTTTGAGTAATGTGCATAGGACATCTTGATGCCGGAGACTCTAGCCTGAAGTAGAAATGTACCTACTGACTCAGCATAAAGAAATTATAACACAAAAATCTGGAGTAATGCATACTAATTTTACACGTTCCCAAGAATTACTCAAAAAAATAACCAAATTTTGTTATAATTTAACACTTACCATCATGGAGAGGTGTCTCTATAAAAAATAATAATCTGTTAGTGAGACCAGAGCGATGGTGCAGCGAGCTGTATGGCGTTTGCCTTGCACGCAGCTGACCCAGGACGGACCTCTGTCTAATCCCTGGTGCCTCATATGGTCCCCCAAGCCAGGAGCAATTTCTGAGCTCATAGCCAAGAGTAACCCCTGAGTGTCACCGGGTGTGGCCCCCCAAAACAAACAAACAAACAAACAAAAAATAATGTTAGTTTAGAGACAAAAAACTCTATTGTAGTGCACTAAATTCAGGACACAAACTGTGAATACTTTCTGCTTTTAACATATCATTGTAATTTATTAAACACATATACATTAATTTTATTAATCAAAATAGATACCTGGAATAGCATACTAATGATAGATTTGTCTTTATCTTGTTTCTGGTCTTAGTAAAAAATAACTTATTGCCTCTCAAGAATTCTAGTAGAATTTAAGCATATGCTATTTGTGAATGAGCTTTAGCCAGATTGCGAGATTTAACATCAATTTTAAGAGCATTATAAAATCTATAGGTCAATGTTACACATATTTAGTAAGGGTAATTTTTACCCATATAAGCCAGTGCCAAGCATAATGTTTTTCTGTTGCTAATATTAGTATGTTAGTAAGAACCCAAGCTTCTTTATTTGCATATGAATATGAAATAATTCTATGAATGTGCATGTGGGGTTTAATTGTTTTTTTTAAACAATATACTCTTATCTTTCAGGAAGCAATTCAGGCCATCAAAGAGTTGTCAGGGATGAGCTCGCTAATTACTTTTTAATACTCAGCCTTGTATTTCCCTCCGTTACTCATGCTCTGTTCCCTCTAGTTTTACATTCCTATCAGAAAGTTCATTTAGAATCCAGTCAATCTTCCAGCACCAATTTTGCAGTTTAATTTTTTTATTCAAGAAGGACACAATGGGAATAATATCTGTAGCAGCAAAGGTGATAGTTAAAAACTTTTTTGCATTGTCTATGCAAAACAGATTATAGCTATAGAAGGTTTGGAATAGAAACTATCATTTGGAGCCAGAATACAAATAAATAACAGCTAAGTTAAATCAGTAGATTGTATTTTTTAATGATACAAATACTGAAAAGTTTATTTATTTTATCTTTGATTTCTTGTCCTTGATAGCAGCAATAGATTGAAAGGAATCTAGTGGGAAATTTTCATGAAGAATAAAATACTTTAGCAGTAGTCACTAAATTGATATTTCTGATTTTCTATTTTCTTCTACAACGTTTTAAAAAATAAAATGAAAATGTTATTACTAAAATAGCTGATCTCAGAATAAAATTCTCCCTTTAAATATACTGAAATATATGTTTATATCATACCACTCATAAATATTTCTAAGCATCTGAAGTTTTGGCATCAAATCAATAATACATCTGGGTAATTGATTATAGTGTAATCACTTTTTGTTACATAGTTTAAATTAGACATATACCTAACTTCCTGTCCAGTGAGAAAAAATACAAAATTTCGCAATTATTAGAAGCTATGTTTAAGTCTAGTTTTACTGATATATTGCTCAGGTAAGGTTCTTTCTACACATATTTTACAAACATTGATGAAAACATTTAAACACAAAAACTTTTCAAGGAGTGAAAGATTTGTCAGATAACATAGTAACAATTAAGGCAGCCAAACACAGATTAGGATTGTGATGACAGTTCATTTGAAAGATGACTATAGGAAAATACTAGTAAATCTGTTGGATAATCAGTTTTGATGAGGGTTCACTGTTTGTGTGATATTGAAAATGAAACACTCGAACCATGTGTGAGTCCAAGAAAACAGAATGCCCAGTGAGAGCAAAATATAATCACAATATTATTTTGAGGCAAGCATATTAAGTGATCAAGGTAAACGATAATTTGTATGGTAAAAATAAAACATTCAGAACACAAAATGGTTTAAAACAGAATGGCTAAAAGATGTCAACAGTTCTTAAATTATCTAATTTTTTTATTTGTAGATAATTTCAGGCAGATTATATTATGTTAAAAATTAATGGATATGATTCCCACCTATACTTCTAATTCAACACTGTTTTACAAAGTAGTAATTATTTAAACTAAAATATATAGAAAGATTTGGTCGCTATTGAAATATACTGTGATCATATACATTGCACAATTCTTCAGTTTACTTAGAAGTCAGGCAATTAAAGGAGAAAAAGAAACTTCTCCAGACAAAAGACAGTTTTAAGTACTGAGATCAACTGAATTAAGAGGATAATTCTAATAACTTAATGTATCATAACTATCAGTTATATATTAAATGTTTTATTATAATTTGAATTCCAGGAAGATAAGCTGTGCATATGAAAACTAAAGCATACTTAAACCAAAATATAGTGAGTAGCAATCATATATATGATAAAGATAAATTAAAATAAAAAGATTATTGAAATAATTCTGATAATTATTGAAATACATATGTCTGGAACTGTTTTAGATGCTTCAGTTCATATTCAAGTACTTGTTTACCAGGAAAGCAGTCAATAACGTATTTGTTTCAGTATGAAGGGATAGAGTTTCTCATAAATTATCTGATCCATTGTTTGAGAAATCCAGATGCACCTTTGGAGGTGACATGGCAGATAGGAGACATACGTTGAAAATGTGAGTGCTTGGGAGGCCACACCCAGCGGTGCTTACGGTTTACTACTGGCTCTGTGCTCAGATATTGCTCCTGGCAGGCTCTGTGGGATGCCAGGATCAAATTCGGTTGGTCTTAGGTTGGTCACGTGCAAGGCAAATGCCCTACCTACTGTGCTATCGATCGGCACCTAAAATGTAAATGTAATACAGAAATCTGAAGTGAATAGACTATTTTATATCAATCAACTTCTAAATATATTTTTCTTATATGCTCATCTCAAAACGTCTATGACTTTTATATATTATTTATCATTGTAGATTTCATCATGGTACATTGTACTGTCCAACCAAATATGCCTCATTGCCTTACCCTTAGATAATTTTCAATGCAGAGTTATAACTCTGTAGTGATATATTTCAGCAGGAGAGTTTATTGAATCAGAGATATTATTTCATACAAAACTGACATCAAAACTTGTTTTTAAGAAGCTGAACTAAGTAGAGGATGAGAACTGTTTGATATTAATTTGTACAGTAAGGTGTATGTTAGATATTAAATAAATAAATATGTTAAGGCATTGCTAACCCCCAATTATTGTAAGAAATATTGTGACTTCATTCATATTCAATATAAGTAAAATTTTTTGATCATTAAAGGAATATATCAAAGGAAATCACTTAGTAAAAGAAATACAAGTATGGAGGTTAAAAGCTCTACAGATATTTAATTGCTTGTCTTGCATGTTGACTAACAATGGTGCTATGAAAACACTGCAATATCATTTTGATCCTGGCATTCCAGATGAGGTCTTCTCAGTCTGCCAGGAGAAATTCTCAAGTAGCAGAGCCACGAGTGATACCTTAGTGCTGTGTTTTGGTGTAATCCCAAAACACAACGAAAACAACAAAACAACAATAAAAAGAATGTCTGTTTTTAAATTGCATTGTACAGTAAAAAATAAACAACAGTAGAAGTAAAAAAATGTTATGCACATATTGACCATCTATACATACTGCAGAACATAATGTCATTATCAGACTCAAGTTTATTGGAATAATACATATGGGAAATGTTACAGAATTTCTGAAAACATTTATAGGTATAAATGTAAACACAATTGATTTTGCAAAAAATGACATAAGATCTATAGAAAGTTCAAATATTAAGAAAATGTGGCAATAATGAGAGGCAGAAAGTATCTTCTGCCTAATTCACATGTTATTTCTGAGATATCTCATATGCATTACCTAATGTACAGGCAGTTGTGAGAGGAGTCAAGTAAAAATAAAAGTTCTTAAAAGTTTCTATTACAAACCCTACACAAAAATAAAAATATCTTCAATTTTCTCATTTACTTTTATTAGTTGGGGTTAGAAAAGTACAATGTGTAGATATTCTGGTAACTTATAGCATTTAGAACCATAAGAAGTTAGGTAATAGTATGTTGTTGATTAAAAATAAGTTTTTTAAAATATTATAAGTCAAGATACTCTGATGTTTCTTTTTGGGGGGGTCACACCCGTTTGGTGCTCAGGAGTTACTCCTGGCTAAGTGCTCAAAAATTGCCCCTGCCTGGGGGGGGGGGGGGGGATATGGGATGCCAGGGATCTAGACTGCGGTCCTTCCTTGGCTAGCGCTTGCCAAGGCAGACACCTTACCTCTAGCACCACCTCACCGGCCCCTGATGTTTTAAAAGTTTTGAAAGCATAAGGTTCCAGTTTTTGACATTTATATTATCACTGAAATTCCATGATTAAACCTTTAACTATCAATCTAAATTGTTCGTCCTTAAATTTTTATCTCACAATTTGAATTCAAGCTCTTTGCTTCACTGACTTTAAATAAAAATACTATTAACTGTTTGCCAAATTATTAAATTATAGAACTTTACTGTAGGTTGTTAGTATAATCAGATTGGCATAAAATAGATTAGGAAAATATAATGTGCTTTCTTTCTTAATTTTCCTGACTCTTATGTTACTATGTTTGACAAGCTGATAAAGAAAACAACTTTAAAACAAGTCAAGAAAACAACCAAAATAACTGATTCTATACGCAACTGATTCCAGATCCACTTTATAAAAGTTCTCCACTCTCCATAATTCATTGTGTAGAGTTAACCTATTCCAACAACAACAACAAAAAATGTCCATGCAATTTTGCATTTTCAAGACGAGTTTATATAGGTAATTTCCAAAATAAAATTATATAAGAAAGTCTTTTAAAAGCTAGTTTCAAAACTCTTTCTCCCTGCCCTCCTCCATAAAGTTACAATGATTCAGTTGACTTACTGTGGAACAGAGCAATTATGAGGGTAATTGCATTCAAGCGCAAATATTAAATGTTTTTGTTAGCATGTTTAGTTAACCAAAAAATTGTATTTTATTTAATAATAGGGAAAAAATGACTCAAAGTGTAATTAATAGAGGAGTCTAAAATCTTGTAAGATATAGAGTCTTGTTTCTATATGCAACTAGTAGTGAAAAATATTTATTTTAACCAAATATCAATTTATTTATTGAAGTGTTCTTTATCAAATTAATTGAGGTCACAGAATATGGAAATGTAATAAAATTTGGAATAGCAGCAATATTTTGTGGAAGTTTTTATCTTTATTTTTTGGGGGGCCCCTCCCAGTGATACTCAGGGGTTACTCCTGGCTATGTACTCAAAAATCACTCCTGGCTTGTGGGACCATATGGGATTCTGGGGGTTAAACTGAGGTCCATCCTAGGCTAGCGCCTGCAAAGCAGATGCCTTACTGTTCTGCACCACTGCTCTGGCCCCAGGAATTTTCTTTTAAAGGCATAACTCAAAATTCTTTGGCCTAACAGTCAGGGAAGGTAATTTTCAATGAAGGTAATATTGAGAACAATCTTAGTAAATATAAGGAGTAAAGCCAAGAGACGCTATGGGGAAATAATAGTTTGAGTAGAAAATACAACAAGGGAAAAAGTAATATGAACTGCACAAAACATAGAACTTATAGTGTAGTTCACAGCAAAATAAAGAGGATAAGGGATGGAAGTGGAGCAGTGGGCAGTTCTAAGTTTGTGCAATGTCTTGAAATAAGTAATAATAAGTAAATAATATGATATATAATATTATATACAATATAAGTAATAATAAGTGTATATGTAATATATAATACATTATATATTATATAAATAATAATAAGTAATAATAATATGGCTATGTTCAGGCAAAGGACATTAGTAAGTAAAGGTGAGTCTGCATAATTAGGAAAATCCAAAATACCTGAACAGAGTAGTTTGTGTCCTTATTTCTCTAACATTACATTCCAGAGGTTCCTTAGTGACAGAGCTCATCGGTCTTTGTCGTCGTCGTCACCATCATCATCATCATCATCATCTACATGTTGCTTGCTTAATCCACTGCATCTGGGTTTTACCATATTGAAGGTAAAAGAAAATTACATATAAATTGTTTAAATAATGGTTCTTAAGTTCCACAGTATAATATTTACTTTGGTCTACAAGGTAAGTTAGGGAACATAGCTGATGCACAGATACATTACAGAAATCTATGTTACTAACAGAAAACAAAAACAGAAACAGGATAAAAGGTTGTTGATCATGAAAGTCTATTACTAGTCTTAGTAATTTTAAGAAATGCAGATTCTGTTCTATATGTGATGAGAATTCAATGAAAATCATTGAATTGAAAAGTGAGGCTATTTAATTCAATTCACAGCACTAGAAATTGTTTTAATTTTTGTAAAATCTAGAAATACAAAATATAACCCTATCTTATGGAAGTGCAAGAAAATATTCAGACTACTTAGGAGATGACAGCAACACCCAGTTGAGACATAAATGTGATTTAGGTTAAGCATTAGTAATTTATTCATAATATACTAAAGGTGAAACTATAACGTATTGGTAATTGTTCATGTAGTAAACTAAAATAAGTAATAATATGTATTTTCTCCCTAAGATAGGTTCTTCCACTACATGTTATATTTGAGGAAATATAACTCATTATGTATCTATCATAAACTATGGCTATGTCTCATGGGTTATTGTGTGTGTTTTAACATAATATATCATTATGTGTGCTAAAGTCTGTAATATCATTGTTATTTTTTGAAATCAAATTATACTGTTCTCTCTTAGATGAAATATTAGCAAGCACAATGTCTATTTCCTCAGTAGCATGCAGGGAAAACAAAGAAAAAGATAAAACCTCAAAAAAATAAAAGACAAGGATCTTTTTTAGATTAAATATTGCCTGACCTTGGGCAACTCATTTAACTTTCAAGGACATAAATATCCGCATCTGGAGAGTGGGGATAATGATACTAGTCTTATCCACCTCAGAGGAACATTCTAGATCCCAATGGAATAAGATATGTGAAAAGACTCTGTTTAAAATGTTAACATCATGGTGAATAATTTATATCACATTTTAAATTTCAATCTGATTCCTCCCATGGTACCACTTGGTAAAAGCAACCACTTTTCATGCTTGTTCTCTCCAAATCTCATGACAATTGGACTTTTCAAAGCAGGTCAAGCAGACATAAAAATAAACTTTCAAAGTTACAATGTATAGGTTTGGGATGATTATGGTTTTCATTTAATAAGTCTGATTTATTTGCAAGTACTTTCATAAAGATTGAGAATTATAGCTTTTTCAATAACCAATACAAGACTCTTTATTCCGTTTTAATTTTTATTTATCGAAATAGATTTATATTTTGAAAATAGTATGAAATCTTGGAGAAAAAATCTTTTTACTTTTATCTTCACATTGTTTTTATCTAATTGAAGATTTTTGTAGTTTCAAACCAATTCTACTGGTGTTTCTTCTGATTATTTGAAGAGTTTCATCAGATTTTGATATGAATTAAATTGAATCCACAGCTGCTTAAAATAATTGCAAACAATATTACTTCTTTTAATCAATGAAGATATTTTGTCCATCTTCGTGCTTTGATTTCATGATGTCTTTTAAGTAGTCACATCTTTTATACCCTTAGTTAACTCACCACAAGTTATTTGGTTCCTTTAGATATAACTGTAAATCAGCTTATTAATTACTTTGTCCTAATTAATCATTTTACCATATATTAATGCCATAGATGATGTATCTTAATTTCTCAGGCTACCTCTCTGGCATGTAAATTTATCCTTTATGTTACTTTCTTTAGGAAATCATGTTATATTTTCTTTACAATAATATGTTATTTTATTTTGTCAGCAAATACTGAAACTTTCACTTCTTCCTTGATAATCTTGTTAAATCATATTATCTTTACCAGGGCTCTCTGTAGTAAGTGCAAGAAAACATCCCGGTATCTTCCTTCTTCCAGGAAGCCTGGCAGCTAATAGGAAACCAGGACCACAAACACAGTTGCCATGTTCTAACTGAGCTAGCTCCATAGACTCACTCTTTTTTTTTTTTTTTTTTTTTTGGTTTTTGGGCCACACCCGGTGACGCTCAGGGGTTACTCCTGGCTATGCACTCAGAAGTTCCTCCTGGCTTGGGGGACCATATGGGACACCGGGGGATCGAACTGCGGTTCGTCCAAGGCTAGCGCAGGCAAGGCAGGCACCTTACCTCTAGCGCCACCGCCCGGCCCCCAGACTCACTCTTTTTTAAAAAGAGAAATCCAAGTCATGAAAGATCATGAGTACAGGGGCCGGACAGGTGACGCTAGAGATAAGGAGTCTGCCTTGCAAGCGCTAGCCTAGGATGGACCACGGTTTGATCCCCCAGCTTCCCATATGGTCCCCACAAGCCAGGAGCGATTTCTGAGCGCACAGCAGGAGTAATCCTCTGAGCGTTCAAACGGGTGTGGCCCCAAAGCAAAAAAAGACAGGAAGAAGAAAGAGAGAGAGAGAGAGAAAAAGAAAGAAGAAAAAGAAAGAAAAAAGAAAGAAAGAAGAGAGAGAGAGAGAGAGAAAGAGAAAGAAAGAAAGAAAGAAGAAAGAAAGAGAAGAAAGAAGAAAGAAAAGAAAGAAAGAAAGAAAGAAAGAAAGAAGAAAGAAGAAAGAAAGAAAGAAGAAAGAAAAAGAAAGAAAGAAAGAAGAAAGAAAGGAAAAAGAAAGAAAAAAAAAGAAAGAAAGAAAGAAAGAAAGGAAAGAAAGAAAAGAATGAAAAGAAAGAAAGAGAAAAAAAGAAAAAGAAAGAAAAAAGAAAGAAAGAAAGAAAGAAAGAAAGAAGAAAGAAAGAAAGAAAAAGAAAGAAAGAAAGAAAGAAAGAAAGAAAGAAAGAAAGAAAAGAGAAAGAAAGAAAGAAAGAAAGAAAGAGAGAAAAAGAAAGAAAAGAAAGAAAGAAGAAAGAAAGAAAGAAAGAAAGAAAGAAAGAAAAAGAAAGAAAGAAAGAAAAGAAAGAAAGAAAGAAAAGAAGAAAGAAAGAAAGAAAGAAAGAAAGAAAGAAAGAAAGAAAGAAAGAAAGAAAGAAAGAAAGAAAGAAAGAAAGAAAGAAAGAAAAGAAAGAAAAAGAAAGAAAAGAAGAAAGAAAGAAAGAAAGAAAGAAAGAAAGAAAGAAAGAAAGAAAGAAAAGAAAGAAAGAAAGAAAGAAAGAAAAGAAGAAAGAAAGAAGAAAAGAAAGAAAGAAGAAAGAAAGAAAGAAAGAAAGAAAGAAGAAAAAAGAAAGAAAGAAGAAAGAAGGGAAAGAAAGAAAGAATGAAAGAAAGAGAAAAATAAAGAAAGAGAAAAAGAAAGAAACAAACAACAAAGAAAGGAAGAAAGAAAAAGAAAGAAAGAAGAAGAAAGAAACAATGAAAGAAAAAGAAGGAAAGAAAGAAGAAAAAAAGAAAGAAGAAAGAAAAAAAGAAGAAAGAAGAAAGAAAGAAAGAAAAGAAGAAGAAAGAAAGAAAGAAAGAAAGAAAGAAAGAAAGAAAGAAAGAAAGAAAGAAAGAAAGAAAGAAAGAAAGAAAGAAAGAAAGAAAGAAAGAAAGAAAGAAAGATGGGAGGGAGGAAAAAATAATGATAGTTGACTATCTTTGCCCTACTTTGATATTAAAACGGGACGATTATCATTGAATTTAATGTTGACTTCTTATTTGCCAAATAGGACTCACCTCTATACATTTAAAGGGATATATTTTATTATAAAATAATATCATCCTGTCAAATGTTTTATTTTTCTAATCCCATGCTGCAGCATACTCTCATTTTATTGTCTTATTTCTATAACCTATTTAATATAAAATTAATATTAATATAAATCTAATATAAATTTTTTCATCTTCTAGCATTTTATTGACGATAGTTACATCTAGGTTCATTAAAGATAGTGGTTTATATTCTGTGTGATGTTGTTGTCTGATTTAAGTATAATATAATTTTGGCTTCATAAAAAGTATTTCAAAGATTTAATTCTTTTTAAGCTTTATAGAACAACTCAAGAAAATAGTTATGATTTATTTTATTGTAAAACTTAACAGAATTCCAGTAAAGTTCTTTGGTCCTGGTCTCTTTGATTTTTTACTCTTAAATTTTGTTGCTTATGAAGTATTATGCAAAGTACTCTCTTCTATTTTAACTGTATATACTGTATAACAAATTAAAATACATATCCATCAAAAAGAATGAATAATTAGAGAAACAGTATCTGCAAAGAGAGAAAAGGTACTCAAAATCAGATAACTTCAAGAATAAATAATCTCATTGAGGCTGCCTTCAAGACACCTTACTATGAAGGATATGGGAAAGTTACAATTTAGAATGTGGTCAGGCACAAAATTAAGAGGCTTTTTAACCCCCTAGGGAAAAACAGGATAGTGATGAACAGAAATTTATGGTTGAGAGCTTCTGGAACAGATAGAGCCTGACAACTGTAAACACCAGAAAGCTAGTAACTAGTAAGAGAGTAAGGACCTGAGAAAAACTTCGCAAGCCTCTGTCGCTGAAATAATGTATGGACTGTGGCTGCTGACCCTTATCTGGGGTGGAGATTGAAAATAGTCTGTAGCCCCAGTTTGTGAGTTGTAGATATTGTTGAAAGCTAGCGGTCCACAGAGAACATTCTCCTAGAAAAGTCTTCTCTTATTTACACCTACCTTTTGCTTATACTAAACCCAAGTTATATTTGTTCCTGGGGTCCCTATTTACTTATGGTACTTCCTGCATCTAGCCAGTGTCTCAGAGACTGTAACAGTGGTTTTTTGCAATTTTCACATCTTTAAATAGGCAGGCAGACGCAAATCAATTACTAAAAAAAGTTACCAAGAACATTTAAATGAAATAATATCTATAGATTTTGAGAACCAGCCTCTCTGTCTGTGCGGTCTGATCAAAGTTCAAACTTGGAGCTTCAAGATTGCTTGCCTGCGAGCAATCTTCACGAATATTTGAGCAGAGGCGCCCAAAGATCAAGAGTAGGCCACATTCGTAGGATTGCTGAAAACCTAAAGCTACTAGAAAATAACTGACTTAAGAAACTGGGTAGGTGCAAGTTTGCTGATTGCTCTCCCTAGTTCAAACAAATCTATGAGAAGTCGTAAGCCCAACAATAATCTTTTCTCTGTTTCACTGATTATTTTCTAAGTATCGACATTATAATTATCTAAAAGGTAATAAAATTATTAGTATATAAGTAATAAACACCAAAATATGTGACACATTTGACACATCACACAGTAAATCATTTCAATATTCAACTATTAATATACCACACAAAAATAAATGAGAAGGCAAAAATTGTAAGAATGAGTCAAAACAAAACTCAAGAGAATTCATATTTAGTGGGATTGAGTATTCTGTATGAAGAACAGTTTTTAAAAATAGCAATGATGTAAAATAAAGTCAGAAAAACTGACAAACAACAAGAAAGTAATAAATTTAGGGCAATTATTTATAATTTTCAAACTAAAATACAGGTTTAAAATGGATTAAATGAGCTAAAGACTAAAATTGAAAGAATCCATTGTAAAAAATGTTAAATGAATAGCATTGTTATGGAAGGCACGCAAATGTAATAAAAATAGAAAAAATAATTATAGAATCTATAATATGAAAGTTCATTGGACTTACATCAGAAGAATCAATATCTGTACAAAAAGAACTCTAGAAAAAGGGCATTCACTAAAATAAACCGGACTTACAATTTCATTTGTTATTATTTATTTGTTCATGATCTATAATATAACCTTAGTCCTTTTTTCCTAAAATAAATTTATTACGGTGCTTTTCTGAATAACATTTTATGCCTGCATGTGCATATGAGGTCAATATTCCCAAGGAAATTAACTAAAGAAGTTTCATACTTTGTAGAATAAGTTACATCAAATTATTTTTGTTCATATCCCAAACTTTATTTGAAAATGTTGCCAAGTACTTGTTCAGGTAAGTCTAGGGACTTGAATATTATTGCTCCTGTCTGTCATCTTATAAAAAATAGTCAAGTTCAAATCACACTGATAGGATCTTGAGATCTGTGAGGTCAAGGCAGAGGCTGGAAATGTACCTGACCTCAGATGTGACTTTACTAAAGTTTGTGATGACAGGCAGTAAATTGAGTGCAGTGTTTCAGTGAGTTGATTTCACAGCTCATGGTAAGTTGTAAAGGTTTGCAAAACTCCAGTTTCTGTTATTATCTCAAGTATTTTGATTATAGTATAAAAAGATACAAAATCACATCATCTCAAATTTACTTGCAGAGATGGTGTATATACAGAAACATATACTTCATATTAACACACATTCTAGTTCTCCTTAAGAACTTGAGGCTATTTGGAAAAAAATTTAATAAAACAAAAATTTTATGTAATGTATTTACCAATAATAAATAGTGATAAATAGTATTTCTACTTTAAAATTCACTCATGATATATAAACATCACTTGATCTCAGTTTAAAACCAACTTTTAAATTAAGCAAAAAATGTTATTTGCTTTTTCCTCTTTCTTTTTTTATTTATTTGAGTGAAATGAGTAAAAACATAAAAGATGGCTAACTCATATATGTACATCTATGTAGATAATAAATATATATTGGCAAGGATGCAACACATTCATATTTATTATTAAGTAAAAGGATTATGGAAGATCATTGATGATGCATCTCCTGGTATTATTTGATTATTCTCCCTTTATCCTTTCTTTTATAACCTTTTCTTCTATTGCTCAAACTCAGTCACAACTATACTGCTAAGAATCCAAAGAAAAAGCTAGTTCTATTGCTCATTAACAGATATCATAATATCCATCTCAAGTTTTCCCAAAACAGTGTTTCCACTGTACCAAATATAAATCAACTTTATTTTTTATTTATTTATTTATTTTTTTATTTTTTGGGTCACACCCAGCAGCGTTCAGGGGTTCTTCCTGGCTCTACGCTCAGAAATTGCTCCTAGCAGGCTCGGGGGACCATACAGGATGCCGGATTCGAACTGCCGTCCTTCTCCATGCTATCTCTCTGGCCCCAAATGAACTTTATTTTTAAAAATCATTTAAATATAAAGGAAAAATAATATAAATATAAATAAGGAGAAAATATCTTTCAAAAATCCTTTATTTACAAGCTAGAGTTAAATGCCTTTCTCACCTTAAACATTCATAAATGATTTTTCAAATCATAAAACATTATTGTTCTCTTATATCAGGTAAATATATTCTCACGATTTAACATTTAAATAAATAAATTGTCTCTCTAGCAAAGACAATAACAATGTTTCTTTTTGTTTATTGTTAAATTATGAATAACATTACATATTTAGAAAATAACATTCTATATGTAATAAACTGGTTAAAATAGCCCCAATGTGTAATTTTAATTAAATTATACAAGAGAACTATAAAATTGTTTTAGCATTTGAAATAGAAATGACCAATGTTATACAAAGAAGAATATAATGGCTATTAAATAATTCATAGGAGGGACCATTTACAGAGAACAGTTTGAGATAGGATTATTGGTGGAAGGCAATAATGACAACAGACAGCAGGTTTTGAGATTTGTATTTTATCCTTCAATGGAGTAACATGGAGTATTTATGGCACCAACAAAACAGAAAGTATCATGCTACCAAGATATGTAATGCACAGATATTTTTATGCGATCGATGCATGTCCTGTACTTTTTGGTGGTTGATTTCTGCATCTTAAAAATTTCTCTTAACTGAAACAGATAAAATAGAAAACAATAAGTATAGCATATTTACTTTACTTAACTATGGGGGATTAAACAAGCCATTAAAAAGCGAGTAGGATTTACATATATTCAATTTTTAAAGAAAAGCAAATTTCTTGAAAGACAGCTTCTATAAAGGGAATACATTATATGATTTGACTTAAATAAGCTATGCAAAAATATTTATATGTAAAATTGTATCACAGAATTACTTATAATAGTAAAAAATGGAAAGAACCTAAAAGCTTGATAAGAAGGGATTGGTTTTAAATTAGCATTCTTATGAGTGCACTAAAAATATTTTTGCAGAATGTAAAAATAAATAGAGAAAGTTTTCAATATATTGTTAAGTGTAAAATAGTAGGCTACTCATAAATATATCAAGAATGGCCCCAATTTCATTTTCAACTTATAGAGAGAAAGAAAAACTTCAGAAAATGTGCTTATATTTTCAAATGCTTTTTCGAGGTGGTAAGATTGCAAGTGATTTTTTTCTATTATCTATAAGCTTTGTTGTATATTCCAAATTGAATAAAATATTATTTTATAATAAAAAGGTAAGATAATTTTAAAAGCAATAGATAAAAATATGCACCTTTAGAACTTCATTTTTTACTGCCACCATCTATTTCCATTTACTAGGTTTTAGGAGGCTCTGGACTTTTTTTTCTTTTAATGCCGTAGAAAGTAAAGCAGCATAGTACCCAATAACAAATTCCTATTGACTTACTCAAATTCTATTTTGTGACTGTTAATAAAGAATATTTTATTTTAAAATTTTTATTTAAAATTTTTTATAAACAGGAATAAAGTTGAAAGAAATAAAAATATAGGATGTAGGAAATATCATAAGATAAGGAAAATAAAGGTGAATGATAATATAAAAGTGTTTTATAATTTTAGAAACCACTTAAAGTGTAATATACCTATAGGAAACCATTTTTTTAAATGCACTGATTAATTTTATCATGAAAAATTAAATATGACACTGTGTTATCTAAAAGTTTATAATTTCCTTGCTGATAATGTAAGATGCAGAATAAGATGTTAGAAACTTTTTTCTTTTATTTATTTCTATATTGTCATTCAACATAAGTCCTATTCCTATAAATAAGTGTGACAACTTTTGTCTTTCAACTGGAAACAAATTATTTGATGTATATAAAATTTATACATAAGAAAGTAAGTAAACCATAAAGTAAGTAAACATATGCCAGAAGCTTTGCTTCTTAAATGTTACTATATTTTTATTGTTGGTAATTATTCAAGATATATAAAGCACTGGTAGAACATAAGAAAAAGCAACAACACACAGCCCTGTTGGAAAGCAATGAATAGAAAAGTCCTCAAAGAGGGGATACATATGGTAAAAATGTATATTTAAAATATTCTGCATATTTGTCAGGGAAATTCAAAAGAAAACAATAAAAATATCCCACACGATTGATACTGATATACATCATAAAGAACAAAAATGATAATTATTGTTGTGAATGTATAAAAAAGGGCCCTTATTAAATACTTATGAGGATTATATCTAGTCTCCCTTTCTAGAAAACAATAGTTACTGCTCAAAACCTAAAAACTGTATATGATCCAGAAATTTCATCGCTTGGCATTTCCCCCTGGGACTCAAAAACTTTATTTAGAAATCACATTTAAGGGCTTGATATCATAAACTGTGATGAAATACATTAAAATAAATTAAATACATTGCACATAAATATACTAAAAATATGGTACAGGATGTAGGGTATTGGCCTAGCATGCAATTTACCTGGGTTTAATCCCTGGCATCCGAGATGGTTGCTTGAGCAATACAGGAGTGACTTGTGAACTCAGAGCCAGAAGTGACCTCTAGCAACCTCAGTAGCAAATAAAAAAAAAAAAGACACAGGCCAATCACATCTGAGGAAATTGAATCAGTAATTACGAAACTCCCCAAGAACAAAAAGTTCTGGTCCAGATGCTTTTACAGGTGAATTTTATCAAGATTACCACCACTGAAGAATTACCACCACTGATCCACAGGCTCTTCCAAAACATTGAAAAGACAGGAATCCATCCAAATTCCTTTTATGAGGCTAACATCACACTCATTCCCAAAGATAGCAAAGACACTGCCAAGAAAGAAAACTACAGACCAATCTCACTAATGAACATAAATGCAAAAATCCTCAACAAAATCTTAGCAAACTGGATCCAGCACTACATCAAAAACATTATATACCATGACTAAATGGGTTTCATCCCAGGGATGCAAGGATGCTTCAATATATGCAAATCAATCAACATCATACATCACATCAACAAGAAAGACAAAAATCACATGATTATATAATCAATGCAGAGAAGGCCTTTGACAAAAGAATATGATTAGAAGGCAGAGACGCCAGCAGCAGCGTTTCCTAACAATATGTTTTAGTGCCTTAATCTTACTAGGTATAAAGTAACCTCTCAGCTTCTCTGTCCACAGGGGTTCTTGGATACAAAGGGTGGACAACCTAATTTGACTCCTTGGTGCTCAGTCATACTAGATACTATATTCAGTTTGCATTAAGAAAATGTCTTGATAAAACACTCCAATATACCCTTTTCATTGGTTTTATGTCCTCTACTAGGACCTGAAACATATGATCATTTAGACCACTGAAACAATCAACTGCGAACCACAGACTTATATTACAGGACACGTTTGGGTAAATTAACATTTCCTCTCTCTCTCTCTTTCTCTCTCTCTGTCTCTCTTCTCTCTTATCTTCTTACCTTTCTTCCTCCTCCTCATCAATTGTATCTATTTCAAATAAAACCCACACTGTTATTTTCTCTTTAGGAAAGGAACTTCGATAGATAAGATGCAGCGGAAAATACTACATAGGGTAGCCACCTACATAGGTAGGCCTCATTAACACATTGTTTAGTACTCAAGATGCAAAATCTATGAGTATCCTAAACTGCTCCAGCCATTATCTAACAAAGAAACCTTCATTTAGCAAGGCCCATTGACAAAATGCCTAGAAACTGGGAAAACATCTCAACTCTGACGCACAATATTTTTCATTTGATTTATTAATTTTTTTACTTTATTTTTACTATATTTACCAGAAGTCATCTCCAGTGCAAGAACTCAACCCGAGCCCTTTCTGCCACAAATTATTTCTCAAACTCAATAGGACCACGATGTGTGATGAAGATGTGCCCTGGATTCCACCCCTACAAGAATACCTCAAAAGACAATGGGGAAGCCTATATTTCCTTTTTTTTAAATTTAATTATTATTTTGATCATAGTGGCTTACATATTGTTGACAATAATAGTTTAGGTACATATTTACATAAAATCAGGGGGGATTTCCATCACCAATTTGTTCTCCCTACACCTCCGTTTTTGTCCTACCTCCCATATGCTCTTCCCTCACTCCTAGGGCTGCCAGAATAAGTTGTTCCCTCTGTATCTAGCCTAATACTTAGTAGTCTTGCACCTGTTTGGTCGTGGTGCCTCCCTTATTTCCCCCTCTAACTGGGGGGCAGGACTAGCTAGTTCAAGTTACGTGGTTTTGTTTGAAGAAGGGAATAGTAGTAAACTGGGGTAAAGGTCTAATACGCAGAAAATAAGCGGAATTCTTCTAGAGGGTCTCAGCCTCAGTTAGAGAGACGAAGGAGAAAAAGGTGAAACAATCCACCAGTTCAAAAAGAAGTGTCAAATATCCAATGAGGACTCCAACAATAACGCTAAGCACCACAACAACAAAAACAAAAACAAAACAAAACAAAACAAAAACCGCCACGGTCTTGAGATAAGAAACATGGCAGAGCATATAATGAAAGAAAAGAAAAGAAAAGAAAAGAAAAAAAGAAAAGAAAAGAAAAGAAAAGAAAAGAAAAGAAGAAAAGTGTAAATGGGGCAACAGCTTCAATAACCACACCAAAACACAAAAATCAACCAAAAATAGATAGTTAAATATAATAATAATGATAATAAATGAAGATAAAAATAATATATATAAAAAGATAAATAATATTTTGTGTTTTGTTTCTTTCCCTCCTGCCCTGGCACAGTAAATATTGGGGTCATTCCAAAAGGAATTCACTTGGCCTAAGAGATATGGGGTTTCTCCATCCTTGGTGTATATTGTCACGGGATCAACTATAGCCTCTGTTCAGGATCCTTTACTCTTCCAGTGGTGTTTTTGTGTTGTTTGGAAGACTTCTGTTCCATTCTAGGTGATACAATCAGACCTCTGTATCTATCGATCTCAGTATCTGCACAGTTCCAGGGATGGGACTTATGATGAAGTCAGTCTTTGTGGTTCTAGAAGTTTCGTTCCCTCAGTGTCATTTTAATCCATCTTCTGTGGTTGGTGGTCTTGGTCTTGGCACTAAACCTGGGATGGCACCTAGGATAACGCCTTTCCTTGTGTTTCCAGAAGCCCCATTCCGTTACAGTTGTCTCTGCCAGACCTTTGGAACTGGGGATCATGGCTGTTGTGCAGGTCGTAGTTCAAACCCTAGACTAGGGCTTTTTTATTGGTCCCAAGATATATATAGTCTGGTCATGGTTCTAGCAGCCAGTCATCTGTAGATCCCGATCTTGGTTTTTGGACCTACCAACGGGTGACAAGTCTTCTTATTTTGACTTATTGATGGCTGGTAAGGTAGGATAACCTGTTCTTAGGTCAAGTTGTTCTCATATTCCTCGTTGTCAGGATATCATATTAGAGCTGGCACTCGTTGGTGTTCCAGCAGTATTAAGGTTGTCCCGGATGGGGTTTGTTTCCTGCAGCTGTTGTGAAGAACTGAGCCGTTTCTGTGACTGGGATCCAGGGTTCAAGGCTGGACGGATGGGATCTAATCTCCTGAGGTCTAAGTTGATTCCACATGACAAGTTTAAGACCTCTATAATAATACCTCTTAACTCGTTTATCCCCAAATGCAATATATCTCCTGCATTACTTTGTTCCCTTACTTTTTAAAACTCATTTGTATTTATTTTTCCTTTATACATGTAGATATATGAGTATATATTTATTTTCATGTTTTTGTTTTCTTCTTTTCTTTAACTTTACCTGTTTTGGTCCTTCTTGGTACAAAAACTTACCAAAAAAGTCTTCCTGGGATAAAAGCTCAGGTCAAAACCAGGGCACAGAGATGATAGAGCCTAACACTCTCACCCCCCAAATGCACCAGCACTATAATATAGCACCATTTCTTCTTGCAAAGGTATACTATAAAAGGAGAAATTTTATGTATTGAAATAAGCTCTTGTCTATTAGGAATAAGAACTCACATTTTACAAAAAAGGGCCTTCTCCCACCTTGAACATATGTCATGTGGTCCCAACTTAGACTCCACGTGATTATACAGTGACTGTCTAACCCTGAACCCTAGATTCCAAATATAGAACCGACACAGTTCTCTGCAACAGCTCCAGGAACATGTCTCCCTCTGGGACATTCTTTTTTTTTTCTTCTTTATTTGAATATTTTGATTACATAAATGATTGTGATTAGGTTTCAGTTATGTAAAGAACACCCCCCTTCACCAGTGCTGCAACATTCCCGCCACCAATGTCCCAAATCTTCCTCCATCCCACCCCACCCCCACCTGTACTCCAGACAGGCTTTCCAGTTCCCTCATTCATTCACTTGATTATGGTAGTTCTCTGTGTAGTTATTTCTATAGCTGTTCTCACCACTCTTTGTGGTCAGCTTCATGGAGTGAGCTGGTGTTCCAGCCCTCCTCTCATTGTCTCTGAGGATTGTCCTCTGAGACATTCTTAATACTGCTTTGACATGAACCAGTTTTGATATAATATCCTGCCAATGAAGAAATGGCAAAACTTGATCTAAGAGCAGTTTGTAGTTTTCTTTGTATAAGTCCTTCAACTATTTGATTAATTTAACACCAAGGTATTTGAGTTTGTGTGATACTTATGTCAATGGGGTTGTTTTTTAATGTCCATTTCTTCTTTATCATTATTATATGTTTAAGAAAGCCATTGATTTTTTCATGTTAATTTTGTC
Source organism: Suncus etruscus (assembly GCF_024139225.1). Lineage (NCBI taxonomy): Eukaryota > Metazoa > Chordata > Mammalia > Eulipotyphla > Soricidae > Suncus > Suncus etruscus. Next base: position 169,153,066 of record NC_064850.1, read on the forward strand.
TCCTGCCACTTAGCTATACAAATTTATTGTTTATAAAAGCTTTTTTTGTATATTCCTTAGGGTTTTCTAAATATAGTATCATGCCATCAAGAAACAGTGAGAGCTTTATTTCATTATACCCTATCTGGGTGCCCTTGATATCTTTTTCTTGCCTAATCACCATAGCAAGAATTTCCAGCACTATATTGAACAATAGTGGTGATAGAGGTCAGCCTTGTCTTGTACCTGATTTTAGAGAAAGGCTTTTAGTTTACCTCTGTTGAATATAATATTTGCCTTTGACTTGTGGTAGATGACCTTGACTATATTGAGAAAAGTTCCTTTTATTCCTAACTTGATGAGACTTTTTATGAAGAATGGGTGTTGTGTCTTATCTAATGCTTTCTCTGCATCTATTGAAATGATCATGTGGTTTTTCTTTGTCTTTTTCTTGATATGGTGGTTTATGTTGATTGATTTACACATGTTAAATCATCCTTGCATTCCTAAAATAAATCCTATTTGGTCATGCTGTATGACCTTCTTGATGAGACATTGGATCCTATTTGCTAGAATTTTGTTGTGGATCTTTGCATCTGTGTTCATCAGAGATATTGGTCTGTAGTTTTCTTTTATTGTAGGATATCTGTCTAGTTTTGGTATCAAGGTTATTTTAGCTTCATAAAAACTATTTGGGAGTGTTCCTGAATTTTCAATTTTATGAAAGAGCCTGAAAAGTATTGGCAGTAATTTCTCTTGAAAGGTTTGAAAGAATTCGTTAGTGAATCCATCTTGGCCTGGGCTTTTGTTTTGGGGGAGACTTTTGAATATTATTTTAATTTTATCAGGAGTTATGGGTCTGTTCTGATTACCCTTTGAATCTCTGTGGTATCTGTCGTGATCTCCTCATTTTCATTTCTAATCCAGTTATTAAGTTTTTCTCCGTTTCTTTCTGTTTTGCTACTGGTTTATCAATCTTGTTTATTTTTTCAAAGAACCAGCTTTTGCTTTCATTGATCTTTCGGATTCTTTTCTTGATTTCCACTTCATTGATTTCTGCTTTAAGCTTTGTTATTTTCTTCTGCCTACCTATTTTTAGTTCCTTTTGTCATTCATTTTCTAATTTTAAAAGTTGGGTCATTATGCTTTTTATATAGGTTCCTTCTTTCTGATGTGTGCTTGCAAAACTATAAATTTTCCTTTTTTACTGCTTTTGCTGTGTCCCAAAAATTTTGATAATTTGTGTCTTCAGTGTCATTTGTTTCCAGTAATGTTTTGATTTCCTCTTTGATTTCATCTCTGATCCACTGGTTATTAAGTCATGAGCTGTTTAATTTCCAGGTGTTAAAATATTCCTTCTGTGTCCCTTTGTGGTTCACTTCTAATTCCAGTTCACTTCTAATTTCAGATAATTTTCCTCCAGCTTTTAATTTTGAGTCTATCTTTGTTCTGACTATTCAGATGTGTTTCTTGTTGGCAGCAAAATGTTGGATTCAGCTTTTTGATCCATTTTGCTACTCTGTGCCTCTTAACCAGTACATTTAGACCATTGACATTGAGAGAGATAATTGTCATGTGATTTACTGTCATGGGATTTGGTTTGTTGATTTGGTTTTAGAAGTTTGTTTTGTCTTTTGGTCTTTCTTGTCTTAGTGGAGACCTTTCAGTTTTTCTTTTAAGGTCAATTTTGATTCTGAGTTTTTGAGCTTTTATTTATCTGTGAAGCCATGTATACTTCCTTCAAACTTGAATGTGAGTCTGGCTGGTGCAGTATTCTACGTGAAGCATTCATTTCATTAAGTTTTTGTCATTATATCCCACCACTGCTTTCTGGCCTTGAGGGTTTCTTGTGAAGGTCTACTGTAAATCTTAAGGATTTTTCTTTAAATGTCATTTCCCTTTTTGATCCTGCTGCTTTCAGTATTCTATCCCTATCTGTGCGATTTGTCATTGTGACTAGGATGTGTCTTGGGGTCCTTTTCTTGGGGTCCCTTTTCTTTGGGTCCCTCTTCAGGCATGTAGGATTTGGTTGCATGCATCTTTATCTATGGGAGTTTCTCAGTAATGATGTCCTTAACTGTTGATTCTGCCTGGGGATTTTCTTCCTGGTTCTCCGGGACTCCAATGATTTTTATATTGAATTGAATTTATCTATTGAATATATATATCTATTGAATATATATATTATCTATTGAATTTATTGAAGACTTCAATTTTTATCTACTCACATTTCTTATTTTTCCACTGTCTGGTCATTTGCTTTAAGGTTCTTTTCCAATCTCATCTGCTGTATGCAGTTGTTCTGTATCTCCTCTTCCAGTTCACAGATTCTATCCACACTTATGTTACTCCATTGGAGAGGCTTTCTACTGATGTTTTTATTTCATCTACCAAGTTTTTCAGTCCTGATATTTCAGTTTGGAGTTTTCTGATTTCTGTCTTTGTGGTCTGTTCAGCTCGATTTATGCTTTCTTTGAGTTCTAAAAACAATCTCCATATTTCTACTCTAAGCTCCTTATCAGAAAGGCCAATTAGGTGATTGAGATTTTTCAGGTCTTCGGAGCTGCCATCTTCATTTTCAATATCTGATGTTGGCTGTGTTGTTTTCACATTGTGACGTTTGCTGCATTTTCCCCTATATTTTATGGTGGAGTTTATTTGCTAGAAGTTGATGCACCAAGAAGCACAAAGCTGACACCTCTGGCCCCACCCTGCTCAGGCATGTCCAAGTCACCTCAGTCTCTGAGCTTCCTACGGGGAGGCACTTTCCAAAGGCAACACTCTGGTGCCCAGAAATAGTGTCAGCAGAGGGGCTAGAGGTCATTCTTAACTAGCTCAAGGGAACCTGATGGTAGTCTGGAGATTGAACACTGATCCCTAGATAAAAGTGTACAAGGCTAGACCCTACCTGCTAGATTATTGCTCTGACCCCGCAATTTCTCACAAATATTTTTTCTCTCATTTCTCTATCACAATATTTTTCATTCCATACCTCAGTAAGTAATGAGAGCAAGTTGCATACTTTCATCTTCATTTATGTTCCCTGTGTTCACTTCAAAATATTGTCATAAAAATATGTGAATCCGGATTAATAGTAGGTAAGGCACTTGCTTTAAATATGGCTGACCAGAGTTCAATGACCAATTAGCATATGTTCCTCCAACCTTAAAGACATAATATTATCCTTAAGCACAAATATGTACAACCCCAAAACCAAAATTAAATAAAATAATAGTTATATGTTTAAAGACATGACAAAAAGTACATAAAATCATGTGTCTATATGATGTTTCTATTGATAGTTGCATTGTTTTCTTATTTCTCCTAGTAGTACAATTTTGTACAATAAAAGACATAAGGCATACATCTCTATGCTCTAATATTGCTATTCCTATATTTTCATGATTGGAATTTCTGAGTATATTCAATATTCTGTACACTTATCTAGATTGCTTTTCAAAATATTTCGATTTAAATATCCATAAGCCATTTACCCACCTGCAATAAATGTTAAAACTCTTGAAATTTTTCCCAGTTTGATAGTTGTAAAGTAATAGCACATTTGTATCTCCAATTTCCTAACTACCACTGAGTTTGGCTTTTTGTTTTGCCATATGGATTTTCTCCTTTATTGAGTTTTATTTTCACATTCTTAATAGTAGTTAATAATATGAGCCTTAACCTTCTTTTAAATGCCTAAATTACAAATTGCCCCTTAAATTTAAACTGATCTATTGATGTGTCTTAATCTAATGAAACATTTTATTTTCATATTTAATCATCTACGCTTCTTACTTAGTCTATCATTTTCGATTTTTAATTGTTATATATTTTACTGTATTTGTGTAAGATAAAAACAATAGTGTTAATGTTTGCTTTGTTTTTATTTTGGGTCACATGCATTGTACTCAGTGATTACTCCTGGTTCTGAGCTCAGTGATCACTCTTGGAAATGTGTTGTGCTCAGAGGACTATTTTCAGTGCCATAGATTCAAGCACTGTCAGCTGCATGAACACAGGTGTCTTAACCCTTGTACTGTCACTATGGCTTAAAAGTTTGTTAACTTTGATAGAATTGACGTGCATAGTTTATGTACTTTCACCACAATAAAAATTGTCAGAGATCATCTGCTGTTCTCATTTCACTTCTAATCAGACCTATCCTTCTCTCCACCACAACTCTTTATATATAACCACAACTATATATAACTTTATAACCACACTTCTTTATTCATTTGTCATTGGAATTTTCCCCCATACACTGATTATTGTACTATGTATTTTAATGAACACAGGTGTATAGATATTATTTTGAATTAATGTTTTTGTGTTTATAGTATAGTTACCAATGATGAAATTACTAGATTGTATATGAGATGTTAGCTCAATTCTTATTCTTTTTAGAGATTAATAAATGTATTCATATAACTGAACTAGACTACATGCCTACCAACATTGAATGAGGGTTCATTTTTTTGTCACATCCTCACCAACGTAGGAAATTTCCAGTAATCTTTTAATATATTCTATTCTCACTATAATAGGTAAAGTAAGGTCAAAATAGACAACAGGAAGGAAAGAAAAAGAGTTCTTAAGAAACAAAATAAACCACTTATTACAGAAGACTGATTACAACAACAATGATGGAACAAAATTTCTAGAACAGTAAAGAAAGACTCTATGCTAGACTCTGTCCTATGACCTATACAAATACCAATATCTCTGGCTACAGAGACCTGATTTTATCATCTACAACTAAACAGAAATTTTTCTGTCACCATAAAAAGACCTTGGGGTGTGATAATGAGCTGTTCCCATGGCAGTATGCTTCAAGGGCTGAAAAACCCTAAATCTCTTAGGCCAAGGGAATCCCCTTTCTTATTTTTCCAATACTTACTGTGCCTATGCAAAAATAAATAAATAAATAAATAAATAAATAAATAAAAAAGCACAAAATCTTGCCACACTAGCACTTCTTCCTTTGTTTTTTTCTTTTTATTTATTTTTTCTTTTTCTCTTTCTTCTTTATTTTCATTCTTTTACACTCTTGTGGTTATTATTTGGTGATATTTTGGTTGTTGTTGCTGGGTGCTTTTTCTTTTTCTGTTAGTTACTGGTTGTGTTGTTGTTGTTTACTGTTGTTTATTAGTGGAACTTTTTTGTTATTTTTTGTCTTCTTTCTGCATAACAACAAAACTTGAATCATCTTGTTCTGCCTCATGAATTGAAGGGGGAAATAAAAATAAATAGTACCGGGACCAAACAGCCTATGAACATTGAGTGGAAATAAATGATCAGACTTAAATACCAAACCCAAAGTCAACAACAACAGAATCGATACCTTTATACAACAAGCTATACACAGAGGGGAACAGTTACACTAGCACTCTGGGGGGCAAAGGGGGGAGATATGAAATATATGCTGGGAAAAAGAATGGAAAGAGGAAAGGGGGAGTGGGAATGGGTCTTGATTCACTGTCACTATATATCTTAAATATGATTGTGAAAGATTTGTTATTCTCATTTGGTCACAATAAAAATTAATTAAAAACATAGATATCTGGAGCCGGAGAAATAGCATGGAGGTAGGGCGTTTGCCTTGCATGCAGAAGGATGGTGGTTCGAATCCCGGCAACGCATATGAGCCTGCCAGGAGCAATTTTTTTTTTTTTACTTTAAGTAAATCTATGATTTTTATTACAAAGATACAATGAAAAATAATTGATTTCTAGGATATTAAGTGTTCATACTATGGGAAACTGAAACCTTATTACTTGTATTAAATATGCAGTCATGCTATGAAGCAAATAACCTATTTGTCAAAACAAAATCATTGTTTTCTAAGTTACTTATCACTTAGAACACGCAGTTTTAATGAATTTGTCTCAATAGGCATTTCCTTCATATATTATAAGTACATAAATGTATACATAATCATGAGACATACATGATAATTCTATCACTAATCATATTTATATTTTGATAATTTTATTCTACTAATGTTTAAGCTAATTCAAATATTACTAAATTTCAACTGTGGAACTATAACTGATAGAGTTACCTCTTTTTTTTTTAACATAATTTTTATTTTGATCATAGTGGCTTACATATTGTTGACAATAATATCTTAGTTACATATTTACATAAGATCAAAGGGGATTCCCATCACCGGTTTGTCTTCCCTACTCCTCCCTTTTTGTCCTACCTCCCATATCCTCTTCCCTCACCCCTAGGGCTGCTAGGATATGTGGTCCCCTCTGTACCTATCCTATTACTTCGTAGTCTTACACCTGTTTGGTCCTGATGCCTCCTTTATTTCCCCCTCTAGTTAGGAGGCAGGCGAAGGTAGTGCAAGTTATGTGGTTTTGTTTGAAGAGGAGAAAAGTGATAAACTGGGGTAAAAGTCTAATACGCCGGAAATAAGCAAAATTCTTCTAGAGGCTCTCGTCATCGATTTGAGAGGCGAAGGAGAAAAAGAAGGTGAAACACTCGACCCCTACGAAATGCAGTGTCAAATATCTATTAAGAGTTCCAACGCGAACGCTAAGCACCACCAGAACAGAACAAAACCAACAAATACACAACCAAAAAAAAAAAAAAAGAAAAAAAGAAAAAACAAAAAACAAAAACGCCGCGATCTTGAGATAAGCACCATGGCATAGCACATGAAGAGGGAAAAGAAGGGGCCAGAGAGATAATATAGAGGCAAGGCGTCTGCCTTTCATGCATGAGGTCATCGGCCCGAATCTTGGTGCCCCACATGGTCCCTCATGCCCGCCAGAAGCAATCTCTGAGCCCAGAGCCAGGAAGAATCCCCGAGCGCTGCCTGGTGCCTCCCAAAAATCTGAAAGAAAGGAAAAAAAAAAAAAAAGATAAATGGGGCAATAACTTCAAAAACCACACTAAAACAAAGAAATCGACCAAAAATAAATAGGTAAATAAAATGATAATAGTAGTACATGAAGATAAAAAGTAATATATGAAAAATAAACAAGATTTTTCCCCCTGCCCAGGCACAGTAAATATTGGGGTCATTCAAAAAGGGATTCACATGGCCTAAGATGTATGGGGTTTCTCCGCCCTTGGAGTATATTGTCATGGGATCCACTATAGACTCTGTTCATGATCCTTTATTCTCCCGGTGGTCCATTTGTGATGTTTGGGAGGCTTCTGGTCCTTCCTGGGTGATATAGTGAGTCCTCTGTATCTAGCAATCTCAGTATCGGCACAGTTACAGGGGTGGGACTTATGATGAAGTCAGTCTTAGTGGTTGTAGAAGTTCTGTTCCATCAATATCATTTTAGTCCATCTTCTGTGGTTGTTGGTCTTGGTCTTGGCACTAAATCTGGGATGGCACCTAGGATAATGCCTTTCCTTGTGTTTCCAGAAGCCCCATTCCCTTACAATGGTCTCTGCCAGACCTTTGGAACTGGGATCATGGTTGTTGTGCAGGTCGTAGTTCAAACCCTAGGTTAGGGCTTTTTTATTGGTCCCAAGATATATACAGTCTGGTCATGGTTCTAGCAGCCAGTCCTCTGTAAATCGCGTTCTTGGTTTTTGGACCTATCAGCGGGTGACAAGTCTTCTGATTTTGTCTTATCAGTGGCTAGCCAGGAGCAATTTTTAAGTGTAGAGCCAGGAGTAACCCCTGAGTGCTGTTGGGTGTGACCACCCCCCCCAAAAAAAAAGAAAACTTAGACTTGCATACAATAAAGGCTATAAGAAATCATTATGAAGAATTAAATGGCACCAAGTTGGAGAATCTAGAAGTAGATGCTTCTTATAAACATACAGCAATCAAATACTGACTAGAAAATAAATGGAAATATAAAAAGAATGAAGCATGACGAGGAAATTGAAATAATAATCAAAAGCCCTGTAATAATTGTCTATAGTGAATGACCCTAAACTTTCAAAGAAGGATTAAAATTTATGTTATCAAATTCTTCCAAATCACTGACAAGGTCAAAAACCTTGCAAACTCATTCTATGATATCAAGTTTTCCTTGATCCTTGAACTGAATGAGAATTACTAATCCATTCTCCTCCATCCTCCCTCCCATCTTTATCTTTTACAGTCTTCCTCACAGACCCACATACAAAATGCACACAAATTAGCATGACTAGTAGACATAGACAACAATATTTTCAACCCAACATTAGGGGTCAGAATACAATAATATATTAAAGAATTGTAAATCAAGATCAAACAGGAACTATTCACTTATGTAGGGGCAATCCAAAATATAAAAATATCAAAATAATGGTGCTTGACATATCAATAAAATAGATTACAGAGTAATTAAACCTCTCAATAGTCACAGAAAAAGCATGTTGAACGATACATATGTTTTTAAATAAGAACTAAACTACAAGTTTTATATAAGGAGCATAGAACAGCATAATAAATTCATATATAATAAATCTACACTCAATAAAATATCAGTGCTTAACAAGGTAAATAAAACATGCACATATATTATTAAATATTCGTATGTTCTATTTCAATTATTACAATTAATGAAATTTACTTTTTTTAATCGGAAACCCTATATAAATATATTTAACATTATTGTGGACCTGAGCACACTAGTCTTACTGTTAATTTTGATTAGTTATTTAGTCATTCATTATTGAGAGTGATACAGTATGTGATTTTTTTTGTCAATTTGCTTAATTATTTTAGAGATTAAATTTTATTTCACTTTATAAATAAATACATTATGACAAGATTGAACTGTTAAAAAGTGTCCATTTTTCAGGTTGTATTAATATTTTTATATTTATTTATATTTTAATGATTTATCTTAACTTTTAATGATTTAACTTAGTAAGTATAAATTTTTTGAAATAAAATATAAAATATGAAAATATAGCCTATGGAGATGCTAAGAGAGATTTATTTTGCTACAGTAAGTAAATATTTTAATTAGCTAATATTTATATGCCTTAATCTGATATGGGAAACTAAGGAATTTTGAATTCTTTATACCCTTTGAGCAGCATTTGACATCTTGAAGCTAATCAAGCCAGGAAACAGATATGACATAGATGAATAGATATATAAATAATGATCTTCCTATTAGTCAAATTACTATGAACAACAATACTTATAAATCATGAACTATTGTTATGGCCTAAAAGGATGAGCCCTCTGAGGAAAATAAACTTAAAAAATTTAAAAACTACACCAAAAATGTTTCCTAAGTTATAATGGAAGTAAGCAAAAGCATATTAATAGACAGTATCAAGTATAATAGAATTATTGAAAGAATATGTCTAATATAAAGTTGAAATAAAATTATAAAGAATATTTTAAAAATAATTAAATATACATAGTTCTATAGGAAATATACTTTCTTATTTTTCTATTAAAATATTTAGTTATTGAAACATAGCAAAAATAGTTGAAGCAACTTATAAAAATAAATAAAACAGAATCATTAAAATAATAAAACTGAAAATGGTTTTTTAGTAGCTCTTGTCAAGGTAGTTTATCAGATATAAATTTCTTTAACTGCTATTGGTTATTAAATATGTTTTTGGTCATTTTTATCACCTCTTCAAAATCTGCACTGTATCTTGAATGATGGAGCATTCTTGATTGGAGTTTTTATGATATCCCACACTTTGTTCCTATATCATTCCACCTCATTTTGTATTTCAGTTGATAAATCTTCAGTTTTATCCTGGTTCTCCTATATGTAATTCTTGCTTTTCTCTTCATGGTTTTAGGATTTTTTTTATCTTAGGCTTTTGCCATTTTACTCACAATATATTTTGGTGTGCATCTGTTTGTATTTATTTTATTTTTAGTGGACCTCTGAGTTTTCTGTACCTGTTTTGTTTTCCTCAAAGGAAATTCTCAGCTATTAGTTCTCCAAACAAGAATTCTTCTTTCTTTTCACTCTTCTTGAATTCCAATAATGTGAATGATATTTCTCTTAGAAGCTATACTATTACTCCCTAAATCTCCCTCATTTGCTTTTTATTTCAGCATTGTTTTTTAATGGGTACTCTATATCCTCAGAACCTAAAGTTGAACTCTAACTTCTGTTATTCTGCTGTTAAATCCCCATCTACAGTTGTATAACATTTTTAGTCTAGTTCCCAGTTTCTAGTGCCAGAGAGATAATATGGTGGTAAGGGTATGTGCCTTGCAGCCAGCCAGTATTAGCTCAAAAGCAAAACATATGAGCCGCAGAGCCAGCCATTAGGGATTCCTGAGCTAAGAGTAATCCCTGAGCAGTACCAGGTGTGGCCTAAATCACCAATACCCACCACAAGCACAAAAAAAAAAAATTAATAGATAAATATGATAAAAATGGTTGAAGACTATATAAATAATATAAAGATATAGATAAGATATAGATAGGTATAGATATAGATACAGATGTGTTAGGTGATATATATATATATATACAAGAGGGAAGATTTCTTTTTAAGATTTATGAAGAAAATTATTACATTTTTTCTTTATAAACAGGTATAAAAGATACTCAGGTTGTTTCTGTTATCATTTATGGAATTTCTATAGTGAAGACATGGCTCTGAAGGTAGTCTGAAGCCAAATTTAGGTTGCTTTAGAGAACAAAAACATATTTTGTCCTTTATTAAGTAAGAGTCACCTGACTTACAAACATCTATCCTAACTCACTTCTTTTTTTTTTTTTTTTTTTTTTTTTTTTTTTTTGGGCCACACCAGGTAATGCTCAGGGGTTACTCCTGGCTATGTGCTCAGAAGTTGCTCCTGGCTTGGGGGACCATATGGGACACTGGGGGATCGAACCGCGGTCCGTCCAAGGCTAGCGCAAGCAAGGCAGGCACCTTAGCTTTAGCACCACCACCCGGCCCCCCTAACTCACTTCTTGATCTAGATGTATATGTACATATAAAATTGTTATAAGTTAAGCCGTCTAAGTTCTTTTTTTAATGAAATAGAAAGTATGAAAACATATCAAAACCTATGCATAAATCTTCTGAGTAAAGAAAATATGTTTTTTAGATTTTAATATAGTTTATTTAGCTAGTAGAAAGATCTCTTATTCCAAATGTAAGTCAGGTTTAATCACCCTATTTTTAATCTCACTTAGTTTCCAGTTACCACTTGAAATCTCATTTAAAATTAGCACCAAAAATTCTTTATCAGAGTTTGTATGTACCTTTCATTCTTTATTTTTATTTAAAATCTTTAACTTTATATAGAATTATAAGCAAATGCTGCTCAAATGCTCCAAAGGTTAGTTTAAATCCTAACCTATCTAAAAAATCTATGAATCTTATTTTTTCAAATCAGGTAATGACTATAATGCTTAAAAATTTTATTTTTGTAAGTTTAAAATATAAAAATTATCACATATTACTAAACCAAATATAAGACCAAGAGCAATCATACTATTTTATATTATTATGCAAGACATTATAAATATGAACACAAAGGACATAATTTATGGGATCAGGCATAACTAGAAATATAGTGAATACTAAAAAATTTTATTATTTAACATTTAAAAATATAAATTATCATTGGTACATATAATTTATTAAAAAAGAAATTATATTTAGAAAATAGAATACTGTTCAGAATGACAAAATAAATTTCTGAAATTTAGTTTATTTTAAAAAATAAATGGATATGTAATTAGAAAGAGCTTAATACAGAAATGTTCACAAGAAAGAAATGCCATGTGTGAGGATATGTTTATTAGCATGCCTTTCTCATTATTAAGTGAAAATGACTAAGGAAGTAATTAAATTTTAAAGCACTATTTGAATCAATACGTTGTCAATTCTTTGTGGTTTAAATTATTTTACTGACAAATTATGTTAAACTCCTAAAGAGCTGCTAGCACATATGGTGTATAAACTATTCATTACATTAAATAATGGAAATGTTTCAAATTATTCTAAAAAGCAAGTAAGGCAGATTCTAAAACTTGATAAAGTTCAACTCAAAACAAAAACAATGAACCAATCTCATTTTAAGAAACAGATGTTTAGAAAACTCTTCATGAAAACTGCAATTGAATTTTATACAAATAATGGCCTTGCTGCATCAAATTCCATTTATCTCAGGAAACCATTAAAGAACTCCCATTATAATTCATAATAACACGTTTTAATAGCACAGTCAACCTACTATTTACTGTAATAACTGCCATCAAAGTACAAAATTTTTAACTCCATTAATTCTTAAACATATACTAGGTGATCAGCTCTATGCATATGTCCATTTTACAGAATAAATAATAACAAAAGTTAGAGGAAGTATATTGCTCTACTTTTATTCATTTATGTGAAAGAAATCATTATTCTCTTTGGCAGTTCTATTAAAGAGTCTGCATTTGCAAAAAACATGTGATACTTTAACCCAGTCAATTCTATATACAAAGATGCTAAAAATACAAACTCAGCATAATTAAAATACATAATTAAAAAGAGACAACAGATTCAATAAAGCCTAATTTGCAAACAATGATGTGAATGATAAGATATTTACAATTCAGGAGCATCAAAATGTGATGCAAAATTTTTGCATTTTGTATTAATACTGTTACGAATGCAATATCATTTGGTCCTATCCAAAGTTTCCCCTAGAAACCATGAGAAATGCAGTTGACTTCGTTTGTAGTTAGTACCAATAACTTAGATTAATATAATTCACATACTCATGTTTGTTATCAGTCTTTTTAAGGTGACACCATCAACCAGTCTTGTAGACAGTTATGTCCACAAGCATCTCAATAAATTGTCAGAGAAATGAATGGAGGTGACAGTGTACAGACACATCCTAGTTACTAAGCCATTTATTAGTGGCAGTGTCTTGGCCTTTCTTTGAGTATTATTTCCATTCTTGTCCTCCAGCCTGATGTATTCCTTACTCTTTGGTACCTGGGATTCCTTTTTCTGTAGTTCGTGGTTTTTAATAGCAACTGGCCATTTGTCTAAATCTGATTCAATGTGTTGATTATTTAGCCTGTATAATTACTAAATAGGTTATTGTTTCTAAGAGCTTTTCGGGTAGAATTTTATGAATATGCTATTGTGTCATCTTCAAATAACTTGACTTATTTCTTAATCTGGATGCCCTTAAGATCTCTATCTTGCTTACTTATTGTGGTAAGAGCTTCCAATACTCTATTAACTAATACTAGTTATAGGGTGATCTTAGATTGATAGCATTCAGTTTTCATTTGCTGAGTATGATGTTACCTGAGGAGTTGGGATGGACTTATTTAAGAGATTGAGGAAATTTTCTCAATCTCCATTTTTCTTAATATTCTAGTCAAAAAAAATAATAATCCGTCTAGTGATTCGTTTCTCATACTTGCTATTTTTTGCAGACCTGGCCTGAGAAATGGGTAACACACTCTTCCATAGCTCTAACTTGTCTATTGCCCATTCAAATTTTGCTGAATGTAATTGCACACGGATACACTTCCTCCTCCCAGAATATTTACTTTGTCATTGCCATTACTGCTGGTGAAAATCTTACAGAACAATTTCCCATGGATGAAAGGATATTTTGGGATGCCAGCTGCTAATTAAGATAAAAACTTGATATCATAACAGTGAAAGACAATATTTGAAGATAAATATTTTTCCACCAGGTTTCTAATGGGCATGTCCATCTTCATTTGTATCTTTTTCCTTTAATTTCTGTTTTCTTTTCACATTCCATCAGGGCCTAAGTTTCTGTCCTTTCTATTCTCACCAAAAGAATGCTACTTCAATAGTAGTTTGCCCACAGGATGAAATATTTGCATTTAGGCAGTAAACAGGGGCCTGCAGATTCCTGATAAAATTATTTGGTATTTGGAAAATTACCTTAGAAATAGTTATTTTTTCCTAATATTTCTTTTGCTTATTATACACAACAGGCTTTTGTGCTATGAAAATACAGGACAAGGAGCAGATGGTGGAGCATCACTTGTGGTCATGAGGGATAGTTTCCTAACAAAAGAGGCTTTATTCTCTCCTGCAATTCTCTTGCATATTATGCGATTTTCCCACTTCATTTCAACATTTTTTCTTGGATGTCAGCTCTGGCCTTGGCCAATGCCTTGTGGCATTTTGCTCATAGATCAGTATCAGCTCAGAACTAATAATAAATTTCTTTTCAATTCCCCCACTGGGATTCGTTAGGGTTATAGTTTTGGAAAGTAAGCCTTACCAGCTGGGTTATCTCTGCTGTCTGGGCCTCTGGAGGCACAATATCATCATAAGGCTGCCTTTATGAATCCCAGAATTGATATTCATTTTGTCTTTTGTTTCGACTTCTTTTTTAAACACACACACAGAGACTGTGTCTTGCAGTTCTGTGGAAGCTGGTGTATCAGTCAGGAGGTGGTTATTACAGCAAAAGAAGTGACAACTATGACCTTTGAGGTTGATTGAATTTAAATAGGATTTGATTTTGTAAAACGTGTTTGATGCTTAAGATTTCACGAAGAGATCCGAGTCTAATTAATTCCACATTGACAGTCTAGGAACTATATAAACAAATAGGGTAGCACACCTATATTTTGTTTGACACATTATTTCAGACAATGTATCACAATATATCATTTACTTTTGAAAGAGGAATTCACTTCTTAGATGCACTGTTTTCTGACAAGCATCAAAGAATTTATTAATGCTCCCAGGAGAGTTGATGGCAATTAAGATTGCATCCATATAGCAATGTTATCAGCTGACTATTAAAAGTTATATGTGAACCATCAGTTTAAGAAATGGGTGTCACCACATTATACCCTCACACCTTCACCTGAAAAAAAAATCAGACTGTACAGAACAGAACATCTACTATTGCTGATTTTTAAGGTAGAGATTGCAACAGGAATACTTTTGATTTTAAATTATTTTATTTTATTTGAAAAGAGATTTTGTCTATTGTTGAACTTTTTTGAAACTCCTGAAAAATAGAAATGCAAGTTCAGGCCAAGTAAGGACACTTTCAAAGAACCTAACTTCTATATCTCCTTTTTTTTTTTTTTCACTTCTCCCTATTCATTTTCTTTTGACACTATCTCTACCACTGTGCCCTTTGGTTTGAATTAAAACCAATTGGACATTGAAAATTCCTTCAAACTGAAAACTAATCTTAATCTACTACTAAATAATGCTCTTGGACATAGGCAATATTTGAGGTAGTTGAGACATAAAGAAGAACTAAAAAGCCTTATTAATTGCTGCCATTTAGTTAGAAGATGGTTCTGAAAATATAAATATAACATATCACATGCATTTAATTTTCCTTCTAACCTCAGTGCTTGAAAATATTTTCACTTGTACAATTTCCTTTTGTGATGATATTATTGAACAAAATGGAAGTCGGTTGCTAAACAGAAGCAAAAATCCAGTGATCTTAAAGGTTGCTCAAGAATGGCATTTTTGGTTGCAGATCAAACCCACACGAAGGGGAGAACAATATTACACATACAGTGAAAGTTGATGCTACACAAATGAGAATCATATATTAAGATCATATTGAGAGAAGAATAGTTTTGTCATGGAGAAATAGAGGTAAAGAGAAGGAACACTGAGAGACAAAGTTGTCAGCAGCTCCTTGATCGACCTGGCAGGCTTTAATGGCAAGAGTAAAGAAAGGAAAGTTTTCATCTCTCTGACTATCCTTCCTTTCTGTCATTGAATAATGAAGTCAAGGCTACACAAACATGACTTTTGATAAGGTTAGAAGCCTGAGGATCTAAGAATATTTGTATTAGCAAGTTTTGCTGCTGTCAGCAGCCTATGATCTGAGCTATAATTCAGAAGTTGGATATTCTCACAATTGTTCCATGAAGGAATGGCAGCCACCAAACATCTCATAATTAAAATTCAGAAGCTGGGAAAGTTATAAAGTCTGCTGGAGTATGCTAGAACAGCCAAATAAAGGCAAATAGGGAGCTAGTACAGATTTTATCAGAAGAATTAAAAAAGAGAATATGACAGAATGCCAGCTCATTTCTTCCTACTTTGTGACAGAGTGCTTGAGTTTGCAAAATGAAAAGATCGAGAAAGATATCCTGAAATTTCTCATTTCTAATCCTATATATGAGTTGAACTATTCACTCATTTATAATGGTTCATATAACTGCCTTCCATACTCTATTTCCTATAAAATTGCATTATGAACACCTGGCATACCAATTAAAAAAGAAGAATGAATGAATGAATGCTTTCACCATTCTTCCATGGTCTCATGCCAGAAAACCATTATTAAGCACTTTCTTTTTTTCTTTCTAAATGCTTCTGAAATATTTAATTTTCCTTCCCACTAGGACATGAGATCCCTAAAATCAGTAGACAACTTTTGTGAAAATGAAAAATATTTAATGAAATATTAGAATGAAAATTACATACATTTTCACAGTCCATATATTAACTCTGTCATATTATTTTATTTTTATTAATCAATATTTTCAAGAATTTCACTCTACCAAACTGATTTTTTTTTCTGAAGGGACCATAAAAATTTTCTCAGACTCTTTTCGGTGAAGGTTATCCAACCCAGGAAGTTCGTATTTTACTTCCTATCCACTAACCATAGACTATATGAAATTTCAGCCCATTAAATTTCATCTCTGGAAAATGAACATCTTGAGGAAAGAAGCTGATTCTGGCTAAATTCATACATGCACAACAGAACCTGATGCGACAGAAAAATTCAGTACATCCCACTCAATATGCCTTCTTGGCAACAATTACAGGCTATTTCCATTTCACAGCCAAAATGGGTCTTGCTTCGCCAACTGAGGACTGGCCATGAAGTAATAGGAAGAGAACTGGAAAAGAAAGGAAAAGGAGAGAAGTAACGATGTTCTTATCCAACTCTATTTAATAGCTTGGGAATTGCTAAGCAAGTTATTACCTTTCATTTAGTTTAAGTTTCCTCACCAATAGAAGTAGACCTAATAATGCTTATCTTCACACAAAGCATTCAAAGTAACTATAAATATTTAAAATAAAATAAATTATAATGAAATATTTTGATCTTATTAATAATACTATGGGTGTGAATAATAAAATGATAGATTATATAATGACATTGAAGTTTTCTGAGTGTATACGCATATTTCTTATTTCAGAAAGCTTAATTTAATAAATATGTAAAGAGCTTTTAAAATGTGTTCTTGATATTTGACAAAATAGAGAAAATAAACGAAATACAGTAGTTTTAAAATCTGTATGTTTACATAATGATAAGATTCAAAGTATTTTTTCTACTTTTCAGCTCCAAGTGTTTTACCTCCTCAAATAGAATTTGCTCAAACCTTAAAAAATTCCTAAATAGTAAATTTGCAGTAGAAATAAGTAGGACACATGCAAAACAGGCAGGAAGTATCCTCATTTTTCTAATGTTTAGTAGATAATACAATATTGTTGGAAAACAATAAGGGTAATTTTAATATTTCTCTTTAGGTAGTTACCAAAACAAGTAAGTATATTAAATATTTACTATGCAGAACACTATGTTGTATTTACTTTACCAAACAATCAAATAGAGTTAAAAATAAATGTATAATGATGTTTTGTTATATTTGAAATCAGTAGATAAAACTGAATATCTCATTAAAAAAGGTATTACTACTGAAAACAGGAAGGTTTGTTAGACTTTCAACAAAGAAACACACAAAGAAACAAAGAACAAAGAAACAAACAAACGTTATTTGCAAAGAAAAAAATATATTTAATTATTGAAAGAGAGGGGCTGAAGCAATAGCACAGTGGTAGGTTGTTTGTCTTGCAAGCGGCTGACCCAGGACAAACCTTGGTTAGATCCCCAACGCCACTGGGTGTGGCCCAACAAACAAACAAAATTATTGGAAGAGGGTAATTTTTGGTTTGACTCTGTTCAGAGTGAACCCTGGCAGTGTTTAGGGAATGATCTGAAGTGCTAGGGATTGACCCAGGGTTGGTTGCATGGAAGGCAAGTTCCTTGCCACTTCTATTCTCTCTGGTCCCTCTCTGATACAGGTTTTTCACAATCATGTCAAAAACATTGAACACGTAGTATGAACCTAGACTGGTGTCTCTGCTACTTCACACTATCTTTTAATGAGTAAAGTCTCATCTGAATATTTATGTGACTCTTTTTTCTAAATTATATAATGTATAATGTGTTAATATATATTATATATACTATTTTAAATTTTTGCTAGTGAAATATATAACAAGTAATTTTTAAATTATTCTTAAAGTATGAATAACAATACAGAGATCTGAATGAAAAGGGCAGCAGAGAGAAATAATTGAAAATATACACATTCCATTATATAGGAAATTCTAGACTCTATTGTATTGTATATGTACAGTGACATAGTAATGGGAGAAAATATGGAAACAAAATTAAGACCAATAAGTAAAGAAAAGAATTTTTTATGGATTATTAGAGTTGACTTTTTGTTCTACACAAGGCTCGAGCATTACAGAGCAAGTTAATGTCTTCCTGATAGATCTAATTCAAACAATTTCCAAGTAGACTACATATATTATTTTTAAAGTGCCTATCTTCACTGTTAAATTCTTGAACTGAAAAAAATCTCTGTGTATTTTTAACATTCTGCAGTTATTTTCTGAACATTAACTCTGATCTTTATATCATTATATGAGATTTAAGTTATTTTAATCAAAATAAAGGAAGGTGTTTACTTCTGTAATGAAATGAGTTTTCAGTAAAAACCATGACTTTCTTTTATTTTTCGTAGTTTTGGTTTGGCTTGGTTTTGGCCATACACAGCTGTGCCATTACTTGCTCCTGGTGAGGGTTGGGACACCATCTAAGTTTCTGGGAATAGATTCCAGTTACATGCAAGACAAATGTCTGATCCATCCAAACCGTTTTCATTTGGGATTGTAAGGATGAAAACCAAAGCAGATGAATAAAAATAACCAAAAATTATAAACATTAAAGATAAAACTTAGAAATTAGAGAAAAAGAAATATAAAACCACATTATCAGCTAAAAATGAGCTTAATTGTATAATGTATTAAGAGAGAAGATCAGACTGCAGTGCTCAGAAGGAACCACATTTTGACAAATATAGTCATATCTATTGTTAAAATCACTTATATACTAGACTTTTTAGATAGCCTTACTGTAACTGAAGGGAATAACCCTTGATGAAAATAAGTTTCAAAACTGTTACATACATTTACAGTTACCTGATAATAAATTGAAATGAGAACTATTTCATGTCCTTATTGGCCATTTGGATGGTTTCTTTGCTGAGATGTCTAGTTAGTTATACTCAGCAGTATTTACTGAGGTTGTTTTCGTTAATTATCTTTATTTTTGTGGTGTTATGTATATGTATTTGAATTAAACTTCATTTTATATATTATATGAAATCTTTTTCACTCATTGTGTGTCTTTTTTGGTTTCTTCACTTTGCAAAAATTTTTTAGTTTGAAGTAATTCCTTTGACATACTTTACCTTTCTTGGAGTTGAATTCTCAAATGCATCATGGGAGGTGATTACTTTTTATTTTGTCTGTTGTCTTATTGTAATTTATAGTCCCCTACATAATGTATCAAGTTTGTTGATCTATTTTAAATTAATTTTATAAGATAATGATCCAGTTTATTTCTTTTCTATATGATTATTCCTTTTTCCCAGCACCATTTATTGAAGTGATTTTTCTTTTTCATATTATGCTCCTGGATAAACCACCTCACATATATAGAGTTTCTATATGAAAAAGGGCAGAAAAATATTTTCAGTGTATAAAAAAGGGGCAAAGCTCACACATAGATGATGGAAATATAAATTAGTCCATCAATGTGTAAAACAGTATGGAAATTTCTTAAATTATTCATACCGCTTATATACCAGCAATTCTCTTAATGCTACTTTATAAACCAAAAATTTCACTAATAGTTATTAATACAAAAGTGTAAGAAAATAACCAAAGATAATTAAAAAATAAGCAGACATGTCTATTGCAATACAATTATGAAGTGTATAATGAATATATAGAAAACAATCAAGCCTTACTGCTAGTACAACAATTAGAATACCTGTCTTGCATAGAGACATCCTGGCTTTGATTCCTGGCACCCCATATTGTCCCTTAAGGTTGTCAGGAGTTTACAGAGCTAGGAGTAATCTATGATCAATTTTGGGTATGTCTACTCCTCAAAATATGCTTCATATGAACAGAAAATAAGTTATTGGGACTAGAAAGATAGTACAGTGGTAATGCACTTGCCTTGCATGTGGCCCAGAAAAAATTAATCGCCAGCACCACATATGCTTCCCTGAACCTTGCCAGGAGTGATTCCCTGAATAAAGAGCCAGAAGTAAGTCCTGAATATAGCTCAGTATGACCCACAAAAAATACGTTAGTTATACAAAGTGCACTAACTATGCCATGAAAAGCAAAAATAAAAAAAAATTATAGTTTCATATTAAGTAAGGCAGAAAAAGAAATTCTAGGATTTATATATAGGATATTTTATTTATAAATATAGGATTTATCTATATAAATATATATAAATAAAGCATAGGAATGGATCACACAAAACAAATATTCCTATGACTCTGATCTAGCTGAGGTGCCAAAGAGAGGATGGATAACTTCTAACTGATTACTGAAGATTATTATAATAAAAATTAGGTGTTGTTTATGGTTTGTAGCATATATTTTGAAAAGACATGAAATATACAGCACTATAATGACAATTGAAATAGCAAGCAAAATAAAATAAAGTAGAATGTTATATTATTCAGCACTACCACTCCTGTACCTGAGGTTTATGAAGACACTAAGTTGAATGTATGTATATATACATCACTACATAAATGAAAAAACAAAAGACATTTTTAACTCCCTTGATACTAATGGAAGGTCAATGCTAGCCAAAAGTTGAACATTAACGATTGCAAGATGTAAAATTTTTATATGTAGCATTTAATATTCAAGTGACATAATTATGTAGTAAATCAGTGTAAAAGAAGACTCCATCTTTCAGCATACATGACCTCAATCAGTGATATCTCTAGTCCAATTTGCCATGTGAAAATTGGAAAATAATGCTATGTGGTTTTGTACTCTTTAAGAGTTTAGCTTAATTATATGTTCAACTAATTACATATTTTTGACCATCTTGTCAAAACAAGATGAAATATTAAATGTCAAAACATTGAAATATTCCATTTCTGACCACAATTATAGTACAGCAGAGAGGATGCTCGCCTTACTTGCAGCCAAACCTGGGTCCAATCCCAGACATTCCATATTGTCACCTGAGTCCACCAGGAGTGATTTCTGAGCACAGAGCCAGGAGTAACCCTGAGTACCACGGGTTGTAGCCCCAAAACAAATAAAAAGAAATATTAAATTCAATTTTTGGAGAATCATGATAAAAAGAATATATGACTACTTATTAAAATATAATTCTATAAATTTGAGACAAATATTTTGGAAACATAAGTTGTTTACTCCCAATCATATTTCCATCCTTCCTGCCTATAGTCATCTTGTTTTACTTTATTTTCTGGATAGTAAATAACACCTGAATCAATAACCTGAATTCAATAACACCTGAATCCAAATTTGTATTTATTGATTGTGAACACTTTGTCTCCATCCTCTTGTCCTTATATAAAAAATTTTATTTGATTATTTTTGAATGTCAAGCTATTTCTTAAACCCTCTGAAATTAAATATAGTTAAACAACAGCTTTAATTTCCTGTTGCATACTTTGGAACAAACATAAATATTTCTATAATATCCTATAATTCCTTTGATCCATCTTGTGATCAGTTAGATGTAAAGTTGATCTTAACTTAAGTAGCACAGGATAACAAATATCAGATATAAAATATCACTGACCATAAGCAAGTTGTCTTTGACATTTGAGAAACTGAGACAGTGATGACAAAGGTCACACTTATTCAATAGTGACCCAGAATGTAGATTCTGTAGTTGTTAAAATTTTAACAAAATTATTAATAACTTCAGCCTACAAAAATAGATTATTCCTTCACACAAGTTGTCAAGTTTTAGTTTTTTCTTGGAAGTGAATTAAGAAGCTCATAGTTTCACTAACATAAAAAAATGTTGAATGACCATTTGTAGAATCATGAGTGACAGTACAGGATAATTTTGAGGCAATTTTATTATGCCTAAAGTTTCATAAAGTTTTTTATAATCTTAGTTTAAAGAATCATTCACAAGAAGATAAAGAATTATTTCTATTTGTCTAAAATGTTTATTGCATGTCTTCTAGATTTTCTTTGGTAAATTTCAATAACTTTTTATATTATTTTTAGAACAAATACTTTGTTTTGACAATAGTATTCAATATTGCTAGAATAAAATTATCATATACATTTTAATTATTAATATATAGCTGTCACATATTTAATAAGCAACATTACTAATCTTTATTTTATTTCAATATAGGATTATTCACATGTCTTAAATATAACATGTTAAAATTGTTATAGCAAAAGTTTCTTATAATATGGCACACAAAAGTAATTTGAAAATATCTTCTACTAGCATTAGATTGTTCATTAATTATATGTAAAATAACTACAAAATACTGGATACTTCTGATGTTGTGTGAAAAAGCAAAATATAAATTCAATAATACATTTTAGGTGCCTGTATAGAAGCCTTTGACACACAGAGATAATAGTATTGGTGCTTGAGATCTGGTTAAGGAGGTATTGAGACATGAGTATTAACTGCTCAGTGATGCTAATATCTTTATTTAATTTTTATTTAAGCACCATGATTACAAATATGTTTGTATTTGGGTTTTTATTATAAAAAAGAACCCCCTTGGGCTGGAGTGGTGGCGCACACAGTGAGGCATCTGCTTTGCCAGCGCTTGCTAGTCTAGGACAGACTGAAGTTTAATCCCCCAGCGTCCCATAAGGTCCCCCAATTCAGAAAAGATTTCTGAGTGCATAGACAGGAGTAACCCCTGAGCGTCACTGGATGTGGCCCAAAAACCAAACAAACAAAAACAAACAAAAAAAAGAACACCCCCACTCACCAGTGCAACATTCCCACCACCAATGCCCCTCAAATCACTCCTCCCCCACCCCTTGACTATATTTGAGACAAGTATTCTATTTCTCTCACTACCGTTGTTATGATAATTGTCAATGTAGTTATTTCTCTAACTGGACTCACCACTCTTTGTGGTAAGCTTATATCGTGGGCAAGTCCTCCCAGACTTTATCTCTATAATCTCTGTGTATTATTACAAAAATGTTTTTTATTTTCTTAAGACCCATTGATGAGTGTAACTACTCTGTGTCTATCGCTCTCACTCTGACTTATTTCATTCAGCAAAAGAGTTTACATGCCTATATAGGAAAATTTCATGACTTCATTTTTTCTGATGGCTGTATAGCCATGGTGTAAATGTACCATAGTTTCTTTAGCCATCCATCTATTGTTGGGCATCTGGGATATTTCCAGATTCTGGCTATTATAAATAACTAAAAAGAGCGAACTCAGACTTCCACCTAACACCAGGCACAAAAGTCAAATACAAATGGATTAAGAGCTTGATATCAGTCTCAAACTATAAGGTTTATAGAAGAACACATATAAAACACTCTATGATCTTCAAGGAGGAAACAGTACTCTCCAAACAAGTGGAAGCACAGATAAACAAATGGGACTATAGTAAGCTGAGAAGCTTCTGCACCTCAAAGGAAAATTTGAATAGGATATAAAGGTCACCCACAGAATGGGAGAAACTATTCACTCAACACCCTTCAGATAAGGGGTTAAATATCTAAAATATACTAGGTACTGACAGACCTTAAAAATAAACAAACAAAAATAATCCAACCCTATCAAAAATTGGGGAGAAGTAAAAAAAAAAAAAAAAAAAAGAAAAAGAAAAAAAAAACACTACATTTTGAACTGTCCTAATATTGAGAATGTATGAGGGAAATGTAGAGCCTGTTTAGAGTACAGGCGGGGGGGTGGGTCGGGAGGAGGGAGATTTGGGACGTGGGTGATGGGAATGTTGCACTGGTGATGGGTGGTGTTCCTTTTATGACTGAAACCCAAACACAATCATGTATGTAATCAAGGTGTTTAAATAAAAAAAAAAAGAAAAAGAAAAAGAAAAAAAATTGGGGAGAAGAAATGAACAGACATTTTCTCAAAGAAGAAATAAGAATGGCCAAAAGACACATGAAAAAATGTTCCACATCACTATCATCAGGATTTGTAAATCAAAACAACTATGAGGTACCATCTTACACCAGAGACTAGTACGCATCACAAAGAGCAAGAACTATCAGTGCTAAATGGGATGTGGAGAGAAAGGAACTCTCATTCACTGCTGTGAATATGGAGAGTTCTCAAAAACTGGAAATTGAGCTTCCATATGATCCAGCTATACCATTCCTAGGGATATACCCTAGGAACACAAAAACACAATACAAAAATGACTTCTGCACATTATATTCATTGCAGCAAGTTACAGTTTTAAAGTAAGATCTGTAAATCATTTAGAACTAAAGACACTACCAAAAATGTGAGAAAAATATTTGTTTCTTGTCATAAAAATGAAAATATACAAATCTCTTCCTGGTTTTAGTCTTTCTTGAAAAATCAGTAGTTTGGACTTTTGCCTCAAACACAAATATATATTAAAAATCTGACTAGTAAAAACAATTAAAGTAACTGACAGAAAAATCAGTAACTAAACACAATTATACTGTAGTACAATGGTACAAGAAAAAGAACACTGAACACCTACTGAGAGATCAATTCAAAACCCAGAAAATTCTCATTAAACTCATTAAAGTTTAGCTTAACTTAACAAAACAAAATAACAAAAACAAAATACACTACAAAATATATTATTCATTAAAATGACAAATTGATGTCAATACTACCTTATAAAACTTTTTATTCTTTGAATAGTTTTTATTATTTTGTTGAATATAGAGCTATAGAAATCCTCATTAAACTTTGCTGTTAGTACCAATTAAATTTAGTCAACATTTGTTTTATTGAGACCACTGTGAATTACAAGTTCTTCATAGTTGTTTTTTCAGTCATATTGTGACAGTGAATTAGGGCCATTCCCACCACCAGTGTTGACCGCCTTTCACCAGAGTTTCCAGCATGTACTGCCAAACCCCATCCTTAGCCCTGGGCCTACCAGTGTAACGTGTGTATTTAAGTTTAAATTGTTATAGTTTGGTGTGGGATTATTATAATAGCTGATATTTCTACAAGCATGTAGGTACCCCATTACATCCTCCTTTTCTCTTATAGGGTGTAATATTGCTTGACACTGTGCATTAATATTATCAACTGCTAAAGTTTTTATCAGGTGTTGTTGGGCATCTATATCTTCTACCTTTCTCTCAACCGCATTTTGTAATCGACCTAGAAAATCTAAATATGGCTCTGTAGCCCAAAAAAATCTTAGCATAACTACCAATATGTTCAACTTCAGGGTCACCCTTTCCAAGCTTCTAAAGCGAGATCCTTAATCATCCTTAAAACAACATGTGGTAATCTAGCCTGCTTATTTACATCTGTGAATTCTCCCTTCTCTATAAATACTTCATAATTCAATTGGATTCCTGCAACCATCTTTTCAGAGTGATCTAGTTTTATAAGTCTGTCCCTAGCAGGTTTATGTTACCACGTTTTTCATTATAAATATTGAGATGGGTTGAGACATATTTTGGCCACAGTCTTATAATTTCAATGAGTCCAATTTGCCTCATTACTGCAGATACCAAAGTATTGGATACAATACAGAGCAAAAGGACCATATTGAGTTCAGGCTTTCTTAAACTGGCTTTGATAGTGTATACTTAATTAAACCTTCATAGGTTAGGGCCATTTCATCCTCTTCGTCTGGAAATTTTGTTCCTGAGTCTGTCTCATTATCAATTCCTTTTAGAACTGGCTCCCATGGTCAGATATTTTTCTGACGGGGTTCTTTTGTTTGTATTTGAATCTGTACTGATTTCAACCTCTTTAAGAACTGGTTGATTTGGTGAATTGTTTTCCTGGTGAGAAAAACTTACATCCAATTTTGTAATTATGCCAATCTCCCTTATGACTATCCATTGTGAGGGAAAGAGTGTGTTTGCTCCACACCCCTTGAAGTCTGTGGGGAAGAAATAGGATCTGTAATACATTCCCTAATAGGTTTGGGGGGCGTGGAATAGAATCTGTACTGCATCTAGAAGTTTTTGGTGGAAAAATAGGGTCTGTATTGCACCCCCTAGAAGTTTGTAATAGAGAGAATTTGGGTGATAGGCTTACAGATTCACCCTCTACCTCAGCTGATTGAGCTATGTTAGCTTTTTGTATAAGATCAAAATCTTCAGGCAATATATTTGGAAGTTTCTCTACATTTTTCTTAGGTCCTTCCTGATCCATGATGGCTGTTAGAACTAAGGGGTCTTCTGGCCCATTAGGTGTTACTGTAGGACCAACCTCAGGGTTCCGGGTCTAACCACATGTAGTAATTAGAAAAAAATCTAAATTACATATTTTCTGACTTTCAGATAAAACTGAAACCATCCCAGACATCTTCTGAGATAATTCAGAGTATTTTTAGAGTATATCAGACATTTTCTGTGATAAGTCAGAGTTTTCAATCCTCATCTTCTATATCTCATAATTTTTATAATTTAACATAACAAAAAATAAAAATTTCCATCAAATAAATCATAATATCTGTATTTTCCATGGTCCTAGTTCTATTTCCAAACCAATGAGAGACAAGCTCACAAACCAAAAATGGAAAAACTCATTCAGAAAGCCATGAAATTAGCTCAACATGTCCCAGAAATGCTCTTGTTCGGGTACCATTATATTGAATTAAGTCCTCAGGTTCCAACATCAGAATACTGAAAGACATGGGTATGAAATGGATGGCAGTTTGGAAAATAATTCACACACATGCATGTAGAAGAAAAGGCTTTTGAAGTGTTCCCCAAATTACATTTAGCTCATAGCCAACCACAGCTCCAAGCTTGCCAGCTCCCTGTAGGTCCGAAAAATGTAAGAGCCCACTTCCTCTACGTCTGAAGTTTTAATCTAAAGGACTCACACCTGGAGGTGGGACCATCTGGTCTCAATGTCAATCTAAGATGCTACATTCAAAGGTAATTCCATCAATGAAAAAATAAGTCATTTACTGAGTAAAGTAGAAACAAACCAAACCCGTAATTCCACAGTTCGGGTCTCTAGGTTCTATTGTCTTTGTATTTGGCTTGGGTATTTAATTCTGTCTTTATTTTTCTCCACCAATGCACAAGAGACCTCTTGTCTCTAGGGTCCCATTTATCTCCCCTGCTCCTTTTCTCATGTTGTAGACATAGCAGAAAAATGAGGTAAAACAAAGTAATTCATGTCCCAAGTTTCTATGAAATCTCCTTTACTAGGAGATACAAATTAAAAAACGTGTGTAGGTTGAAGGCAGGTTATTTATTATTCATTCATTTATTTATTGCATACATGCAGCAAACGTTGGAGAAATAAGAAAGGAAATTACCTTGGCCTAAAAAAAACATGGTGTGTCTACCCAGGAAGTATACTAACATAAGATTGCTTACAGGCTCTGGGCATACTAATTGTCCAACCCCAAGTTCTTTCTTCATGATCCCAGGAAAAGTTCCACTCAGTCGCGGTTTTCATAATTAGGCTTCTAGATATAGATATTTTGGTTGTTGCACAGATCCCACGTTGAAGCTGGTGTCACAGAGCATCTTCTGATAAAATCTCACCATTAGGTGTCAAGACAGGGAACCCAGCTTGCATCTTTCTGAGCCAGGGAGAAGGTTCCAGATCCTGAGGAGTCTCTCTTCTTTGCCCCACGGAGTGCTCGTGTAACTGTTCCCCTCTGTGTATAGCTTGTTGTAGACCAATTCTGTTGTTGTTGACTTTGGGCTTGGTGTTTAAGTCTGATCATTTTTTATTTCCACTCAATGTTCATACAGCTGTTTGAACATTGAGTGATATGGGGCACATGCTAGGAAAAGGGGTGGAGGAAGGACAACCCAGGTGGTGAGAATGGCCCTGATTAATTGTCACTATGTACCTTAAATATTACTGTGAAAAATCTGTTATCACCTTTGATCACAATAAATATTCTTTAAAACAAAAAGAAAAAGCAATGATAATATAAAATATAGGTATCAGAGCAACAGCACAACAATAGGGAGATTGCCTTCCTTGCATGTAGTCTACACAGGATGACCTGGGTTTAATTTCCGGTAACCCATATGGTCCCCTAAGCCTGTCAGGAGCGATTTCTGAGTGCAGAACCAGAAGTAAATATTGAGCCCCAAAAACCAAAATGTAAAGAATAAAGACTATAAGGAAAGTTATCATACTTTGGCTTAAAACTATGTTATTAAATATAATTAAAGGTAATCAAAACATCATGATATTGGAATAAAAATAAGCATAAACATACTAACATAATTAAGAATTCATAAATATATCTATTTTTTGCATACATGAGTATAAAATTCAAGACAAGAAAAATGGTAAAGGGTGGGATTGGAGACATATTACATTGGGTACAACATTTGGATTACACTTGGTTTATCCAAGTTCATTTCCTAGTACCCCATATTACCCCATATCAGAAGTGATGCTCGACCATATAGCCAGGAGTCAGAAATGACCCCTGGGCACTTCTTAGTGTGGCCCAAGTCAAAACAAAACAAAACAAAGTGGCAAAGGAAATAATAAATAAACAAAAGGAAAACAGCAAAATTAAAGCTACTATATAATAAAAATGATATTAAATTAAAAATATAAAAATGGCATGAAGAAAAATGTGTATAACTTATAACTAGTAAAAAGTGACTATTAAGAAATAAAAGGAATTTAAGGGCAAAATGCAAAGAAGACCATTTAAAAATGAAAATACAGTTTGAACACACATTATTTTTAAGTAGCAACATAAAAAGACACTAGGCACAGTAAGATGCTCTCATCATTTCTTACATTAGGGAAATGCAAATTAAGGCAGTGAGGTATACTATCACATGTGAAAAAGGCTATTTTCTACATGACTAAAACAAGTTTTGGAAAAGATGTGAAGAGATAGGAACAATATTATTTTGATGGAATCATACATGGGTGCATCTTTTATGATAATCTTATGGATATCACACACAAAGAAGCTAAAATTACTGAGTATTTAGTGTGCAATATATTTGTATATATAGTTGTATAAATTCATGCATATATATACTAATTTAAGTGATTTTTGCAACCTGAGCATTATTATTTACAAATGTCAAGATCCATCAATACATGATTGCATAAAGTTATAATATACACATCCATTCAGTAAATGGATTACTAGTTAGCCAACTAAAAGAATAAAATGAAAGTCTGACCAAAAAAAACAATTAGACGACATTACGTTATGCTAAATACCATACACCATAAGACATATGGAGAAAGCAATCACACGTAATTTAGTTCACTTTTAAACTTTTTATATAATATGAGGAAGCAAATAAATAAATTATTTAGATAAAAGGCAGATGATCATAGAATGTAATACTAATTAATAACTACCAGAAAGAAAGAGAGAAGTCAAAAACTGAGGGGAATTATCAAAATATGATGAATGGTAAAATTTTACTTCTAATGATGAAATTACTATAACATATACACGTTGAGTTTTATGTATTCTAAAACAGTAATTTTTAATGCAATGCTATTAAAATAGGTCTAGAATACACTAACTGAAGTTCAAAAAGTGCATTAATATTATTAAAAAAATAATGTAAGCAATATTGAACATAATCACTATCTTATTGAAAATAAAGTAGACTTGACAATGAATTAATAGTATTTTCATTCTTTATAATATGGAAATAAATGTGTGTACAAGGGAGAATAGTTCAAAACTATTTGGAGACTATTTTAGTTGAAATAGAAAACCTAATTAATCAAGGATTATCTAGTATCTGCTTAAATAATACATTTTTAACTTTTCATAGTGAAATATATGAAATAAAATAAAAGATGAAAGCAATAAGTGTTTGAATTAAAAAGAGACCAATTGAAATAAATAGAAATAAAACAATTATTGTAATAAATTTTATTAACCTGTATTTAAAAATATTCTAATGTCAGTAAAAAATAAATGTTGTCTTCTACTAATTACGGAATTTTAGAATGCAATTTATCATGATGTATCGAATGGAAGAAGACAGGGATAGTCCAAAACAAATCCTTCAGAAAAGAAACCCAACTCAAAGTTTATTTTAATTTGTAAATGCTAAATAACTTACTTTATAAGGTATATTTATGAAATGGGTATAGTATCTAAATTTCAATGCATATCTCTAAAGATATGGTAGCTCTCAACTTATTTAGGTTAAAAACAGAAAAAGTAGAAAGCACAAAATAGATAAATTATAGTGATTTAACTCTTTTTCCAATGTATCCAACGTGATTTCTTTCTTCTTCTTTCTTTCTTTCTTTCTTTCTTTCTTTCTTTCTTTCTTTCTTTCTTTCTTTCTTTCTTTCTTTCTTTCTTTCTTTCTTTCTTTCTTTCTTTCTTTCTTTCTTTCTTTCTTTCTTTCTTTCTTTCTTCTTTCTTTCTTTCTTTCCTCCTTTTTATATATCTCTTAGTAATCATAGCTTTCTTTTGCCTCTGCACTTAAGGATCATTTCTGGTGGTTTACAGGAGGACCACAGGGAGAATGAAAATGTCCTACTTTCCTCTACCTGCTGTATTATCTATTATCTATGACTCCGTTCCTGAACAATCTCTTTTATATATGCTAAGAAAGCAGGTTGCAGAATCAGGAAGTAGAATTTTACTATATAAGCACTTCCAGTTCCCACTGACTGGCCAACTCAGTCTTTAGCCAGAAGACTGATAAAACCTCCTCCCAGTGGAACTGTTTTCCTTCCCTATCACCATTCACAATATGGTTTCAGGTATATCAAGGTCTCTAACCCCATCAAAAAATGGGGAGAAGAAATGAACAGACACTTTGTCAAAGAAGAAATACAAATGGCCAAAAGACACATGAAAAAATGCTCCACATCACTAATCATCAGGGAGATGCAAATCAAAACACTGAGGTATCATCTCACACATATTACATATTACATATTACTGGCACATATTACAAAGAACAAGAAGGATAGGTGTGTGAATGGTGTGTCACCATTCACACTTCTATTGATTCCATCTATTGATTTCTGCCATAATACCACATGAGTATGTAAGAAGTTGATCATTTGCATTCCAGTCAGTAGAAACCTACCATTTTAAAATTTTTAACATGAACTTACAATCTCTGAAACTATAAAAAGTACATCACTGCTGTTCATAAGCCATGATACATAATCAAAGTTGACTTGTTGTAGCAATTACTATGGATTCAAAGAAGGAATAATAACTTTGAAGACCTAAGTAAATTTAATCCAAAGTAAATTGGATTAAATTTAATTCTTGGGTTTTGGAAAGATTTCAATTTGGTACTTTTAATGTAAAAATATATTTTCTTCTACCTATAGTTTTAAAAGATGAATCAAGTAACCTATTATTATGTATAAGTAATATAATAGGTTCAGAAAGATATATAATATACAATAAGCAGAGTATCAATTTTAATTATATCAACTAATGACATAGAACAGTTAATTTTGGGGCCTGAGAGATAACATGGAGGTAGGGAATTTGCCTTGCATGCAGAAGGACAATGGTTCAAATCCTGGCATCCCGTACGGTCCCTCGAGCCTGCCAGGAGTGATTTCTGATTGTAGAGCTAAGAGTAACCTCTGAGAATTCAGAACATAAAAACCGGCCGGCAGACTGCTGCAGAAGCTGGATTCCCTGCTTGGGACATCAGGCGGGGAAAAGACACGAATCTAAGCCTGCGCAGAGGGGCCCAACTGTGAGTGTGAACTGTAAATATCTGTCTACTGTCCTCTTGTGTGAAACTCTTGGGAGTGGGGGCAAAAGAGGCTCCATCAGAGCACGGCCGCTCCGCTTCGCTACGCGGCCGTGCGCTCCTTCTAAGAAAAGAACACCATTGCAACAATAAGAAAAAATCACAATAAGAACTGTGCTATATCAGAGAAGCAAGCATTTCTCTCTGGACTGTCTTCTCTGTTGCATGCTCGGGCCTAAGATTTGACCCAGTGTGAGGCTTCATCCACGGAGGACTCCCCTCCCTTAGAGGCAAGTCAGCCCATCCAGAAAGGGAGGAGCCAGAGGAGTGTGCTGACTACATCATATAGACAATGAATACCACCACAACACGTAGAAAAACCCACAATACAAGTGTGACAATGGGGAAACAACGCAGGCCAGCATCAGACATAGAGAATGAAGATGACAATTCTGAGGACCAGATAATGACTGAACAACTAATCAACCTCTCAGATAAGGACTTTAGACTAGCAATATGGAAGGTGCTCAACAGACTCCAAGAAACCATGGATCGAGTTGAACAGAACACTAATAAGAACCAAGAAAATATGAAGGCAGAAATCACAAAACTCCAAACTGAAATAACATGTCAACTAACAGGACTGAAAAAGTCAGTAAACGAAGTGAATGACAAAATGGATAAGCTCTGGGACAGGGTATCAGAAGCTGAGAATAGACTTGGTGCTGTGGAAGATGAGATACATAACAATTCCATACAGCAGGAGAGATTGGACAAAAAACTTAAAGCAAATGAGCAGACAACGGAAAAATTAGTCAAAGAATGGGAACAGATGAAAATAGAAGTCTATGATAAGATCAACAGAAACAACTTAAGAATCATTGGCGTCCCAGAGACCCAGGAAGAAAATTCCCAGGAAGAATCAATGGTCAAGAACATCATTAAAGAGAAACTTCCAGAGCTAAAGAATATAGGTGATCAAATCCTGCATGCTCGAAGAGTACCAACCAAAAGAGACCCCAGAAAAACCACCCCAAGACACATCCTAGTCACAATGACAAATCCCACAGATAGAGACAGAATTCTGAAAACAGCAAGATCAAAAGGGGAAATTACACTCAAGCAAGCATCCTTGAGATTTACAGCAGACCTGTCACCAGAAACACTCAATGCCAGAAAGCAGTGGTGGGATATTGTGACAAGACTGAATGAAATGAATGCTTCACCCAGAATACTATACCCAGCAAAACTCACTTTCCGGTTTGACGGAAGAATACATGGTTTCACTGACAAAAAGCAGCTCAGAAACTTTACAGACACAAAACCAGTCTTAAGAGAAAAACTGAAAGACCTAATTTAAGACAAGACTAACCAAAAGACACCAAATTTCGATATAAAGATGGCATTAAATCCCAGGACAATTCTTTCTCTCAACGTCAATGGTCTAAATGCACCAGTCAAGAGACACAGAGTGGCTAAATGGATCAAAAAACTCAATCCAACCTTCTGCTGCCTACAAGAAACACACCTGAATAGTCAGAACAAACATAGACTCAAAATAAAAGGCTGGAGAAAAATCATCCAAGCAAACAACACCCATAAAAAAGCTGGAGTGGCCATACTAATATCAGATAATGCAAACTTTATACTCAGGAAGGTTGTAAGGGACAAAGATGGACATTTTATATTAATCAAGGGGTATATAGAGCAGGAAGAATTCACTCTCCTAAACATATATGCACCAAATGAGGGGCCAGCAAAATATTTAATACAACTGTTGACAAATCTGAAAAATAATATCAATAACAACACAATAATTGTGGGGGACCTTAACACGGCTTTGTCAACACTGGATAGGTCAACCAGACTGAAACCCAACAAGAATATACTAGACCTGAGGAGAGAAATGGAAGAAAGAGGCCTAGTGGATATATATAGGACACTCCACCCCCAGAAACCTGGATACACATTCTTCTCCAATGTACATGGGACATTCTCCAGGATAGACTACATGCTGGCACATAAAACATATCTCCATAATATCAAGAGGATAGAAATTTTGCAGACTACCTTTGCTGACCACAAGGCTCTGAAATTATTTGTGAATTTCAAAGGGACTCAGAAGAAAAACATTAACACCTGGAAGTTAAACAGCCTCATACTCAATAACCAGTGGGTCCGAGATGAAATCAAGGAGGAAATCAAAAGGTTCCTGGAAACAAAT
Organism: Suncus etruscus; assembly: GCF_024139225.1. Classification (NCBI taxonomy): domain Eukaryota; kingdom Metazoa; phylum Chordata; class Mammalia; order Eulipotyphla; family Soricidae; genus Suncus; species Suncus etruscus. The sequence continues at coordinate 169,187,168 of NC_064850.1, forward strand.
GACAATAAAGACACAAACTATCAGAACTTATGGGACACAGCAAAAGCAGTACTGAGAGGAAAATTTATAGCTTTGCAAGCACACATCAGGAAGAAAGAAGGAGCTTACCTGAGTAGCTTAATGACACAGCTAATAGAACTAGAAAGTGCTCAACAAAAGGACCCAAAAATAGGAAGACAGAAGGAAATAACAAAGCTGAGAGCAGAAATCAATGAAGTGGAAACCCAAAAAACAATCGAAAGATCAACGAAAGCAGAAGTTGGTTCTTTGAAAAAATAAACAAGATTGATAGACCACTGGCAAACCTAACAAAGAAAGAGAGAGAGAGAGAAACTTGATAACTCGTATTAGGAATGAAAAAGGAGAGATCACTACTGATATGACAGAGATTCAAAGGGTAATCAGAAACTACTTTGAGAAACTCTACGCCACTAAAAATGAGAACCTGGAAGAAATGGATAAATTCTTGGACTCTTATAATCTTCCACGGTTGAAGGAAGAGGATGTAGCATATCTAAACACCCCCATCACCATTGATGAAATCAAAACGGTAATCAAAGGTCTGCCGAAAACAAAAGCCCAGGCCCAGATGGATTCACTAATGAATTCTTTCAAACTTTCCAAGAGGAACTACTACCAATCCTGGCAAGACTCTTTCATGAAATTGAACAAACGGAAACACTTCCAAATAGCTTTTATGAAGCCAACATCACCTTGATACCTAAACCAGACAGAGACGCTACCAAAAAAGAAAATTACAGACCAATATCGCTGATGAATGCCGATGCAAAGATCTTCAACAAAATCCTGGCAAATAGGATTCAATGCCTCATTAAGAAGATCATCCACTATGATCAAGTAGGTTTCATCCCAGGAATGCAAGGCTGGTTTAACATCCGTAAATCCATCAACATCATACACAACATCAATAACAAGAAAAATAAAAACCACATGATCATATCAATAGATGCAGAGAAAGCATTTGATAAGGTCCAACACCCATTCTTGATCAAAACTCTCAGCAAGATGGGAATGGAAGGAACCTTTCTCAATCTAGTTGAAGCCATCTACCACAAGCCAATGGCAAATATTATCCTCAACGGAGAAAAACTAAAAGCCTTCCCTCTAAATTCTGGTACAAGACAAGGCTGTCCTCTCTCACCACTCCTATTCAACATAGCACTGGAAGTACTTGCTATAGCGATTAGGCAAGAAAAAGATATCAAGGGAATTCAGATAGGAAAGGAAGAAGTCAAGCTCTCACTGTTTGCAGATGACATGATACTCTACTTAGAAAACCCTAAAGACTCCACCAAAAAGCTTCTAGAAACAATAGACTCATATAGCAAGGTGGCAGGCTACAAAATTAACACACAAAAATCAATGGCCTTTCTATACACCAATAGCAATAAGGAAGAAATGGACATTAAGAAAACAATCCCATTCACAATAGTGCCACACAAACTCAAATATCTTGGAATCAACTTGACTAAAAATGTGAAGGACCTATACAAAGAAAACTATAAAACTCTGCTCCAAGAAATAAGAGAGGACACGCGGAAATGGAAACGCATACCCTGCTCGTGGATTGGCAGGATTAACATCATCAAAATGGCAATACTCCCCAAGGCATTATACAGATTTAATGCTATCCCTCTAAAGATACCCATGACATTCTTCAAAGAAGTGGATCAGGCACTTTTGAAATTCATTTGGAACAATAAACACCCTCGAATAGCTAAAGCAATCATTGGGAAAAAGAATATGGGAGGAATTACTTTCCCCAACTTTAAACTGTACTACAAAGCAATAGTTATCAAAACAGCATGGTATTGGAATAAGGACAGGCCCTCAGACCAGTGGAATAGACTTGAATACTCAGAAAATGTTCCCCAGACATACAACCACCTAATTTTCGATAAAGGAGCAGGAAACCCTAAATGGAGCAGGGAAAGCCTCTTCAACAAGTGGTGTTGGCACAATTGGATAGCCGCTTGCAAAAAATTGAACGTAGACCCCCAGCTATCATCATGCACGAAGGTGAAATCCAAATGGATTAAAGACCTCGATATCAGCCCCAAAACCATAAGATATATAGAACAGCACATAGGCAAGACACTCCAGGACATTACAGGCATCTTCAAGGAGGAAACTGCACTCTCCAAGCAAGTGAAAGCAGAGATTAACAGATGGGAATATATTAAGCTGAGAAGTTTCTGCACCTCAAAGGAAATAGTGCCCAGGATACAAGAGCCACCCACTGAGTGGGAGAAACTATTCACCCAATACCCATCAGATAAGGGGCTAATCTCCAAAATATACAAGGCACTGACAGAACTTTACAAGAAAAAAACATCTAATCCCATCAAAAAATGGGGAGAAGAAATGAACAGACACTTTGACAAAGAAGAAATACAAATGGCCAAAAGACACATGAAAAAATGCTCCACATCACTAATCATCAGGGAGATGCAAATCAAAACAACGATGAGATACCACCTCACACCACAGAGAATGGCACACATCACAAAGAATGAGAACAAACAGTGTTGGCGGGGATGTGGAGAGAAAGGAACTCTTATCCACTGCTGGTGGGAATGCCGTCTAGTTCAACCTTTATGGAAAGCGATATGGAGATTCCTTCAAAAACTGGAAATCGAGCTCCCATATGATCCAGCTATACCACTCCTAGAAATATACCCTAGGAACACAAAAATACAGTACAAAAACCCCTTCCTTACACCTATATTCATTGCAGCACTATTTACCATAGCAAGACTCTGGAAACAACCAAGATGCCCTTCAACAGATGAATGGCTAAAGAAACTGTGGTACATATACACAATGGAATATTATGCAGCTGTCAGGAGAGATGAAGTCATGAAATTTTCCTATACATGGATGTATACGGAATCTATTATGCTGAGTGAAATAAGTCAGAGAGAGAGAGAAAAACGCAGAATGGTCTCACTCATCTATGGGTTTTAAGAGAAATGAAAGACATTCTTGCAATAATAATTTCCAGACACAAAAGTGAAAAGAGCTGGATGTTCCAGCTCACCATAGGAAGCTCACCACAAAGAGTGATGAGTTTAGTTAGAGAAATAACTACATTTTGAATTTTCCTTATAATGAGAATGTATGAGGGAAATGGAGAGCCTGTTTAGAGTACAGGCGGGGGTTGGGTGGGTAGGAGGGAGACTTGGACATTGGTGATGGGAATGTTGCACTGGTGATGGGTGGTGTTCTTTACATGACTGAAACCCAAAAACAATCATGTATATAATCAAGGTGTTTAAATAAAAAAATAAAAATTAAAAAAAAAAAAGAGTAACCTCTGAGCACTGCTGGTGTGACCAAAAAAAAAACAAAAAACAAAAAACAACCAAACAAACAAAAAGTTAATTTGGAGGAGGATATATTGTAATTTTCACTTTTGTGTCTTGTTACTTATATATGATATTGAAATATCATAGATGTTAGCTATCTTTAGTGAAAATTGAAACCCAACTACAATCATGCTTCTAATCATGGTGCTTAAATAAAGATCTTATACATTAATAAAAAAAGAAATGTTTCATATAGGGGAATAACATGTAAGCTATAAACTGTTAGTATAATATAATTCTATATTTCTATGTTATCATATTATTAGATGTCAATTTTTGTTTTTGATATATCTTTAATATTGTAAGTTTAATGATATATTAGGAAAAATCAATACAACTTAAACATTATAAGAAAGTACCAAAACTCTTAGTTCATTCTTATTAGTATATTAATAGCCAATTGTACATCAGTGATAACATATGTAAGTATGAGAATTTGTTTCTTCTAAATAATTCATCGCTACTTGTAACTTTTTCTGGAGTTGATAGACTGGGTAAAAGAGACCAGGCATAGAGAAAGGACCTGAACACATCTAAATGATGTACACAGTAAACTTTTTTTTTTTGGGCGGGGGGGCTCACCCTGGTGACGCTCTCGGCATACCAGCTGTGCTCAGAACTCAATCCTAGTTCTGTGCCCAAGCATCATTTCTGGTGGCATAAGTCATATGCTTACCTAGTCCGAACAAAATGAATTATTCAAACCAAACATTCAAGTCAATATTGATTTTAATTCTCAACTTCTACCATGAACTTTCTTCTAACCCAACCCCCAATCCACTTCTAAACAAAACTCTAAACCTAACCTTAGACATAACCTAAATTCACACACAGAACATACTATTTTCTGGCCTGACTTTTCAAAATTTACAAAATAAGAATTCGCCCTCATTCTATTTCCAAAGTTTAAAATATTTCCTATGACATAAATATCAACATAAAACTGCTGCAACCTTAATTTTAAACGAATGCCTAATCCTAAACATAAAATAAGGCTAAATTTTCTGTGTTATAAAGGCAATGTCCTTGTAGAAAAAAGATAAATTTATATTAAAAACAGAAAAAATAAACTCAATGAGATAAAATAACTAAAATAAAAATGGCTATATTGCTATTTATATCTAATTTGAATTTCAATAAGCATTTTGTAAGGAAAGGAAATATTGCACATAAATGTTTGTTTTATTTAGTTTTTGCCTTATAGAAACAAATAGTCTCAAAACATCATTTTGGCAATTATTTTCTTGTCCAAAACTTGAATATATCACTTAGTATTTGAATGAATTCACATAATTCCTCAAAGTCAACTGTATCCATAGTATTTACAGGTAAGATAAATCCAAAAAATATTCAAGTGACTTGTCCACATATACATGCTAAAAATGCACACAACACACAAACACTCACATACACACACTTCCTTCACTTTGTAGACTATTACTGATAGTCATTGCCAATAACTTCATGGAACTTGATGCTTGCTCTGAAGAATAAAACAATGTGAAGTTTGTATCAGAGCGACAAGCCAGACTTCAGTTTATGGTGATTTTCCTTAAAGAAGGATGAATCTAGTTATAAATGGGACTAGAAAAAACACCATAAAAGTCCAATGCAGGGCCCGGAGAAATAGCACAATGGCGTTTGCCTTGCAAGCAGCCGATCCAGGACCAAAGGTGGTTTGTTCGAATCCTGGTGTCCCATATAGTCCCCCGTGCCTGCCAGGAGCTATTTCTGAGCAGACAGTCAGGAGTAACCCCTGAGCACTGCCAGGTGTGGCCCAAAAGCCAAAAAAAAAAAAAAAAAAAAAAAAGTCCAATGCAGTTTTCTGCAAACTATGTAACCATATTTATATCTGTACTAAAACTAGATTGCAGCTATTTTCTCAAACTGAGGAATCTTTTTAGCATCTATTATTGAGTTAAGCATCACAATGAAAAAAATATATTGAGTCTTGGGGCCGGAGAGATAGCACAGTGGTAGGGCATTTGCCTTGCATGTAGAAGGATGGTGGTTCGAATCCTGGCATCCCACAGGGTCCCCGAGCCTTACAGGAGCGATTTATGAGCACAGAGCCAGGAGCCTGAGCCAGGAGCCTGAGCGCCACCGATGTGACCAAAACAAAACAAAAAATTATTTATATATTAAATATTTATATCTATCTATATATATAGCAAATATATATACAGAGAGAGAGAGTCCCAGGGGAATAGATTAGTGACTTTAATATCATATTGTAGGAAAAAATAAAATCTCTCTGCTATTATGAGTTGTAAAATTGAAAATGGATGAAATTTCTACATCTGATTTTCTATTTTCAAGGACTCTGTACTATGTAACTATTTATCAATAGCCTAAGTTGCCAATGGTATTACAGTTCATAGACACAGTACAGAAAAGGACAGTATGTTACAGAAGAATAAAAAGCATTAAGAGCTCTTAGCCCAACATTCGAAAAGATCAACAGGAACTATGAGATTCTGCAATTTAAACTTATTCTTTGAGCTTATGAATGCCTGACATTTCGTTTGGTTCAGTTTTGGGGCCACACACGGCAGTGTCCAGGGTCCTGGGTCTGCACTCAGGAATTATTCCCGTCAGTGCACATCTAGGACCATATGGGATGCTGAGAGTGAAAGCTAGATGAAAATCTTGCAAGGCAAGTGCCTGACGTGCTGTACAATGGCTCTTGCTTGATGCTTGCAAATATTAAATATTTATATTTATATGTGCAATATATTTGTTAATAAACAAATTCTACTGGGTCCTGTAGAATTTACGTTTGATGCTCCTGTGCAAATTTATAATCTATAGCAGTGATTCCTACAATTAGTTGATTTATTTGACTTTCCCACAGGTAGAGGTGATATAATTTGAATGTAGAAACTAAACATGTTTAGATCCCATAAAAATAGTGTGCTTAAGCATCTTATTCATTGTTTTTACTGATTTGAAAAAGATATTTCACTACTGAAGAGACTAAATTTACAAATGTGGACTATTTGATACTCACTCTAACCTTCTGCTAAATATATTGAAATATGTTCTATAAAATTGAGTTCTGAGACACTTCATTAGAAATATATTAGAACATTTCATAATGATAATATCTAGAAAAATTTCTTATTTGTCTCTAGAATATAAACATAGATTTTTCCATGTTGTTGAGCCAATGAAAGAGGAACCTTGTAAAAAGGAATCTTAATATAATAAATTGAGATTTCTAGGTGTCAGGAGAATAGCCCTAGATTAACATTCTTTTCAGTTTGATTAAATGAATATTTAGATTAGTAAAGACATGTTTATATTAAAATCTAGCCTCTTATTCATCATCTAGATCCAGCTTCTAGTAAGATCACTTCCTATAAAGTCCTGATTTGTATTCATTTCACAGTGGTCATTTTGAAGAACTATTTCTAGTAGTATTTCAGAATATCTAAAAACTGTCTATTTCATTTCTTCAGTTAACCATTACCTTTTTACTTTTGTGTTCCTGAAAAATACAAACAGTTCAGTGAAAAATACTTAATGATGCTACATTAGATGGGTTCCTTTGATTTGGTGATCAGATGCTCTCACTCTCTTGAAAAAAAAAAAAAACTGGAAAACTCTCCTTAGATGCAATCAACGCATCATCTCAAATATAAGCAAATGTGGAGGCAAGTTCAAATCTCTGTGGTGTGTTGCTGCAAGTGGCTTTTCTTGCAGCACCAGTGCGATTTCCGTGAATCCACTTTAGGGTGAGTGGGTTGCCCGGGCAGGCGTATGGAGAAATATGAAATATGAAATAAATGAAACCACACACAGAGAGAATGTGGAGTCAACACGTTTCTGGCAGAAGTGTGACTATTTTATTTTCCAAAACAGGGGGTTTTATAAGAGTAAACCAGTCACAGGTGAAGAATAATTATAATCACAAAGCAAAATACAGCAGTAACAATACCTAAGCTATGGGTGTGACCGTAAAAATTCTAAGTTACAAAAGAGAAGGTTACACTAAAGGCAACTATTTACAAGCTTCCTTCAAATGCAAAATCAGGATTAGGAGGAAGTTGGAAATATCTAGAAACTTGATCTTCCTGGCTGGACACTATTATTTTAGAGGTCAAGTAAAGCAGAGAGTCAATTCCCCCAAAATGTGTTTAGGTCAAGTAAAGGAAAGAGCCAATTCCCCCAAAATGTGTTTAGGTCAAGTAAAGGAAAGAGCCAATTCCCCCAAAATGTGTTTAGGTCAAGTAAAGGAAAGAGCCAATTCCCCCAAAATGTGTTTAGGTCAAGTAAAGGAAAGAGCCAATTCCCCCAAAATGTGTTTAGGTCAAGTAAAGGAAAGAGCCAATTCCCCCAAAATGTGTTTAGGTCAAGTAAAGGAAAGAGCCAATTCCCCCAAAATGTGTTTAGGTCAAGTAAAGGAAAGAGCCAATTCCCCCAAAATGTGTTTAGGTCAAGTAAAGGAAAGAGCCAATTCCCCCAAAATGTGTTTAGGTCAAGTAAAGGAAAGAGCCAATTCCCCCAAAATGTGTTTAGGTCAAGTAAAGGAAAGAGCCAATTCCCCCAAAATGTGTTTAGGTCAAGTAAAGGAAAGAGCCAATTCCCCCAAAATGTGTTTAGGTGTGGTTCCCTTTTTCTAAGGGTAGTTAATAGCCCAGGGGTCTGCTCTCTGGCTTCGCCCTTGATCACCAGAAACTGCAGCTCTAAAGGACATATTTTAAAAAGAGGAAAAACGTTGTCTTAACTTATAGGTTCTAAATATTACCCAGAAAAAAGGGTTCTCTTAGTAATCTTTGGTGCTGAAATTTCTGAGCCAAATGATTTGATAGAGGCCACAATTTTGCCTGAAATTTACAAAGGAGAGAATCGAAATAATGACTGAAAATGTAATGCCAAGCATCTCTTGGGGAATTTCTCCAGCATCCACGCAGGGGAAAAAGGCGTCCACAGCGGGCCTTTTGAGGAATCCTGTGGGGGTAATTTCAGTTCTCCCCACCAGGAAAATCTGAGGATACATCTGGTGGGCTGAGTTCCCCTAAAAGTTTAGGTATGTGTGGCAGTGTTTTCTATTTCTGAAACATGAATAGCCAGCAATACATATATCTAGCAAGAAAAGATCATTTTGTGGCCATGATGAAGTCCTATGAAGCACAGTGGATTATATTGTGTACTGTTGAGATTATAAGTGAACGTCATGCTTTACGAAAAATATAATCAGGATATAGTTTTACATGAGTAAATAATAATGGAAGACAGTTTTCCCTCTTGTTCTAGAATAAATTCTATTATTAGAGTTACAGAGTACATCTTCACGTTGTTTAATATCATCCTCATTATTTAATTCTTTAATCTTTTAAGTATTTTCCACAAAGAGTAAAAACTGAGGCAAAGCAGACAATTGTGGCTAAGGAATATTTGCTGGCCCTTGCCATTTACCTCATCTAACTTACTGTTAGCTCAAATTTCACATCTACGTTCCAAACTAAAGAATTCCAAGTTTTATTTCTGAATTTTTATTATTTCATATTACTTCTTGGAGAAAGAGGGGTCTTATAAAATGAGGTTCCTGAATGATTCTTGCCTGTATGCTCAAAGAATCAATCACTCCTGATCATGTTTAGAGGACCACGTGTGCTTTTTGTTGTAGGAGGGTAGTCTGCAGGCAAATCAACACCTTAATCCTTACTGTCTCTCTTGTCCCATGGTATCTACATCTTTCTTTCTTTCTTTCTTTCTTTCTTTCTTTCTTTCTTTCTTTCCTTTCTTTCTTCCTTTCTTTCTTTCTTTCTTTCTTTCTTTCTTTCTTTCTTTCTTTCTTTCTTTCTTTCTTTCTTTCTTTCTTTCTTTCTTTCTTTCTTTCTTTCTTTCTTTCTTTCTTTCTTTCTTTCTTTCTTTCTTTCTTTCTTTCTTTCTTTCTTTCTTTCCTTCTTTCCTTCTTTCCTTCTTTCTTTCTTTCTTTCTTTCTTTCTTTCTTTCTTTCTTTCTTTCTTTCTTTCTTTCTTTCTTTCTTTGTTTCTTTCTTTCTTTCTTTATTTCTTTCTTTCTTTCTTTCTATCTTTCTTTCTTTCTTTCTTCTTCCTTCCTTCCTTCCTTCCTTCCTTCCTTCCTTCCTTCCTTCCTTCCTTCCTTCCATCTTTCCTTCTTTTTTCCTTCTTTCTTTCTTCCTTTCTTCTTTCTCCTTCCTTCTTTTCTTTCTTTTCTTTTCTTTTTGTTTTGTTTTTGGACCAAACCGAGTTACATTCAGGGGTTACTCCTGGCTCTATGCTCAGAAATTGCTCCTGTCTTGGGGGCCATATGGGACACAGGGGATCAAACTTGCAAGGCAAGCGCCCTACACATGTGCTATTGCTTCGGCCTCTGGTATCTACACCTTTTTTATTTTATTTGCTTAAGAAATAAAGACTTGAGACTGGAGCGACAGCACAACTGTAGGGCATTTGCCTTGCACACGACTGACAGAGGACAGGCCCAAATTTGATTCCTGGCATCCCATATGGTCCTTGAGCCTGCCAGGAGTAATACCCGAGCGCCACCGGGTGTGGCCCAAATATCAAAACCAAAACCAACCAAACAAAACACACGCACACCAAAAAATCCCTTAATTTAAATATATATATATATAAATAATATATATATATTATATATAATATATATAAATATAAATTATATAAATTATATAATTATATATATAATTATATATAAATATATATAAATTATATATAAATATATATAAATAAATATAATATATATAAATATATATAAATTATATAAATTATATATATTTATATATATATAAAGCAATAAAGACTTTTCCTCACATACATTAAATTCCTCTCTAGTTAATTGATAATACTTCAAAACTTCACTTCAAATTCTTTTATACATTTTAATTGGTGGTATGACTAATTTTATTGATTAACTTTAGACGTAATAAGGTTGCTAGAGTTGGTTTCTGCTCAGACTTGAAAGAAGTTAGAGTATTACTAGAAAGTTTTAATACCGTTTACTCTGCCTATTATATTTTAAAGTTAAACTGTCCTGAAAACTAAAATTGTATACCAACTTTCACTGAGTGTGAAACATACTATATTGTGTTATTCCTTTTGTATTGCTAGTGACTTAGAGAAAAATAATACAGTTCTTTCCCCCCAAAAAATGACTGTATATTCCATAGTCTCCTAAGACCAAACTACTACCTAGAATTTATGTTCTGTGACCAAACACCTAAATGTTGTTGTTTGTTTGTTTAAAGGGGCCACATTCAGCAGCGCTCAGGGGTTATTCCTGAACCTATCTTCAGAAATCATTCCTGGCAGGCTGTTGGGAGCATATGGGGAAGCCAGGAATTGAACCCTGGTCAGCCATGTGCAAGGCAAATGCCCTACCCGGTGCAGACACCTAAATGTTAATTCTTTATTTTTCACCTTATTTTGCAGGGCCCACCCTATGATTGTCACCACAATCAGGTTCTATATTTGTGCCATTATATACATCACTACTTTGCTCTAGGAGACAAGTTTTAATTAACTATTCCCCCTTTCTTCAATCAATCTTGAAATTAAGTACAATGTCTTATGGGTGATTCCAGAGAACATTATATATGTTTTAACTTTATTTTTTAGAGATATTTTATTTTTACATAAAAATTGAAAGAAGTGTATAATGTCCATACTTCCAGAAATGTATAATTTATTTTGTTATCAATGTTTCCCATCACATACAGTACATGTTTTATAAAATGTTAGCCTATATAGATGTATAATAATCCCTCAAATTCTACCTTAGTTTAAAATGTGTTTTTGGTCAGGGACCGAAAATTTAGTACATTGGTAGCGCTTGCCTTGAACACAGCTGACTTGATTTTAGTTCCCAGCACCACATAGTCAAATAAAGAGCCAGGAAGAGGCCCTGAGCACAGCTTTGTGTGGCCCTAGAACAAAAATAATAAAACAAAATGTTCTTGCTGTTATATATTCTATCATTTGAAAAAACTGTATAATAGTATACTTACATTTCCAATATTATATGAATATTTTCATTGCCTTAAATATAGTTATTCTTGAATTAACTATACACACTAAATTTTTATTATCTCCATAAGTTTGCCTCTCCTAAATATGATATAATCGCAATAATGAATTTTGAAAACTTTTTGATCAGATTATTTATTACAATAACTATGCATCTAGTGACCTTCCAAGTAATTTTATTATTTGTTAGCTTATTTACGTTTGTAGAACTAAAATATTCTGCACTTCAAATCAATGGTTTTCAAAATACTTTGTGAATTCAAAGAAACTCTGTGAGACTGAAGAGAGAATACAGGGGTAAAGGTATTTATCTTGCATGAATCTTCCTTGTGTAGTCCTCAGTAAATCTGGATTAACTAAGCGCTTGGCCCTGAAGGTCCCAAAGCATGGTCTGGTATGATTCTGGAAATCCCTAGCCTGATATTTCAAGGCTCAATATCACCACATTCCTGAATCCTTTAAGAACATAATCATGATAATCATAATAATAATAACAACAACAACAATAGCAATAATAATAAAAGAAATTCCTTGCTTGGACATGAAAAAGATATTGTCATTACTTGTTCATGATTTTTTTTTGGGGGGATCACACCCAGTGATGGTCAGGGGTGGCTTCTGGTTCTGTGCTCAGAAAACGCTCCTAGCTTGGAGGACAATAAGGGGGCTCTGGGAAATCGAACTGTGGTTTGTTCTGGATCAGTAGCACACAAGGCAAAAGCTCTACCATTGCACCATTGCTCCTGCCCCTTGTATGTGATTTTTTTTAATATGACTGCAATGTAATAATTGGTTTCTCTGAAATACACAGAGCTGTCTTGAGCACTGTTTAAAGAGCCTTGAGCACTAGAAAAAAGAGATGGAGGAGGAGGTAAAGATGGAGGAGTAGGAGAATAAGAAAGAGTAAGAAGAGGTTGAGGAAGAGAAAGAGGAGAAAAATAGAAGGAGAAAGCAGAGAAGAGAGGAGGAGAATGGGGAAGAGAAGAACAAAAGCACGAACAGGAAAGAAGAGGAGGAAGAACTGGAGAGGGTGAACATATTTATTCAATGAACATGTGTTCAATTCCAGCTCACCTTTTCACATTAAATATTAAGCTTTTCTTATTTATGATGTCCTGTCCATATTTCTCTTGTCCATATTTGTATTTCATAAACTTAATTTTTCTGGTTAGTTTGGAGCATGAATTTTGGTCTCATCAGAAATTTTATCTACTGCATTTATACTATTCATCCTAGCAGCCTCACACCTGTTCAAAATACAATGTTTATAAATTAGATTCAAGATACTTACTTATCTGCTACTTCCTAGCTGGAAGTCTTCAATAAATGACTTCTCCTTTGTGATCAGTTTATTTATGTCTCTTTGAAATATGTTATCCTAAAATTCACAGTGTCTCCATTAAGTCACAGATTAGACAACTTGATACTGAATGGAATATCTACTTACCAGTGGAAAGAATAATAAACTGACAAATATATAATATATATATATAATCAGTCTGACTTATATATCAAATTCTAAACAAATCTGTAAAATAAGTATGAAGGTGCCATTAATTTTCTCACCAAATATATTATTTTTATATACTGCTATTTTGAATACAGATAATAAAGTGGGTGGGAACTTGATTTTCTCATCGACCTGAATTCCATTCTTGAAATTCCCCCAACCTTCCAGAAGAGATCCCTGCACGCAAATGCAGATTAAAGTCTGAGTACCTCACTGTGTACTAGTGTGTTTTTAGTGTGGCCGCTAAAACAAAGAAAAAAGTGTCTTTGTCCACCTCCGGATTGCCTAACCTGGATAAAACCTTTTTTTGGGGGGGTTTGTTTGTTTTGGTTTTTGGTTTTTGAGTCACACCCAGCATCCCTCAGAAGTTATTCCTGGCTCAGGGACCCTAAGGGATGATGAGATTTGAACCACCCACCTTCAGTCCTGTGTTGGCCACATGCAAGGCAAATGCCTTACAGATGTGCTATCGCTCTGGCCCCTAAAACATCCTTTCTAAAAGAAAAATAATCTTTATGTGTGTGTACCAAAACACACAAAACCAGGTAGTTTTTATTAAACAATACTTGTTTAGAAAAATGTTAGAGAAAAAAAGGGGAAATAAGTGTTCAAGTGAGAATAAGAACTTTTCCAGAGTAAAAGTAAGTGAGCATAGAAAAATGAAACAAAAAATTAAGAATCATCTTCAAGGAAAAATACTGGCTTTTAAAGAGCAAGCCAAAACATTTCCTTTATTTTTTAAGGAAAGTTCAGTCTATAAGATATTCTTTTCTTGATTTAAATAAAGAGAATGTCCTAGAGATTCATTTTTATCACCTGTAAGGAATAAAGTTTGCTTACAGAGCAATCCTTGTCACCATCAACATTCTGTCATCTTTTGAAACCTACCACGCGCTGCAATTTATAGATCTCTAATTTTTGGTGCAACGGCATGCTTTTATTGGGCTTTTGCTTTAACCATTGTGCTCCATTTCTGTAACTTCTGTAGGTATATAGCTGTATCTGTATATAGGCATATGTGTGCATATATTTATTTTTCCTATTATCAATCGTTCCACTAAAACAGAGAGAACTGAAAGATAATCCCCTTTCTCCTCCTATAAAACTGGAACATCCTTTTGTCTTTAAATGATACATTCTATTTTCTTTCTAATCTAAGTCTCTCTCTCTTAACCTTAGTTCTTCATTTGTATTTCTTGACCACTATTATCTGCAAATGCCTATATTTGCCAGGGCTTTGGGGGGGCTCAGCCCACCAGATGTATCCTCAGATTTTCCTGGTGGGTAGAACTAATCTAACCCCCATGGGGTTCCTCAAAAGGCCCGCTGTGGACGCCTTTTTCCCCTGCGTGGATGGTTGAGGAATTTCCTAAGAGACGCCTGGCATTACGTTTTCAGCCAGTATTTGACTATCTGTTCTTTGTATATATCAGGCAAAATATTGACCTCTATCAAATAATTTGGCCCAGAAATTTCAGCGCCAAAGTTTATTTGAGAACCCCTTTTTCCGGATATATTCAGCTCTAAAAGCAAAGACAATTTTTCTCTCCTTTTCAAATATACTCTTTGCAACTGCAGTTTCTGGTAATCAAGGGCATAGCCCGAATGGAGATTTTGATTATTGGCTCTCCTTTAGAAAGGGCACAACCAGAATGCAGATTTTGTTATTTACTCTCCTTTAGAAACAGGGAAGCTCATTCTTGGGGATTTTGGTACCGCCCTTTACTTGACCTCCTAAAATATAGAGTCCAGCCTAGAAGGATCAAGTTTCTAGGTATTTCCTACTTCCTCCTAATCCTGATTTTGCATTTTAAGTGGCTTGCAGGGAGTTACCTTGAGCTGTGACTCTCTCCTCTTGTAATATAGAATTTTTAAGTCACACCCACAGCTTAGGTATTGTTATTGTTGTACTAGGCTTTGTGATTGCAATTATTCTTTGCCTGTGGCTAATTTTACCCCTATACATTTCCCTGCTCAAAAAATTAAACTTGTCGCACTCCTGCCAGAAACGTGTTGACCCCACATTCTCCGTGTGCTTTCATTTATTTCATATTTCATATTTGGCTGCTCGTGCTCCCACTTTCCTATCGTGTAGTGCTATGACCCACGAGAATTGCTGAGGCCCAAAGCGTCCACATATATACACAAGGATAAATAGCAGATCTGATTCATCCTGGATTTTCTCTTTTATCTGCCTGGTTTATTTTTAGAACATTAGGTTTCTAAATTCTTATAGCCAGAAAATGACTGATAGAAGGCTGCCAAAGGTAATACAGGGAATTGCAAGATCTTAAATATAATATTTAATATAATACTTAAATAAAAGTCTACTCCTTTCTGTTGTATTGTTATGGTTTCTTTATACATTGCACTCTGAAAATTTTCACTATCATTTCCCATGTCAGATTACTAATTCACAGATTTTGCACCATTTCTTGTTAAGAATACTGAAGAAAACTTCTAATATAGTTGACACATGGGTGAGGTTTGAACCTGAGCACAACAAAACTACTAATATTTTGATATTATTCAGATATTTGAAAAAAGTTAGTGAGAGAGTACTGTCTTTTCTCATTCATACATTTTTGCTTTAAAGTGTATACAGGGTGCCTGCTCTAACCTTTGAAGAGGGGTAATAATTTTCCTTAGTGAGCACTAATGAAAAGAAAATGCTTCATTCTGCATCATTTGATGGGCTGAAAATCGCTGAGACCATCTCTTGTTAATAAAACCACATTTAATGGAGAGAACAAACTCAGCAGTCAAGAAAATTACTCAATGTCAGGGTGGACTTATTTTCTTGGGTGATTGGAAGAATTGACATTTATCATACACAGACTGAGATTAGAGATGAGCCTAAAGTGGGCAACTTTCTCTTTTCCCTCTGTTATGTGCAAAAATGGAAAACAAAATCATCACCTGGGAAACAGCTAATACAAAACTCATTTTTTGTCATTGTTGTAGCTATTTCTTTCAAAATGTTTTCCTCAAGAGAGCCAGCAATCCCTCTCTACTCTGAACTATCAAGTTTCAAAGTACAAGTTTTCAATGGCAGCCAATCTGGAAAGTAGCATATATCTACCCCTAGACAGCTACATTATGGAACTAAAAGAACTGCATCTAAATTCATGAGCCGATAAAAAGTAATCTGGCTAAAGTCCTTTTTTTATACCAGAATATACAATGATAATCATACCCCCTTGAATTACAAATGTCCCATAACCATTCAAACTGGTACTGAGTTACTGACATTATTTGAAGCAATGACATAATAAAACACATTTTAAAAGACAAACCCATAATTTACTTACTTCTTGTTTAAAAAATGTTTCGAAAATCTTTTGAGATCACAACTGATAGAACACTGTGATTTCATAGTCCATCAAAGACTTGAACAGGTTTTAAAATCTAGGAGAATTAAATGACAGTAGTTTCTTTGCTAGTTTTATTTATCTTCCATGTTTTAACAGTAACTTCTAAAACTACATTGAAAAAAAATCATTAAATCATACAGTGACCTAATGTCTTCTTCTTTTAATGAACTATTTTTCTAGAGGGAATATAATAAACTTTAAATCTTATTCTTAATTTAAATTATTTTAGAGTAAAGGTGTAGAGTCCATAGTTTTGACAGTTAAGCCTTAATAATAAACACAGAAGCGTTGATTCAATGAAAAATTCAATGTTTACAAAATGTATTTATTATTCCTTATACATCTATATACTCATGGTGTGGAATTTAAATCTTAGTGTTAAATTATCTTTGGAAATGACAGGTCATGATTTTGCACCAGGGGCCACAAACTGGGGAATTTTCAGTGGCTATGTAGATTTTACTGCCAAGTTGAACTAATTAATTGTGCAGAAATACAACTAAGTGTGATCTCCAGAGACTACTTTGTAGTTGTAAGCTGGAAGTTTATTTCAAATAGCCCTTTCCTATCAGACTAAGTAAACTTAAGTGAACAAGATAAATCTTCACTGGGTCTCTGGCCTTAGAAGCATATCTATGGCTATGGTGAACTATCTGCGACATGAGCATGTGTCCATACGTTCATTGAGGGCGCTAGAAAGCAAACAGTTGGCATTTAGCCCTCCTTAAATTAAATCCGAATTCATATAAATGAACACTTTAATATTGGCCACTTCATTTGCTTTGGTTTGGTTTGGGTTTGGGGGCCAATTCCGGCAGTGCACAGGGGTTTCTCCTGGCTCTGTGCTTAGAAATCACTCCCGGGGGCTGGAGAGATAGCATGGAGGTAAGCCATTTGCCTTGCATGCAGAAGGATGGTGGTTCCAATCCCGGTATCCCATGAGGTTCCAGAGCCTCCTAGGAGCAATTACTGAGTCTAGAGCCAGGAATCACCCCTGAGTGCTGCTGGGTGTGACTCAAAAAAGAGCAAACAAAGAAAAACAAAACAAAACAAACAAACAAACAAACAAAAAAAGAAATCACTCCTAGCAGATAAGGAGGGAGCAGATGGGCTGCTGGAAATTGAACCCGGGTCGGCCTCATGCAAAGCAAACTCCTCAATAGCTGTGCTACACCACTGGCCTGATACTGGACACTTAAGATAATCTCCAGTGTGTACAGACCCTCAGGTAAAATAATAGAATCGTGAACTGAGGGAATTGGGGTTGTGGGCTATGGTGTAACAGCAGAGGAATCCTGTTCTACTCGTGGAGAATCTGTATAGCAGCTCTGCAATGATAAATAATGATTTCAATGCAATTGTAGGTTTGGATGATCACATTAAAATACTTATTCTTAAAGCATAATTTTGAAATAAGCCAATGCTTAATTTGAACAAAAATACTTAAAATATAGGAGAACAGATTTTTGTGCATTTTTTTCTTTTTAGGATTATCAACCAAATAAAGCTTAAAATTTCTGCTCTTTATAGTGTATTCCAGTATAACTTCCATAACATATTTGAGTTAAAATAGACACATAATTTATCTGTTCTTCTCAATTTATAGATTTGGGAAATGAACACTCAGACACTATTTACAATTAAGACACTGCCATGATTAACTCACAGAAAATCATTTTTCTTCTTTCTTTTTTTCTTTCTTTCTTTCTTCTTTCTTTCTTTGTCTTTCTTTCTTTCTTTCTTTCTCTCTCTTTCTCTTTCTTTCTTTCTTTCTTTCTTTCTTTCTTTCTTTCTTCTTTCTTTCTTTCTTTCTTTTTTCTTTCCTTCTTTCTTCTCTTTTTTCTTGTGAATTTTAATGTTCTAAAGAATTATATCTGGTGTAAAAAATAAAAAATTTGATTTTAAAAAAGCCTTATAAAACAGGAGACATTTTCACATTTTCCTACAAATCTAGATATTTATTATTCTATGTTATAAAAATTGGGTAGAAAATTTATTGTAAGGCAGATCAAAGTTATAAAGTTTAAAATTATTTCTTAATTTCTATTACAATATCAGATTCTCAAATTTTGTCCTTAATTATATTTTATGCATAAATGCTGAGACATATTTAGTACATATTATCTCTGTACACAGAACTTTGCAGAGCACAAATTAATAAAAGAATTTTAGGTCAAGGAGGAGAGCATTGTGTCAAAAGTCAAGACACCTGAGTTATAGATCAAGGGTAAATAGAATTAACTCAATATATGACATTTCACAACTTCTCCAGCTTGCATTTTCCACTCTATAAATTGAGAACGTTAGATTATTAATGCTCGTTTCAACTCTGTTATGAAAGTTACAGTGGAGCACACTATAGAGAACAGAGTATTTTAAGACAAAACTCTTTTTTAACTTCTTACTAAATTATTATTTGACCTTAAATCAGTTATTTAACTTCTACTTGCCTCTCTCCTTCTCAATTATAAAATAAGAGGTTAGACTATTTAATCTCTAAAGTTTCTTCTGGGTATAAAATCTATGACTCAATTCATGACCCTGTCCTCAAGGAGCATTCCATCCAGTTAAGGAGACAAGATATGTGCATTAAAAGGTCAATTGCCATATCAGCCCCAAACAGAACAGATGTCACAAGGCAATAGATACCTTAATGACAAAGAAATGGCGCAGATGGTATGTTATATAAATGTGAATCAGGAGAAATTGTTCTGGGCTAGAATAGGGCATAAAAAAATAAAATGAGGAAGGAAGGAAGGAAGGAAGGAAGGAAGGAAGGAAGGAAGGAAGGAAGGAAGGAAGGAAGGAAGGAAGGAAGGAAGGAAGGAAGGAAGGAAGGAAGGAAGGAAGGAAGGAAGGAAGGAAGGAAGAAAGAAAGAAAGGAAGGAAGGAAGGAAGGAAGGAAGGAAGGAAGGAAGGAAGGAAGGAAGGAAGGAAGGAAGGAAGGAAGGAAGGAAGGAAGGAAGGAAGGAAGGAAGGAAGAAAAAGAAGAAAGAAAGAAAGAAAGAAAGAAAGAAAGAAAGAAAGAAAGAAAGAAAGAAAGAAAGAAAGAAAGAAAGAAAGAAAGAAAGAAAGAAAGAAAGAAAGAAAGAAAGAAAGAAAGAAAGAAAGAAAGAAAGAAAGAAAGACAGAAAGAAAGAAAGAAGAAAAAGAAAGAAAGAAAGACAGAAAGAAAGAGAGTTAATCTAGTAAAACATTAAAGGGTAAATTATGTCTATTATAAGCATGAAAGCCAGAAGTTGAATGTTATGGCATACAAAATCCAAAAAGTATGAAAATTTATCCTGAAAGCTGAGGAAAAACATTGCAAAATGTTTAAAAGGCATTGAATAGGTAGCTTGAATGTTTTATGTATGCATTTTTGAAAATTATCTTTTAGAATAATCAGAGAATTATGAACAAGGTATAAATAAGCAAGAAGAAAATTGATTTGGGGTAGGACTTTATGAAAAAGAGAAAAAGGTAGAACTTTATTTGTCAAGAACTATTGATGATTCCTCTATGTGCATTATAGATTATATCACCCAAATATCTTTAGTTAAATTAACTGAGAGAAGGATTTTTTTTTTAATTTTAAAAGGCATTGCTGTGGAGTGAGAGGATCAGCATTATTGTTTTGATTTGCATCTCCCGATGTTTACACATCACAAAGAACAAGAACAATCTGTGCTGGGGGAGATGTGGGGAGAAAGGCACTCTGATTTACTGCTGGTAGGAATGCTGTCTAGTTCAGCTCTTTTAGAAAACAATAAAGAAATTCCTCAAAAAACTGGAAATATAGCTACCATATGATCCAGTGATACCACTCCAGGGAATATACCCTAGGAACACAAAAGTGTCATTCAAAAATGCCTTCTGCACATCTATATTCTTTGCAGTGCTGTTTACAATAGCCAGAATCTAGAAACAACCAAGATATCCTTCAACAGATGAAAGGCTAAAGAAAGTGTTGTACGTATACACAATGGAATACTATGCAGTCATCAAGAGAAATAAAGTCATGACATTTTCCTATACATGGATGGGCATGGAAACTATTATGCTGAATGAAATAAGTCAGAGGGAGAAAGATAGATACAGAATAGTATCACTCATCTATGGATTTTAAGAAAAATAAAACACATTATTGTAATAATGGTCAGAGACAACAGAGATGAGAGCCGGAAGGACTGGCTCCTGCTATGAAGCTCATCACACATTATGGTGAGTGCAGATAAATAACTACACTAACAACTAATTAGTGAGAGAAGTAGAATGCCGGGTTTGTATATAAGCGAGGGGTGGAAGAGAAGGGAGATATGGGGCACTAATGGTGGGAATGTTGCAATGGTGAGTGGGGGGTTCTTTTTATGACTGAAACCTAACTACAAACATGTTTGCAATCATGATGCTTAAATAAAGCTATTTAAAATATTTACAAAAATAAAAAGCAATTCTGGACAATTTCATAATGAAGTCATCGACAGATACTTTAAGGCAGAGGAAATCTACTTTTAAAAATAAATTACATTAAGATTTTGAACCAAAAATGTATATAATCATGGTGTTTTGTTTTATTTCAGAGTCTTACATGCAAGGAAGTTATAAAGACTGACTTGTAGAAAATAAAGGTTTTTCACTTCATTTCTTCAGAAAGTTTCTTAAGCTTCTCTGAAAAAGAATCAGTCTCTGAATATCCTACTCTGTAACAGGGTTGTAGCTTAGGCAGATGCTTCCTGAGATGAAAGCGTTTTATTCACTCCTCTCAGATAATGACTAACATTTCTGGCTCAAAACCAAGTCCTTGATTCAATAACCAATCTCAATCAGAGATATCAAAAGTTTCCCCTTGCCCTAGAGTATAAATTGAACTTTCAACCTCAGAAGCTGTCCGTTTCGTTAACAATGTATTCAAATAGCGAGTAAGCGTTTAATGAATGCTGAGTTTCAGAGCAACAGCATGAAGACAGGGAGAGCCTTAGGAGTTGCTGAAATGAAAGGGCTCTTCTCTTAATTTCAAATATCAGATGACTTGAACAGAAGATGGCATCTTAACCAGATCAGCTTTTTAAATGTGACATTGGCAGACAGACAATGCTCAGTCTGTGGTACCTGAATAATTGAGGCTTTGAAACATCAAAGTGTTGACACCTTCAAACACTCAGTTTTATTTGAATGATTCTTCTCAAAAAAAACAAAAAACTAACTGCTATGAGATCAATGAATTTCTCTGAAATAGTGTCTCCACTTTAAATTGAAACACACATGTTTATCACAAATGGATTAGCTGCAATCCATGTGAAAAAAGTATATGATTAAACACATTTTTGAGGTAATGCAGTATCTAGCAGAATTAAGAATGAATAAGGGTAGTGGGAATCTGATAACATTTAATTCCTAAACTGAACTTTCTTCAGTTTCATGTAATTCAAGGCTTTAGAATGAGAACTGAAGAATGATCACGTTTACTCTAAGTACTACATACTTAAAAGAATAATAAAATCATGATTTTATCATTACATTGTTTTCAATATTATTAAAGGAACATTCATTCATACAATAGATTGTCACTCCATTTAGGACTGTAAACACAGAAAGAAAAATTAGCTGTTGAATTTAATCAGATATACTTTTTACCTTTCATTCCTAATGATAATCAATATAATTATCAATAATATGTCTAATTTTTACTCATGCTTTGATTCAAGTTATATATGTTCTCATTCATGAAATAGTAAAATAGAGTTTTCCTTAAGTAGAATTAACTAAAAATGGAAAAACTTACCCTTCTAGCTAGTTCACTATTATTCTTCCTTAATCATTGTTTTAAGAGATTATTTTAGGGGCTGGAGAAATAGCACAGCAGTAGGGCATTTGTCTTGCACATGGCCTAACTGGGATGGACCTGGTTCAATTCCCAGCATCCAATATGGTCCCCTGAGCCTGCCAGGAGTGATTTCTAAGTGCATACCCAGGAGTTACCTCTGAGAGCCACCTGGTGTGGTATAAAAACAAAAAAAAGAGAGATTATTGTAGTGAAAAAATAAAGAATGATTTTCAGGGATGGACAGGGACAGTCTATCATTATTTCTGGTCTTCATTTACTCATGAAAGAGGATGACATGTATTTTTCTTTTCTTTTTTTTCTTTCTTTTTTTGGGGGGCAATATTAGGGTTCAAGTCTATAACCTCTCATAAAGCATGTTCTAAACTGCTAAACTATATCCCTGGTCCCTTCCAGCATTCATTCTTATGCCATATGTTAAATACTAACAAATCTCAATAAAAAGAGCACATGACTTTTTAAACAAATTTTTAACATGTAAATCATTCACTAAGAGTATTTTATGTAGGTACTAATTGAAACAAGTCTGTCCCCACTTGAAAAATAAAAAGTTAGGGCCAGAGAGATAACACAGTGATAGAGCGATTGCCTTGTACAAGGTTGACCGAAGATGGACCAGGTTTGATTTCCAGTTTATCAGTGCTAATCCAGACATTTAAAAAAAAAGTGAGATCAATTAAGATGTCCCAAGAAGAAGAAAATAGCCATCAAATGACCTAACACTGCTCTCCATCCCAACTGAATTTTGAGAGAAGAGTTCCAAGTAATTTTTCTGTTGACCATCATCTGCAGTAATGACAGAACAATGGAACAGATTTATACTAAAAAATATAAAACTATAACACTATTGTTCTTTGAGAGAAAGTAGAATACCTAGTAGAATTGCCTACATTTAAATAGCTTGCATGACATGATCAGATTAATGTACATTTATTCTTACCTAAACTAAAATAAATTAAAGGAATCTGAATTGTTTATATTGGCAATCTTTATTGTTATTTGCATAGGTACTCCCCAACACACATTATATTATAGCTTATGTTCAATATTCAAAGCACTGACATTAATCAACTGTTAAGCTTCTTGGATTAAGAACTTTTCACAAAAGTCTTAGAGGTTTAAGTCACAATTAAGAATTTACTGTATTATGAAGTTTGGTCAATTTTGTTATGTTATTTTATTCGTATTCATTGCAAGATAAAATATTAATTAATTTGTATTACATTAAAGTTACAGTAGAATAGATTCTAAATAAATATTTCATTAACAATTTTTAAATATTAAGGTTTGTTATTCATTGAAAACACATTTTGGAAAATATTTAAAAATTTTTCCCAATATTTAGATATCTTAGTGAGTTTGATAATTTGATGGTCTATATATTATCCTAATGGGGGGGAAGGGATTCCAAAATACCTCTTTAACAAACTTTAATAGTTTAATCTGGTTCACTCATAAAGATGTACGAAATGCAATATTTTAAAAATGCCTTTATATCAACCAGCAGGTGTTAAACATATACCAAGTGTTTAATACAGGTTTATCAATTTATTGAAGTAGTTTAGCTTTTATATTTAACATGCATTCTTTGTATAGGTTTTATGTTTATTTATTTTTTTTTTTGGTTTTTGGGCCACACCCAGTAACGCTCAGGGGTTACTCCTGGCTATGTGCTCAGAAGTTGCTCCTGGCTTGGGGGACCATATGGGACACCGGGGGATTGAACCGCGGTCCGTCCAAGGTTAGCGCAGGCAAGGCAGGCACCTTACCTTTAGCGCCACCGCCCGGCCCCGGTTTTATGTTTATTTTTAGTGATTGCATAATTGAAAGCTTTTTCCTAAATTTTTCCCAATATTTAGATATCTTAATGAGTTTTTAATTTTAAACAGTTCTGTTCTCCTAAAATGACACTATTTGAAATGAACTATATAAAATCAGTCACTTCTGATAGACATATGAAGCATAGATATTTTTCTCCATAACATTTTTAGATCTAAAATCGCCAAACTGGAATATGAGTTAACTGGATAGTCACATATAGTCTTTATTTTATGGATGCCAAAGTTGTACTGTTGTCACCTGAAAGATGTCAAGGTCAGTTTAAAGATGTGAATGTCTTGGAAAGAATAGCACTAAAGTAAAACCCTCATGTTGGAAAACTCACTCTAAGCAAAAATTAAAAGACCTTTTCACTCAAATGTCACTGAAGGGAATAGGTTTAAGGCAACGGAACACTTTCTTGAAATATAAGCATTTTTATCTCTGTTTGGAATTTAAGATTCTCCTCTTTACCTCTGTTGCCTCTCCCTTGCTCTCCCTCTTTCTCCCTCAGCATGCAACATCACTGCATTTTTTAGAGCAGTCTCAAAAACGTATTTGTCAAACTCATAATTGTAAAAACTGTACTATTTGTATTTTTATATAGAATAGCTCTAAGGCAAATGGGACTAGCTTTGGTTTAGGGATAGTAAATATGCTAGTTTGGTACCTCCATGCTCTTTTCAGTCTTTTATAGGCTGACAAGTCTTCTGATACCCTAGGGTTGTCCTTCCAAGAAGAGTGCTTGAGGAGATTAACAGCACACAAATATTTTTAAAAATTCCAATATTTCTAATAGATATGGAATTGTTTAACATAAAAATCTGGCAAATATAAGGTTTAGATTATAGATGTCTTCATTTTACATTATAACACATTTATATTCGAGAAGTAAGACTTTCTCTAGGAGTATTATTGTGTTTGAAACTTTCAAAGTTTTATAGGTTATAAGTTTTATAGGGTTAGACATTATAACACAGAAGTATGTGAACTAATAGATTTGATAATAGGCACCACAAAACAACAGCAACAATAACAATAGAACAACAAAAAATACAAATTTTGTGTAAGTTATCTCAACAAATAATACCAATATCTATGTAGGGTTTTTATTAAGTACACAGAATTGACTGACACTGCCTACTGCCAATTCTTTTTCAGGGACTCACCAAGGACCCACTCCAAAGGAATAGAATTTACAAAATGGTACACATTTGCAATTCAATAATTGTAAATACTCTTGTAAAATTTTCTTTTCTTAGTAACCTAAGAATTAGAAGAAATGTTATCATTTTTACAATTATTATTATTCTATGATTAGTATTAGTTTTTTTAGGCTATATCCAGCTGTGCTCAGGGCTTACTCCTGGCTCTGCTTTGTGGTGTGCTCAGTGGTCAATATGGTTTTTCCAAAACTGATAATCCAACCCCACCTTCTGTACTATCTCACTGGTCAAGAAAAAACGATTTTAATTCTTAGAAGTTAAAATAGGCTAATGAAAATTTTACTGGGAATATTCACTAAAGATAACAGACCCACTCATCCTTTTCTGTCCCTCTGTCATCCGTCTCTTCCATTGGGCACTATCTATTGGTAGTCCTGATGCAACTTCGCTACATCAATGCAACTTCTAGTTCACTTACCTGACCAAATAAACCTTGTGGTGCTCAGTTAGAGCCATGTAAAGTCATTCCAGCATATTAGCGTACCAAAGCATATGCCCATTGTCATGCTAAAGACAAAATTAATGCTTGTTTCCTGGGATGACAGAAGCCTGCAGAATTCATTGTGTTTGTGTTCATGCCAACCCTGGTCAGGTAGCAAGGATGTCACACAGGAAACCAGGCAGAGTCACTAGAGAATGTGGCATTTTGGCCAGGGGAGTTGAGTAGCCTCTTAGATCTTATTGAGCCAGCCAAGCTTTTTGCTTCTTCATCTAAAAATTGAGCTGCTCTCCCAGCAATCTTTTTGCCATAATTTAATATCAATCACTAAAGGGGCAGAATTGATACAATTAAGATTACTTGTGCTGATTAATTCTGAAAAGGTGAAAGTAAAAAGTAAAAGGTGATTTTACAAATGTAAAATCTCAAGAACTTTTGGTTGTGAGATTCAGATTCAGTAACTTTGTAAACAGAACCATAAACATTAATATTATCATACCATGCAACCTACACTATAATGGTAATTATAACAAATAAATATCTCACACAGAGAAAACAGCACTAATATATGCTGGTCCTCAATCATCAACCAACAGTTTTCAGTTCACCTTACAGCTGGGGTCTTTCTTTTAAAATATTTAAACTTTTTATATGTATATACTGATATAGAAAAGCCAAAAAATATCAGAAAATAAAAAAAAATGTCAGAATACCAGCAGTAATTAAAGTGTTCTATGGGAAACATTATATATATTAGATATGATATCATGATAATTTAATAACAAAATGTAATTGAAGGAAAAAGCTTGGTTTTATATTCATATTATTTGCTAAATATATTATGACATATACAATAAGTCTTACTTTTTAGAAATTATTTACTATTTGAAGAGAACATGCATTCTAATTTTATTAATCATCACTATGGAGTTATGAAAACCTTAAGATAATAAATCTATATTTGTGTTTCATACAAAGAATTTTATGCAATATAATAAAACTATTTTTGTTTTCTTTAATTGAATAACAAGTAGAATTTTAAGTCAGAATGAAATGGAACTATGAGAAAAATATGTTATTTTGAGGACTAGTATATAATATATGTGCTAATATTTCTTCTTAAGCAATGATTTATTCAATAGAGAATGTGTGAAAATGTTTGCTAAGAAAGCCTGAGCATTAGATCATGGTGGCAAGTGGAAAAAATATAATATTAGAGCAGATGCCCTGACTAGCCGATGTTTAGTCATGGTGCTTTCCTGAAGTAATAAACCAAAAAGAAGGTGATTATTAATAATAATAACAAAACAACAACAATAACTTCAATTAGAAATTGAGTCAAGGCTGTCTAGTAAATGGAGAAAAAATTGCCACTAGTGAAATAAAATGGATTCAGATCCTAAAAATTGTGCATAGTATTCCATTGTGTATATGTACCAGTTTCTTTAGCCATTCACTTGTTGTCAGCATCCGGGTTGTTTCCAGATTCTAGACATACTAAATAAAGCTGCAATGAACAAAGGCATGCAGAGGGTATTTTTTATATTATTTTGTGTTCCTAGGGTATATCCCTAGGAGTGTGATTGCTGGATAATATGGAAGCTCAATTTTCAGTTTTTTGAGGAATCCTCATATTGTTTTCCATAAAGGCTTGATTAGATGGCATTCCCACCAGCAGTGAGAGTTCCTTTCTCCCCAGATCCCTGCCAGCACTGATTGTTCTTTTGCCTTGTGATGTGTGCCAGTCTCTGTGTCATGAGATGGTACCTCATCGTTGTTTTGATTTGCATGTCCCTGATAATTAGTGATGTGAAGCATTTTTTCATATACATTTTGGCCATCTGTATTTCTTATTTGAGGGAGTGTCTCTTCATTTCTTCTCCACATCTTTTGATGGGATTAGATGTTTTTTCTTGTTAAATTTTGTCAATTCCTTATGTATCTTAGACATTAGCCCCTCTCTGATGGGTATTGGGTGAATAGTTTCTCCCATTTCATGGTGGTCTAGTCACTGTTTCCTTTGAGATGCAGAATCTTCTCGATTTAATGTAGTTCCATTTGTTTTTCTCTGCTTCCACTTGGGAAGTTTGTTTATCAGATAGTCTGTGTAAAAGAGAAAGCAGTGCTACATTGTCAAGAGCTAAGAACAAAGATCAGAAGTTAAAGTGAAACATACTAGAGATTTAGACCTTGAGGTTTCTAGGTTATCTGTGATTTATAATCAGTTGTGTTCTCGAAAAAAGTCATATATTCCATAATTGATTTAATTGTTCATAATATATTATGCTTAACTAATATGGGATTCAAAAATCTTTCAGTATGAACTATTTGAATAGATAACAGAAGTTTTGTAAATTCTCTAAATTTTATTTCAAGAGAGAATATAATCTATAACAGTCAAATAATTTCTAAGACAATGTCAGTTTTTAAGAGAAATTATTTTTGGTACTAATTTGCAAATTAACTTTATACAAAAAAGGTATGTATTATAATTTGTTTTCCATTTTACTTTAGTTTCAAAGAAACATAGAAATTAGATTAAATTTTATATATAATGAAGTTTTCAATGACATAAATATTTCTCAAGAACTGTATTTTGCTATATAGGCAGGATTTTCATTTTCTAGGTCTTGTGTATGTATGATTTTCCTGCTTATATAGTGTATATATATAATTAATTTTGAAGTATCCCAATATTTGTGGGAAAATTAAATTAAGAACTGTTGTTTTGGGGCCAGTGAGGTGGCGCTAGAGGTAAGGTGTCTGCCTTGCAAGTGCTAGCCAAGGAAGGACGCAGTTCGATCCCCCGGCGTCCCATATGGTCCCCCGAAGCCAGGGACAATTTCTGAGCGCTTAGCCAGGGGTAACCCTTGAGCATCAAACGTGCCCCCCCCAAAAAAAAACTGTTGTTTAAAAAATTGGTGTAGAAAAGAATAAGTATGAATATTGTTACATTACTATTTTCCACATTTCTAACACTTCATAATGAAGAATTATTTACAAAGAATTATTTATAAAACTTTTTAGAGTTCAACAAATTAAAATCCATTTTCTTTTTTTAATATAATTTTTATTTTGAACATAGTGGCTTACATATTGTTGACAATAATATTTCAGGTACATATTTACATAAAATCAGGGGGATTCCCATCACCAATTTGTCCTCCCTACACCTCTGTTCTCATCCTACCTCCCATATCCTCCTCCCTCACCCCTGGGGCTGCTAGAATATGTGGTCCCTCTGTACCTAGTTTACTACTTAGTAGTCTTGCACCTGTTTGGTCTTGGTGCCTCCCTTATTTTCTCTTCTACTTGGGAGGCAGGACTAGATAGTTCAAGTTATGTGGTTTTGTTTGAAGAAGAGGAAAGTAATAAACTGGAGTAAAAATCAAATATGCTGAAAATGGGTGGAATCCTTCTAGAGGCTCTCTTCATTGGTTTGAGAGATGGAGAAAAATAAGGTGAAAGACCCCAACAGTACAAAAAGAAGTGTCAAATATCCAGTGAGCACTCCAACAATAACAACAATAAGCACCACAAAAAAATGCCATGGTCTTGAGATAAAAAACATGGTAGGACACATAAAGAAAGAAAAACGATGAAGGAAAAAAACATAAATATAAATGGGGACAACAACTTCAACAACCACACCAAAACAAGGAAATTGACAAGAAGTAGATAGGTAAATAAAAATAAAATAATAATAATAAATGAGTATATAAAATAATATATAAAAAATTAAAAATGTTTTGTGCTTTTTGCCTTTTTTTCCCCTCCTGCACTGGCACAGTAAATATTGGGGTCATTCGAAAAGGAATTCACTTGGCCTAAGAGATATGGGGTTTCTCCACCCTTGGAGTATATTGTCATGGGAATAACTATAGACTCCGTTCAGGTTCATTTACTCTCCCCTTGGTGCTTTCGTGGTGTTTGGAAGACTTCTGCTCCTTCCTGGGTAATAAAATCAGACCTCTGTATCTAGAAATCTCAGTATCTGCACAGATCCAGGAGTCTTTCTTTGTGGTTCTAGAAGTTCTGTTCCCTTAGTGTCATTTTAATCCATCTTCTGTGGTTGGTGGTCTTGGACTTTGCATTGATCCTAGGGTGGAACCTAGAATAGCGTCTTTCATTGTGTTTCCAGAAGCCCCATTCCGTTGCAATTGTCTCAGCCAGACCTTAGGAACTGGGGATCATGGTTGTTGTACAGGTCGTAATTCAAACCCTAGACTAGAGTTTTTTTTATTGGTCCCAAGATATATACAGTCCAGTCATGGTTCTAGTAGCCAGTCATCTGTAAATTGCGATCTTGGCTTTTGGACTGACCAAAGGGTGACAAATCTTCTGATTTTGTCTTATCGTTAGCTAGTGAGGTAGGATAACCTGCTCTTAGGTCAAGTTGTTCCCATTTTCCTCGTTGTCAGGATGTCATATTAGAGCTGGCACTTGTTGGTGGCCCAGCAGTATTAAGGATGTCCCGGATGGGATTTGTTTCCCGTAGCTGTTGTAAAGAACTTTGTCGTTTCTATGTCTGGGATCCAGGGTTCAAGGCTGGACGGATGGTGTCTAATCATTTGGGGTCTAAGTTGGGTCTGCATGACATATTTTCAAGGTGGGAGATATCCTTGTATTGTAAACAAGTATGAGTTCTTATCCCTAGTAGATAAGAGCTCGTTTTTATATGTAGGATTTCCCCTTTTATTAGTGTGCCTTTGCAGGGAGAAATGGTGCTACATTATATTGTCGGTGCATTTGGGGGTGGACATAGTAGAAAACAGAAACAGGTCACACACCCAAAAAAGATAAAATAGGAATAAAAATATATGTGCTCACCTATGTATATGTAGAACAAACATTTTTAAAAAATGAATTAACAAAGTAATTAAAGGAACAAACTGATGCAAGAGACTACTTTACTTTGGGGAAAAGCAGGTAAGGATGTGGTGTAATACAGGTCTTATACTTATGTTGGAAGTTTAGGTTTCCCCATTGTTTTTTGGGATTTTCTTGTGGTGTGGGGTTCCCAGGCACCTTTCTATCACAGCCCCCGACCTTCTTGAAATTGGTAAAAGATTTGCGGCAGGGAGGTCTTGGAAGAGCTCTTGCATTGGGGAGACTTTTAGAGCTAAGTCTGGTTTCAATAACAGACCACGTTAGGGGGAGTTGGTAGGGAGGGCTGCGCAGCATGAGTCCGCAGGGGAGTTGGTTGCCTTTCTTGCAGGAGACGAGGCGTGGGTTTGACTGGGTGTCCCTTTGCTTGGGTGCTGGGTACTGGTTCGTTGGGGTAGGAGGTCAGTCTTGATGCCTAATGGATTAAGAACTGAGGGTGAAGAGTTTTAATAGGGTGGGAGGTCTGGATGGGATTGAGGGGTGAAGGGATAGTTGGAAAATCCATTTTTTAAATGAAAAGAATATCTCTAAGATACTATGTGTGTAACAGAGCTCAAAATTTGTTATGACATAAATTACCTGATGATAACTTCTTAGAAATATCAATTTCAAAGAAAAATACACTATTTAGAACAGTATATTGTAAAACTAAATTATTTTGATGATGGAAAAACTGACATTTATAATACTCTCCAGTATTATAAGAAGTACACTGGTGCTTCTTAGTAAAATTCAGTAAAACCTATTCTGTAATTTTATTTATTTGGGTAAAGATAGACATAAAGTTGTGCAGAGTCAACTACAAGTCTCTGTTCTTCGTTCAGTTTAGTTCAGGTTTCATACTACACTTATATTTACATATTTTTTTTATATTTTAGACACATAGTGACATTGAATCAGGGGCATTTCCACCACCAGTGTTGTCCTCCCACCATCCCTGTTCCCAGCATACATCCCTTATCCCCTTCCATTGCCCCCCGAGCTGCTAGAATAAATTGTTACCTCTGTGTCTAGCTTGTTGTAGATTGGGTATCGATTCTGTTGTCACTGGCTTGGATTTGATGTTAAAGTTTTGGTCATTTTTTATTTTTACTCAATGTTCATATGCCTGCTTGGTCTAGTTACCATCCATTATTCCCCCTCAATTTATGAGGCATAAAAAGTTGTTTCAAGTTATGTAGTTCTGTTTGAAGAAAAAAAAGGGGGGGGGCAAAAATCAGACAAACAAAAAACTGGGAGGAGTCCATCTAAAGGTTATAAACATCTATTTAAGAGAAGAGATGGAAAAAAGGAAGATAAACATAACAAAAATACAAAAATAAAAGCAACAACAACAACAACAAAAAAAAACATATAAAGATCCAGACAAAAATACCCAAAAGTACAACAGTGATAAAAACAACAACCAAACAATAACCACAATCACGAAATAAAAACAATATTAAAAAAATTGTGCTTTTTTTTTTTCTTTTTTCTTTTTGCATAAGCACAGTGAATATTAGGGAGATTAGAAAGGGAATTTCCGGGCCCGGAGAGATAGCACAGCAGCGATTGCCTTGCAAGCAGCCGATCCAGGACCAAAGGTGGTTGGTTCAAATCCCGGTGTCCCATATGGTCCCCCGTGCCTGCCAGGAGCTATTTCTGAGCAGACAGCCAGGAGTAACCCCTGAGCACCACCGGGTGTGGCCCAAAAACAAACAAACAAAAAAAAAACAAAAAAAAGAAAAGAAAGGAATTTCCCTTGGTCTAAGAGATACAGGGTTTCTTCATCCTTGAAGCATACTGTTATGGGAATAACTACAGGCTCCATGAATGCTATTTTACTCTCTCCTAGGTCTTTTTGTAGTGTCTGGAAATTTTCTGCTCAGTGGTGGATGATAAAATCAGGCCTCTGTAACTAGAGATCTAGGTATTTTCACAGGTCATAGCGTGGAGCCTAGGACAGAGTCTTTCTTTACAGTTCTAGAAGTTCTGTTCCATCACCGTTGTTTTAATCAGTCTTCTGAGTTGATGGTCTTGATTTTTGCACTGATCCTAAGACAAAGCCTAGGATAAAGTCTTTTTTTATGTCTCCAGAAGTTCTGCTCAGTTGCAGTTGTCTCAGTCAGAATTAGAGGTCTTGATTGTTGTACAGATCGTAGGCCAAAGCCTTAATTATTGCTCCCAGAATACGTTATGCCCAGTCATGGTGTCACAGTCAGTCGTTAGTGGTCTTGGCTTTTGCACAGATCAAAGGTCAAATAAAGTCCACACTGTTAGTTTCTCTTTAGGAAAGGAACTTCTATACATAAAAATACAGCAAACAATACTACATAGGATAGCCATCTATAGAGGTAGACCTCATTACCACATTGCTTAGTAGTCAAGATGTGAAATCTATGTGTATCCTAAACTGCTCCAGCCATTATTTAACCCTGAAACCTTCAGATAGCAAGGTCCAAACTCATCACTGTTGAAGTGTCAATAAAGTGGGGGGGAAAACCCAACACCAAAGCACCAACCCAATCTCTTTTATTTGACCTACTTAATTTTTTAACTTATTTTTACTATATTTACTTATTTTTCTTTTCTCCTCTCTCTTTTGCTCTCCCTTCCTCTCTTTCCTAAGTTATACCTAAGCTAATTATTCATCTTAATTCAACCAGTTCTTAAGAGCTCAGGCCCAACCTATTAGGGTCAGCCCTCTAACAACCCCTTAAGAATAGATCACTAATATATGTCTTTATGTGGGCATGAGTACATAGATAGAGGACTCCTCTCTGAGAGCCAAACCTAAATTGTAAACGATCCATGCCTGTAGTGTATATACCCTCTCCTATGTACTATCTCTCCTCCCTTCTTCAGAAATCCTACTATCCCTTCTTCCCCCAATCTCAATCTGATATCCTGCTTTAGTAATGATCTTTTCTCTCAGTTCTTAACTCATTAGGTATCGAGATTGCCTTATTGCCCCAACCAGCTCCCAAGCGAAAGGACACCCTCTCAGCCCCACATCTCGTTCCCCAGCAAGAAACTACAACCAACACTCCTGCTGACTCATGCTCTGTGGCCCTCTTTCTCACCCCCCCCAATGTGGACTGTTGCTTGATACTAGATTCAGCTCCAGAAGGACCCCCAGTACAAGATCCTAACCCTTTCTGCTGCAAATCACTTATCAAACTCAACAAGACCAGGGTGTGTGATGAAAATGTGTCCTGAATTTCACCTCCCACAAGAATATCTCAAAAGACAATAGGGAAGCCTATATTTCCTTTTTATGTTTAATACCTCTATAATTCTACCTCTTAAACTGTTTATCCAAATGTAAGGTAGTCTCCTGCATTACTTTGTTCCCTTAATTACTTTTTTAAAATTCATTTTATTTAATTTTTCCCTTATATAGATATAGATATAGATATAGATTTTTTTCCTACTCTTCCTTTATGTCATCTGTTTTGGTTCTCTTTGGACAAAAACCTACAAGAAAAAGTCTTTTTTTTTTTTTTTTGGTTTTGGGGTCACACCCAGCAGTGCTCAGGGGTTACTCTTGGCTTTATGCTCAGAAATCGCTCCTGGCAGTATTAGGGTTGCCTGGATTCGAACCACCATCCTTCTGCATGAAAGGCAAACACCTTACCTCCACGCTATCTCAGAAAAAGGTCTTGCCTGGGATAAAATATCAGGTCAAAACCAGGGCAGAGATGATGGAGCCTGATACTTTAACCCCTAAATGCCCAGCAATATAATATAGCACCATTTCTTTTTGCAAAGGCATACTAAAAAAGAGGACATTTTAAGTATAGAAACAATCTCTGATCTACTAGGTATAAGAACTCATATATTTTACAATACAGGGGAATCTCCCACCTTGAACATATGTCATGTGGACCCAACTTAGACTTCATGTGATTAGACAGCGACCTTCCAACACCGAACCCTATATCTCAGATATAGAACAGACACAGTTCTCTGCAACAGCTCCAGGAACCGAACTGCCTCTGGACATTTTTAATACTACCCTTACACCAGCATGCGCCAGTTTTGATATGACATCCTGACAATGAGGAAATGGGAATAATTTAATGTAAGAATAGGTTGTCTTATCTTTTCAGATTTTTTTTGGTTTGTTTTTTGGGTCACACCCGGCAGCGCTCAGTGGTTACTCCTGGCTCTGCATTCAGAAATCATTCCTGCCAGGTTCAGGGGACCATATGGGGTTCTGGGATTCCAAACAGCATTCTTCTGTGTCTAAGGCAAACACCCTTCTGCTGTGCTATCTCTCCGACCCCTTGTCACATTTTTTTTATACTTCTCTAATCACTTATCTAACCATAAATTTGACTCATTTTAAGTCATTGTTGATATGGTACTGTCTTAGAAAATTTATATGAAGAAATAATATTTTGTTGAATCAAAATTTTTATTTCATTACTCATGGATTTCTTGTTGGCATTTTGAGTCAAATTATTTTAATACTATGCTACTTATGCAAACATTATTATCTATATTATTCAGTATATTTTCTCATTTATAAAATAATATCTATTTAAAATATCTATTTAAAAATAGTGATTTTTGAGTTATTTTCATCAAGTAATGTACTCAATGTAGTAAATAATAACTATACATATATAGAAAACTGGATTTGTTAAACTATTAATGATGCCATATTGGCTCTAGCAGGAAACTATACCTTTTAAACCAAAAGGAGACTTACAGAAAATGAATAAGTTCAGGAACAATATTAAGTAACTTCATGTGTTTAACATGAATTTTTAAATAAAATTTTAGTAGGGCAAAAACTTTTGATAAGTAATTCAATAATGGCAAAATTAGAAGGATCCTCTAATAATATATATCCTTCTAAGCATATGATTTGAATATAATTTGTTACTCAAATTTTAACTCATAAATTTAGCCACAAAAAGCCAGTTAATTAACAAAATCTCTAATCAATAAAATAGTTCCTTAGTCAACAGTCAAATGATACCAAATAGTTATCCAAACAATAAAAAGTTCATCTGCTCATTTTCAAGTTAATTCAGAGAAAGGTAAAACAATTCCTTCTAATGCATTATTTAAAATAATATGAAATAGTCAATTAGGGGCATGTGAAAATATGATACTTTCTTCTCTGTCTTCTTACTTCAAGAATATACATTGGATTTTCATGGTTGTTATTTTATTTTTTTTTAGACTTAGGGAGATTTATGTAATAGAAACTGAAGGTGCTCATTTTCAACTGAGTTGATATTATTGATTAACTGATAGTCCCAAGGCATTATTTTCATTGTGCAAAATAAGCATAAAAATACTACAAGCAATTAATTGCCTGCTTTTCGTATCATGCTTTGCAATGGCCTATCAGCCTTTTATTAATATTAATGAGGAAAATTAGCACGGAAGATCAGGGAGCCATGATAGTCCCGAGAACCTGGGAGGACCCTACGGCGCTCATGCTTTATTATTTTTTAATCAAAGTAGCTGACTTGAAGGCACAAAATTAAAGAACTGAGTCTTTTATGATCCCACAATGATTCAAATTAAAATGATCTATACTTGCATAATTCCCATGAACCATTTTGTGCTTGTTAAAAACAGTTAAAAATTGCATAAATTCAAGATTTAAGGGTTGCGGTTTTCTTTTCTTAATGAACAGTCCACTTTATGTATTTCTCCCAACTCACATATGTGGACATAATAAAGCAAAAGAAGGTTGGAAGAGTGAATAAGAATGAATATAAGCTTTAGATTTGCACTAACTTAGAGAGAAATTACCATTTGTAACTCTTCTAGTCTTACTAGAAATTTTTGACATTTTTACATGGCTCCATATTTAAATGAGTTGAAAATCCTATATAAAATAAATGGGCTATGAAACCCATTTTTCAAATAGAAACATGAAAGTTATACAATCTAAGGAAGAAAGTTCTGAGATTCATGACATTTTATATTGTGTGAACACAATTAATTGTTAATTAAATTTAACTGTCAAATTGGTCATATCTTGAGTTTCTTTACAGTTCCTCTTGAAGCAAAATGCTCCAGAAATATGTCCTATATTTTCTTGTTTTAAACCCCTAAACAGACTTTCTCATTTAAATTGTTTTCTAATTGCACTGTTTAAAATGGGAGATAGAACTTATCTAGTACGGGGCACTAAAATTATAACTGAACTATAAACACAAGCAATATTACGCAGCTGAGGAAAATGTTTACCACAATGTAAATGAGTTTATGCAAGTGCAAGTGAATTGTATATAAATCCAAAGCACCTTACTGAGAATAGAGAGAGATCAAAAGTCCAGATCTGGTTCTGTGATATAAAATGACTTTATATTTATTTATTTATTTATTTATTTATTTATTTATTTATTTATTTATTTATTTGGTTTTTGGGCCACACCCGGTAACGCTCAGGGGTTACTCCTGGCTATGCGCTCAGAAGTTGCTCCTGGCTTGGGGGACCATATGGGACACCGGGGGATCGAACCGCCGACCGTCCAAGGCTAGCGCAAGCAAGGCAGGCGCACCTTACCTTTAGCGCCACCGCCCGGCCCCATGACTTTATATTTATAAAAGTGTGATACATGCTCTGTAATCATAACCTGAGTTTTTGGGTGTTGGAGGTGGACTCATTAGTGCTCACGGATCATTCCTGACTCTGCATTCAGGCATTGCTATTGGTAGGGATCACAGAAAAAATATAGTGTCAGTAATATAATCTGGACAAGCCATGCACAAAGGAATGTGCTTTACCCATTGTACTAGCTCTTCAGTCTCTGAAAATGTTATTTGTCTTTATTGTTTCAATTGCTGCTTTTAGAGGAGACTCTCGCGCAATGCTCAGGGAGATAGGGGTAATTCTTGACAATATTCGACCCACTCTGTCATATTGGTCAGCACTCCATCTACAGTGTGATGCTGTTCAGCGTTGCTAAGGGCTAGCATGATAAAATTCAACACTGCATGATTGTAATACAGTGTTAGAAATAGAATTCCAGTACTTATGAAAGCGAGATATGACTTTATCCCTTTAGACTGGCTATCCAGTACTATATTAAATAGTTTCCATCATCTAAATATTATCTGTTTCCAATTAAACTTTCATATTAAAGAACTCTTACTGCTCATCACTTGTAGAATTACTATATCCAATATATTTTAAATACAATCTGACTTTCCAATGGTATCAGTTGGGTTTTAACTTGCAACATTTATTATTGGGTCTGGGGGAGATGGCCATTCAAAACTTTTTCCCAAAACTGTTCATACATTTATTAAAACTCTCAAATTTTAGTTTTAAATCTCATACTAACGTGGCAAAAACAATACTAAACACACATAAATATGTGAAAGTATATAATTTGCATCTATAATTTAATTTATAATGAACTGATGAGTGGCCACACTGAAGGTTAATGTAATTAATGTTAATGCATGAATGTAATATACCATACTATAAAAGAACTAAAACATTAATTTGTATCTTCATAATACAAAAGGTAGATGAAACAATTGAGACTAACTTTAATTGCATGCAACCTGATCATAGTTATGCACAGATCCTACCCTGAACTCATGAAACCACACTTTATGAAAGTTTGATTATAATTATTCTCAAAGGCATCATTATTCAGTTATTCTCCTTAGATACTAAGATATTTTTCTTACAATTCACTGGCCCTAACAAAGAGCTACATTGCATAAAGTAAAAAGTAATTATTTTCTTGTTAATTTTTCCATTCACTACCCCAAGTCACTATTTACTATAATGAGTCACATTCCACTGTACCATATCTTCCTAGATTTTTCACTTATGTATTCATATCAAAATTCGTTTATTTATTTATATCTCAAAATTTTAAGAGTAAAAGCATTCCTTGGAGTAGATTTTAAAAGGCATTTTCATAATTCCGTCTTCCAAAACATTGAAGGTGAATTAGAAGATTAAAAGAACTAAAAATCTGTTGATTCGGATGTGAAAAAATTGTTCTACAATATTTTCATACTTAATTTTGAAATTATCTATATAAACAACGTAATATCTTGATGGTTATTCATGGACATTCCCTTGCAGGGAGTATGGTACATTCTTTTTTAAATTTATTTATTATTTTTATTTTTTAAGTAAATCATTTTTATTTTGACCAAAGTGGATTACAAATGTTTCAAAGTAATATGTTAGGTACATAGTGACATTGAATCAGGTTCATTCCCACCACTGGCGTTGTCCTCCCTGCACCCCTGTTTCCATCATGCATCAGATATCCCCCTCCTTTGACCCCCGGGCTGCTAGGATAAGTGGTCCCCTCTGTGTCTAGCTTGTTGTAGATTGGGTTTTGATTCTGTTGTCATTGGCTTTGGTTTTGGTGTTTAAGTCTGATCATTTTATATTTCTACTCAATGTTCATACACCTGTTGGTCTTGGTATCCTCCATTATTTCCCCCTCATATTGTGAGGCAGATCAAGATGGTTCAAGTTATGTGGTTCTGTTTGGAGGGAAGAAAAAAGAAAGAAAAAAAGGGCGGGTAAAAATGAAACAAGAAAGAAATGGGAGGAGTCCCTCTAGTGGCTATAAATATCAAAGTAAGAGTAGAAAGGGAAAAGGGAAGAAAAACATAAAAACCATACCAAAAAAATCAAGCAAAAGAACCCAAAAAGGACCACAGCAATAAAGACAACAACCAAACAATAACCATGGTCTTGAAATAAAAACAAAACATAGCACACAAAAAAGAAAAAGAACAACAACACAATAACAAAAAATTAATTTGTGCTTTTTTTGCATAGGCACATTAAATATTGGGGACATTAGAAAGGGAATTCCCTTGCCTTAAGAGATAAAGGGTTTCTCCGCTCTTGAAGCATACTGCCATGGAAATAAAGATAGGCTCCATACATGCTCTTTTTCTCTTCCCTAAGTCTTTTTGTGGTGTCTGGAAACTTTCCGCTCAGTTGTGGATGATAAAATCAGGCCTCAGTAACTAGAGATCTCAGTATTTGCACATGTCATAGGATAGAGACTAAAGTGAAGTCTTTCTTTACATTTCTAGAAATTCTGTTCCAATGCTGTAATTTTAATCAGTCTTGGTTTTTGCACTGATCCTAGTACGAAGCCTAGGATAGAGTCTTTCATTATGTTTCCAGAAGTTCTGCTCAGTTGCAGTTGTCTCAGCTAGACCTTTGGGATTAGAGATCTTGGTTGTTGTACAGGTCATAGGCCAAAGCCTAGACTAGGATCTTTTTTATTACATTCTGATACTTCTCATAGTGATAGGTAATCTATCACTTTGAGGATTCTGTTTAGACTAGGCAACTCTTAATGCATCTGAGTGCTGACAATACAAATAAACTTCTTCATAAAAACTTTGAGGATTCTGTTTAGACTAGGCAACTCTTAATGCATCTGAGTGCTGACAATACAAATAAACTTCTTCATAAAAACCCATAAAAACCCATAAAAACCTATATTGATTTTTCAAACTATATTTTGCATTTCGATGAGGGGAGAATCTCTAAAAAGAGGGTGAAGCAAGGGAGAGCAAAAGTAATGCTCAAGGTACATTTTTTTTTTCATCTTAAGCATCATGATTTACTTTGGCCATTTCTGGAGTAACAAATCCTGTAACTAAAATTCATGCTTGGAATACTTTAAAGAGATGCAAAGGCAAGTTGATTTTTTTGAGACTTAGATTGCTAAGTAGGCAATCAATCATTTATTCAGATTTTAATGTGCACTGGTCATATTTTGTTTTGGCGTGGGAGTATGATATAGTTGACAATACAGAAGAAATTTTTAATTTTAGGCATTTTAGCAAGTTGATTTTTTATCCTAATCTTTTTCCTGGTTAATTTGGTCTTGATAGTTGATAGAGAAAGATAGGATGTCAAATGTGGATAAGGGACACTCAACTTGTCTATTTCAAAAGGCCCCAAACAGTAGGTTTTGTTGGGGATGTGGAGAAATAGAAACTTTCATTTACTGTTAGTGGAAAAGAAAAATAGTTTCTGCCTCTATAAATGTTTAGTGGAGATTTCTCAAAATGTTAAAAAAATACCATATAATCCAGCAACTCTAATACAAGTTAAACCACAAGTATATTCTTGGAACTCATTGACTTAAAAACAAATACATGGCCATGCTCATTGCAGCAAAATTTGGAAACAACTAAGTGTCCAATGAGATACAAATGGATAAAGAAACTTTATAATTTTACACAAGAGAATACTAGAATACTACATGCCTATAAGAAATTATTATTAAATTCTTTTGCAGTAACATGAAAATAAAAAAATACCTATTCTATGTAAAACAAA
Organism: Suncus etruscus; assembly: GCF_024139225.1. Lineage (NCBI taxonomy): Eukaryota > Metazoa > Chordata > Mammalia > Eulipotyphla > Soricidae > Suncus > Suncus etruscus. The sequence continues at coordinate 169,227,950 of NC_064850.1, forward strand.
TCAGAAAGAAAAAGACAATGAGTCAGAGATATCAAACAGTGGTATATACAGTACTTGCCTTGCAAGCATATGCTCCTGGTTCGGATTTGATTCCCAGTACTCCATATGGGAAAGAGCCTGATACCTAAAACTAATAGCAGTAATTCTTGCGTGCAGAATTAAGTGCATAGTTAAGGAGTAAAAACAGATGTATATGGCCCAACACTGCCCAAAAAATAAAGAGAAAGACAAATATTAGATAATTTTGTTCATATGTAGAATATAGAGAAGCAAAAAAAAAAAATAAGAGGGGGGGGCAAATAAAAATGAAAAATACTATTAGACCCAGATGCATAGCAGTGTATGTGTAAGTGTTGTAGAGAGGACAAAAGAGAAAAAGGGTGTCAAATGTAGTATGGGGGATTGAAATAATTGGTTTGGTAATAGTTCTAATGTCTGATATATACTTAAATAGATGTGGAATTGTACCTTTACAGAAAAAAATGAACCTGTATTGAACTCAGCATCACCTTAATAAAAACAAAGAAAAACACTCATCTTTCTATTTGAGATTCCATACTCATACCATTGTATATTTAAGTTAGGTAAATATATGTTTATTTGTGTATTCTCCAGTTGGTATAAACTTTCTTTGGATAACAAAGCAAATAGCAAAGAAAATAGCAAATAGCAAAGAAAAAAAAAAACAATTTTTTTTTACAACTTTAAATTTGGGCAGAATAGAATCTCATTTCTGCTGTCTCCACAGATTATGATGCTGATTATGTAGTTAACAGGTCGTGAGCAAAACCCTTTTAAAATTCTACCATACTGATATAGTTACCATAAACATTTTCATAACGACCCTTTCACACATTCTCATAAAACCCATAAACATAATATTATGTGCCATCATTACCTAGATTAATTGACTTTATGCTTTGCTTTCCTTCACAGTCATTATTTTCCATCTGACAGGTAACCATTGTCATTTGCTATTGTATATTTTTCTGTTTCTCACCATAATTTGTACAGACACATTTATGTATGCAGACATAGATTAATATGAATAAATACAAAAATTTTCTGTATTTTATTAAAATTTGAGTCTTAGCTACATCTTTATTAAAATATTGTGAAATTATTTTCCCATCGCAAGTTAAAAGTATTTTATTCCTTTAAATCATAGAATAATACTCAGTGATAAGTTCTGGCATTTCTTCAATTTTTTGTAGACATTTGCTTTGTTGGTAATATTCTATTATAGATCAAAACTTTTATGGATTAGATTTCCAATAACAGATACTAGGTTGAAGTATGGCTTTATAATAATTTTAAGAACTAGTGCAATGATATTTTTCTTCCTTGATTTTCTCTATATTCTTTTTTTCTGTTATTCCTAATACAAAATATTTCTATGACAGAAAATATGTTGTGCTCCTGTTCATTGCTTGCACCTAGCAGGACTGTAATTATATTGGTTAATGAGAAAATGATTAATTTAGAACAGATTAAAATAGGAGCAGATATCAATTTCAGTTCAGGCCTCAGTTCAATTCTTAATTTACTGACCGTTGCACTATTCCTCAATTTCAAGTACTGTTTTAACCATACATTACTACTTATAGAAGTCAACTCTTTTTTTTGGTGGGGGGATGGCTACACCCAGTGACGCTCAGGGGTTGCTCCTGACTAGGTGCTCAGAACTTGCTTCTGGCTTGGGGGACCATATGGAATGCCGGGGATTGAACCCAGGTCAATCCTGGGTCAGTCACGTGCAAGGCAAACGCCCTACTGTTGTGCTATCTCTCTGGCCTTATAAATCAACTATATAAATCCAACATGCTTTTCTTGTATTTCTCTTTGGTTTCTGGTAATTTTTTATTTACCTACTTCACTTTTGAATGAGAAGTGCATATAAATGTCATAAAATTACTTTTTGTTATCTACAATTTTTTTCTAGAATTTGTGTATATCGAAGTTATTAATTTATCTCCAAATATTCAATCATCCCTGTGTTCCTGGAATAAATAAAATGTATATATACTATTTAAAATCCATTGTACTACATTGTAAATAATTTATAAAAAATAATTATTCACACTCTTAAAATTAAAATTGCTCTATAAAGCAATTCTTTGTTGCAATATTTTTTGTATTATAATCCATGCTACTTTAAATGGCAAAGTAAAATAGTTTGATATTTTTGGAATTTAATATAAAAGTTGAATAATAAATTATTTCTAGAAATCTAATTCTTCATTTATTTATTTTGGTTTTGGGGCCACACCCAGTGTTGCTCAGAGATTACTGCCAGCCCTGTGCTCAGAAATCGCTCTTGGCAGGCTTGGGGGACCATATGGGATGCCAGGAATCAAACCTGGATTTTCCGGGTCAGCCACCTGCAAGGTTAATGCCCTAAGGCTGTGCTATTGCCCTGACCCCTCTACTTCTCCTTTTAATGTGAGGGTGAACAACGTTCTCTTAAGATAATTATTTAATATACATCTCTCATTTTGATGAAACCAATATTTCTGTTTTCATATTTTTAGAACATGACTATTCACCTGGTTTTAAAGACAGTAATGTAGAATTGTATATGTAATTTTTATACCTTTGACTATATGATTTTACATTTAAAATTACAATTTGTACGACATTTATTTTTTTAGCGTGAATGTTGCAAGTTCTTTTTTTAATATAATTTTTATTTGACATTTATTTTTATGATTATTTTCCAAAATAAACTAAGAAATTATTATCAATTTAGTGTTTCTCTAAAAGTTCATTTTAAATTTACATACATATCTATATATATTTGTGATTTTAAATAAAACTTCTTGTTATATCTAAAATCACTTTGTATATTTAGTGTTTGAACCTGAATGTATGTAAATACATACATTATATGCAAATCTCACAAAGGAGAATAAAAATCATTGATCACTAATAATTCAAAGATAATATTATATATATATATGTTTATTCAGAGTATATAGAAGTTATCTATATTATTAGCTTAGAGTGTTTTGACATAGTTTGCACAAGATTCAAATGAGTAAAAGAGAATCAGTTCCTAAATCATATTACCTTTCACATATTACTTCCTTTAATATTATGTAAACTCAACTTTCTGCCCTTTCTGAAGAAGAATGATAAAGAAGACAAAACAACATTAACATGCGCTGCCTAAACTAGGTTAAAACTATAGGTTTATATTATAGATTTATACTATGCATAAATCCCACTAAATGCCATGCTTCCTCATACTCCATTAATTGCAGAAGTAATCCACACATCTTTATGATATCATCAGAGGAAAGACCTTGATAGGATGATTCTTAGGGTCCTGGTGCCAACAACTTCAGTGACAGGTTTTGCTGGACTTTATGGCTTTGAATTATTTCCCATCTAGCTTTAATTTTGCCACGAGATAAAGATATATGCCAAATAATGTCTACAGTATATTTTGGGGTAGAAAAATAGCCTTTAATTGACAGATAAAGAGAGTATAGAAAGGGTAATTTAATTTTCCATCAGTAGAAGTAAAGTTTTATTGTTGAGAATTAAATTAACTGCACATGAAATTGACTTTTCCTAAGTTCATATTTTCTGAACACACACAAACACACACACAACATACACACACTAAAAAAGTAAAATGAAAGAAAAGAAAGGAAAAAAGAGAGAGGAAGCAACCTCTAACCACAGTAGAGCTATAAAGCTCCAACCAATGAACAATGTTATTGCATTTCTTTTTATTTATTAAAAAGGAAAAGCAATAAAACTCTTATAATCTTATGAGTTTTTAGGGTTTTGTCCTTGAGTCTGGTTATTTTTCTATTTCTGCAATTCCAGGAGGTTCTGCCTCTGGATGCAGCCTAATTTCTAGTTTCCACTGCTCCCTCATCTTCAGTTTATTTTTATAAGCTTTGACTCACCTTTAAATGAAACATGAAATTTTTTTTTTTGCTGCAACATTCTTTGCAGATAATTGGCTTAGACTTTCCTTGGAGATGGGGGTTAATGAAAATTTAAATGTATAGGTATTTAAACAAAATGAATGTTATAAACATGATCAAACCAAATAAGGGCTTTACTATTGTATATTATTATGTATAAAGAATTTTCATAAAGGAGAATAAACTAATAAAGAAGATAACATTAAATGTTTAAAATGCTTTGGATGACCAGTTTCACATACTTATTTTTTATGTCAATATTAATCTTTGTGTGGATTTTATTTGTTTTAAGAAATAAGACATATGGTCAATGAATTGGTTAATTAAGGACCTTCAAAAACCTCTCTTCTATAAATAAGAGAATAGCATAAAGTGTCAGAATTATTTTTTTCAGAATTCTGCAATTTAACCAAAGACCTACAGCAATATATGGAACAAAATTCAAAAATAGTTACTGATATTTTGTTTTCCATTCTGTAGAAAAACAAACAGCCTCTTTTCATATTCTTTTATCTCTAAAAGATCAATGTAGCTTTTAAAAACCAATGACCTACAATTCTGGTTAATAACCAGCATCCTGGCAGAAACCAGGGTTGAAAATTACATTGGAGTTAACTTACAGGTTTTTTTTTAAAGTAATGTTATTTAAATTATCAGCCCAATCCTTTAAAAAATGCATTTGCAAAGTTGTCTTTAATTAGAAGAATCTTAATATACAAAATTCCTTTTTTGGAACATTTATAAAAAACTAAAAGCAACTGATTTACTTTGATATGTCTGTTCAAGTCAAATAATGTAACTCAATGCTACAGAATATTTCTCACCCATGTAAGGCATTGGACTCTAGACACAGATTTGATCCCAGCAGAAGAACTATAAAAACAAAAACAACAGTAATAATCATAACAACAACAAATGCACCAACATGTTTTAGGTATTTAAAATGCCAGGCACAAATAGAAGCTTATATAATTATCCAGGGTATGTTTATACACATATCAGAGCAAATTAATATGATAAAATTTGAATAGTTCCAGGCCCTTAATTTAGTTTTATTTCTGTAAAAGAAAAAGTGCCCAAAACAGAGAACCATTTGGAAAACCTTAGAAACATTTTATTTCATATGTTTAAGATAATCTCCAATAAATTTTTATCTAATTATAAGCATAACCAAGGAAAAATCACTAACTTCATTTGACAAAAATGGAGGCATTAAAATTGGTTTAGATCATTCATGTAAATGACCAGTACATAAAATAAACAGAGACCTAATTTCCTAATAAACAGAGTGCCTAATTTCCAGAACTGTCACATGACTTCATTTTAAAATGAACAGTTTTTTTTTAATAATAAGCTAACAGATATAAGCCAATATGTAAGCAAAAATTAATAAATGAATTAAGTCACATACACAGGGACAGAAACAAATACACCAAAGGAAATGTGCATAGGAAATACAAGCACAGGAGTTAGTACAAAGGTTTTTTGAATCTTTGCAAAGATGTTCAAGAAACTAAATTAAGGCAGAGACACCAATCTGATCAAACTGAGAGTATGCAATTGAGGGTATGAAGGTATATGAGCTGATATCACCAGGACTTTTTGGGAGTCAATGTGGGCATCTGCTCTCTAGCTTTCTTGTATTTCCAGAACACCTAGCAGTGTTTCAACCAGGCCCACAAATGTAGTCGCCACCTCTGAACTTGGCCAACTCCACAGAATCAATGTCTTCTTGAAGATATTTAAACCAAGCCATGAAAAATAATGGGAATAAAGTTGACAATCTCAGAAGGAGAAGGCAGGCCAAGATGACAGCCTGCCAAAGCCCCACTTGCTGCATCCATCACCCATAATTGCTTCTTTGCCTGTGGCCCTGCTTCACTACTCCTCTATACCTCACAGCAGAGATACCAATCTGACCAAAACTCCAGCTATTCTGGAATTTGAGCTGATATTACCAGGACATCCCTGACTTCTAGTACTTTTGGAATACATGGCAGCAGAAAATATATCCACAAAAGCCACAGTATCAATAAAAATGCTTCAAATTCCTATACAATGAGGCTGCATTGCGGCTACAACAGATTCTTTTTCTTTAATACTGTGCAACTATTATAATAAAAGTTTAGATGCCAATGTGTAGCTAGTCACTTTATATTCAGAAACAAATGAAATAATAAAATGGCCAGTTAGCAAAACGTGCACACTAAACTTTCTGACCATGACTTAATCATTTAATTGTATTTACAATAATTTTCACAAATTTGCTTATTGCTATACTTCTTTATTTTTACTTTATCTTCCCCATCTTTTTTCTTTCTATTCTTTTTTTAAAATTACATTTTCTCCCATTTATCTTTACAGAAATATAGTATGATTAACTATGTCATCAAAGTGATATATGTTGTTTAAATAAAATAAGTTAAAAGATTTAAAAAAGAAACTAAGATAAAACACAGTTAAATAACTAATAGTAGTATAAAATAAATATTCACCTAACTTATTAATAAAGAACTACACATTTTAATATAATGGAAAATTTACAATAAAAATATAACAGATTAAAAGTTAGCAACAAGGCTCAATACCAATTATCAGAAGGCAAAGGTAAAAGGAATTTAGAATACATTGTTTCTTACCTATCTATTTTTGGTTGATTTCTCTGTTTGGGTGTGGGTATTGAAGCTGTTGTCCCCAGTTATACCTATTTTTTTCTCTTCTTTTCTTTTCTTTCTTTATGGGCTATGTCATGTTTCTTATCTCAAGATTATGGCGTTTTTTTCCCTTTGTTTGTTTGATTGTTTTTTTGTTTTGTTTTGTTTTGTTTTTGTGTGTGGTGCTTATCATTATTGTTGGAGTCCTCACTGGATATTGGACACTTTTTTTTGTACTGATGGAATGTTTCATCTTCTTTTTCTCCTTCACCTCTCAAATCGATGATGAGATCCTCTAGATCCCACTTTCGGAGTATTAGACTTTTACCCCAGTTTATTACTTTTCTCTTCTTCAAACAAAACCATGCAAATTGAACTCGCTAGGCCTGCCTGCCAGTTAGAGGGGGAAATAAGGGAGGCACCTAGACCAATCAGGTGCAAGACTACTATGTAGTAGGATAGGTACAAGGGGACCACATATTCTAGCAGCCCTGGGGGTGAGGGAAGAGGATACGGGAGATAGGACAAAAACGGAGGTGTAGGGAGGACAATTTGGTGATGGGAATCCCCCCTGATGTTATGTAAATATTTACCTAAAATATTATTGTCAACAATATGTAAGCCACTATGATCAAAATAAAAATTATATTAAAGAAAAAGAATACATAGTTTTCAATGAGAGGAAGAAAAAGAAGAGTACATATATAAATGAACAGAGATTATTGGGGTAATATCAAAAAACAATTATATACATAATATAAAAATAGTTCCTAATTTTATTTTAAAACACTAATATACACATTGCAGAATTAAAAAAACTCCAAGTAGGATAAACTCTAAAAGCTTTCATTTAGGATTCTTCAGAAAAACAGAACTGATAAAAGTTCAGGATTCTGTTTCTATAATCAATATAGGGTATGCATCGCCATTCTAAATAGAAGAAAAAGGGAAAAGAAAAGGAGTTTAAAATGTTTGAAAAATAAATTTACAATGTAATGAGAGTCTCTCTTTTCTGGTTTTAGCTTTTAGGAGAATTGTATAGTAATAGTCCATTGCTCAGATTCTGAGATGGCTCTTAAACTTTGACAGTCTGTTCTGCAGTTCCCTAAGATTAAGTCAAATCCTAAAGTTTTCCTTAAATCTGGAACTGTAAGCATGAGAGAGTATCTGGGGACACTGCTGCCCTGTGTGCTTTATATAGAACTATTTCACGGAAAACAAAAAATACTGTGTCTTTATCAGCTAGTAAATCATTCTGCTAATCTGCTCAGATATGAATGCACAAAAAATGCTAAAAGAATATCAGCAATGCAGTAGGTATCAAACGGAAGAGAGATCGTCTGGAAATTCTCATCAATGTCTATTTATCTAGAAAGGTAAAATCACTATTAAGAGTTATTAAGAAAGAGAAAACACTTTAACTTTTGGAAAACACTGCTTCAATTGTTGAGTTGCTTTACATTTCAATGTGTAAATTTGTTTTGGAATATTTCATTGAAAGAATTGAGACATTTGGCATACTGCGTGAAACAAAGGTATGAGAAATGTGCAGCAACATTTATTAAAGCATAGAAAGGAACAAGGATAGATTCATTTTCCTTTTCTCTTTTTATTTGAGAGCCACCATTATGGTATTTATATGGGTTAAGCCAGACTCAAAAAGCTTTCACTAGACAGCACAAATGGCTTAAAAGCTTAATCAGCATATATCATTTAAATGCATTCAATAGAAGAAATTAGACTGTTCATTGCATGATAATTTATAAGGGCTTTGTTTTTGATTACATAAAGGATATGCATTTTATGCCCTAAAAGCACTCTTTTGTGATGTCAAAAATGTATTATTTTATTGTTCAGAAATAGTGTTTCAATTTGGTGGGGAAGTCTAAAATTATTAGAGTGGAAAAGATAAAAGTAGATTCCTCAAAGTCATGCAATTTGTGATTTTTTCTTCTAAAGTTCTTTTTTTAGGTTAGATAATGAACACAGCTTTGCTCAATGGTGTCTTCAAAGTTTTACTAAGTGTTTAAATCTACCGTTCAGTCTTTTGTGGGAAAGTATTTTAAGCCTATTAAAATAAGTCATTACTGTTCCAAAGAGGCATAAGGAAATAAAATTATATGAATGCTATTTTTGATTTTTTATATATTTTTGTGACATAAAAGTAATATTTCAGTCTCTAGATAGTACCTGAGATGTACACCATGGATTATCTGTTCTTTATCAATGATGATTATATGAAATAAGGTGATAAAGAGCCAAATTCTATATTTTCAACATACTTATGTGACTGATTATAAAGATACCTTTGATACCAGGTCTTTCTTTCCTTAAATGGTAGTTCATTTTAAAGCAATACCAGTAGTCCTGTCTCCTCTCTTTCTGTCTTTTTTGTCCTGATTTTAAAAATAAAAGAAGGATGTTTAATTTCCAATACTAAAGTTTTTCTTCTGTGTGGTTTTGTAGTTCACATCTAATTTCAGAGCCTGTGGTCAGCAAAGGTAGTCTGCAAGATTTCTATCCTCTTGATTTTATGGAGGTATGTTTTATGTATCAGCATGTAGTCTATCCTGGAGAATGACCCATGTACATTGGAGAAGAATGTGTATCCAGGTTTTTGGGATGGAGTGTCCTATATATATCTACTAGTCCTCTTCTTCCATTACTCTTTTCATGGCTAGTATATTTTTGTTGGGTTTCAGTCTGGTTGACCTATCAAGTGTTGATAGGGCCGTGTTGAAGTCTCCCATAATTATTGTGTTATTATTGATTTATTCTTTCATATTTGCCAGTAATTGTATTACATAATTTGCTGGTCTCTCATTGGGTGCATATATGTTTAATAGTCTGATTTCTTCCTGTTGCACATATCCCTTGATTAGTACATAGTGTCCATCTTTGTCCCTTACCACTTTTCTGAGTATAAAGTTGGTGTCATTAGATATTAATATGGCCACCCCAGCTATTTTGAGGGTGTTCTTTGCTTGGATGATTTTCCTCTGGCTTTTGTTTTTGAGTCTATGTTTGTTCTGACTATTCAGATGTGTTTCTTGTAGGCAGCAGAAGGTTGGATTCCTCTTTTTGACCCATTTTGCCACTCTGTGTCTTTTAATTGGTGAATTTAGTCCATTGACATTGAGGGAGATGATTGTCATAGAATTTAATGTCATCTTTGTAGATAAGTTTGCTATGTTTGTAGGTCTCTCTTGTCTTAGAGTGGACCTGTCAGTTTTTCCTTTAAGCCTGGTTTATCATCTGTGAAGTTTCTGAGCTGTTGTTTATCCATGAAGCTATGTATTCTTCCTTCAAACCTGAACGTGAGTCGGGCTGGGTGCAGTATTCTCGGTGAGGCATTCATTTCATTCAGTCTTGTCACAATATCCCACCACTGTCTCTGGCCTTGAGAGTTTCCTGTGACATGTCTGCTGTAAGTCTTAGGGATGCTCCTTTGAATATAATTTCTCTTCTTGATCTTGCTGCTTTCAGTATTCTATCTCTATCTGTGGGATTTGTCATTGTAACAAAGATGTGTCTTGGGGTGTTTTTCTTTGGGTCTCTTCAGGCATGCAGGATTTGATTGCATGTAGTCTTTAAATCTGGGAGTACCTCTTTGACAGTTGATTCTTCCTGGAGATCTCCTACCTGGGTCTCTGGGACTCCAATGATTCTTATGTTGTTTCTGTTGAGTAAAAATCTGGAAATTGAGCTCCCATTCGACCCAGCTATTCCACTCTTAGGGATATACCCTAAGAACACAAGAGCACAATACAAAAACCCCTTCCTCACACCTATATTTATTGCAACACTATTCACAATAGCCAGGCTCTGGAAACAATCAAGATGCCCTTGAACAGACAAATGGCTAAAGAAACTATATACATATACACAATGGAATATTATGCAGCTGTCAGGAGAGATGAAGTCATGAAATTTTCCTATACATGGATGTACATGGAATCTATCATGCTGAGTGAAATAAGTCAGAGGGAGAGAGAGATGCAGAACAGTCTCACAATGGGTTTTAAGAAAAGTAAGAGTCATTTTTGCAACAATCATCAGAGACGGTGAGAGGAGGGCTGGAACTTCCAGCTCACTTCATGAAGCTCACCACAAAGAGTGGTGAGTTGCAGCTATAGAAATAACTACACAGAGAACTGCCATAATCATGTGAATGAATGAGGGAACTGGAAAGCCTGTCTGGAGTACAGGTGGGGGTGGAGTGGATGGAGGGAGATTTGGGACATTGGTGGTGGGAATGTTGCACTGTGAAGGGGGTGTTCTTTACATGACTGAAAACTAATCACAATCATATATGTAATCAAGATGTTTAAGTAAAGAAAATAAAGTTTCAAAAAAAGAAAGGAAGAAAGGAGGGAGGTAAGGAAGGAAGGAGGGAAGGAAAGAGAGAAAGAGAGAAGGTATGAGGGAGGGTGAGGGAAGGAGGGAGGGATGGAAGATGTGAAGACAGTGTGGGAGAGAAGGAAGGCTGGATGGAGGATTTGAGGGAGGGAGGAGGAAGGAAGAAAATTCTGAAAATATTCTCAACACTTATAAGAGTAAGAAAGATACTTTCACTTTACAGCAAGATTCATGTGTAAATGTTTGTAGATCAATTAAAGAGGGATAAACTATTTTTAGTCATATTCCTCTTCCCATTTAAAGGAGAGTTCAGAACCAAAACAATGAATTCATACCTACCTTTCCCATCTGTGCTACCCTGTAGAAGAGAATTTGCATCAGTATGTCCTTCTGAATTTTGTTCCAAGCTACTTTTAGCAGATAATATCTGGAAATATGACTTCAGTACAATAATCTATCATGGTCAGAGTGGGTTGGGACTAAGCATATTCCTTTGTGTTTGATAGGCACTTAACACAGAAGAGGTTTTTATTTCCCTCTTTCTAGATCCTAAAGTCTTCTCTCTAAACAACTTTTTTTCTTTTTTATTACTTTTTAATTTTTAATAATTTATATAAAGAAAATGTATCACATAGTTATCATAAGTAATCATAATATTTTTGTTTCAGGATGACAGAAAGCAAAGTATTATAAAAGAAAATGGAAAAACTATAAAAGTTAAAAAATAAAAGTAATAATATGGAAAAAGAGAAAGACAATTATTAGTAAGTATATTCTGAAAATTATTATATCTCCAATAAAGCCATTATTACAATAGCAGAGGGTTTAGTAAGTTCCTTTTTATTTTAAGATAGGAGATACAAAAACACACTAAAAAGGATGTGTGTGTGTGTGTGTGTGTGTGTGTGTGTGTGTGGCAGTTGTTGTTTGCATATGCACAGCAAAATATAGGAGAATGGAACGGAAAATCCTTTGGCCTATAAACAGGGTGACCTTACCCATGAAGTATTCTGGCATAAGACTGACTCCAGGCTCTCGGCATTAGAGCCTTTAACAAGGCATTAACAAGTTGTCCAACTTGTTAGTCATTCTCGGTGGTTTCGGTCAAAGCTCTTCACCGTCATGGTTGTTGCTGTCAGGTGATTGTAGTTATAGATCCTGGGTTACAGATCATATGTCCAAGTCCGGTGACTTGTAGAGTCTTCTGGTTTTATCTCACCGTTAGACAGCAATGCGGATTATCCTGTTTTAGAAAGCAGACTGATGCTGTTACCAAGTCATCAGGGTGCCATAAGGACCCTCTTTGGAGTAAGTTGATGGCATGGCAGTAGTAGGGCCTTTCTTGGATTGATTGCCAATGTATGCATAAGTGTATGTGTTCGCCACACCAATGTCAGTCTAATGTCTATCTGTACTAGATATAATGTCTATATTGTTATGTTGTTCTCCCACATCTCCTCCCCCACTTTTGCTTGACACCTTACAAATCCTTTTATAGCCTGACATGTTATTTCTCCCCATTTAGCTCTTTTTACCCTCAGTTCTTAATTTCTCTCAAAGAAGAACATGCTCCCCACCCCAGCCAGCTGCCAACCAGCTCCCAAAATGAAAAGACGGATCTTAGCCTGAGAAGAAATCGACAGTCTGCTGCTACTGATTTACTCATGGCTGCCGCTTCTCCTCCACCTCCCTTCACTGTGGACTTATGCTTGCTACCAGATTTGGTTGCACGGCATTCCTCTGTTTGAGGATATTTCCTGCTAGGTGATAGCTGGGAGCCATTTTCCTTAGACCCCACAAAACAAAACCACAGGTTGAAGCTGCACTTTAGACTTTACTCCTCGCCTGATTACTTCAAAAGACTTGAAGGGGACATGTAGATTCCCTGTGAATATCTCTTTAGATATATTCCTTTAATAAGCATAACCTTAATTGAATATCTTCTAATGGTAATATCTTCTGGGGATCTGCTTAGTACAGAATACTAGTAAATAACTCTCTGTTTAGAGTTCATGTAAGAAATAAGTTAAGGGGATTGTTGACTTATTACCTCGGCCCCAACATACACCAGTAATACCTTGCAGCATTGCCCCCTCTGCATAGGCACATTTAAATGGGAAAAGTTTACATATGCAAACAAGTTCTTATCTACTAAAAATAGAAACACTAGGAACACACAAATTTTAAACTGCAGTGGGGCCTTACACCCTGAACTCTTGGCATTGTGACTTGGCTTAGACTTCAGTAGCTCAGATATTGACCATTCACCTCTGAACCATGGATACCATCTGCAGAGACAATGACAGTTTCTACACCATCACCAGTAATAAAAAAAATCTCTGAGCGATTTTAGAAGCAACTATTGCTGAAAAGTCTGATTAAATATGCATGGTTTCCTATATCAGCACTTACTTATTCAAATGTAGTTATGAATATATACACACATATATTACAGTCTCTTTTAAGAACAGAAAATTATTAAATTATTTTAAAAAGCATTACAAATCCACTTATATAAGAAATAATTGTGCTTGGGAAATGAACTAGAACAAGTCCCAAAATTATCAAGTACTATTTTTAGGAGTCCTTTTGCCTTATTTTTAAACTATTTTTAAACAAATAAATATTTATATATTAAAATAAATTATTTTTAAACTAACAGTATTTTGACAACAGTACACATAATTTTCCTTTGTGCATCTATCTTTAGTGTATCTACATTTCTACAGCAATAATCTTATTACACAGATGCATAATAGTCTTTGGACAATTGCATTCAAGCTCTTTTTAAAAGTGTATTACTAAAGTGATATTCAAAAGCTCAAACCATAAGTCATAAAATTATATATTTATCAAAAGGTTTTTTGTTTTGGTTTGGTTTTGGTTTTTGGGTCACACCCAGCAGTGCTCAGGGGTCACTCCTGTCTCTACGCTCTGAAATCGCTCCTGGAAGGCTCTGAGGACCATATGGGGTGTCGGATTTCAACCACCATCATTCTGCATGCAAGGCAAATGCTCCACCTCCATGCTATCTCTCTGGTCCCTATGAAAAGTAATATTTATATATTTGTTCTTGAAGATTCAACAACTGAAGTAATGATTTAGAAGAAAGGATTTTAAACTTAGATTTTAAGATAATTAGATCATTGCTTATGTTTTATTCTGACTCTTGAACTAATAATTTCAAGATATATCCACCAAAACAAATTTTTTGTTTGAGGTATAGGTGTTTCCAAGTAATGCTGAGGAATCAGAGAGCACTCCTAGAATTCCTGGCCAACCTGGCTGGATATTTCAGTGGTGTCGCCCAAGAATATTGTGGATTGATTGAGCCTTTGGTCCTTGGAGTAATCCATGCAACCCAGACAGCAGAGTTGCGGTCATCTCATACCACACGTGGTGGGCGTGTAGGAAATTTCTGGGATAAACCTGTGATGTCAGCAGATGATGCTATCTAGAAGTATTTTGCCTGGTTTGGAATGCACCCCAGCCTGGATGTTTTTTTCATAACTTCAGTACAGGAGTTTTCCAGTTTTCATCCTCAATATCGGACTTTCCTTTCTATCATTTACCCTCCAAAAGGTATTGGTGGAACTGGGAATCATTTGACAGGTGCCTTTTTGAAGTATGCTTATTCTCAGTCCCACTGCTCCAGATTTTCCCAATGATAAGAAAGAAAGTATCTGGATTTGGACTTTTTCCCTAAAACAAAAAAACATATACATAATTACTTTTAAATATATAGTATGGTATTTTACATTATTTAAATGTTGACAAGAATTTACTGAAATTTTACTCCATGCCAGGAACTATATTAAATACATAACCTTAATAGTTCTTTTAATTTAAATTTTTATCAGAATATAAATGTGTATTTTATTAGCCTTACTATGTATTTTATTCTATTAATAAGTGCATAAGCATCAGTGGCTCATTTATAGATAATGTATGTTATGAATCAAATAAACCATATTCACTACATAAAACAAAGCAATCTTGACTTTATGTAGGGTCATTTGTTGGGTGGAAAGATAATTGGCCTTCATTGGGTGTAACCCATGAATTTTAAAAATAAAAAGTGGTTAATCCAGAGAAATGTCAAAGTATTTGTCATCCTTATGACCTCAGTCATAATTAAAAGCATTAAAATCATTTCAGAGCCTTATTTGCTCTTATGCATCTATTTACCTCTGATATAAAGGGGAAACAATGATGTCATTGAAATCAAAATAAAATACTCAGGTCATAAAATCTGTGCATTTTGTAGTGTTACTTACTGAAATGGTATTTTTGTTCAATACTGCAAAATATCTGTATGTCTATAACAACTATGATTTTATACTTGTGAATGTCTATAATTGAACAAATATAGAACAAATGTCTAAAGTTGAACAAACATGTGGTATAATATTCTATATTAACATCTATTACCTATAGATAAATACACCATCTCCTTATATGTGTAAGGATATATATTCCTAAGTTAATTTTGATTACATTTACTTTAATATTTAAACCATCAGTTGTGGTGTACAACAAAGAATTGGAAACACCAAATAATTTAATAAATTAATACCTATGATCAATTTATTGATATAAACAAATTTCTATTAGCCTATACTGATTTTATAAGCAAAGGTTTGGGAAATGTTTTATGACAAAGAGCTATAATTTTCAAAATTTCTAACTGCCAAAATGCTTTGGAAATGAGTATGACCTTTGTTCATGATAGTGTGTGCTCATCAAAATTTTTAGACCAGGTGACTTAGTCATGCTGTTAAAAGCTGATAGGATGAGCTTCCAAATGCAAGGTCATTAACTAATGGAAGGCACTTCTCATCTGGATGCCCTCTTTTTGTGTTGAAGTTGAGAAGGATGCAGAATTATATACGTGAGAATATTAACTCTGAGATCAAGTTTTATTCCTAAAAGTGACTTTTCCAACCAATCTCAATAAAAACAACTGGCATGTGGTATGTTTGAAAGATGGATAGTTAGCTGTGCCCCCACAGCTGTGAGAATCTGGCACACTAGCTCTCCAACCAGTGAGTAAGAAGATAGATATTGTCATTTTGGGAGAATGGATCACCCACAGATGTTTAGAGGAGGAGAAGTGTCTCAGTTCTTTGGCAGGCTCATCAAAATCAACCTCTACATAGAGGCAGTGAGAGAAATGAATTCACTGCCCAGTCTGTCATAACATTACCCAGAATGCTTTAAAACCATCTCCTCATTCATCTTAAAGTAGAAAAATAAATGGTTTAAATAAAAGTTTGGGCCCAGGAATAAACAATATCACATAGATAGAAAGGAAATACAGCACACCTGGATTTTCAAATCCTAGTTTCTAAAGAGCAACTTTGTTCTCCAGAAAACCAAGGCCTATTTATTCACTATATACCAATTTTAAATGTAAATTAAATGATTACTATGAGATTTAAATTTTTTCTTTGTCTTGCCCTTATATGACAAAAATCTAAGTGTGCTTGTACATGCTAAATATGTGTTTCTATTTGCTAAGTTTGACTATGAATTAGATCCGATAGCAATATTAACCAACAGATTCAGTCCTAAATTCATTTTGTGAGAAGTTCTTTATTAAAGCATATTCTCAGTAACCGTTATTTCCACATGCACTTATATTTATTAATAACAACATGAAAGGGCTAAAGGTAGCATAAACAACTAGAATAATGTGTCCAGTATCAGATTTTAATTTCCTACCAACTACAGACTTTTAACTCTCTCTTTCTTTATATGTTCAAGCTGATAAATGATTCTGACCTGGAGGCATTTTAACTAGCAAAAATTGAGTTCTGGACAAACATGCTTTTCTAACCCCCTCTGTTTCTGAGTTCTCTCTTCTTACAAACTTTCTCTAGTATTTAGCCATAACAGAAAACAATGATTTCATTTTCAACTCTACTATTTCAATTATTTTATTTCCATATGAACTAAACTATTTCTACGGTGAGCATCAACTCAGAAGAAGAAATCTGATTAGCAGAACCTACCTAAGGGTTAGCTTCACATATACAAGTTGTTTATTTCCAATCTAATCTTGTGCCCAAAATGTATATAAAAATATTTCCATTAACAGATACCACAATGTGCACCTGTGTCATGGTATATATGACATGGTATGTGTCCTATAGAAATATGTAATTTATTTAAAATAATTGTTATTAAAAAATTTTGGCCACACCCGTTGATGCTCAGGAGTTAATCCTGGCTCTGTGCTCAGAAATCGCCCCTGGCTTGGTGGACCATTTGGGATGCTGGGGGATCAAATTGCAATCTGTCCTAGGTTAGCATGTGCAAGGCAAATGCCCTACTGCCTGCACCACTGCTCCAGCCCTTGATTGAATATTTTAATAAAGCTTAAAAAAGAAAAGAAAAATTGTAATATTATTTTCACTGTATATAAATATCAATTTGAAGGATTGAAGCTACCTTATAATACAACAATTCTACTTCTAGATATGCATTCCCAGAACTTAAAAGCACTTATTCAAAAAGACATGCACACCATTATTTATTGCTATATATAGTACAATAGCTGAGACTTGGATCAACCCAGGTGTCCAATGACAGATGAAAGAATTCTAAAGATGTGAAACTTATATAGGATTGTGATTCTACATAATTGCAAGGAATGATGAAATCATGGAATTTGCTGCAACTAATTGGAACTAGACGATGTATTAAATGAAGTAAGCCAGAAGAAAAAAGATAAAAATACAAACACATTTTGATCTCACTTCTCAGTGGTATTAAAAAATATCAATCAGTCAATAAATAAATAAATAGAAAGGACCATGAACACAAAGAAAAAATAATAAAAATTGAATTAGAAAATGTAATGTTGTAAAGGAAGAATGTCTAGATTAACTTTGAACCCAGAGTCTCTGAGAAGAGACAAAAAAGGTAATAAAGGAAACTCGGAAGGAAGAAGATGTGGAATCTATATTGGAAAGACTTGTCTCCATCTTGTGACCACTCATTACCTCCAAACTCAGTAATCTTCACCTGAAGCCATTCTTTATAGCACTCTTTCCCTACAAGAAGCTTATTTCTTTGGCATGTAACATTCAGAAACCTTTCTTGTTTCATTATCAGACTTCCACGATAATCTTATTATTTCTTAAACTTCTCTCATGCATTAGATCTTTGATTATTCAATATAAATGTTAATATTAATATTAATAATTAGTTAACATTAATGTTAATGTTAATATACTCAGACATAACTCATAAAACAGGCTAACTTCTAAAAAACTACATTTGCTCTCTGGTCGACCATTTTAAAGTTTTGTGCTAGATCTAATCAGACTTTTACATAGATCTGAATTAAAAAAATCCTTTCTACTTAGATATGAATGATATATTTCAAAAGTATCAATAATGTTATTTTATAACGGCATGTTCACATATTCCATACAAAGATTCCAGACCACTGTATTATTGTAGAATAGAACCTAGGAATTATTCATGACATTCTCATCTTTAATATATTTCAACTTTTTTGGGGGTTTTGGTTTCTGGGCCCCACCCGGTGACGCTCAGGGGATACTCCTGGGTCTGTGCTCAGAAATCACTTCTGGCTTGGAGGAACATATGGGACACTGGGGGATCAAACCACAGTCCGTCCTAGGTCAGACGCATGCAAGGCAAATGCCCTAGCACTGTGCCACTGCTCCAGCCCCTCAACTATTTTCTTTTATAAAACTAATTAATTAGGTAACATAGAAAGCCATAAAGTAAAATAATAAATACATACTCAAAAATCATGACAAATGATCAATTATAAGAGCTTAGGATATTGCATATTTATAAATTTATAATATCTATTAACATATTAAAAGGAAAATTAAATTTATGTTACCTTTCTAAAGATAGATTAAAAATATATCAAGGACTGGGGCCAGAGATACAGCATGGAGGTAAGTGTTTGCCTTTCATGCAGAAGGTCATTGGTTCGAATCCCGGCGTCCCATATGGTACCCCGAGCCTGCCAGGAGTGATTTCTGAGCATGAAGCCAGAAGTAACCCCTGAGCGCTGCCGGGTATGAACCCAAAATAACTAAAAAACAAACAAACAAAAATTTGATTAACTTGGGATATTCAAAAATTTGAATGGATAAGTATATTCTTCAGTGAAATAAAAAAAATTTCCCCTGATCAACAATAGATACACACTCATCCATATTGGAATAAAATAAATGCAAAATAAAGTGTCAAAGACATCAAATTACAACACTACAGAAGACTAAAAAAAAAAAACGGGTACCCATATAAACTGAAAGAAAATATTTATGGAATCCTAAACAAAAGAATGGAATTGATATGGGAAGAACAAAATGAATTTTCAATTGTTGTATATATAACTTTTTACCTTTAATAATCTCTATGATCATGAAGCAAATAATTATTTATTTATTCACCAATGAGGAACAAGGTCTCATCTTATACATAGCCCTAAAATGATTATATCTTTGGACTAAAATTCCATGAGACTCCAGAAACTGTACTTTATCTACTCTTAACACAAGTCTTATGGGGATATTTTTTGAAGTGCAGACTTTAAGAAAGACGAAAGATCCCTCTCTTTCTGCCTGTGAAGAAAGTGGTAACAAGGCTTTATCTTGGTGACTGAAGAAGTAATTGCACAAAACATGGGACTGTCTAGTCTAGTATATAAGCAGCCCCAATAGACAGAAGCAGAGGCAATAATCTCTAAAGAGTGGTAATTTGTCCTGTAACTCCCTAAATCCCCATCCTGATAGCTATACTGATGGATGGTTTTTCCATCTTAACTAATGGAAAATAGACAAAAAAGTTATCAGCAAGCTCAGTTTTCTCAACAGCAAATTCTAGAATGACTCCATTGTGCCAGGGTTACAACACTGACATCTGTGAGTACGTCAGTCAGCCCCTTTAATTCTTTCCTGCCAGGATGTTCCAACTATTTTTGTTTAGTTCTTATACTTACTTTTCTGTATTTCATTTTAAGAAGTTAACATTTTTTCTAATTGACGTAATTTACTAGTAACATTTGATCATTCAATACCAATACATCAATAAATCTATTGCTTATAAGATAACCTATTAAAATTTATTTATTACACTTTGATCATAATTTTTCATTTATTCTATACATTGAAGTGAACCATCCCAAACATTAACACACTCATAAGACTCACAAATTTTTTATATCCTTAAAGATAAATTCTCCAATTTTAGGGGTACAGATCTATAACTAGCATAAGTTCAACAGTCATCTTCCTATCCAATTTGGTCTTCATCTGCTATCCTGCTGGTGCCACACTTCATATAGGAAACATTAAGAAGGCAAGGCAATGTTAAAATGGATGATTTAAGAGTCATATTCAAATGAGACAATAAAGAAAACTATAATATATACTCTTTATAATATATACTCTGATAAAACACAGCTGATATTCTGCCAATAACAAAATCATAAGTATTGTAATATTTTTGTGAATTGACCACTAATGCTTTCAGATAAATTAGTTTCAATGAGATATAGTTGAATACATTTCAATCAAGAGATATATAATAACTGTGTGATTGTAACACATAACTACAGTAGAGTTTTCATAATATGGATTCAAAAGGGAGAGGCAAAATTTTTTCTACAGGTGGTATATTAAGTGCTGCCTATGAAATAAATAAATAAATCTTGTGATTTAATTATAATTCACTTCATTTCTCTATTTTTTATTTTCAGTTTATATATCTGATTTTTCTATATAAACATAATAAGACAAATATATGCATAACTAAGATATACATATATCTATGATATATTTACTTGAGTCTAGAAAGAAATAAAATTATGATGAAAATTTTATTGTCTATTTTAGAGGCTAATAATTCCCCAAAACTTCTTTGTAAATTGGAGGCACAAGAAAGGGGTTGCTATAATTCTGCCAAATCTAAAATGCCAAACACCTGGGATACTATATTGTAAATTTCACCATTCAGTCAAAGGTCTAAAAAGTAGAGTCCTGGAATTCAAAGGCCTGAATTGAGAGCTCTAATGTCTGTATAAAGGAGAAACAATTAAAGGAGAGACTGACTACATCAGAAAAAGAGAGGAAGAGATTTGTTTTGCAACATTTTTGCTTTCTTCTGTTTTGTGGGTGACATCAGGGTTTGCTCAGGGGTTACTCTTGTCTCTGTGCTCAGTGATCACTCCTGGAGGTTGCTCAAAGATCATATAGGGTGCAAGAGATTGAACCTGGGTTGACCATGTCCAAGGCAAGATCTTACTTCAGTACAATCTCTCCAACCCAATTCCACACCATTTCATTTTATTTGTGTCCAAGACTCATAGAAGCCCACACATATTTGTGGGACATATCTAATTTAACTCAGTATATTAATCCAAAGACTAATATATTCCAAACATTTCACAAAGAAACACCTATAAATAATATTTTATAGACTGTCTGAGCATTCTTTTCTCAGTGTAATGGAGAAAAAGTTAGCCATCACAGTCCTCATGTGACCATCTCCCAGTTTCTTACTACTACTTGGTCTGATTTTCTATAAGCAATTCACCTTTTATTTCTCTGCATGAATTCTGACTTTCATTTTTTAATTAATCTCTTTCCTGTGATAGCATTTATATCGCCCTTGTACTTGGTTTGTAGCTACCCACTTAATATACTTTAATTTTCCAATATTTCCAGTTGTAGATAAAATACGATATAAGTAACCAGAAACACAGAACGTTGAGGATCAAGGTGCCTTTCCTTACATTAACTATACTTTCACTACTGCTTTCAATGTTTTTATGTTTCCAAACTTTGAAATACAGTTATAAAGTTTTCGGGGTTGAATTTCTTTTCTTCATTCATCTGGAACAATCTTCTTAGCCTGAACAAACAGTCCCATGCCTTGCCTCTGTAAAATGAATTACTTTATCTGAAAGTCCATAATGAATTTTTCTTGGCCTTAATTAGATCATTAAACCAGGGGTTGAGATCATAACACGTCATCCTAATGATATCTATTTAATCAAAATGTCTATTTGTTTTCATTACACCAAGTTTAGAAAGCAATTTGAAAATGCTTTCCAGGGTGTTAATTAGTCTTTTAGATTTTTTTTTATGTGAAGGTAAAGGATGGTCATTAATGGGCAAGAAAAGAGAAATTTTTATTAGGTCACTCACTGATTTTTTTCTTTTCTTTCAAAACTCATTTTTTTAGTATTTATATTAGTTGTCAGATTTTCTAAGAAATCTTCAAAAGGGTTGTCTATGAATTTTCAACAAATGTGATAATAGCACTATTCCCAATTACCTACCCAATATAAAGGAGCTAAGATAGAAAGCACTTCTCTGCAGAGCAAACTTTTGTTTTTCTTTCAAAAATTACCAGAGATGGCAACAAAGATAATGTTATTTTTCCCAGCTGTGACAAGTAAGAATTTCAGATTAACTGAAAATTTAGTTTACACTAGAGTTAAATGGTGAGTTTTGGTAATTCTTGTACAATAAGAGATGGCAAATGTTCTAATACAGAATTTCTCAAAGTTTGGGCTCAAAGGAACAGAAACTCAATTTCTGAGGTCATTACACTGAAACACAATATGCATAATACTATCAGTAGTGGAATTGGATATCATAGCACCTCAATAAAAATTGGGTGATATATAATACATATTTTTAAAAATAAATTGGAGATCATTTTTGAAAAGTCCCATAGCCAACAAAGCCTAGTTAGTCATACAAGCATAGCCTAATTTGGTTTATTTCATAAGACAAGCAAGACTAACTGTTTTTCTGCTCATCACACCTCTCATATCTCAAGAAATGTCTGGCATGGGTCAGAATGTGTAGAGTCTGCTCTTGAGGGTGTCAAAAAGAATGATAGAAGAAGGCAAAATAGTGAAGCAAGTAGTTGTTATTGAAATATTGTGAGAGGAATAAAAGAAATAAGTATTCAAGAAAGCAGAATTCTCCAGTGTCAAAATGCCTTTGGGTGATCATGTATAATTTTTCCAGATTGTCATGCCCTGGAGTTTTCCACATCACAAAAGTTAGATATTGTCTAAGCGAAAGTCTTGGACTCCATAGGCTTTTCATATTTGTATAGGACCTTTAGAGTCTCCAGTACCTTCTCCTACTCTGAGGGGTTAACCCTTCTGTATGTGATGTAATAGCTTTTCACTTTGGGAAAGCTCAGAATTTGCATTTAAATCAAGAGATCTGTCCTAGCTTTGGGTGCCTCATAGGAGGGCAACTTCTTTAGTATTTTCCATCTGCCTGTAACATTATTATTTAAGAGAATTGTAATATTATAAACCACTACTCATTATTTAAAGTTCTTTGGAACAATTACTCACATCTTACTGCTAATTCGGTTTAAATGTTCCTCATTTGAGAATTTATTTGTTGCAATTAATATAAACATTTAGCAATTATTTCAGTTATTCATTGTTTTTACTTGTTATTTTTCACTTGTTGGCACAGTCTTATTTTAAAGCCTCACCTTAGACCTGCTAAACCAAAAAAAACACTGATAATTTCAGGTTTTCAGACTCAAAATACAGACTAGAAGTGCTTAAGGAAGTGCTTAGGGAAGATACGTTTGTCAAGCACTGCCCAACTAAACTTTTTAACTTCTAATAAGGCTCCTAGGAATGAAAAATGACTACAATTGACAATTTTCATTACCCCCATAGCTTGACTATTGGCTAAATAAAAGTGGTTAAGACTAAGATATGAAAGACTAAATTCACACACACACTCACAGCGCCAACTCCACCCAGCACTCCTCCCTCCTGCTCTGCACTGAATTCTTGAGATGATAGGATTTGGAGGACTTACCTACTTTGTCATTGGTAAGAGTCTCAGCTGGCGTAGAGACAATGGTAAGACTGTATCCCATACTGAGAGATGACCCAGAAGGAATTAAGGCCTTGAAAGGAATATCAAAGAAGACCATCTGCTACCCCTGACAACCGTCCTAGCACCCAGACTTATGACTAAGTAGAAAGCCCCACATGGTTGGGAGAAACTCTATAGAAAGCAACCCTGAACAAAGGAAGTGTGCACGCGTGCTTCCTGGGCCCACGTAAAAGGTTCCTACATGCACATTTTGAAGGCATCTTCCCCCTGGAGATGTGAAGTTTCCTACTTTCGTGATGGATGTGTACCACCAATGGAGAAGCTATAATCTCGCTTAAGCATGTTATTCTGTATCTCTCTATCTCTCTCTCTTCATCTATCTCTCTTGTTTCTGTCTCTCCTTCCTCATAATTCTTCATAATTTCCAAATAAAACCTGTTTTTACTTCACTGTTCCTTTGCTCTTGAAGTTGTTTTTTGTAAGAGAAGGCTACAGGGTTGGGAACATTTGGGTAAGGTCTAGCATGGACTTTGCATTCATTCAGAGAGCAAGGTCTCAGTCCTAGATCTCCTCAGCCATTTCCCCTAAATAGTGGAGAGAGAGAAAGGAAGATTCCCACAGTAGCCTTTCTCCCTCTACTTTACATAAGTCACCCAGTGACCATCAACAGTGGTCTGATTGCTCCAGTGGAAAAGGGTATTGTTGAGACCTGGGTTCTGAACAAGGAGAGATGTCATTTTTGGAAAGGCCAAATTGCAGGCTTCTTCTCAGGTACTGAGCAGGGAGAGACACCATTTTATAAGGACCACATTTTGTGAGCCAGGCGCTAAGTTTCTGCAAGCCTATTTCCATTAACACCAGGTAGCCTATCAGGAAAGGACTCAAGGGAGCAGTAGGAAGGTACCACTAGATAATAGCCAATCATAATTATTTTACAGAGCATCAGAAAGCTAGAACTTCCCGATATTCCTTCCCTATATACTCTTCTTCATCTCCCTTGGGAGATGGCCCTGGCCGGCCAGTGTGAGGGCTTTATGGCAGATGGATTCAAGTATTAAGCTTTATTCCAGTTGTGTGGTATCGTCCTTCGACTCTGGACTCTAACAATATTAATTACACAAACTAGATAAATAATTTGGCCAATTTCTATTATTCTCTATAGCTGAAATATGATGCAGAAACTGACTAGAATTAGGGCCAGAGAGATAGCACAGCCGCAGGGCATTTGCCTTGCATGCAGCCGACCCAGGACAGATGGTGGTTTGAATCCTGGCGTCCCCATGTGGTTCCCGTATCTGCCAGGAGCGACTTCTGAGCTCAGAGCCAGAAGTAGTAACCCCTGAGCACTGTCTGGTGGGATCCAAAAAAAAAAAAAAAATCTGACTAGAATTTGCACTCTTCATTCCTGAAACAGTTTTTCTCCACAATGTAAAAATGACCATTATCTAGTTTCCAGGAATGTATTCCTGGAAAATGGTAGACACTTTTTTTTTTTAAGAATGAAAGAAAAGAGCAGTCCTGATTAATAAAGAATTTGGGTGCAAATAAAAGCTAATATCTGAGTTTATGTAATCAGCATACCCAAATTTACTTAGTATGAGATTCCTTTTGTTTAGAAATAATCTTCCAAATAAGCAGATTCTAAAACTTAACTCCTGCTGCTTTATTCAAAGTCTGCTTCCTCTAACTCTAAAGTTTGTCCTTATGATCTTTAGGTATTTGTCTATATGAGAATCACCTAGTGAACTTGTAAAATACAAACAATTTGTGACAGAGAAAAAATAATAAAGATTTAAGAACTTTCCTTGCATGGAATGGCGTGGATCCCTGAATTTCTGGATGCCATTTTGTAAAGGAATATACATGTTAATATATAAGGTAAACTTACCAGAACTACTCGTTTCAACCTTAAACAAATAGAAACAAAACCTATAAATATGCAAATAACATACAGGAATGATATAATTACATTGATATAAATGGAATTCTTATCATTATGTTTATTTTTCTTCTAGATCAAATTTAAGATTCTTTGTGATCTCTTATTTTCTGATATTAACTATACAGAAGATTACCTTGAGCAAATAATATTGTAAAAGTGAGAGAAAAAAATTGCCTAATGTAATTAACATTGATTATATTTATCTCACATACAGTAATTGAAGTACACTGGTCTTTGTTAACTGGATCAGCCTGAGGTCAGAAGAACAGGTGGTTGAGAACAATTTCATAAGCACCTATTTAATATTTGGCTCTGCAATTTCCCAGAAGTTGATCAAAGTGGGGATGTGATCATTACCTAAAGATTGTTTAGAGAGATTGAGCCTTGACTGATGAAAAAGGAGATAATTAAAAATTCACCTTTCCAATCTGGAACATGATAAAGCTTAAAGAAAAATGGCAAGCAGTGAACTGACCTAATAAAACTGGTCTCTTGCTATTCTTCTACTCCCTCTAACAAACAAACTTTATGTCTACTTTTTTAAAAAAAATCATTTAATAATAATATTAAAAATTAAATAATATCATTAAATTGAAAATAAATTAATTAAAATTAAATCAAAATATATTATTAAAATATATAAAAGTAATTATAAAAATTCAAAATAATAAATGTATGCATAGGTATCTATATTCTTATTTATTAATATATTAATACAGTTTAGTGGTCAGCATAACTGGTATCATTTGTTTATAAATATAATTTGTGATTTCTTAGGAAAGATTAGTATGTATTATAAAACCTTATAATGCCTGTTAATGACTGAATCAAGATATTGTTACTAGAATTATGGTTTATCATTAATATGACTAATGAAATAAACTACTAGATGGCAGAGATTTAAAAATATACGAGAATTTAATTTTTCTCATCTAAGTTCTTTACTCTTGGAATTATATCTGATTTTATAGCATGACTAAAATGTTACCATTCTAATTTATTAATTTTATTTACATATGCCACATTTTACAGAATAAATCCCTTAGTGGTGGACAGCTAGGTTGCTTCTGACTTTCTAATATCACAAACAGATTTAAGCAATTATAAGGTAAGTTATATATTGCAGGTGTTAGAGTAAACAAAATAGAATGTTAATATTTATTGAATTGGGTTTTTTTGTGTATTTGTTTTACAAAATACATAGTATATATATATATATATATATATATATATATATATATATATATATATATGAAAAGGCCACTTTCTTTTCACTAGTACAAATGTTTTAGGAGATATCTACTGAAATCGTCAAGAATTGAAAGAACTACAAACTTTTGACATTGTCATCATACCATCCACATTAAACATTAAAATAGTCTTTTAAAAGCTTTTGACTTGAAATGTGTATGTTGTTTACTATTTAATTCTTGAGAATATAAAATCTAAAGTAGGGGACACAGTTTATTTGCTTGTTAAATAAATGCTAAAGGCACATAGGAGCTTTTCAGAATTGCAATTAGAACCTATTTCTTTGACTTGTATGACCTTGATATATTTGAAACACAAGACAGTTATTTTAGTGTTTATTAATTTGAGATTTTAATATTTTATCCATTAAAATATGCAGATTTTGCCTTCTTTGTCAGGACCATGACAAAAAATGCATCTTGGCTTTCATTTGCAATGTATTATATCCATATATATCCATTTTCCCTCAAATTATTACTTGTGATTTCAATAGAATTATTGACTAAAGTGATATCTTACCAGACCTTAGAAGAGTAAATTTCCTATAATGATAAATAAAGAAGAAAATAAGGGTCTAAAGAATTATCAGTCAAAGTTCAGAGACTGATTCAAATTTTGATTTTAATTTAAATATTATGTTATCCCTGATGATTAGTGATGTGGAGCATTTTTTCATGTGTCTTTTGGCAATTTGTATTTCTTCTTTGTCAAAGTGTCTGTCCATTTCTTCTCCCCATTTTTTTGATTGGATTAAATGCTTTTTTCTTGTAAATTTCCGTCAGTGCCTTGTATATTTTGGAGATTAGCCCCTTGTCTGATGGGTATTGGGTGAATAGTTTCTCCCACTCAGTGGGGGGCCACTGTATCCTGGGCGCTATTTCTTTTGAGGTGCAGAAGCTTCTCAGTTTAATATATATCTATCTGTTAATCTCTGCTTTCACTTGTTTAGAGAGTGCAGTTTCCTCTTTGAAGATGCCTTTAGTCTCAATGTCCTGAAGTTGGTGTTCTATATATCTTATGGTTTTGGGTCTATTATCGAGGTCTTTCATCCATTTGGATTTAAGCTTCCTACATGATGTTAGCTGGGGGTCTAAGTTCAATATTTTGCAAGTGGCTAGCCAGTTGTGCCAACACCACTTGTTGAAGAGGCTTTCTTTGCTCCATTTAGGATTTCTTTTTCCTTTATCAAAAATAGATGATTGTATGTCTGGGTAACATTCTCTGAGTATTTAAGCCTATTGCACTGATCTGAGGGCCAATACCATGATGTTTTGATATCTATTGCTTCTGTAGTACAGTTTAAAGATGGGGAAAGTAATTCCTCCCATATTCGTTTTCTCAATGATTGTTTTAGCTATTCTAGGGTGTTTATTGTTCTAAATGAATTTCAAAAGTGCCTGAGGTACCACCTCACACCCCAGAGATTGGCACACATCACAAAGAATGAGAACAAGCAGTGTTGGTGGGGATGTGGAGAAAAAGGAACCCTTTTTTATATTTTATTTAACACCTTGATTACAGACATGATTGTGTTTGGGTTTCAGTCATGTAAAGAAAACCACCCATCACCAGTGCAAAGTTCTCATCACCAAAGTCCCAAATCTCCCTCCTCCCCACCTGACCCCGCCTGTACTCTAGACCGGCTTTCCATTTCCCTCATACATTCTCATTATTAGGACAGTTCAAAATGTAGTTATTTCTCTAACTAAACTCATCATCTTTGTGGTAAGCTTCATGAGGTGAGCTGTAAATTCCAGCTCTTTTCTCTTTTGTGTCTGAAAGTTATTATTGCAAGAATGTCTTTCATTTATCTTAAAACCCATAAATGAGTGAGACCATTCTGCATCTTTCTCTCTCTCTCTGACTTATTTCACTCAACATAATAGATTCTGTGTACATCCATGTATAGGAAAATTTTATGACTTCATCTCTCCTGACGGCTGCATAATATTCCATTGTGTATATGTACCACAGTTTTTTAGCCATTCGTCTGTTGAAGGGCATCTTGGTTATTTCCAGAGTCTTGCTATGGTAAATAGTGCTGCAATGAATATAGGTGTAAGGACGGGATTTTTGTATTGTATTTTTGTGTTCCTAGGATATATTCCTAGGAATGGTATAGCTGGATCGTATGGGAGCTCGATTTCCAGTTTTTAGAGGAATCTCCATATCGCTTTCCATAAAGGTTGAACTAGAAGGCATTCCAACCAGCATTGGATAAGAGTTCCTTTCTCTCCACATCCCCGCCAAAACTGTTTATTCTCATTCTTTGTGATGTGTGCCATTCTCTGTGGTGTGAGGTGATACCTCATAGTTGTTTTGATTTGCATCTCCCAGATGATTAGTGATGTGGAGCATTTTTTATGTGTCTTTTGGCCATTTGTATTTCTTCTTTGTCAAAATGTCTGCCAATTTCTTCTCCCAATTTTTTGATGGAATTAAATGTTTTTTTCTTGTAAATTTCTGTATATTTTGTATATTTTGGAGATTAGCCCCTTATCTGATGGGTATTGGGTGAATAGTTTCTCCCACTCAGTGGTTGGCTCTTGTATCATGGGCTCTATTTCCTTTGAGGTGCATAAGCTTCTCAGTTTAATATATTCCCATCTGTTAATCTCTGCTTTCACTTGCTAAAAGTGCAGTTTCCTCCTTGAAGATGCCTGTAGTCTCAATGTCCTGGAGTGTTTTGCCTATGTGTTGTTTTATATATATTATGGTTTTGGGTCTGATATTGGTCTTTAATCCATTTGGATTTTACCTTCATACATGATGCTAGCTGGGGGGGGTCTAATTTCAATTTTTTGAAAGTGGCTATCCAGTTCTGCCAACACCACTTGTTGAAGAGGCTTTTCCTGCTCCATTTAGGATTTCTTGCTCCTTTATCAAACATTAGGTGATTTTATGTCTAGGGAACATTTTCTGAGTATTCAAGCCTATTCCACTGATCTGAGGGCCTGACCTTATTCCAATACCATGCTGTTTTAATAACTATTGCTTTGTAGTAAAGTTTAAAGTTGGGGAAAGTAATTCCTCCCATATTCTTTTCCCCAATGATTGCTTTAGCGATTCTAGGGTGTTTTTGTTCCAAACAAATTTCATAAGTGCCTGATCCACTTCTTTGCAGAATGTCATGGGTATCTCTAGAGGGATTGCATTAAATCTGTACAATGCCTTGGGGAGTATTGCCATTTTGATGATGTTAATCCTGCCAATCCATGAGCAGGGTATGTGTTTCCATTTCCGTGTGTCCTCTCTTATTTCTTGGAGCAGAGTTTTATAGTTTTCTTTGTATAGGTCCTTCACATTTTTAGTCAAGTTGATTCCAAGATATTTGGGTTTGTGTGGCACTATTGTGAATGGGGTTGTTTTCTTAATGTCCATTTTTTCCTTATTACTATTGGTGTATAGAAAGGCCATTGATTTTTTTTGTGTTAATTTTGTAGCCTGCCACCTTGCTATATGAGTCTATTGTTCTTAGAAGCTTTTTGGTAGAGTCTTCAGTGTTTTTTAAGTAGAGTATCATGTCATCTGGAAACAGTGAGAGCTTGACTTCTTTCTTTCCTATCTGGATTACCTTGATATCTTTTTCTTGCCTAATCGCTATAGCAACTACTTCCAGTGCTATGTTGAGTAGGAGTGGTGAGGGAGGACAGACTTGTCTTGTGCCAGAATTTAGAGGGAAGGCTTTTAGTTTTTCTCCATTGAGGATAATATTTGCCACTGGCTTGTGGTAGATGGCCTTAACTATATTGAGAAAGGTTCCTTCCATTCCCATCTTGCTGAGAGTTTTGATCAAGAATGGGTGTTGGACCTTATCAAATGCTTTCTCTGCATCTATTGATATGATCATGTGGTTTTTATTTTTTTTGTTGTTGATGTTGTGTATTATGTTGATAGATTTATGGATGTTAAACCATCCTTGCATTCCTGGGATAAAACCTACTTGATCATAGTGGATGATCTTCTTAATGAGGCATTGAAATTATTTGCCAGAATTTTGTTGAGGATCTTTGCATCTATATTCATGAGTGATATTGGTTTGTAATTTTCTTTTTTCGTAGCATCTCTGTCTGGTTTAGGTATCAAGTTGATGTTGGCTTCATAAAAGCTATTTAGAAGTGTTTCTGAACTCTTATCCACTGCTGGTGGGAATTCATCTAGTTCAACCTTTATGGAAAGCAATATGGAGATTCCTCCAAAACCTGGAAATCGAGCTCCCATAAGACCCAGCTATACCACTCCTAGGAATATACCCTAGGAACCCAAAAATACAATACAAAAATCCCGTCCTTACACCTATATTCATTGCAGTACTATTTATCATAGCAAGACTCTGGAAACAGCCGAGATACCCTTCAACAGATGAATGGCTAAAGAAACTGTGGTACATATACATAATGGAATATTATGCAGCTGTCATGAGAGATGAAGTCATAAAATTTTCCTATACATGGATGTACACAGAATCTATTATGCTGAGTGAAATAAGTCAGAGAGAGAGAATGATGCAGAATGGTCTCACTCATTTATGGGTTTTAAGAAAAATGAAAGACATTCTTGCAATAATAACTTTCAGACACAAAAGAGAAAAGAGCTGGAATTTACAGCTCACCTCATGAAGCTTACCACAAAGAGTGATGAGTTTAGTTAGAGAAATAACTACATTTTGAACTGTCCTAATAATGAGAATGTACGAGGGAAATAGAAAGCCTGTCTAGAGTATAGGCAGGGGTTGGGTGGGGAGGAGGGAGATTTGGGACATTGGTGATGGGAACTTTGCACTGGTGATGGGTGGTGTTCTTTACATGACTGAAACCCAAACACAATCTTGTATGTAATAAAATTGTTTGAATAAAAAAAGAAAAAAAATATGATGTTATACTTACTTTTATTTTGGGAGATGATCAGAGACTACTTCTGGCTGTCTTCAAGGATAACATCTGACAGGATTTGGGCATACATCTGGAGTGCCAGAAATTGAACTTGCAAAGTAAGTGCCTTACCTGCAATATTATCTCTCTGGCTCCTCAAAGTATACATCTTACACATACATCAACATTAAAAAACTATATTTCTCCAAATTTGGAAAATAATTGGTGAATACAACTATAGACATTTTAAGGAATATAGCATTGTTGTTTATACTGAAATGTAGTGTAAGTTCATTTTTATAATAAGTGCAGTTATTTTTATCAGCTTGGTTTTAACACTAGATTTTTAGAGCTGTCTAGACCATTTTGAAGCATTTACAAACATCCTAATCCTTTTAAAAGTCAGATAGTCTGACATGTAGGGTATTTCTGGGTTGGAATTAGCAAATAGGGGCTAACTAGATAGTTAAACAACATTAAACTATACATTAATGCCTCCCCAATTACCCCATCTCAACCGTGCTTCACAACCAGAGTGACCCCCTAAAAACAGAACTGGAAGAAGGGCTGGAGTGTAGTCGCAGAGACTGCCTTGCCGGTGCTAGCGTAGGACAGACCACAGTTTGATCTCCCAGCATCCCATATGTTCCCCCAAGCCAGGAGTGATTTCTGAGCGCATAGCCAGGAGTAACCCCTGAGCATCACCAGGCATGAACTAAAAAACCAAAACCAAAACCAAAAACAAAATACCTAGAAGAAGAGAAGGAGAACCCACTATTTCTGGATATGCCTAATTATTGTTTACAAAATTAACCTTATCTTTGTTTATGGGTGGATGAATTATTGGACCCCACTGCTGAGCTCAAGGGCTTTAATTTAGATAATATTTTTGGAACTTAGAATAAATATTATGGTAAATATTTAGGTAAATAAGTATTCTCTTTTAATTTATCTTAAACAGGAAAATATACTATAAAAATAAGTCAGTGAGACTAAGCAACATGATAATTTTTTAATTTGGAATGGAAATATAAAGGTTTGCAGGAATATAGTGATAGTATAGCATTGGGAGATTGCCTTCTACATGGTCAGCCTATATTTGATACTCACCCTCCTATAAACCTGTGTTTGATCCTTACCCTACCATCTGGTATCATGAGCACTTCCAAGAGTAATTCCTGAATGCAAGCTCAGGAGTAACCCCTGAGCATCACCAGGTATAGCCCAAACCCCCCAAAATATAAATAAAAAGAAATATATAAAGGTCTAAAAATACTTCCTTGATTATGAGAATAGATATTTTTATACAGGGCCCGGAGAGATAGCACAACGATGTTTGCTTTGCAAGCAGCCGATCCAGGACCAAAGGTGGTTGGTTCGAATCCCGGTGTCCCATATGGTCCCCCCTGCCTGCCAGGAGCTATTTCTGAGCAGACAGCCAGGAGTTACCCCTGAGCAATGCCGGGTGTGGCCCAAAAACCAAAAAAAAAAAAAGAAAGAAAAGAAAAAGAAAGAAAAAAGAGAAGAAAGAAAGAAAGAAAGAAAGAAAGAAAGAAAGAAAAGAAAGAAAGAAAGAAAGAAAAGAAAGAAAGAAAAAGAAAGAAAGAAAGAAAGAAGAAAAGAAAGAAAGAAAAAGAAAAGAAAGAAAGAAAGAAAGAAAGAAAGAAAGAAAGAAAGAAAGAAAGAAAGAAAGAAAGAAAGAAAGAAAGAAAGAAAGAAAGAAAGAAAGAAAGAAAGAAAGAAAGAAAGAACATTATATATATGTATGTATATATAAGAAATATAATAGCCAAAAATGCCAAAAGTGACTTGACATATATTTTACATTCATACGTTTAAATATTATTATTTCTGACTAATATATGACAGGTTGTATGGTAAAACCATCAATCTGAAGATGAATACTATATGGAAAGCTGTTTGGTAGAAAGATAATTGTTGAGTATAAATGTATATACAATTGTGAGAAATCTAAGCAGACATATTTTAAAGAAATAAGAGTATATGTATTATAAATACAAGTACACATCTTGAATGAAAACAGATTTTTGAAACTTTAACATAGTGGTAAAATTTGATGGTATTGTAGTAAAATATATCTTTAAAACATTTTATAAATGTAATAATGGAAATATCAAAACTGTAGGAAGTAAAAAAAGAAATTAGAAAAACACAGTGAGGAATATCCAGATAAGAATTACTATGATATGAAGAAAATGTTAAAAATAGTTAAGGTTGACAGTTTATAAATAGCATTGTAAAAATAAAATTTAATAACTTAGTTTAAAACAACCATAATATTTGTTGTCTTTTAATCTATAGGTTAGAATTTTGGAAGCTGTGCTCGCTTCGGCAGCACATATACTAAAATTGGAACGATACAGAGAAGAATAGCATGGCCCTTGCGCAAGGATGACACGCAAATTCGTGAAGCATTCCATATTTTTTTAAAAAAAAATTTTGGAAGCTAATTTATTAGACAGTTTAATCCTTTGCCAGTCATAATTTTACTGTAGAACTATCTTCTAGAGCTAGAAACATTTAAAAATTTAGATAGGATAAAAGATGTACTTTAAAGATGTCTTTCTATGTGGTTATTGTCAAGAAAGCCTCAGTTCATCACTCCTATGAATATCTCAGAGCAGTGATAGCCAATGTAGTTGAATTAACGCATCCTGAATCATCTAAGAGAGAAAACATTTTGTAATCTACTTTCAAATCATATGCAATGATTTCCACACATAGTCCTATTGACAATAATGGACAGTCTCATTCAAGGTAAAATAAGTCTACAAAGGCACAGTATCAAAAAGTGAGTCTACACTAAGGGTACAGGAAAAAAATAATGTATAAAAGAAAATACTGTATAAAAAAGTACATATCAATGCAAATATGTAATGTTTATACCTCATAACCATACATGATCTTTACATTCCAAATTGTTAACTAACCCCCCTTTGCTATATTTTAAATTTCTCTTTTTTATATCTTTATTTAAACATCTTAATTACAAATATAATTGTGATTAGGTTTTAGTCATGTAAAGAACACTCCCTTCACCAGTGCAACATTCCCACCACCAATGTCCCAAATCTCCCTCCATTTTATAAAATTACTTATGCTATTTTACTCAATTGAAAATCTCTCCTACATTCTCTCTACCTCTATTCTTAAAATCTTTCTAATTTTTCTAATTTCAACATGTAAACAAATCTCCTTTCTATTTAACCTGAGAACTACTACTATGATCTCTTTCTCTTCTTCGCATTCTTGGAACTTTGCATCTTATTTATGTATTTATTCTCAAAACTTACTAATTAATGACTATAAATGTACACAAAAATACTAATTCTCATATGACATATATTCTAGTGAAGAAAAGTAAAAAAATATATACACATTAGATAAGGTATAATAAATTCTATGACCAAAAAGAAAGTAAAGTAATGGGTAACAACTGATAACAATTGATTTTAAACAGAATTGTCAGGGAAGAACACTGAGGAATGAACTCCTGAGAAAACTTTATCTTAATTAGGAAGAGAAAACATTTATAAAATATCCACAAAGACATGTATTCTTTCCAACTATTATTATTAATAAATAATTCCAAGGGTAAGAGAGGCTCAAAGGGTCAGTGTCAGAGACTGCCAGAGACCAAACCCTGTTATGGAATTCTGCAGGACAAGCTACTCTGTGTGGCCTGAATGAGTAACTAAGGCATTAACTATTAACTAGCCCAAAGAAAAGAGCTCAAAGAAATGCCGCAGCATTCTATCAGCCACACATTCCAGGAAGCTCGAGACATCATTGAAGCTTTACTATCTTAAGGTGAAAATGGTTCCTGTGTAAAGATAGCATACAAAGTTTATTCACAGGATGCTCGCTGTGGAGACTGCCTGTAATGCTGGCTGTTCCATTTTGCTTCCTCTCCACCCCCTGTTTAATCGTGCTTAAAAGAGCCTGTACCCTTCAATAAAGCCAGAGCTTTGATTAGACACTTTACTTGGTCTCCGTCTCTTTTTTCCCCCCATGCTCTTTTCAGGCTGGGTCCCCTCTATACACCCACGGAATAACGGAGTCCTGCAGAATGGGACAGGTCAGCACATATAATTTTCATGCAGGAATCCCAAAATATGAAAAAGCAAAATATGAAACTTAAAATACCTTAGGGATAGTCAACTCAGTTTCAGTATCAGTGGTACCTTCAAAACAATGCAACAAGCTATTTAAAATTAAATAGATCAAAATTTTAAGTTATATTTTGGTCAATACTATAACTTGGTCATGGCTTTCTCATAATGGATTACATTTTTTCCATTTCAAGATACGTGAAAGATAGAGTCCACTTCAAAAACGAACAGTTCTTATGGTCAGCAAAATGGTGCTGGTTGTCTTTTGTATCTTCTTTCTATCTGACCTTTTACTGAATTTCTTTATGAGCCCATTAGTGGTGGTAAATAGACTTCCTGTATGTTCCAAACCCAAGAACATAATAGGTAGAAAATATAAACGTATAGGTTGCCAGAATTGATTCTTTTTAAATTTTAAAATGTCACATCGTGTTCTTTTGATTACACACCACTGTTATTGTATATTTATAATAAAAGAGAGACATTTGATCATTTGAAGCCTTCTACAACTTTCTACAACCGTATACAATAGATCTCTGTTTTAGTCATTTAGAATCAGAAAAAATTAAACATAACAGGCTAAACAGTACATTTTTTGGAGATAAACATCATCATAGATTCTTTTTAATGGGGCATAGTAATAATTTGAAAATAATATAATAAAAACATGTTAAAATGAATACTAATGTTTTATAAGGTTCAAAAGTATATCAAATAGAGTTATTCTGCCATTAAAATTCTGAAATGTACCTTCATAAACTACTCCTAACTTATGGAATATTATAGCAGCCATATCTTACCAATAAATAGGAAGGGTATAGTTGTACATAAGCACATTCAACTATTTAAAGTAATATATTATATGAAACACAAATAACTTTAAAATTTGTAATAAAAATGCATCAGCATTAGTCTCATAAACTATTAATTATTTGGTGTTTTGCAACTTGTGGAAAAGAGGTCTAGATTAGTAATGAAGAGTTGGAGACAGATGTCAAAATTAGCAAACTGCAAATGTCATGAAGAATTTTATTTTATTTTTTTAATTATATGTTATTGAAACCATTGTGATCTATAGAGCCCTTCATAGTTAAATTTCAGATTTAGAATGAATCAAGGCCATTTCCACCTACAGTGTCAACTTTTTCCACCAATGATCCCAGAGTACATCCTATACCTAAACCCTATCCTTTCCCCCCTGGGCTGCCAGTATAACAGGCCCATTTAAGTTTAAGTTGTTAACATTTAGGTCTCTTGATTCTATGGTCATTGTCCACTAGGCCCCTGGACCCCATCCTTTTTTTTTATCTTTTCTTCTTAGTTTTATAGAAAAATGCAGAAATATATGATAAAACAAAGTAATCCCAATAAACAACCACCCTTAATGTTAGGGTTAGGGTTCAATTAGGATTAGGTTAGGTCCCAAGTTTCTGTAAAAAAGGTAGGAGCCCCTATTTAAAATATAAAAGGAAAAACAAAATCTAAAAATGGGGTAGAGTGGTTGTGTATGGCAGTTGCTTATCTATCTATCTATCTATCTATCTATCTATCTATCTATCTATCTATCTATCTATCTATCTATTGTTTTGTTTTGTTTTGTTTTGTTTTGTTTTGGTCCACACCTGGTGACTCTTAGGGTTTACTCCTGGCTATGCGCTCAGAAATTGCTACTGGCTCAGTGGACCAAGATCTGTCCTAGATTGGCAGTGTACAGGGCAAATGCTCTACCTCTGTGCTATAACTCAAGCCTCTTATTTTTCTTTTATCTTTTGTTGTTTTGTTATTGTTTTTCTTTCTTTCTGTCTGTCTTCTTTCTTTCTTCTCTTTCTTTCTTCCTTTTTATTCTTTCTTTCCTTCTTTGTTCTTTATTTCTCTCTCTTTTTCTTTCTTTCTTTCTTTCTTCTTTCTTCTTCTTTTTTTTTTTCGGGCCACACCCCTTAGATGCTCGAGGGTTACTCCTGGCTAAGCGCTCAGAAATTGTCCCTGGCTTGGGAGGACCATATGGGACGCTGGGGGATCGAACCACAGTCCTTCCTTGGCTAGCTAGCGCTTCCAAGGCAGATACCTTACCTCTAGCGCCACCTCGCTGGCCCCTCTTCTTTCTTCTTTCTTTCTTTCTTTCTTTCTTTCTTTCTTTCTTTCTTTCTTTCTTTCTTTCTTTCTTTCTTTCTTTCTTTCTTTCTTTCTTTCTTTCTTTCTTTCTTTCTTTCTTTCTTTCTTTCTTTCTTTCTTTCTTTCTTTCTTTCTTTCTTTCTTTCTCTCTCTCTCTCTTTCTTTCTTTCTTTCTCTCTCTCGCTCTTTCTTTCTTTCTTTCTTTCTTTCTTTCTTTCTTTCTTTCTTTCTTTCTTTCTTTCTTTCTTTCTTTCTTTCTTTCTTTCTTTCTCTCTCTCTCTCTCTCTCTCTCTCTTTCTTTCTTTCTTTCTTTCTTTCTTTCTTTCTTTCTTTCTTTCTTTCTTTCTTTCTTTCTTTCTTTCTTTCTTTCTTTCTTTCTTTCTTTCTTTCTTTCTTTCTTTTGGTTTCTGGGCCATAATATGTAGTGCTAGGGGTTACTCCTGGCTCTGCATTCAAAAATCACATGTGCAGGCTTGAGGTACCATACACAATGCCAGGAATTGAACCTGGATTGGTTGCATGCAAAGCAAATGCCCTACCCACTATGCTATTGTTATGACCCCCTCATTTGCCATGTTAGATCTGCTAGGCAGAAATTATGATAGTGCCTTATTTGAAAACCAGGCTGGTAAATGAATAAAAAATGTGACTTGTTTTGTAATGTACACATTGTCTAGTGTTTTATATTTATCTGCACCTTCCAAAAATACCCTCATCCATTAATTAGTTGAGAATAAATTTTAAAGCTGACCTTGCTACCTGTACCCTCAACAGTATTGTTAACCCAATAAACCTACCCATATAATCTCTTATACAAT
This sequence comes from Suncus etruscus, assembly GCF_024139225.1. Taxonomy (NCBI): domain Eukaryota; kingdom Metazoa; phylum Chordata; class Mammalia; order Eulipotyphla; family Soricidae; genus Suncus; species Suncus etruscus. The sequence continues at coordinate 169,266,912 of NC_064850.1, forward strand.
CTCAAATTTTATATCCCTCCATCCATAAGCATACTGCACTATATGATTAGGTATTTTAAAAACTAAAATAATGCACCATATAACTTAATTCTTAATTATAGTCATTTTAAAAATATACATAGATATCGCACAGCAGCAGGGCATTTATCATGCACGCGGCCTACCTGGGCCAGACAAGGGTTCTATTTCTGGCATCCCATATGATCCCCTGAGACTGCCAGGAGTGATTTCTGAGAGTAGAGCCAGGAGTAACTCCTTAGTACTGTCAGGTGTAGCCCCCAAAACAAAAAATAATTAATTAATTAATTAATTAAAAATATACATTTTAAACTGACCATAGATTAATTTATCAATTAATTTCCCAATTTTCCAAAGCTAAAAAACAAACAAACAATGGTAAAGAAATGCAAATAATTCATGTATCACAGTTTAGACTTTTGATTAATTTCTAAAAATTCTAAAGACAATGCTTCTTGTAATGTGGAATGTTGCCACATATTGTACTTCCTGATAAAACTGAACCTTAATCAAAATAAAACTATCCATTTGGAGTTGGTATTTTATTTTAGATGTAATAGCTGACCAATTTTTACTTAGGGTGCTTATGGTACAGCTTTAAACACAGGCACCCACTATTTTTACCAGCATCTCTCAAAAAATGAGCTTATTTGACGATCCTTTATTTACACTTTAGCATGAATATTAGCTACTAGAATGTGCTACTGGGAAGAAAATATTGTATTCACAATAAAACCACTTTTAAAAAAAGGTAAGTAAAGTTTACTCTAGGATTAAATGTTTTCTTGGAAAACCCACAGCTATTCCACAGTGGTGCCTTATGTCTGGCCTTGATTTTATTCTCAGTCTTCCAACGGAAGATCTAGACTATTTCATTTTTGAATGAGTCTATATTCCAAGCTGTAACTTTGGCTCTATTCCAAAGCCACCTGAGTGCACAGATAAAGTAAGAGAGAAAGGAAGCCAAAAGAAATTTAATCCCTGACAAATAACCTTATGGGTACTATAGAAAGTTTTCAGTACTAAAAAATATATAGTTGTAAGTCAGATTAAAAATTCTTCCACATCTTTTATGACCTGTTTTATGATTTTATTTTCTCATACACATTCATAGACAGGAATCATAATCTTAGTTCAAAAAGAAATTCTCAATCACCTCAATGTTAATGAAGATTCGGGTATTTGCTTTGTAATATCTAACTATGTTGAATGATCAGATAACCTCGCTAATGATGGATTTTCAAGCACAATTATTAAAGTCCTGATTGTTGAATTTTTATCACATTAAGTATCTTCATCCTTTCATGTCTTTGAACAGTTAGAATTTTGAAAGTCCTGATATAGACTTTGACATTCATTAAACATTCAGCATACAATAATCTGGTTTAGAGTGATTGTATAGTATGTAAGACACTTGCAAGGCAAATGACCAACTGAGTTTGATACCCGCACTCTCTTTGTACCCCAAGCCTTTCAGATGTGTTCCTTGAGAACATTCAGGATAAGACAAGGGCACCGCCAGTTTTGGCCCCAAACAACCACAATAAAAGCACACAAAATAAACCCCAAAATATATTATACAATTATTTTTAATAGATGAAAATAATATGGTCTGGAGAAGCTTTATAAAATTTTTTTATGAAATGTCAGGTGACCACCAAAAAAAAGTTGAACAAAACCCATGCCTCTATACTTTGTTTCAGTTTTTCAGAAAATTTGTATCAAGATCAATTCATTAAATACCCTTGTAATTCAATCTGACTTCTTCTCAACCCTATTCCATATTTCCAATAAATTTTCATTTGTATAACAAAATGACAGACAGCAGGATCATACCAGTTAACTAAACAGAAATCCTCTTATTTCTAAGATTTTATGTTTTCTTTCCCTTATATCACCTCTGTGAAAAATAAGCAGCTCCTTCCATGGCTTCCTGGGACACCATTTATTGCAGCGACCCTGGTTCACCTTGTGCATTGCATCACCAGAAGGCCCACCTATTGTCTCACCTGGCAGAGACACTCACTCTACCTCTCTGGCTGTCATTTATACAACTCTCCCCTGATGGCAGTTGTTGGCAGCTTCTCTTACTCAAGGAATTTCAGTCTGGAAAAACTAAAAGCATGGAAGACTGCCTGGAGCAATGGTGGCTGCTGTTAAGTACTTTGGCAGTTAGTCAAGGTTTAGCCACCTGCATGGAAGAAGTTTTATTCACCAGCAAATTCCATCTCTTTGGCATCACTTCCTCAAAGCCCAAGCACTCATAAACAATGAAATGTTTTGGCATTCATTCTTATTTTTAAGAAACTGAAAGAAATTTTATTTAAAATGGCAAAAATAACAAAATACTTAACATTCACAGTTTAGTGTTTTCCAGATGAATGGTTTCCCGCATTTCTTCAAATTCAGTTTTATTTTTTGCCAGAACACCTGATGGTTATGTAAGGACAAATCCAAGTGCAAGCAGACTCATCCTCTTTTTTAATTTTCCTCTTTTCCAAGTAGAGGCAAAAATAAAAAATATAAACATATTAATGGAACATATGAAGCCAAACATACAGATCTATTGGAAACAAATGATTTTGACTAAAGCTAGAAATTGTTTTAACCAAACCTCATACAATCATTGAATATATTGCATTGGGACGAAATACACATCAAAGGGCTCTATAAATATGTAGATCCTAGACAGAAACTGCAAAAATTGCCAGAAAAGTGCAGATTGAAGTGAAACGAAAAATTCCTGGGTTGAAGTAAGTGTGGTTGAAACAATAATGAACCCAACAATAAAAGGAGAGGATATATACATTTTAGAGTTGGCCCATTTAGTAACCCTGGAAATTAACCTGGATTGTATAAAAACTCAGCAAATGTTATATACCAAGGACTCTTTACTTAGATAACTGGTTTATTAGGTCAGTAGTGCAAATATACCAGCGTCACACTGGACACTTGTCCTCATGGCTATGATCTCATCAGGACAAATTGTACAGAGAGTGGAAAGAAGAGCAAGGAGAGTGCAGTCAGAAAAACATAACTTGTCACTTATTTCTGAATTAAGAAGAAAGAAGGTGACATTGGCAATCAAACCAGAAAATATAAGAAAATAATACTTTGTGGGGTTAAAGAGATGGCACAGCAGGCAAGACTTACCTTGCGAACAACGGATCCATGTTCAATCTCTGTTAGCCCTTATGGGTGTCTGAGCATTGCAAAGAGTATTCCTGAATGGACAGCCAGGGTTAACTCTTGGGTGTCATCAGGTGTTGTCCAGCACCCCTAATCCCACAAACATATACAAATGCAAACACACACATACACAATTTTACTTCCGTATGCATTTCATTGTAGCTGTGAATTTTGTCTTGTGGTAGTAAATTCCTAATGTGAGGGAGTACATAACATGTTCGAATCCTGATTCCTATCTGAGTCAACTGAGTACTTAAATTTTGGCTGACAATTCAAAATGTCTGTATCAAGCACAGAACTGCAGAGGTAGAAGAAAGAAAACAGATCCCAAGTGCACATCTAGTGTTCTAGCACTCTTTTTGTGGGAGTAGCGTGGGAGTAATCTTCCATTTGTGATCAGAGGTTCTAAGGACCTCTTCAGGCCATTCTCAGTGAATCAGCTGCTGTGGTTCAGTGTATGAGCCTGAGAGCCTGTACTGATCCCATTCTGCATTGCTGCTTTGTCTTTCATTGTCAGTCATTAGCCAGTTTACCCAGTTATTCTGAGTCTTCCAGGGCTTTATCCATTGATGCTAGGTAAGTCTAGGAGCATGAAAATTAAAATAGGGTCAGCTGTATGAAGGACTTGCACTTTAATACCTATAACTCTATGCCCTTAAACCTTTGTTATACAGAAGAATTTGACCACCACACATAGATGTCAGCGCCATTTGTAGCACATCAGGACAAGCATATCACTCTGACCTTTGCGTTAATACAGGGCTAGTTGATCTTTGTTATTCCTCCAGGCGGGTTAAACTAGAATCTATTCAAATTGTATGATTATAAATACAATTGTTTATGTATATAGTAGGTAACTTATCTCTTTCCTTTTCTGCTTTTTAAAGTTCTATTTATCAGGTTAAAGAAATAGTGCATGCATTAAAATGCCCTGAGACTGACCCCAGATTTGGTCACCCACAACTTTAATGATCCTCTGAAAAATGCCAGGAGTGTTTATTGAAAACAGCGATATTAATAATATTATATAAACATAAAAGGAAATAATAAAATTCCATTTATATTTTAGAGACACAAAACTCCTGCATTCTTACTTAAATCAACCAAGTCTTTTCCACTTCAGCCATTCCACAGCTGATGGATAGAACTCTTAACTGAGTCAGACATACTTCCTCAATACTATTGTCAAAAGACAATGATTTCACTTCTATTTTCATTTTATGCTTTGCCTAGATTTCTTTTTTTATTATTATTTTTTGTATTTCAGGTGTTTAGTGACAATGAATTAGGGCCATTCCCACCACCTGTATTGACCTTTCTCTACAATAGGTCCCCGCATATATCCTGAACCCCCACCCATAGCTCACTGGACTACTAGTGTCACAGGTCCATTTTGTGCTTAGATTGCTATAATTTGGGTCTAATTTGGGTCTCTGGATTCTATTGTCATTGACTTTGGCTTAGGTATTTAGATCTGACCTCTTCTTTTTTTCCACTCAATGTTCTTGAGACCACTTGAACCCTGGGCCTCATCCTCATTTATTTTCTTTTCTCAATTTGTAAAAAGACATAGAAATATGAGACAGACAAGTTCTATGGTTCTATGCAAAACCGGGAGCCCTTATCTAGAATATAAGTAAAATTAAAAGGAGAAAAGAAAATAGAAGTGGCACTTGTACAGTTGTGGCTTTTTCTTTTTTTTTGCACAGGCACATCAAAACATTGGGGAAAATAGAAAGAAAATTCCTTTGGCCTTAGAGATGCAGGCTGTCTCTGCCCTGAAGCATATTGTCAAAAGATCAGCTCAGGCTCCAGGCATGTTGGTTGTTCAACCCCAATGTCTCTCTTTATGGTCCCAGAAAAAGTTCTGCTCAGTTGCAGTTGACAAAATCAGTTTTCTATGGAAAGACATCTTGGTTTTTGTACAGGTCCTTGGATGAAGCCTAGGATAAAGTCTTTTTTTTTTTTTTTGTGATCCCAAGAAAAGTTCAGCTTAGTTGCCATTGTTATAGAAAGTCCTTTGTAAATAGAAATATTGGTTCTTGTACATATCCTAGAGCAGAGTGTCTTCTGATTTCATCTCACAATTGGGTGGTGGAAAAGGGCAACCTGCCCTTAGATCAAGTTGTTGCTGTTTCCTCATCATCAGGGTGTATTATGGGCCAACTCTGGAGCAATTTGGTGCCAGGGCAGCATTCAGGCCTTCCCTAGGGGGAGTTTCAATCTGGGTAACTATATTGGGATCTGAGGTTCCAGGTTGGATGATAGATGTCTGATCAACTGATGCCTAAGTCAGGTCTCCATGACAAATGCTCAGGGTGAAAGGCAGCCTTGCACTGTGAAGTTTTTTTAATTTTTAATTTTTTGGTTTTTGGGCCATACCTGGTGGTACACAGATTACTCCTCACTCTGCACTCAGAAATCGCTCCTGGCAGGCTTAGAGGACCACATGGGATACTGGGAATTAAACCCGGGTCTGCTGAGTGCAAGTCAAACATCCCACCATGCATTATAAAATTTATAAGTTCCTATACCTATTATATAAGAACTTCTTTCTATATGTAATATTTCCCATTTTAGTGTGCCTATACAAAACGAAACAATGCCACATTGAGGGTAAAAATAACAAGCTAAACAATTCCTATGAGCTGATTGTAACCTGAGCTCATAAGCCAACAGAGACTTTTCTACAAGAATTGTCTACTAAGCAGATCCAAAGCAAGGATGGGAGAAGCTACCTCTACATATGGAAGTAGACACTAAGAATTATAATTATTAAAGAAATGCACCTACAGAAGCATACAAAAACATATAAATCCCCTTTAAGTCTTTTGAGATATTTGTGGGGGTGTAGAATTCAGAGCATCTGTTTCATCGAGTCTTGTTGTCTTGTGTAGTCTGGGAAATGGTTTGCAGATGTCAGGGCATCAGGTAGTGTCCTCGAGCTGAGAGTCTCGAGAAGAACTGAAATATTTTAAAATATTAAGAAAATATTATAGTTGATCTTCCTCGTGCCCCTGTTTTCATTCTCTTCTCAATGTCATTTGAAAAATAGTCATACTCAGAAATGATGTGTATTTATTAATAGTTTATAAGTAATTTTTAAGAGACTATATTCGTCAGAGCCAATAGAATAATTGAAAGGCACATTCTTTTCTATTTTAGGAAATTTTCAAAACTTGGGTTAGATGTAAGGAAATACAATTCTGGAGGTTCTAGAGAAAAGATTCTCTGGTTCCTATATCCAGGCAGCAGAAAAAATGAACCATCATCAATAGAAAGATAAAATTTAACAGAAAATGTATCTTAAAAACTATTCAAAATTTCCTATTCTTAAAATTATATTAGATATGTGTAGAACCTGTAACCCAAGAAATGTTTTACCAGGGAATTTTAGATGTTATTTCTGTTAACAAGTAATGATAATGATGGGCATCAGCATTTCTCCACTATAATCTTAGATTTCTTACTAAATTTTAATAACAACTAAGTTTAACTTTCACAAAGTCTGGTGGATTAGGAAATCATATTTGGAACTGATGTTAAATATTGAAAAGATTAAGAAAGAATACTATTTATATGCTGATGTACTACTCTGAAATGCATCCACTTATTTGACCTTGATAGATTCTTGAGTCCATTTAGAGACTGAAATAAGCATGGTGGAAAATGAGAATGAAAGAGATACTGGAGCAAATAGATCCTCTGATTATCAAATTCCTTACATGGTCCCCTAATTTTAGATCACCCTAATCTCAGAAACAGTGATCTCAGCAGTGTTATTTGGTCTTAATTTTAGAAAAATTATCATACTTATTACTAAAAATATTTTTGATCTTGACTAATATCTCAGTTTTATTATCTGTACACACTGGCTAATATATATGTATATATAATATATATGACATATGTAAATACATATAATGGTAATATCAAAGTATAGTACATACATACATATGTGTATATGGGAAATATATATGTATAATATATATGTATATATACACTACAATTATTTATGTTATAAAATGGAAAGTATGGTATATGTATATACACTATACTATATTTGTATCTGTACATATCTATGTTTTCTAGGATTATTTAAAAATTTAATGTGTTACAACAAAGGGAATCTTAACACACTACTTGGTACACGTTAGTAATAATGAACATGGAAATATTAGTGTTATGTTAGTTTTTAATCCTCTCAAATATATCTTCTGCTGTATAGAAATGGCATATCAGAGGAAAAAGTGATATTACAGCATGCTGGGAGTTTGCCTTGTATGTGACCAACCCAGATTCAATCTCTGGCAACCCATATAATGCCCTGATTAACCCTTAAGCCAAAATAAATGAAAAAAAAAAAAGAAAAATATTAAGACTTGAGATGGCAGGCTCAGTGTGTTCTTTGAAATGGAAATTATTCTGTATAGATTTTAACTTTCTTCTTAGATATAAGCTACAACATGAGAAAAGTATCTGAGGGAAGAGAAGATGGAAGTTGAAAGGCAGAAAGGGAAATAACCGTTTCTTCCATAGATCCCTTCACATCACATACATAATTAAAAATATAAAAACAGCAAACACTTTTAAGAATTCTAAAAAGAAATGTGCAGTCCTTTCAGGGTGTAATAAAATGTTGTAAAAACCTTCTATTGGAACAGCAGTAAGAAAAATGAGTTTCAACCTTGAGATAAGCAATTGAAACCCAATATTTTAAATCAAAGGCAGGACAAAGCTTCTGTGAATTAATATAGACCAAAATATTGTTTTTTTTTCAAGGTTCTCTAGTTTCTTGTTCTGGATCCTTCTCATTACACCTCAAAATATCTTTCTACAAATACAGCAACCTCGTCATGCTGAAGTTTTGAGTTAAAAACAAAGTTCTGATGAACTTGGTGCTAAGGTAACTTACACTCCAGTGAAGGAGATGGAAATTTAAATTCTAAATGTGTTACCCCATAAAAATGGTGCTATGTTTTATATTTAGTTTCCATAGTGTTATTAGGATATTACCATAGTTCAAGTACATTGTGACTTAAATAAGCTTTTTTGTGAGTGGCTTGGGAATAGAAACCTTATACATCAAACCTAGTTTCTCTGGACTTCTTTTCCATATACAGGAGGTAAACTGTTGCATAAACAAGCATTCTATTTCTTATTTGAATATGCTCTTTATTACAAATGTGATATCAAACACTAAAAAGTAATTTTCTTGTTTTTTTTTTTTTAAGTTCTACCTCTATACACATCCTTTAACATTTATACACATCTAACCAAGTACTTTTCACCTAGGTGTTCAATTAATGTTGGTTAAAATTAACTTACTCAGCCTGACAGAGCTGGCTTTCTGAGAAAATGTTCTCGGAATCACCAAAGCAAATTCACTAAACTAATCTGTTTTGCTTGAAGTTTTTCTTTTCCCCAAAGTCATTCTCCTTATTTCCTTTATGCAAATGGAAACAAACAAACAAAACAACAGTGTACTATATTTTCTGAAATTATTTGCTAAAATAATGGCAAATGGAGTAGAAAGTATTGAACAATATGTACCTGAATACTGGCTGGTATAAGAAATCACTAGGAACTAACTCTAATTATATTGTTTCCTGCTATTTTTTTAAAGATGAAAAACTATCATGGATATCACGTTTGACAAATCTTGTTTGTATTTCTCTTTTCCATGTTTGTCTCAACAATTGAGAGCCAACTTTACATTCCTTCCTTCCCTGCTTTACTCTTCCCTCCTCCTCTTTTACTTTTTTTTTTTTAACCTCCCCTCTTTGAAAACTTAATGACTAGAATAAACCAAAATGTCAACATTTGCAATTCTGGAGCTTCATTTAAGTAATAAAAAATAATAATTAAAAGGGTAAAACCTTAGAGAGATTTCTTCATTTATATGGTTTTCCAGCAATGATACACATTCAAAAAAGCCAGTAAAAGAATTAATTAGAAACAGCCAAAGCTCAACAAGCTCTGCAAGTTAATGAAGCAGAGAGGAAAATGTCATCTTTGAGACCCAGAGCTGCATTGGCTTGGATAATATCCACTTCTGCTTTACTCTCCTAACTAAACCTCTTTTAATCTCTCCTCAAGAAATCAATGATAATGACACGGATTTACCAAGAAATGACAGCAGCAGAATGCTACACGAGCTGCTCCTGTTTAATGTATCTTAGCTCTGATGGGAACACTCAGAGTTTCGTTCTGACAGCAAGTTGTTGTTCTGCATGCTCCTTGTGAGATTCCAAATAATGGAGGAGCTTCATTTTTCTTTTGATTCCTTCCATCGTGGGTTTGCTTTTATATCGCTCCCTCTGTTCCTCTTTCCAAAGCAGCTTTTGCTTCTGTAGCCCTAGGATTCCCACCCCTACTATTTTTATTCATTCTCAACAATCTAGTCTGATTTCCTCTATCCTTCTTCAGAATAGTTCTTTCATGGCCACAGGTGGCAATGTGGTGTGAATAGTTAATTTTCCCCCATGCTTCCCAAACAAAGGGTATTTTATGTATGTATCTATTTTTGTGCATTTCTACAGCAATTGATTATTTGTTTTATTCAATGTTCAAAATATATCTGGTATTTCATTAAGCCAAGAAACAAATTCAAATTACTCTAAGAAAGCAAATTCAAATTAAGGCACACCATTTCATTATTAAAATAAAAACATAGTATCAATATCACGTAACTTTACTATTCCTAAGTAACATACTCGGAGACACATCCATGGGTTTTAACAAATCTATAAAATCAAAGTCATAAAGAATTGTGTCTATTTGACCATTTAATAGACTAGTAACCTTGTAAAAAGTATTCATTTCTTCTACTCTGCAGAGAGAGAGAAAGCAAGAGAGAGGGAGAGCTAGAGATTCACCATACTCTTCTATATCTGTAAGGCATAATTAGAAAATGTAAAGTTGGGGCCGGGCGGTGGCGCTGGAAGTAAGGTGCCTGCCTTACCTGCGCTAGCCTAGGAGACGGACCGCGGTTCGATCCCTCGGTGTCCCATATGGTCCCCCAAGCCAGGAGCGACTTCTGAGCGCATAGCCAGGAGTAATCCCTGAGCGTTACCGGGTGTGGGCCAAAAACCAAAAAAAAAAAAGAAAATGTAAAGTAGTTGTCATGTTTTTGGTGCCCAAATAACTTGGTTTTTTCCTTGTTCTTTTCCCGATTTAATTCCTTCTTTTGAAGTTATCAAAATACATTGCATTTTAATTTTTTAAAAAAAATCCTGTCAATAATGTTTAACAATTATGGTGTTCTTTTAAGATTATTGGGATAAATACCCTAGTGGAAATGCAAAACATTCCTTAAAGACAATATTCAAGCAAACAATTTGTTACCTTCTTCTTAATTTGAAGATCCTTAAGTTAAAATGAAACACATTTAGATAATTAAAAAGTAAGTAATAGTATTTATTTTTGTGGATTTTCTAAGGATCTTTTCAGAAGCACATTTAGTTTTGGGAATCGAAAGTTTACAAAAGGGAGGTAAGAAGGATTTTCCTGCAATAAAGAAAACGCATATGGCAGGAAATGTGAAACTCCTCCTTAATTTAGTGTCCAAAAAAAAAGACATAATTAAATTCTCTAGCTACAAGACATATCTTTTATCTTTTCAAAGTCATTTAATGCACTATATAAACTAAGTTGCAACTCAGAGTATGGAGTGTAAGGAAGAAAGATCTGAGATTCCCTGTTACTCATTGAAGTTAAATTTCTGGAAACTGCATAGATCTTCCTTAAACTAATTATCAGTTCTGTCCTAAAAGAGGAAAACAGAAATTGTGTTTAACAACTGTATTTGTTGTTATATAATCAGAGATTTGTGACTGTATAAATACTTACAGATGTTAGTAATCATGCTAAAGAAAGAAACAATACTATTATGAAAGATTTTGGATTCATGCTAAGATTGTAAAAATTCAGTCTTAGGTGGTAGAAGTAAGGATCTATAGTTACAAGGCTGGGTAATGTTACTTCAAAAAATAATTTTAAAAAGTTCAGAGAACAGTACTAATATATCCTATGGCAAAGACATTTTGATGTTTACTAAAGATTCCTTTGATTCAAGTAAATTATGGAGTAATTTTCATCAGCAAAATGCAAATATAGGATTAGTAATAGCTCCTATAAAGTGTTATTAAGGCAGTTTGCCTTTCTCTTTCTCTTTCATTGGCAGAAACCACTTAAATAAAGGGTGATAGGAAGGCATTAGTTTTTGTGTTTGTTTGTTTGTTTGTTTGTTTCTGGGAGCTCAGGGGTTACTCCTGACTCTGCTCAGAAATCATTTCTGGCAGGCTCTGAGACCATATGAGACGTCAGGAATTGTACCCTGGTTGGTCAGGTACAAGGCAAACACCCAACACACTGTGCTATTGCTCTGGCCCCAAACAGTAGAATTTGATGACAAAGAATAAAAAGTCTGTTGTTATGGTTTTGAAATTCTGGGTTTTACTTGTTCTAGTTACACTGACTTACACTAAACTGAGTTAAATATCATACTGTGAGACACATTGAATTTAATAATTTTGCTTTTATTTGCCTTTGTTTTATTGAATTGAGTCAAATATGAGGTAGACAGTCTTCTAGAGCAACCAAAGAGTAGCTTTCTCTGAAAGTGGGAATTCATCAAAATGATTTTACAAGACATTATTTAAAAAGTATCCAAAATATTAAATTCATTTAAACTGGCCATGCTCAGGTAGGAAATATATTGTTATACTGAATGCATAGGAATTTCTTTCTTTTTTTTTTTAATGATATCTTTATTTAGGGGCCAGAGCTATAGCACAGCGGTTTGCCTTGCAGGCGGCTGACCCACGAGGGACCTGGGCTCAATCCAGGCGTCCCATATGGTCTCCAGGCCAGGAGCGATTTCTAATTTTATAGCCAGGGCGTCACCTGGTGTGGCCAAAAAACAAAACAAAACAAAACAAAACAAAAGAAGAAAAGAAAAGAAAAGAAAAAGAAAAAGTAAAAAGCTATCTTTATTTAAGCATCATGATTACAGACAAGTTGGGTTTCAGGCATAAAAAGTAGTTGGGTTTCAGTCATTAAAAGTACACCCCGCTTCACCAGTGCAACATTCCCACACCAATGGCCCCCAAGGGAATTTCTTACTCCTCTAAAGATTATCAATTAATAAGAAAATATAATAATTCTGTATATGTAAATTAGATGATACGGGAGCTAAATGAATGGGGCTATCAGGATCTGTGTGTCCTAGATGATTGGCAATGGAAATATTTAAAGTAAATATTTCAACTTCAAAGATATGTATGTACACAGTAAAGAGTACTTGGATGACCATCAGGGTATAATAGAATTTTCCACCACTGCAACTGGGTGACAATCTAAATAGTATATCTAGAGTTATTCAGCTTGGTAGGCAGATCATATGCATCAATTTTAATAGAAAGACCATGTCAGTAATAATGAATATCATCTTATATTAGGACAATTCTTCCGGATGTTACTGGAAGTTGGGAGGAAAACATTAAATTCGTAGTAGTATATAGAAAGTGAAACAGGCCATTCATCATGTGTCTATTCTATATGTAAAATGTTAGAAAAAATTAAAAAATAAATCTATTCAGAGATTTTCAGCTTGCTAAATTCCTTACACTTTTATACTACATTATAGGGGGTTCATGGGCTTTAGATTTTTTTTGTTTGTTTTTGCTTTTGGTGTTTTATGATAAATCTAGCTCTGCTTAAGGCTTACTCTTTTATGCTCAGGAATGACTTCTGGTAAACTTTATGGGACTCTATGCTTTTGGCGTGATTGAATACATAGCAGGATCAGCTTTGAGCAAGACAAGAAAAATAAACTGTTCTACGATCTTTCTGAACACACAACTTTTGCTTGTAACGTTACTTTCTTGGCAATTTTATATAATGTAGATATTATCATCTTAACTTTATTAATAAGGGAATGTTATTTAGACACAAATGCTCAAGATTCCATTCATATATTTTAAGATTATGTTCAGTGGCAAAGTAATATTAAAATTATAATTATGTAGTATATAATCTTAAAATTTTAAGTCTTTTAAATATATGCTATAGTTTAGATAATATGGCTATAATCATGTTGACAATTAATATATAAAAATTTTGCATCTCCACAGCCATTGAAGTCCTCATGACCCTCCACTATTGTCCCCCTTTCATGAATAATGTACATCAAGTTCTTCATTCCTTCTCACCTTCCCCCACTACATTTATTAATCAGTTTTGTGATTCAAAGATAAGGTTTATAATTATTCAATATTGTCTATTTATAAGTATAGATATAATATTTTACAAATGGATGAAACCATCCATTATTTGTCCCTCGTCAGATCTATTTCCTTTAATATTATGCCCTTTTGATACATTCATGGTACAGCAAACTGAATAATTTCATCTTGTCTTATATTGCATAGTGCTTTATTATGCATATATATTGCAATGTCTTTACCTATTTATATGTCATTGGAGATTAATATTGTTTCTATATTCTGGCTTCTGTGCTAGTGAATGTAGTGCACACATGCATTTTAAATTGATAATTTATCAACTGGAGAGAAATACCAAGAAGTAGAATCACTGGTTCAGATGAGAGTTCCAACTCTTCTATTTTGGAACATCTCCATGATATTTCCATAAAAGATGAACTAGACAATAATTGCATCAAGAGTAAATGAAGGTTCCTTTTTAACTGTATCCCTATCAAAATTGGTTGTTTTTAGTCCTTTAGTTATATGTCATTTTCAATGATGTGAGATATCTTATTTTTATTTTGATACTTCTTAAATGCCTACTGTTTATTAAGTTATCTTCTTTAGAAAAGATATTCATTTACTATCCTACTTGCAAATTTATATATCTCAAAATCTTGACATGACCAAATATAATCCACAAAAATACATCTTCAATTTACTCAAATATTTTTGCGGATGCCTTCCTTATTTTGTGTTTGAGGATTCCTTTCTTCATAGTTTTTCTAATTTCTAGTAAATGAGCATTTACAGCCAACTTTACTCCGATTTCTGAGATATTAATTTATTTATAAAAAGTAGCTAACATCTAATTGTCTTTATATGAGAATTTTACTTAATTTCAGCATACGTTTAAACAGATCCTATGCATCGAGGTCTCTGGCTGAATAAAAAAATAAGCTTTTATTGAATTTTAGCTTAAAATCCTGACTAAATAAAAGAGTTTTATAAACTTTTGCTTTAAAAATAAAACCCCCTATTTACATGTAATGCAAAATATATAAATATAGGTGTACAGAGTCTTAGATAATCAATTTATTAGAGAATATATCTAAATTAAAGGAATTAGATGTTGATATAATTCAGCAAAATATGTTTTGTATCAGATAAAATGTATATAAAACAAAAATTATTTTTAATTATATTGTTGATCCCCCTCTGTGTGAAAAGAAAACAAATATTCCTAGGAATCTTCTGCCATTGGAACCTGAAAAATCATAGCGCTTTGCAAAATTCACTGTCCCTTCTTCAGTGGTTTATTCATTGTTCTATCATGCTAAAATTATATTTCTTCTAAGCTAAAAAGTTAAATAATGTATATCTACATTGTGGAAAGAAGCTAAGATACATAAAAACCTTCTAATTTTTTTCATTTCGAAAGGGATACAATTTATTATTATTTTTTTCCAAGACAATATAACAGCACCTGAACATGATCTCAATGCAGCAATTTCTTCAAATAAATGACCTTTTTGGAAATGATTGTCATAAAACTAATTTACAAATATGTGAGATAAATATTAAAATAGAAACAGAGGTTTTAACCTCCTGCAGGTTCTAAGAAAGTTGAAGTAAATATTTACCTTGACTTATCTGCCATGTGAAACTTACCATGAAGAAGACGACTTTTTTTCCAGCTCTTCTCAATAGCATTTCTCTTGGGGTAATCGCTGCCTTTTCTTTTTCACACTCTAATGTTATATTGAAAATGTTGCAAGTGAGCTCATATACTGTTTTGAATTCCAAAGCATATTTATGCCAAGAAGCAAAATACATTCCCTTTCCCTATGATTTTCATCACTCTGATATGGGGAGTTGATCAATGGGAAACTTCATAAAGTTTTTAGCTTGAAAAATACATTAATATTTGGGAATTACATGAGATAGTGTCTTTAAAGAGTTTTGAATTTCAAAAAATTAGCTTTTTTTTTAATTTTGATCATAGTGGTTTACATAGTGTTGACAATAATGTTTTAGGTACATATTTACATAAAATCAGGGGGGATTCCCATCACCAAATTGTCCTCCCTACACCTCCGTTTCTGTCCTACCTCCCATTTCCTCTTCCCTCACCCCAGGTCGGCTAGAATATGTGGTCCCCTCTGTATCTAACCCACAACTTAGTAGTCTTGCACCAGTTTGGTCTTGATGCCTCCCTTAGTTCCCCCTCTAACTGGAGGCAGGACTAGCTAGTTCAAGTTGCGTGGTTTTGTTTGAAAAAGAGAAAAGTAATAAACTGGGGTAAGGGTCTAATACACCAAAACTGGGCGGAATCCTTCTAGAGGCTCTCATCATCGATTTGAGAGATGGAGAAAAAGAAGGTGAAACACTCCACCAGTACCAAAAAGAAAGTAATGGATAGCCACCCCATCAACTGCAAAGTGAATTAGCCTATGGTTTTCAGATTTCTTTGCAAGACACTTGACTCCCAGGTTCATGAATTGTTTCTACAATAGATAAATTTGACTGTCTCAAAACATTGGGGGCAGCAAACCAATATCTTTGAATAGTTGACTATATTATTCATATATTTATTACTATACCTCTGTCAGAAATGTAGATTATAAATCTATGTGCATGAGTTAATAGTAATTCATCTCCTTTCTGTGTATGTATATGTATGTAGCCTCTTTTTCTATAGCCCTTTTTACATGTTTTCTCGTTGTAGTTCCTCAACCAAATCACCTACAGAACTCAGTATTTGATACACTTTAAAATAGATAACTTCATAACCGAGCACTGATAAGCAGTGCTTCATTATTTAAGTAAATCATAGATTATAGAAAATAATGTATCCAAATATCATATATACTCGGGTATAAACCAAGTTTTTCCTGGTACAAAATCTGTGCCGAAAAACCAGAACTCAGCTTATACTTTGGTCCTACAGGTTATTTGATTCGGTGTGCATGGTTTCCAGTCCTCTTCTGCTGGGGCGGGGGCCGGTGCTTCAGCTCAGTCCACAAGTCGTGACTGAACTCAAGAGGTAGGCCGCTGAACTGAACTGGATGCCACTGAACTATTTAACCCACAATATTCAATGGCACATTTAATAAGTGAAAAACCCATTTAAGGCAGTAAAGTCATGTAAACAAATGCTTATAAATCCTGAATCCTTATAATCAGGGGTTTTGGAGTTTAAGGATTCAGGATTTTTAACCATTTATTTACAGTGTTTTACTGTCTTAAATGGCTTATTCATTTTATTAAAGTTGCCATTTAATACTATGGTTAATGTTGTATGTTAATGGTACACAGTATATCAAACAATCATGTATTATAAATGTAATCATGTATTTATTTATTACTTACTTATTTATATATTTACTGATTTCTCAATTATTGTAATTGTTATGAGTATATTTTTATTATTTTTGAAATTTATCAGTGACTGTTGCATTTCCACCTCGGCTTATACTCGAGTTACAACGTTTCCCAGTTTTTAGGATAGAGTTAGGGGGGTCAGCTTATACTCATGTATATAGGGTTTTTTGTTTGTTTTATTTATTTTTTTTGCATAGGGAATTAGATGAGGCAACTACAATTTTGCTAGCATAATTACCTCTCAAAATATATTCTTATAATCTCTTTGAGATTGCCCTCCTTTACTTTTTTTTACGTTAGCATAACAGCTGCATCTACATCTTTTTTTATATATTTTATTTAAACACCTTGATTACATACATGATTGTGTTTGGGTTTCAGTCATGTAAAGAACACCACCCATCACCAGTGCAACATTCCCATCTTAACACAAATTTTTCTGGTTATTTTTCCAGACACATATGTTTTCCTTTATTCATTAACTTTTGGGTAATGATTGTGTTTCTTTGAATCAATCTTATATAGATCAAACATTTTAATTAATTACCTTTGAGTCCTCATTTTGTGTGTATTTGTTTAAAATACAAGAACAAAAACACTACATGCAGGATAACCAAATTACAATAACTTAACTCAAAAATGTGCCTGCCAAGAAGGCAGTCTGGGGAAGGGAAGAAACATGGGAACATTGGTGTAAGGAAGGCTATAATGGTGGTGGAATAAGTGTTGATGGAATGTGTGCTTTAAACTCTGGTATGAGAAAAAAAATGTAAATCACAATGACTTAATGGGGAAAACGTTAAATTCTTTTTTACAGGATCTCATCCTTCACTTCTTAAAGGCCTATTTAATTTCTCCAGTGAAGTCTTCCTTTATCATTTCCTCTAACTCTACACGGAGCTTGGCCTATTTCTCAAATTAGATGCTAGTGATAGAAGTCTTTAATTCTCAACAGCAAATGAGATAAAACAAATAGCAAAAAAAAAAAAAAATACTACGTAAATTATTTAACAAAGATTTTTTTTAATTGATTTTACTATTAGTCTGTTACTATCTCTTAATAGACATCTGGAAAATGAGTCACCACGGACTGTACGTGATCTAATACCACGTATCTTCTGAGTGATTTATTATACTTTTATCATATCTTAATGTATTATATAATTTATTTAAAAATTATGCCATTTGAAAGAATCTGCCTTATACTTATTGTTCCTGACAATCTTCACAAAAATCTCAATATATCTGAAATATCTAAAAGCTTAGAAAAGAAATTATATTTAGTATAAATTTTATAAAATATTTCTAGCACTCATACCCTCATAGTTATTTTATCAAAAATGCTTACAAATAGTTATTTACTAATATAGCTATGCACAATTTTTCTGAGTGATTTCAATTAGTAAGTGACATTTTCTTTCTCAGGATTCTTTTTATCTTAATAAATGAAAGGAATGATACCTTTGCAAATAGTTTTTTGTAGTTTTTATTGTTTTTCTATTACTCAGTAACTTTTATCTATTTTTAGATATAATATAAATTATTATTAAGTAACAATAAATAATACAGTAGAATCTTTCAAAAGAATAATGTCAGTGACTATTAGTCTGAGTATGTGGAATTTCTTTTTCTACATCATAATAAAGGGAAGTATTAGAAAATAATTTTAAATTAAAAAAGTCATAGACTACAAATTTAAGTGTTTTCTATTATTTGCTAATATTACAGTAAACTAATTAAAAGGTCTTGGATATAAATAATGAACCTATTATGGCTTGAGTTACAGACTAGAATACAACACATTGTAGAAACAAAGGATTTTGAACAGACATTTATGGCACTAAAGCAAGATAGATTTTCCATAATCTTTAATATTAAATAGCATTGAAATAATTAAATATTGCTAGTAATTCTTTTAAAATAAAACCCTTTTTATTTCTACTAATTACACTTTAAAATTATTCTTAACCTTCCTGCAGTTTTCTTTTTTTCCTTTAATTGTATTTGTCAGTACAAATATGATAGTAATTAATTTTTGTTAAGAATCAGGTGGAAAATATAAACATTTCAGAGTTAACACGATAGTTATGTGATTATGAAAATTTATGACGTTTTTTTTTTTGATGAAAGTGTACTAGCTGTACTCCACTCTTAAACCTGGCTCTGTGCTCAAGGAGTACTCCTGGTGGTAACGAACAAGAGGACCATTTGGGATGCCAGAGATTGGCACCCAGGTCAACTGCATGTACCTGACCCACCAAATTATATTATGAACATTTTAAACATTCATTTAAAACTTGAAATGTGAATATAATAGAAATCCATGTTTATAATTATTAAATGAATTAAATGGTTTCATAAACAGAAACTAACTCAATTATGCCTGATATTCATATATTCTCAACAAAATCTGCATACGCTATTCATTAGCATCATGTTCAAGCACTTTGAGCATCATCAACTTCATCAAAGTTTAAGAATTTCCATCATAACCTTGGCCTCGAATATAAATTAGTTATTCCTTTTTGTATTCTGCTTCATTATTCCCCTCATATTTGATGAGGAAAGATGTATTTCTCCCTTATTCACCTATAATCAGTGTAACACAATAAATTTTGTCTTAGTACATTTTAGCATACTGTGTATACTTCATAGATATTTTAAATAAATGGAGAAATGTTTATACTACTTAATGATTATGTCATACATGTGTGCAACTTAAACATCATAATAACTAATCAATTATTTATGTATGCTTATTTCTCTAAAAATAAAATATTATTTCAATAAGGTTAAAATGAGAAACATGCAAAAAATTAAATGGAGTAACTTTTGACACAACATGTTCTAATTAAGTTAAAAAGGTTTTAAACTCATAGTTCATAAAATTACAAAGGTAATAAATGAAAACAACAAAAAAGGTTTTTTTTTCATCATGCCAGATTTAAGAGGGCTGGAGCAATAATACATGCTTTACATGAGGCAGATCCAGGACGAACCTGGTTCCATCCCAGCATTCCATATTGTTGCCCTAGCCAGGAGTGATTTCAAAACGCATAGACAGAAGAAATCTTGAGCATAACTGGATAAGTCCCCCCTCAAAATACCCTGATTTTAGGCTGGGTAAATATTTTTTAATTATATATTATTAATTTGTTATGATTTATACATATTATTTATTAAATATGTCTTATTTGTATATATTAAATAATTTTTGACCAAAGTATATTACAAATCTTTCACAGTAATATTTTAGGTATATAGTGACATTGAATCAGGGGGAATCCCAATAGCAATGTTGTTCTCATTCCACCCCTGTTCACAGCATGCATCCCATATCCCTATCCTTTGCCCCACTAGCTGCTAGTATAGTGTTCCCCTGTGTACCCTGATTTGACCTGAGCTTTTATCTAAGGCAAAACTTTTTTCTTGTAGGTTTTTGTACCCAGCAGAACCAAAACAGGTGAAGTTGAGAAGGGAAGAAAACAAAAGCAAGACTCTCAAAAACAAAAAGCAAGAGAGAGAGAGAGAGAGAGAGAGAGAGAGAGAGAGAGAGAGAGAGAGAGAGAGAGAGAGAGAGAGAGAGAGAAATGAATTTAAAATTAATTAAAGGAACAAGGTGCTGCAGGAAACTACCTTACATTTGGGGATAAACAGGTTAAAAAGTAGTATTCTAGAGGTCTTAAACTTATAAAGGAAATATAGGCTTCCCCATGGTCTTTTGAGATATTCTTGTGGGGGTAGAAATTCAGAGCATATTTTCCTCACACAACTGGTCTTGTTGAGTTTGAGAAGTGATGTGAGGCATAAAGGGCTCGGGTGGAGTTCTTGCACGGGGGGGGGGGTGGTCCTTCTGGAGCTAAATCTGGTATCAAGAAACAGTCCACATTTGGGGGCGGTGAGAAGGAAGGCCACAAAGTATGAATTAGCAGGAAGTTGTTGCTTGAAGTTTCTTGCCAGGGGATGAGATATGGGGCTGAGTGGGTGAAGGGATAGTAGGATTTCTGAAGGGGGATGTGTGGGACAGTATAGAGAGAGAATATTTCACTGATCTGAGGATGTGTTTTTATTTCAATGCCATGCTGTTTTGATAATTGTTTTTATGTACATTATAAAATTGGGAAAAGTAATGCCTCCCATATTCTTTTTCCCAAGGATTGCTTTAGCTATTCATGGGTGTTTATTGTTCCAAATAAAATTCAGGAGTGTTTGATCCACTTCTTTGAAAAATGTCATGGATATCATTAGAGGAGTTGCATTAAATCTTTACTACAATGCTTTAGGGACTATTGCCATTTGAATTATATTAATATCGCCAATACACTAGAAGGGTATATGTCTCTGTCTCCTTGTATCCTCTCATTCTTTGAAGCAGGCTTTTGTAGCTTTCTTTGTATAGGTCCTTCATATCTTTAGTCATGTTGACCCCAAGATATTTGAGTTTGTATGGCACTAATGTGAATGGGTTTGTTTTCTTAATGCCCATTTCTTTTGTATCATTATTAGTATATAAGGAAGCCTTTATAGTATATAAGGAGACCTTTGAGTGTTAATTTTGTAGCATACCACTTTGCTATATGAACCCATTGTTTCTAGCTTTTTTAAGGTTTTCTAAATATATTATTATGCCATCTGAAAACAGTGAGAGCTTGACTTCTTCCTTACCTATCTGGATGCTCTTGATATCTTTTTCTTGCCTAATTGCTGTGATCCAGCCATTCCTCTCCTAGGGATATACCCTAGGAACACAAAAATACAATACAAAAGTTACTTCCTCACACCTATATTCATTGCAGTGCTATTTACTATAGCCAGACTCTGGAAACAACCAAGATGCCCTTCAACAGATGAATGGTAAAAAAGAAAAAAAAAAAAACTGTGGCATATTGCACAATGAAATATCATGCAGCTTTCAGGAAAAATGAAGTCATTAAATTTTATTATACTTGGATGTACATGGAATCTATTATGTTGAGTGAAATAAGTCAGAGGGAGAGAGATAGACACAGAATTGTTTCACTCATCTATTGGTTTTAATAGAAATTAAAGAAATTACTGTAATAAGACCCAGAGAAAATAGTTAAGAGCTGGAAGGGCTGGAAGGACCAACTCACAATTTGAAGCTCACACAAAGAGTGGCGAACACTGTTAGGGAAATAACTACACTAAGAACTAGCATGACAATGTTAAAGAATAATAGAAGTAGAATGCCTGTTACGAAGCAGGGGCAGGGGGCACTGGTGATGGGAATGCCGCTCTGGTGAAGGGGGGTTATTCTGTTTATGACTTAAATCCAACTACAATTATTCTTGTAATTATGGTGCTTAAATAAAGATTTATATATATTATATTTAATATATATATAAAAGAAATATTACACTCCTGAGCCACAGCTTATGAGGGGCTTTTATTGTTAATTTTGAAGCTCTCTACTCTGTTATCCATGCATTAATCCATGTACTTTACCTATAAAAAACAAAAATATGTGTTTACAAAAAAAGATCTTTTATAGGCATTAAAACTCTAAAATAAACATATGATAAATTTTCAGAAATCTGCTTTGTGGTTGTTTCTCAGAAAGCTCGGTCCGAGAAACGTCATATCCTTAGACAATTAAGTATTGGTGGGAATAGCCCGAAACCCCCTAAGCGGTACTTGAGAGACTTTCCTTTCACAGTAAAACAAGAATTTTGATCATTTACCTTCAAATATTTATCAATATTTTACGAATATTTTGTGATACAAATTTATTGTTCTTGGCAGGGTTCCCAAATCACTGATCTGGAATGAGTCTATGAACTGATACATAATTATTTTTTTTCATTATTTTTTTTACTATCATCATACCACATTTTAGAAGAGTTTTCTCAAATATTTTAATTTTTTATTTTTTCTAAATTTCTTATTTTTCCTTTTATGAAAAAACATCATTTAAATTTGAAAACTGTACTACATTTTATTCAATATCTGGAATTTAATGAAAAGTATGAAGCCTGCACTTTCTTCAAATTAAGATACTCCTTGTGGTTTATTTTCAGTGATAGGTACTCCCCATCTCAAATCACTTTGCTGAGAACATTGGTATTTGATAAATACATTTGCAGGGAACAGTTATCTTCCAACTCCACTCTCATCAAGCATTGTCCCACAGCAAAATATGAACAAAGATTAAGGACTCGGGAGACGCATGGGCTCTGAACTCATCAGACTCGAATCCTACTATAAATTATCCAAATGAGGCACTTGGCAAGATTCTTAACTGATTGTGCTATTCGGAACACCTCCATTTCAATTAAAGGCAACCATGATACACGACCGGCAGAGAACAAAACTAATAATTTTCGCTGATGTCAGGGAAGGTTATAGGACTTCGGGGAATTGCAGCAAGTGTTTCAAGAAATGCACATTCATGGCACCATCCGTTGTCCGTGTGTCTGGTTAACAAATGATTAGCTTTTATTTTAGTTTTTTGGTTCCTATCAAATGGTACTGAGAATGCACATATATAAAGGAAAGTATGCTAAAGATTAAAATGCCATATCCTCTGATTCTGAACATTTCATGATATTGAGATATGTGCTCAATTTCATTCCTGCAATTGGGCAAACAATGGGTAGGCAAATAAAGCAGCTAACTATACTGTGCAACCATGAAGTAAAAAACAAGAGGTAATAAATATCTGCTCATACACCAGGAAACTTTTGAAGCTCCTTTTTAGTGTAAAGTCATGAAGTCATTTTATTTTTCCCTCATCCCTCCCTCCCTCTCTCATTATTCCCTCCCTCCCTCACTTCTTCCCTCCCTCCCTCCTCCCTCCCTCCCTCCCTCCCTCTCTATCTCCCTTCTTTTTTCCTCCTTTCCTTCCTTCCTCCCTTCCTTCCTTCTTTCCTCCCTCCCTCCTTTCCTTCCTTCCTACTTTCCTTCCTCCCTTTCTCCCTTCTTCTTTTTCTCCTTTGTTTCCTCCCTTCTTTCCTCCCAGCCTTCCTTCCTTCTTTACTCAGTTCCTTCCTTCCTACTTTCCCTTTCTTCATCCCCTCATCCCTCCCTTCCTCCCTTCCCTTTTTTTCAGAAGGGAGTAGCACACTGAGCTAGTTTTTTTCTAGTTTTATTCCTGTTTCTATTTTCAGGATCATATGATATGTGGTTTGCAGGATTAAACTCACGTTGCAACATTCAAAACAGAATGTTTTACTTTCCGTACTACCTGTCATCCCCAGGAAGCCAAATTTAATTGGAAGTATCTTAGCTGTATGCTACATTAGACTACACACTAATTTTCCTGAGCAACATGTATATCTTATTATTTAATTAATTGTCCTAAAATTAAGTTTCTTGAATTTGGAGTGTTCTTATAAAGTAAACACTTAATTCTTTTCAAGTATTAATGCTGAGAATGGAACATCCAGGGTGCCTGATGTGTTGTAATAGAATCAGAGAATATTCTCCATATTAAATTAACTTTTCAAGCCGAAAAAAACAGTTTTAGTAAAAATAATTGTTTTTCATAATATAATCTACTGGTTTATCCTGCAAAACATCCTCTCTACCTAGGGATTGGGGCTATAAGGCAAGAGCTAAGATATTGACAGAATTTTGTTCTGGGGTTTCCTTGAAGAATACTTGTCATTGCAACTGATTATATCGTACTTAGTCCTATTTAGCTTCCAATATCAATATAAGAGTAGCAGCCAATTCAAGATGTGCCACCTTCTGACCCTGTCTTACTAGGAATTGGAGGAATGACTCATGAGCATGTTTAAAGCAGACAATGTCAAGTAGAGGAAGAGGCCATTTTTAGTTTGAACCTATAGTTCTTCAGGAAATAAAAAAGAAAATCATACATTCAGAGAAAAGGGGGTAAAGGGAGGGAGAAAAGAGAACATCTGTTTTTTAAAGAAATCAGCTCAATCTTGATTTAGATGTCACAAAGAGAGAATGGCACGAGGCTAATTCCGAAAAGGCTAATTCTGATACTCGAAGTCCTGCCTATGTGAGGCCTTGCTTTGATTGTAGGTTATTGTGTGACTCAAAGTATTTCTGAGTAGGCCATTAAACAATATTAAAGCAATAACAACAATGAATTTGTTCTGTGACATTGAAACCTGTTAGAAACTACAACTGAGTTAGCAGGTTTTTTTTTCAGGCTCTGAAATTTTTTGTTTTTGTTTTTTGTTTTTTTGGGCCACATCCAGTGACACTCAGGGTTTACTTCTGGCTATGTGCTAAGAAATTGTTCCTGGCTTGGGGAACCATATGGGATGCTGGGATCAAACCAAGGTCCTTCCTAGTCTATTGCAAGCAAGGCAGACACCTTATTGCTTTGCGCCACAGCTCTGGCCCCTAAGCTCTGAACTGATGACTGATGTGCTCATCTGACTAAACATGTCAATATATTAGCAAAAGAGAGTGTTTGACTTTCAGCATCACCAAATATTGTGAAAAAAATTAAAATGAAAAGGCAGTTAACGTGTGTTAATGCGTTCATACTTATTCTCTTAGATCATTATTTGTGCTATATAAAATCATTGAATGACTTAGTCATCAAAATATGTAAGGAATTATGTGATATTTTTGTTGAAGATAAGTGACAACGAATTTGAGAAATTTTGAGGTATCATGTAGCCACTGTTTCTAAATTCTTTCTTGAGGACATATAGTGCTAAAATATTTTGACAGTGTGGATACAAGAAGTTAAATTTTTATTTTAAGTTTTTATTTTGCTATGATAGACTTGATACATGTCCTAATATAGGTTCTGGGGTAACACATTCTGTAAGGCGACATTTATTGACACACTTCTTATATAATTGATTGTTTTGGTTAATGAGCATTTGGAGAACAGAGATCTTGATTTGCATTTCTCCTCATGTCCTTATAGGGCCTCCTCCTACCATCATGGGGCAGGCCCTTGGAAACTGTCATTTAATATATGCCAGAAAAAATGGATTAAGTAGTCAATTAGCCTTCACTAGAGATTATTACCACCTCAGCATCAAGTAAATTAGTTATGAGAACATATTGTATTTATAGAGTATATAAATCAGATAATTATAATATTTTATTGATTTAAGTTGTCTCAATTGTCATGGAAGCAAGTCTAGATAATATACTGAGAGATTTTTGTGTAGACAGCTTTGAACTGCTAGTAGTTGATGGCATTTCAAAGAGGTTCTAAGAGAAGGAAAAATAGGTAGCTCTGCAAATCTAGTCTAAAATGAATTTAATATCAATAAATTTTGTGTCTATTTATCTTAAGACATCAAAGGAGTTGGCATATTATTGACTAACTAATAATTCTTCAAGGAAAATAGAAACACCAACACATAAAACAAATTTAACAGTGATAAAACAATCTCTGCATTCAAACTCCTTGTCATAACAAAACATCCTTAAACAAAAGTTTGTCATGTTATATTCCCTCAGCAGTCTTGTCTAGGGAGATATTATTAACATATAACCAGTTAATAGCAATTAAATTTAAGTTTTTACTTTTCAAGACCTACTCTATGGGCTTTCAAAAATAGTGAGCATTTTTGTTGATCTAAAATCTACTGGGCTTGTAAAGTCCATTTAAGTAACTGATGGATCAACTTCTGAGATGACTTTGTCTTGGACTTGACAAAGTGAACTAGACTCAAGAGCTGGCATTATTAAACCTTAGGTTCCTGCACAGATAAAAGAAAGAAAATAAATAAATAAATAAATAAATAAATAAATAAATAAATAAATAAATAAATAAATAAAAGAAAGCCTAAGGCAACTGCAAAGCAGGAGTTGGGGTGGAGAGAAGGCATAAGTCGATGGCATGCTTTCCTGAGTCCGGGCTCCATTCAAAGTCTGCCCAGCTCTGTTCATTGCCACATGCCACTGTGCTTTCCCATCCCCTATTCACACGACTACTGCAAATGGTATCATTTTGCAACTAATTTACTCGCTTAGTTTTGGCCATTAGTCATTCCCAATATCCTCAATCTGCAGGTAATTTTCCACATTATTAGTTACCCACCTGTCTTATTAAACTGGACTTTCTGAAACCCTGTGTGCCTGCATTTTCTGCACCTTTAGATCAAGCAAATAATTGCCCGTACCTGGATGGAAGAATTTAATAGGAAGATTATAGTTGATTCCAAAAGTTAATAACTATAGCATCTGGTTTCCCTTTTTAACATTTAAATGATAAATTCAGTACCGAGAGAGAGGGAGAGAGAGAAAGCACGTAAGAATACACCAGTTTACAGGAACTTAAAATCTCAATATGTTGTAGTTAGTTAAAATATATAGAAGAAAAAGGCAAAATTTAACATCTGTGCTAAAATATTTTAAAAATGGCCCTAATAGCCTTAATTTGATCACATTTAAACAAGAAGCATTTTCACTAAGAGGTAACTTAGTTCTCTACTGAGGAAGATGGCCAAGTCCTCTGTTTTCATGTGGTGCCTCTGATGTCTTTGGATGCTCTGAATGAGAGACTACAGCTGCTTTGAGACATCGTCAACTCATTTTCATTCACATCTCCATAAAACCATCTGCAAAGGTTGCCTTTTTAAATATTGCTGGGTAAAATTCAGAACATTATTTTCTAAACCAGGTCAGGAAAATCCAGCACAAAAAAACCAAACTTTCAGCACTGAGGGCCAGGAATGTAATTTGCCATAAGTCTAAGGAGAGTGCCTCATTTGCAATTAAATTGACATTCATTTTTATCAAAAATAAATGTGCCTGGCCACAATATTTGGAGTTATATGTTTGATTTTTCATCTGAAAGGAGTGCTATATTCTTCTGTAATAAAAAGAGAAATCTAAAGTATTTCTATGAGTTGTGATACATGCTTTTCTTAACACAATTGTAAATCTCCTGGACTCCCAGACCCTGATCTGGAATGAGTAAATAAGATAGCTCTTGTGTCAATACTTCATATTACTTTTTATTTTCACATCATTTTGTTTTCATATCTAGTTATCACAAACATAAATTTCATAAGTGTTAGATTTTTCCATCTCTCTTATTTTTAGATTTTTTCCTCAAATCTCTTCTAAATAAAAAAGTAACCTCTTCTTTAAAGAAAAAAATCTTTACTATGTGAAGTTAACTTATCTTTAAGCATCAAAAACATATAATGACAATATTTTTACAATTATGGAATTTAAATTAAAAGTAATTATCGTTTTCTAGTACTTCTTTGTTCTTTTAGTCCTCAGAAAATTATTTCCTCAATTATTGCTTTTTTCATGTTGGATTTTTCATGTTGAATTATTGCTTTTTTTCATGTTGAATGATCTCATTCTCTGTCTCCATCTGCCATACTGGATTGAGCACTTACTGTGGACAGGATTCTAGATGCATCATAAACAAACCAAAGGCAACAGCTAAATAGCTATCTGTATTTTCTTTTTTGCCAAGAAAAATTATCATTACATATGCCCCATGATAATTATTCTTTCAATACTCATCTGATTCTTTGCTCAGAGGCATTCAATATGTTGTGACTGATACTCACATTTACAGGTAACAGGTTGTGCCATTTGTAATACAGCCAAGATTACAGAATATTAACATTCTATTGACTGTGGGGTTGCCTGCAATGGTTAGAATATAAGGTAAAGTTTCAAATCCAATTTACTTTATAGTGGGGTAAATGGTTCCAAATAATTTAAAAATTGCCAATAATAATATAACTTACCAAACTCCTATCCATGAATTACATATATAATTATGTTATTCAGGAATCAAGAGCAATAGAGCATTATTAATGTTTTAACACAAAATGTGTTTAGAAGATCTTTGATTTTTGTCATTGAAAACTATTGATATACCAAAAGTTAGGACTCTATACCTGAACACTAAGTATTATTTCATTAAATATTGTGCCCTTTTTCTTCTACCTTCACACATGCCTGTCACTTAAAGCTTCACACAAAGCATTAAAAAATAGTTCAGCTTTTTAGCCACCTAAATCAATATACATAAGTATCTGGCAACATGATTATGTCTCCTTGGCAATATTCTAGCTACACTGGTATAGGATAAGAGGGAAAAGCAACACTGATGCCTCATCATTCAGGTTGCATGAATTCAAAGTAACTCTATAAATATAAAAGTGGACATTTAACCAGTGAAGTTCAAAGTGCCAGCATAAGCCTCTCCTGAATAAAATTTCTAAAGGAGATCAGCAGAATCTCTAAGGAATTAATTGTCAGACCCCAGGGAGGCAGCTGTAAAGCTCCAGAGGCCACAAAATATATTGGGAATAGAAATGTAGGATTTGGGACATTTGGGGACAATTGATCATTGACCTCTAACAATTTTATATGTAAATTATTCACGTTTTAATTGGGTACCTCAGAGACATCCATGGGTGTTTATCATTTAGCTATTAGACTTCAACTTAACTAATACCCTAACTGAACTCAAGTGTCTTATGATTCTTGGGACATTTGATTGCTTGACTAAGTGTATCCTAAGACATTCAATAATTAGAGAAAATGTTTAGATATTGTTATGCTATATGTTTTTCTTCACTGACAGGCATTTACATGTGTCTAGAGTTTACAGGGTTAAGCATTTCCTACCTGTATTCATAGAGTCATGGAAATTGGTAGAAATTAAGAGAGAATCAAATGTCTATTTGCTTTCTAAAGGTAAATATATATATACAGTCATCTTTCCCCTCCTTAAAATATCGCTGGTTTTATTCTCACCCCAATTCCTTAAAATCTGTTCTTTTCCAACTTTTTCTTTAAATGGAGGCAACCTGTAGCAAAGAGGCCTCTGACAAAATGCCAGCAGTCCAAACATAGCAACTGTCAGCCAAAAACCAGGAGGAAAAGAACAGAACTTCAAATGAGAAAGCAGTTGTCTGGAGCCACTGGGAATCCACTGGCATAAAACCAGATGAACTAAAATCCACAGGTCTGTTTCCTGCATAAACAGGTGAAGACAGGGCTGGGAGAGGTGGGCAAATAGTTCTTCAGCCACACTTTTTAATGTAAGGTTCCCAAGGTGTCCTTCTACATCTGTTCTGCATTTTGGAAGGAAGGCATAACTGGCACTGATATTCTGCAGTTGAACAGGTGGTTTATATGTGGAAACAATAGTGAAAACTTGATACTTTCCAACTTCATAGTTATTGGGATATAATTATTTTTTAATTCTTTCATTCCACTTTTGTTCAAATGAATTTAAACAGTTTGATAATGCCAAGTATTATCCACTATCTTCTATTAAGGAGAAATTTATAACTTAAAACATGTGAGTTAATTTAAGCATATGACTGTGTATTTACATAAACCCTGTTACCTATAGTCTTTTGGGAAAATACTGTTCTTTGAGGAGAAAATGTTTTTCATTTTCATTGAAAAATGCAGAGTGGGACAGATAGATAGGGGCAAATTGACTGATGTGAGGTTGACATTTTAGGAGTAGAAAGTTATGTAGAGGCGACAATACGGTTTTTCCAAAAGTTTGTAAATGGAAAGGGGTCAGCTTTTTAAACATTGTGACAAAAAATCAGAAAAATCATGAACCAAGGCCTTAGCAGGAAGACTAGTGAGTTATATCAATAATACCAAGGATTTTTCTGTAATATATATTATATAAAACTATACATGTTAGATGATCATTGCATAAAAAGTAATTATTGGGCAATGCTAATATAAGTGGTGTCCTTTATATCTCATCATCCAGTGATGATGGTAAGTCTGTTTTCATTTATTTTAGAATTTATGTCTGAAATAAAATGTATAATAATACACATTAATACAATTTTATGTATCTTAAAAATATGCAGGTAAAATATCACCCTAAAGAGAATTATCTAAGATGCTTTTTTGCTTTCTGAATATGAGTTTTAAATAACAGATAAAACTGGTAAGTATTCAAGCAATATTTTGTCTTTAGTATCACAGAGAAATAATGACTCCATTTTTTCTAAGAACAAATAATAATAATAGTTATGTCAATAATATCTAATATGTTGAATATGTTCAATGTTCCGGATGCTTGTTTAAAAACTTCTCTAGATTATTTCACTTACTCTTCACAGTTACCAGATGAGGTAAGTGGTTTTATCTTTACAGATGAAATTTTTAAATAGTTCCTGTGCTAATAAAATAATTAAGATACTTGCCTTGCATGTAGCCAGACCTGACATCATATCTGGTCTCCTGAGCACTGTCAGGTGTGGCTCAAAAAAAAAAAAAGAAACAAACAAAATTTTATGTCTTAGCTTGTGTAAGGAATAACAGTATGAGTCTAAGAATTTTAAGAATGACTTAGGACTTTATATTATTGGCCACCTTCTTATACATCAGTTCCTAGACGTTATGTCACTGCTATACAAGTGACAAAACCTAAAAGAAGTATATAAAAGATAACTAAAAAAAAAAACAAAAAAGAAAGACACCATCTCTCTTCTTTCTGGTGTGAGACAGTATCACTTCGGGCAATCTATTCCTTTTTTTGTTTGTTTTTGGGCCACACCCAGTGAAGCTTCTGGCTATGCTCTCAGAAATCGCTCCTGGTTTGGGGGACCATATGGGACGCCTGGGGATCGAATACAGTCTGTCCTAAGTTAGCTGCATGCAAGGCAAGCTCCCTACCACTTGTGCCACTGCCTCATCCCCCCAATCTATTCTTAATTTTTTTTGGAGGATAATTCAGGGATGAGAGAACATGAGGTCAAACACCCCATAATAGTGATCTCTCATTTGATGGAGTTACTAATTATATATTAAACAACCTAAAATCAAGCATTTTTACATTTGATTCATCATTATTTGTAGCTGTAGGTGGAAGACAAGTTATATCTCAGATATATTCACAGAACATTTATTTTGTAATATAACCTTGCTGCCAGTCTCTCATTCTGAGATGCCAGTGGATGTAACAGGCCCTTTCTTTTGACTCATTGTCCTGAAAAGGAAAGTGTCATGGCTAAATCCCCTATAGGTTCCTCATGTTGGCACCAAGACTACTCTGCATTTGAAAATACATTTAGCTCTCCAAGAGCCTGTCACCACCTACCTTGACAGCAGCTGCTTGAATTGGGAGCCCACTATTTGTAGTGAGATGCTGATGAATACTAGTAGGAACAGTGACAAGCCTAAGTGCTGTTTTACACCCCATTTAACCAGGGGAGACACATCTGTTTATTTTCTTTCAGGGGAAGGGAAAGGCTTAGTCTTTGTGACAAGGTCATGAGTCCAGCCCTAGGATTCCATGCGGAGAGATAACCAAACTTCTCCAGACACTCGGTAACAGAACACCAACTGTGAGTTCTTCAAACAGAGATCCAAGGACACAATTGTGTCTGGCTAAAATGGAACAGGACCAAGTAGAGAACAAGCATGAACAGTCTTCCTTTGTCTGTGGGCTCACAGTCTGTCCTGCTGTTATCCCTAAAGTTCTCATTTGGCGGACAGCCATGCTCCTACTTTGTGAAGACTGAGATTTTTCAAATGCAGAGAGGTATACCACAGAAGCATGTAACTCTTTATGCCACGTTTTGTTTTAACTGTGGACTTCTCAAGTCATCTCTTTACAAAGTGGGTATAATTCCTCTCTCAGAGCTTAATTATCAAGTGATCCTTCAGGATTCTTCAAGTCGGGTTTTTAAACAAGAATTCCGTTTTTTGAACTTAAGATTGGCATCTACCAATTTTCCATTCATCACTTCCCTTTTCTGTGCATTCATTTATTTATCTGGAAAGTGCTATTAGTACTAGTACCCACTTCTCAAGTTAGTATGAAACTAAATGAAAATTAGTATGATGAAATTAGAATGTAACAACATAGGTGCTATGTTAATTTTTACTATTCGTAATTTAATTTTTCTAATTTTTACATTCACAATAAGATTATGAACAAAGTTCTCCTATTTAAAGTATGAGCCAGAACAATAGTAGAGTGAGAGGGCCCTTGCATGTGTCATGTGGCATGATTTAATTTCCCAGTCCCCTATATGGTCCCCTAAGCCTGCAAGGAGTGACACTGAGCAGAAAGCCAAAGTAACTGTCAATAAAGTATACCTTGCTATTCGTTTTACTATCATTTTATTGCATAATCATTATATTATACTGTTAATAAATTGTATTATCCCTATGGTTGTCAGTATCAAGAATTCTCAGCATGAAGCATGAGTTTTACCACCATTGTGACAAAAACTTTAGCTTGAGGACAAGGAAAAAAACTAAAATTCCTAGCAATTTTAATTTTTATTTTTTCTACTCAGGGTGGAAAAACTAACAAGAACTTTTTTCGGTTTTTTGTTTTGTTTTGTTTTGGGGGGGCACATCCGGTGACGCTCAGGGGTTACTCCTGGCTATGTGCTCAGAAATTGATCCTGGCTTGGAGAACCATTTGAGATGCCAGGGATTGAACCATGGTCTGTCCTAGGTCAGCACTTGCAAGGCAAATGCCCTACTATTGATGCCACCACTCTGGCCCCTAAACAAGGAATTTTGAAACCCTACAGGTTATTGTTGTCTTTCTGGTTACCTATCAAATAAAAAAAATAGACAAGTCACCACCATGTGTCCCAAAATGGGAGATAATATAAGCTGTGTTTAAAAAAGACTACAACATGGTCCATCATTCAGTATGGCTTTTCTAGGCTTCTTCCATTTGGGCAATTCATATAATGTTCCATAAGTTAGAGAAAGAAAACCAACTTTCAAAGACAAACTCAATCATATAATTCTCATTGTGTCCAGAGTAATAACAATAATGGACATTATCTTGTGAACCTCCTGATTTTTAATAAAGACAAACTTAAAGTACTCAAAATAATTCTCAGAGATACCAGTGTTAAGTTTGAATATGTCTTTTTGATCTTTTTTAATGTGCTATGAAACAATGTATTCTGAATTTCTTGAAAGAGCACCAAAATGAATTAAAATGATTTATAGAGGGTTAAGGCCCTTACCTTACATTCAACTAATATCCAGTTTGATCCCATGCACTGAACAGCAATTTCAACCTTTTCAAACATATCAATTTTACAGATTTTTCTAGTTTCTAATATTGAGTTCAACTTCTAATTTCTTGGGGTTAACTTTATGCTATGAGCTATGAAATTTATAATGTGAATGAATACTTTCACTGAGTATTATATTGAGCTTTACTATTCAGTTATTCATAATTTATTAAAATTTGAGGGTTTTTTGTTTGTATGTTTGTTTTGTTTTGGGACCTCACCCAGTAGTGATCTAGGATTATTCCTGGCTCCGTGCTCAGAAAGCATTCCTGGCAGGTTCTGGAGACTTTCTGGAATGCCGGAGATCAAACCCAAGCCGGCCACATGCAAGGCAAATGCCCTACCTGCTGAGTTCTCTCTGGCCCTATCATTTGTATTTTTAACATTCAAGTTTTGAAAGAGAAGTCACTCATATTATGCCACCTGGAATGTGAAAAGTGGTGCTGTGCTTGAGAGTGCTATTTATCTTCCTTCTTCACTGCAGGATTAGATGATGCAATAAAGCCACATTCAAATGAGAGAATTCTACATGTTTTTTTTATACAAGGATATGAGGTACTTCATAAACATTAATTAATTGTCCTATAACCTATGTAAGAAGAAAATTCTATTTTTGTACTAGTTAGATAATGTTAAAGGAGTGCTACCAGCATTTAGACTGAATTTAGGTTGTTGAACCTTTTGTTTTGAGTGAAAAGTTCTCTTAATTGGATCCTAGTTTAATAAAGTGAAGAAAAGGATAGAGATGTTAAGTGTACCACAGAAAAGAATTACACCAAGATTCCCAATTAATGAATTCTGCAATACTGCCGAGCCTTCTGAGGAATCCCTGGTTAAATGCATACATTCTAGTGGTAACACACTATAAAGAAACTGTGTACTGAATCACAGAAGAATAACAAAAGAAAGTGAACAAAATTAGTGCCTTAGGGGCTGGAGAAATAGTACATCGAATACAATGTTTACTGTACACATGATTGACTTTGATTCAATCCCTGCCACCCATATGGTTCTGAATTCCCTGGCCGGAGTGATTCTGAGAACAAGCCCTGAGCACCACCAAGTGTGTTCCTTTCTCCAAAAATGTTCATTTCAGAAAATAGTATGAAATTAATATGACATATCAACAACAGTCACTCATCTTTAAGCACACAGATGTTTGCTTTAAGACAATTGCTCAGAAAATAAATGAATGTAGAGTAGTAAGGGTTTTCCTAATCTAGCATCCTCCTATCTCTTCTCTGCTCAACGAAGTATGCAATTGACCTCTCTCAATTTTTTGGTGATAGGTACCTTCTGAACAGTATTAATAATAACTTTATTTTGTAATTGTGATGGAAGTGAAAACAGGGCTATAAAAGTTTTTAATCATTTTAAATGTAGCGATTTGTGCTTGCTTGCAGTGCTGTGGTTCAGAACTTGTGGTAACTGAATGTACCATTTCCTACATTAGAAATTATCTAGGGGCTGGAGTTATGACACAGTAGTAGGGCAATTGCCTTGCACGTGGCTGACCCAGGACAGACCGTGGTTTAATCCCCCAGCATCCCATTTGGTCCCCTAAGCCAGGAGCAATTTCTGAGAGTATAGCCAGGAGTAACCCCTAAGCATCACCGGGTGTAGCCCAAAAATAAAAAAAAAAATAGAAATTAGTCTAGAATGTAGGACCTTGAGCAGAATTGGATATGGTAGAATAATAATGGTTATGATGATGATAGTAATAATAATATAGTATAAACGTATTTTCTTTAAGTTTTAAACACATTAGAAGCTATTGTAGGTGTTTCCTTCTCACATTGTTTAGATTTTTTATTTGTGGGGAAGTGATAATTTAAATAAAGATTAATGACAAAATACCAGCTTATTATAAACCTAACTAATATCAGTTATTCCATGTATTTAATTTATAACTTCATGTATTTTCTTATTTCAACAAAATAACAGCATTTTAAAATATTTAAGAATGTTTATTTAAACCATAGGAAGTATGAATTGAGTACATACCATGCTATTCTAAATATGAGGGGCATGTCTTTATTCTAAGGCCAAGAATTTTATACCTATTAAAATACACTTGCTAACAAGTACTGTGACTATTGTGTGTGTGTGTGTGTGTTTGTGTGTGTGTGTGTGTGTGTGTGAGAGAGAGAGAGAGAGAGAGAGAGAGAGAGAGAGAGAGAGAAAGAGAGAAAGAGAGAGAAGAAAGAGAATGCCTATAGGCATGGTGGTTTGGGGTAGGAAGAAAATGGGGAACATTGGTGGTAGGAAAGTTACACTGGAAGAGTGGTGTGCATTCGATAATTGAAGCCCAACAATAAACATTTTTGTAAACATTGTGCTTAAATAAAATATTTAAAAAAATAAAATACAGTTGCTGTTATTCAATTTTGAAAAAAATTAGGCTTTGTGCAAAATGGTTTACTAATGTGTTCTAATTATTGTAAAAATCCTATAAATTACACTTATTTTTCAATTATATAAATATAATGAATAAGTCTTCATAAGCTTTATCGTATTTTTTAAAAACCACCAAAAGTAATTTACAAAGACAACATTAGAATCTTCCACTTTTGACAGAATCTGTGTTCTATTTTTATTAATTTCTAACTTTTGCTTTCGTTATTTAAGAACCATGATTGCATATATAATTGTAGTTGGGTTTCGTTCATAAAAGGAACACCCCCTCACCACTGAAACACTCCCACCACCAAGACCCCCCTAGCTCCCTCCTTCCCCTGTATTCTAAATAGACATTCTACTTCAATCACTCATTAACATTGTCATGATAAGAATCTATGTCCTTTTAAAAATTATTAATTAACAATCTTTAAGCAAAATGTTGTTAAAATTTCATAAAAATAAAAACAATTTAGGGTGTGGTGATAGCACAGCAGTATGGCATTTGCCTTGCATGCAGATTGTCCTCAGTTAGATCCCTGACATCCCATCTGGTCCCCCAATCCAGGAGCTATTTTGAGTGCATAACTAGGAGTAACCCCTGAGCATCCCTGGCTGTGGCCCCCGAAATAAATAAATAAAAACAATGTAATATATTTATGCTAAAATTTCTATTTATTTTGTTGTTTAGATTGTAATTTGTGCCATGCCTCACAATATTCAGGCATTAATCCTGTCTCTGCACTCAGAGATCACTCTTGGCACTTGTGGGAATATGTTAGGGGATTGAACTCAGGTGCCGTATGTCGGGCAGATAAAATATATTCCCTACTGTACTATCTTAATGGCCCCAAAGTGATCTTTTAAATATAGTGTGTCAAATTAATTAATATGCATATAAATCTCAATGAGTCCTCTTAATACAACATCCTACATATTTTATATTAACAGAAATAACAAAAATGTAAGCAAGAATAATGGGTACATTACAAAATAAACAAGATAAATAGACTATTAGCAAGACTCACAAAGATAGAAACATCTGGATAAACAGAGTTAGAAATCGAAGGAGGGAGATCACTACAAATACCACAGAAACTCAAAGGATCATTAAAGATTAGTTGTGCAGGGGCCATGCTAATCTTTCTATATAATTCCAATTTTAGTATATATGCTGCCGAAGTGAATGCAAGAATCACTAGAGATTACTTGTATGCTAAAAACGTGAGACAAATTAGAAGAAATAGATACATTTGTGGACTCCTATTATATCCCAAGGCTGAACCAAGAAGATAGTAAAACATTTGAACAGAGCTATCACAACTGTGGGGGAAAAAATGGTAAACAAGACTTCCCTAAAACAAAGACCAGGCCTAGCTAGATTAATTTACTAATGAGTTCTTTCAAATCTTTAAAGATCTACTTTCCATTCTTCTTAGGTTTTCTTAAAAAGTGACAAAATTGAAATACTCCTAAACAGTCTTATGAAGCAAATATCACTCTGTTATCAAAAAAGAGACCACCAAAACAGAGAGAAAGAGAAAGAATTACTGGGTATTATTCCTGCTGAGTATGGATGTGTATTCCTCAACAAAATATTTAAAAATAGAATTCTTACATAGTGACAGTGGGATTATCAGTGATGCAAGGATGATTTAAATGCAAAAAATAAATATAATATGCCATATCAATAAAATTATCAAAATAGAAAACAAAAATTAAATCAATATATGTATAACAACATCAACAAAATACAGCAATTATTCCTGAGAAAAATGCTGAGCAAAATAAGAACTGAAAAAACTTGTGTTGCTAAGATCAGGCACAAGATAATGCTGCCGACTCTCACCACTTCTATTCAGTACAAAATCCATAATTACTTGCCATAACAAGTAGTCAAGAAAGAAAAACAGTAACATTCTATAAAGGAAAAAGTAAAGCTTTCACTATTTTAGATAACATGATACTAGATGTAAAAATCCTAAAGATTCTATCAAAAATCTTTTAGAAAATGATAGTTTGTATAAGAGTGAAAGACTAAAAATTAATATGTAAGACTTGATGGTTTTTCTATATAAATAATGAAAACAGAGGAAATATATCAAAAGTGTGATACTCTTAAGTGTGCCTCAGAAAATAAAATATGTTGAACTAAAGAAATGAAATGCCTATATAAAGAAAACTACAAGATAGATAGCCAAAAATAAAGACAGCATATGGAAATATGATCTGCATTACAGATATGCAAATTAAAACAATGATGAGCTATCTCACACCACAGGTACTGATACACATGAAAAAAAAACAAGAAAAATCAGTGCTGGCAAGATGCAGGGAGAGGGGCACATTTATTCACTGCTGGTGGGAATGTTCACCGGCCAGGCTTTCTGGAAAATAATATGGATATTAATAAAACATTCTTGGAATTGAGCTTCAATTTCACTCAACAAATTCTTGAGATACATTCAAAAGCCACCAAATTGAGAAAAGATATTTGTGTCCTTAGGTTTCTTGCAGTGCTATCCACAGTAATAAAACTCTGGAAACAACCCAAGTGTTCAAGACATGAGGGGATAAAGAAACTATATTCATAATGGAATAGAAATTATTCAACCATAAGAAACGATAGCGTCATGCAATTTGATACCTGGAGAGACTATCATGTTTAGTAAATTTAGTCAGAGTCAAAAGACCAATACAGAATGATCTCTTCTCAGATTCAGGGAGTAAATGTAATGGAGAACAATAGAAATTACAATGAAAACTAAGAACCGGAGAACTAGTATTCAGTGGAAAATATGTTGGTTGAGGGGCTGATGGATATGGCAGTGAAGGAGTAATGTTAATGGTGGAGAAAAGTACTCAATCAGGTAGAGAAGGTGCTGCTGAAAGGTTATATATAGTGTTTTCTATAAAATGTCTGTAATGAAAATGTGAACAATAGTGCAAAAACATATGGATATATGTATATATACAGCAACTCTAAGAAATAAACTAGTGGGTAGGAGGCAAATGGTGTTGTTGGGGCCTTGGTGGAGAGAGTGGATATAGGTAATCAACATTGAGAATTTGTATCTAATAAAATACAATCACAAGTACTTTGATTTGATGGTGATTAAATTTGGGGGCCATACCCGCTGGCACTCAGGTGTTACTACTGAATCTGCACTCAGAAATTACTCTTGACAGGCTTGGGGGACCATATGAGATGGCCGAGGTTGAATCCATGATAAAATACAATAAACACATAAAGAAAACATTCATAGAGATTTTAATTCCATTATATCTCTTTAGAAATTCAAGGTTCTTTCTAGAATTATTTAAATTTACCCTGAAGAACTTCTTTCAGCATTTCTTCCAGGTCAGTCGGCTGTCATAAAACAAACTTAGCTTTATATTCTTTGAAAATACATTTTACATCTATTGTTGAAGGATATTTTCTGTGGATAGACAATTCATAACTAACATTTTCAGTTCTCTTAGTTCAGTTCAATATTAAAATATTGATACTTTTTGTCTTCCTGGTGGTCATAGTTACTGAAGAGAAATCTAGAGTCATAGATTTATATAGTCATGGTCAACCTTATAATTAAGAAATAATTTTCCTCCCAGCTGATTTTAAGTGATGTTTACTGCTGATTTTCACCTATTTCATTATATTGTGCTTTGGTTTCATTTTAGCTTTATTGAATCTGAATTTCATTTATCTTTTTTGTTGTTGACATCTATGTCTATAACTAAATAGAAGTTTTGAAGATATTTTTATTTTTAAAAATGTTTTTATGCTGACGTTTCTTTCATGTTTCATTTACTCCTGGTACATTTTTCTTTATCTCATTTAGCCCTGTTTTATCATAACTGTGCCACATCTTACAATCCTGTCATTTTCCACTTCATAGTTTTTTTCTTATTATTGTCTTTTCTCCTGGGAATTCATCATATTCTTTTGATCCTAAATGTTTTAAGTTTAGATTATATCTTGGGTAGCATATTGAGTTGTAGGGATTGCATTTTATGCTTATACTAATATTTTCAAAACAAAGATGGCAAATTTATTTTCCAAGCAGTTAGCTCTCTCAGAATGGACATCTCAAATGTCAGCTAAATTATTTTTATTATCTGAAAGATTTTTATTGAATTTGTATTTCTTAGTTATGAAATGGGAATTCCCTGAATATTTGGAAAAAGCTTATATGCAGACATTGGGACTCTGCATTTCTGCTTTGTTTCTTTAAGATAATTATTCAATCCTACTGGTCTGATAAATTAGATCCTTGTCTTGACTCCAATATCTTAAAACATATGTCACTTAGGACACTTTGCTCTGTCTGAGGTTTGCTCTCAGATAAAATTAGTAAAAAAGAAAGCTCACACCATATTAAAACTTGCCTATTGGTTCTTAACTTTTAGTCTTTAATGAACTACTTTTGTATCATCTTTTCAGAATTTATAGCATTCATCTGTGTCTGCTAAGAGCTGACATCATCACACTGAATTAAGGGTATTATGTCTTATATTTGAATCATGACTTCTTATATGTTCCAGAGAAGTAAGTGTATTTCTTCAGGGGCAGAAATAAAATCAAGTCACTTAGAAGATATTCTTTAAAATGTATTATTTATTCTCAGATTTGGGATTTTAAAGCTCAACAGACATAAATTAACTTTCTTGGCCATTTATTTTTGTGATGTTGTGTAGTAGACTGTCTTTCCTACAGCGATGGATAATAACATTTGTTTTAAAAGATGGAGATATTAGGAGAGAAAATTGCACATGAAAAGAAATTACTGACATTGAAAAACATACCTATTAAAATGTATCAAAATATTTCACTACACAAGTGAATAGGTAATGATGTTAGAATTCAGTGGTGGTTATGAAAATATGATGAATATAAAACTTCATAAAATAGAGTATAATATTTTTCATAAAATGTTTATAAGTGAAAGGGGTATTCAGGTAACTATAGGATTTGCTTAAGGATCTTTATAAAATATAGATAAATTTCACAAAGATATAAGCTTTGAAGACACACGAATTTGAAGAGGAAAAACATATTAGTTATTTTCTAGCAATGACAACCTTTAAGAGCATTCAAGTCAATATGGCTTATAATCAGATGAAATAGAAAACTAGAGTATAGTCTTTTTCCTGTGATTTTAGAATTCCAAAGGTGAAAGATGTGTAATTTTTAACACTCTAAGATTTTTTTGGGTAAAATTTGGGATGTAGCATGAGTAAAGAAGCTAAAACTAAAGATTAAGTGTAAAGTGCCAAGATTTCTGGCCTAAAAATTAGGGTAAATTTTATCTTGTAAACTTGCTTATGTAACCCACTATTTGCTTACTTAAATAATTGGTTTATTTTCTCTGACCTCTGGCTTTTCTATCTGAAAAATAATTATGGCTGTCTATTCATTTAAAAATATGGTTGAAAAGATGTTCAAATATGTTGGACAGCAGTACTCACTTTTCTTGAGATATTGTTGAATATGCCTGGGTGATTATTAATATAGTTTAGTTTTAAAATGCTTTATCTTTAGAAGAGCAATACACTTCAATTTATTAAACAGGAAAATATTGGTACTCCATTTTTTTAGATTACCCCTCCAAATAGAGAAATTTGATAGATATTAATATATGTCTTTCTTAACATATCTACCTGAATATGGTGTCCTGAATTTCTTTTTCCGCTGAATTTTGCCAGATTTCCTCAATCAAACCAGATTTAGTTGAAAATAAAACACACATTTTTAAGAAGGGAAGCACAAAGTAAGACTCAGAATTGCATGCAGAAAAAAAATATCTAGTTTTTGAGGGATTAATATCATCCCAATTGAATATGACTCACGATCTCATGTATTTTTAATTCATTAAAATATTAAATAAAGGGGCTGGAGCAGTGGTGCAAGTGGTAGGTCTTGCCTGAGGCTAACAACCTAAGACTGACCGCGGTTCCATCCCCCACCCCACCCCCTGCCTCCCATATGGTCCCCCAAGCCAGGAGCGATTTCTGAGCGCATAGCCAGGAGTAATTCCTGATCGTCACCGGGTGTGGCCCAAAAACAAAAAATAAATTAATTAATTAATAAAAGAGAAATTAAATAAGGTAGATTTTAATATTAGCACCTTTCCCAAAAATATATAATACCATTTGTCCTCAGTCTGTTTTTATTAAAGAAGTATTATGTGGGTGTGTGTCTGTGTATGTAATCCTAGAATAGCTTTTGAACTTATTTTACAATCAACCTCCTATAAATTCTTATGTAAAATTAAAAATCAAATATATTTTATATAGTCATTTTTTTTTTGTTTTTGGGCCACACCCAGTGACGCTCAGGAGTTACTCCTGGCTATGTGCTCAGAAATCACTCCTGGCTTGGGGGACCATGTGAAAGGCCGAGGGATCCAACCGTGGTCTGTACTAGGCCAGCAAGGGCAAGGCAGAGAGACACCTTACCTCTTGCACCACCGCTCTGGTTTGTTTTATATAGTTATACTCCTCTTCCCTCTTTACATTAGTCTTTCTGTTTTCCTCTATATACTCATTCTTTGCTGAAAGTTGTTCAGTTAAATGTAGTGGTGGTAAATTTTTAATGTTATTCTCAATCTTAGTTAAAATTCATTTTAAGACATTTCTATTTCATTCAAACGGAATTTTACCTATAAAAAAGACTTCACTAAGTTTATCATAACAGCAGAGTGATTCTCCTCAATATGGGGTTTTAGTATACAATATACAATATATATTGCTAAATTAAGCATTCATCAGTTCATGTCATTTAAAAGCATAAGTTATTTTTTTTCTTTTGTTCTTAGCCTCATCACCTATGAAAGAACAAGAATAAGTCTTTTTTAGGGGGGTTGGATTTTGGTTTTAGGACTACACCTTGCAGTGTACAGTGATTACTCTTGCCACTACACTTAGAAATCATTCCTGTCAGGCTTGGATACATTTGTGGGATGCCAGAGATCAAACTTGCCACTCGCAAGGCAAACTCCCTATCCACTGTGCTATTGCTCCAACTGAAGAATAAGTATTAAAAATGGTCCAGTTGCCTATTTTCCTATTAAAAACATTCTCAAAAGGTAAAATAAACATGCTTTAATGCAACCCTTTAAAATTGATAAGTTTGAACTAACATCTATTATATTACAAAAGTTTACAGAATGTGGGATTTTTTTCTTTCTACAGGCTTTCCTTTCACACCATGCTCTGTTGCTTACCTCTCCTTTTGTCATTTTTCTTCTTGTAGTCTTACTGTCTGCATTCTATTCTGCCCTGGTGTTCAGATAATGACTTTCCAGGAGTTATTTTCTTCTTCCATGGTCTCTTTACAACAGTCAATGATGAGGATGGTTCAATAGAGATGTGCATAGATATTCAGGATATATACTATAAGAATGAGTGCAATGGTGAAGGTCAACTTAGATAAATTAAATCAACAGGTTCAAGGCTCAAGAAAGAGACATTTGAATAGAAGTCTCTCTTGACAAATACGGGGACATTTGATTCAAGGACCCAAAGGGAAATAAGATAGTGAGATTGAGAAGCAGAGAGCAGAGCAAGAGAACACAAAAGCAAGAAAGACAAAACGGAAAGTTTGAAGGAATCAAGAAATCATGAAACCTTTAATATTTTTCATCAGTTTGACAAGTAACTTGGTGGAAAAAGAGAAATATTGAACTGATTCAAAAGTATTAACAGGTATGTATATATATATATGTGTGTGTGTGTGTGTGTGTATAACTCATAAGTAATTGCTATTTCCATATTTGCTTATTGGTCATGGTCTTTTGAACTCTGAGAAGCTACACATTCTCAGTTTTAGGGAATTATTTTTCTTAGAAAAAAGGTAAAATACATACACATTTTAGTAGTGTGATCTATTTTGTAATACAAAGTTTATAATGTAATAGAAAATATATATTATAGTAACACTTAACAGGTTTTAATGTTTTTGCTGTTGTATTATTGGTTTTATTTATTTATATATTGGTTTTGAACAATTACTATTGGTACATAGGACTTACTTCTGTTTTTCTTTGTTCAGAAATCAGATCATAAGGGATCAGGAATCATATAGTATGCCAGGAATTGAACATGAGTTAGTCTTGCACAAGACAATTGTCCAACTTACTATTTTTCTGGCCCCATCTGTAGAAATGTTTAGAAGTGAATGTGCTGTCTTACCACTTATACAAAATATTTATTTATTTATATTTTTGGTTTTTGGGTCACACCTGGCAGTACTCAGGGGTTACTCCTGGCTCCATGCTTAGAAGTTTCTCCTGGCAGGCTCGGGGGACCATTTGGGATGCCGGGATTCGAACTAGGGTCCATCCTGTGTTGGCTGCGTGCAAGGCAAACGCCTTACTGCTGTGCTATTGCTCTGACCCAAAATTTATATATTTTTTTTCTAAAATAGAAAAATTTGTTTTTAACAGATTCATTCCCTAAAACACAGGCTCATGAATCATATTTAATCTCATCAAATAAAGTTGAGAATGGAAAGCTGAGAATGGACAACCACCTACAAGTTTTGTTGATTTTTTTAATATAATTTTTATTTTGATCGTAGTGGCTTACATATTGTTGACAATAATATTTTAGGTAAATATTTACATAACATCAGGGGGGATTCCCATCAC
This sequence comes from Suncus etruscus, assembly GCF_024139225.1. Classification (NCBI taxonomy): domain Eukaryota; kingdom Metazoa; phylum Chordata; class Mammalia; order Eulipotyphla; family Soricidae; genus Suncus; species Suncus etruscus. The sequence continues at coordinate 169,311,732 of NC_064850.1, forward strand.
CAAATTGTCCTCCCTACACCTCCGTTTTTGTCCTATCTCCTGTATCCTCTTCCCTCACCCCCAGGGCTGCTAGAATATGTGGTCTTTATGTACCTATCCTACTACATAGTAGTCTTGCACCTGATTGGTCTAGGTGCCTCCCTTATTTCCCCCTCTAACTGGGAGGCAGGCCTAGCGAGTTCGATTTGCGTGGTTTTGTTTGAAGAAGAGAAAGTAGTAAACTGGGGTAAAAGTCTAATACTCCGAAAGTGGGCGGAGTCCTTCTAGAGGCTCTTATCGTCGATTTGAGAGGTGAAGGAGAAAAAGAAGATGAAACATTCCATCAGTACAAAAAAAAGTGTCCAATATCCAGTGAGGACTCCAACAATAATGATAAGCACCACACACGCACAAAAAAAAAAAAAAAAAACAAAACAAAACAAAAAAAAAAACGCCATGGTCTTGAGATAAGAAACATGACATAGCCCATAAAGAAAGAAAAGAAGAGAAAAAAATAGGTATAACTGAGGACAACAGCTTCAATAACCACACCCAAACAGAGAAATCGACCAAAAATAGTTAGGTAAGTAAAAGTAATAATAATAATAATAAATGAAGGTAAAAAATAATATATAAAAAGTAAACAATGTTTTGTGCTTTTTTTTTCCCTCCTGCCCTGGCACAGTAAATATTGGGGTCATTCGAAAAGGAATTCACTTGGCCTAAGAGTTATGGGTTTCTCCGTCCTTGGAGTATATTGTCATGGGATCAACTATAGACTGTTCAGGATCATTTACTCTCCAGGTGGTCTTTTGTCGTGTTTGGAAGACTTCTGTTCTGTCCTGGGTGGTACAATCAGACCTCTGTGTCTAGAGATCTCAGTATCTACACAGATCCAGAGTTGGGACTTATGATGAAGTCAGTCTTTGTGGTTCAGGCCTGGCAGGCTCGGGGGACCATTTGGGATGCCGGGATTCGAACCAGGGTCCATCCTGTGTTGGCTGAGTGCAAGGCAAACACCTTACTGCTGTGCTATTGCTCTGACCCAAAATTTATAATTTTAAAAGCAGTTTTCTAAAATGAATATGTAAATCGGGTAAAGAAAGTATTATTAATCCAAAAACATTAAAATAGCATTTTAAAAGATAAATCTACTAATTATACATAAATGCATTTAAAAATAAAAATTAACACATAAGGACAAATAGAATATAGATAGGTAGATAAAGAGTTATATATTTAATTTTGAATATATAAATCATACTCCATATAGAGTCTAATGATTATATTAATGAAATCAATTTTTGTCTATTTGGAGAGCTCAATATACACTACAAACAAAATTGAAGTTATGAGTATGATCTGTTTTTATTCTGTTTGTGAATGATCTCAACTCAATAACTTTGTATAGCAGAAAATGAAAATACTTTTTATTTATGGATTATCATGTTTCTTTATATATTTTGACAAATATCATTACAGAAATTGTTTACGTTTCCTATTTTACCATGTGAAATCTGGATTATTTATTTTCAAAATAGAAGTCACTTTTCAAGTCAAAGTTTTTAATCCCTTTTTCTCTCAATTTCCAAAAAAATATTTTGTAAGGAAATTGGTTTGGGTAAATACTCTCCCCCTTTAATGACAGGTAAGTCCTTTTAAATGACTCATTGCTAATTAGTTCAGAGAAACATTCCAAACGAATATTTTATTTTTGGAACCTCGTTTTATTGATTTTCTGCTTCAGTAGCGTGACTAATGCACATCACAGTTAGAGCTCTGCAAAATGTTTGCAGAAAAAACCCAAATCAGGTGATAATCACCTGATATTTACCTGGTTTCTTTACTATGTTATCAACCAAATCACTGGGCTCCATTTCTTCAAAGATTCTTTACTTTGACATGAATTCTCAACAAGGCCAGGCATTCTTCTGTGTCAAGATTATTTCTCTTGCAAATTCCCAAATTCCATCTCAAAATGAAATGAGATGCTATAGTTTTGGCTGTTCTTTGCTTTTTATTTTTGGTTCAGTGGTGCCTGAAAGTCAAATTGAAACTCAAGTGCAGGCTCTTGGGAGCCTAACTGAGTAATTTAAATGAATATCAATGAATCCAACAAGCTGGGTTTTTGCAGCACAGGCATTGCCAGAACCAAAAATCTCTAGAACCTAAGATGAATGGCAATTGGTTTAACATCAAGGTGGAGAAATAGCACAGTATTTTCATGTAGCAGATTGAGTCTATAGGATTCATTTTCTCTGTGGCTGTATTTCAATCTTCTCATTTGTGGTTATATCTACTAAGTAGGTTGCCCAAAATCAACCACTTTAGAGGACTGGTGTTTAGTAGTCCACATTGGATGATTAATTATGTTTAAATTTACCAGGAAAATCATACCATAATAGTCATCTCTTCACATATGTTCTCAAAAATTAAAGTTAAAAACTAGTATGGCTTTTATTAAATGCCTGACAAAAACTGTGAAATAAAATAAATCAACTTTATTAAAATAAAATAGTTCTGAAAATTAAAATGTATGCACATAGATTTAGAAGATGTTTGGAAATTGATAGTATTTAATTCTAAAATGAAAATGTATGCAAATTAATTTGAAGAAGTCTGGACATTGGTAGTATAAGTTAAAGTTGATGCAACTCTTGAGAAACGACATAAAATTTGTCTATAGTACAAAAATATACAGTATTTCAATATACTTATATATTTAATATTAATAATGCTGATCTTGGATGAATGGTTTTTTACATGAATTTACGTAAAAGTATAAAGATTGTTCTATCACATTTTATTTTATTTTGGGGGGGGTCACACCCAGCAGTGCTCAGGGGTCACTCCTGGCTCTACACTCAAAAATCGCCCAGGCAGGCTCGGGGAACCATATGGGATACCGGAATTCGAACCTTCTGCATGCAAGGCAAACACCTTAACTCCATGCTATCTCTCCAGCCCCATCTATCACATTTTAGATTCAATATTTGACTAAGTTTTTCAAAATAATAATTTGACTTGTGAATATATCTATTTACTCTGCCTTTTAAAACAAGGGAAATAGATCTATTGTTACAAGAGAGAAAGTTTGCAAAATAAAAATTATATCCAGCTGAAGTAACAAGAAAATAAATAAATTATATGTACTTATAAATATTTAAATGTTTTAAAAATTATTACTACTAAAAGTTTGACAAATGCTCTCTCAGTTTTTCCAATAGTGATTCAACTTACCCTAGTAATGTTACCACTGTACTCCTACCAAGATAAAAAACTAATATATGTGTTAAAAGCTTAATTCAAGTAACTTACCTTTTTGTTTTATTTTGTTTTTTGTTTGTTTTGGGGCCACACTCAGCAACTCTCAGCAGCTATTCTTGGCTCAGAACACGGGTCTTTCCTGCTTTGACCGTGTGCAAGGCCTACCTTGTGCTATCACTCGGCTCCTCAAGTAACCTACTTTTATGACTCAAAACTTAGAACTATCTGAATATTGCATGGGAATCATTGTAAATAGCTACCTTTTCTAATAAATAGTCTATTGTCACCACCTTTTTTTTTTATATTGGTGTCCCATCTGATGATATTCAGAGGGATACTTCTGGCTATGTGCTTAGGAATTACTGTTGACAATGCTAGAGTCAAAACCAGTGGTGGTGGGTCATATGAAATGCAGGGAATCAATTTAAGGTTAGATGCATGCAAGGTAAGTGTCCAACCCACTGGACTACCTCTGCAACTAAAGTAGGCATCTCCTAAGCACTGTAAGCTTTGCTTACTTAGCATTAGAAGCAGAGGGGATATAATATAATTCTAATATCCTATGCCATCATAATAATGCAATGTAATTATCACACCTGAGTTTTACAATAAATGGATCTAACCTACTAGGAAAATTGAACTAGTTTAGGCTGATAGGTTATGTAATATTTAACAGACATTTTGAATTTCTTTTAAAAACTTTTGTAGTTTCCCTGGGAGCTAGCCCACTGGGTACTAAGTACTGAGTTCTACAAACAAAATCTTTAGTCTTGAGAGATAGACAGGTTATAGAGATGTTTGGTTTGCCTTACACAGGCCCTAATTCATTAAAATTTAAGTACTATTGCCAAAAGGTATCCTTGAGCAGAACCAGGAGTAAGACCTGAGCACCATTGGTTGTGGCCACCAAAGCAAATAAATTAAATTAAAATCAAAGATTTAATAATGGATTTTATCATGGATTAAAAACCAAAAGATTTATGGTATTTATGGTATTCACATAAACTGTCTTCTAAAATTCATAGCAAATTAATATGGCCCGTTAGATTTAGTATATATATATTTAGTATAGTATATATAGTTATATATAAATATATTTCAAGTGTGGATTAAAAATTCTTGAAGAACAATGTTTAATAAATTTTCTCCACTTTACCTTTTTCATGTTATACTTGAAGTATACAAAGAACCAGTTTCTGTAAAAGTAATTGTGAATTTCATATGTCAAATTTTTCATATGTCAATGTAAAATATGTACAGAAAAATTACATGACTAAACAGACAATACATTAAATGTATTTGTCCTTTAAGTTAAGTTCGTTAAGTTAAAAAGCAAGGCACCCTTTCTTTTATCCTTTTCATATTTTGAACATTTAAAACATATGGATAAGTGCACAGCTATAGCACTACAGCAGGGCGTTTGCCTTGCATGCAGCCAACCCCAAACCAACCCAGGTTCCATCACCAGCTTCCCAAATGGACCTCCAAGCCTGCCACGAGCTCTTTCTGAGAGCAGGGAGAGAAATAATGTGTGAGCACCACCGGGTGTGGCCTATCGTCCAAAAAGTAAATTAAAAAAATTTACATATTCCCTTAGTTCTTTTTTTGTTTTGTTTTATTTTGTTTTTGCTCTTGTTTCTGGGCCACACCTGGTGATGCTCAGGGATTACACCTGGCTCTGAGCTCAGAAATCGCTCCTGGCTTGGGGGACTATATGGGATGCCGGGAGATGGAACTGCAGTCTGTTCTAGGCTAGAGTGTGCAAGGCAGACACCTTACCGCTTGCCCCACTGCTCTGGCTCCTATCTTCCTTTAGTTTTTAAACTGAATCACCATGCATTACAAAGTTATAAAGATATTTGTGGTTCAGTTTCAGTAGTACATTGTTTTAACTCTCATCCATTCATAGTGTCTATAATACATTCCTCTATAATAGAAAAATTAAATTTCTTTAAATCTAGAAATTTGAAAATTCCTGGCCAAATTATATCTCATTTTAACTGCTATTAATAAGTTCTTTCTGGAATAATGTAAAATGATGAAAGAAAAATTGGTGGATATGATATATTAATTTATGATACATATAAAGAAAGCTATAATATAGTGAAGATATCTCTTCTTTATAGAAAATTACTTTCTGGGCCGGAGCAGTGGCGTGGAGTGGAAAGGAGTTTGCCTTGCCGGCGCAAGCCTAGGACGGACATAGTTCAATTCCCCAGCATCCCGGATGGTCTCCCAAACCAGGAGCGATTTCCGAGTGCTTAGCCAGGAGGAACCCCTGAGCAGCACCAGGGGTGGGCTCCCAAAAAACAAACAAACAAAAAAATACTTTCAACTTTTATAATCTATAGTCTTCCAAAAGTCATTAAAGACACCTGGAAAATGTATCATGCATGACATAATGTTCTGCTGTACAAATATTATATGTACGGGAGGCATATATTAATTTTATACATTAATAAATAAAAGAAAATGTTATTTATTCTCGGTGGGTGTGGTAACAGAAATGTCCATCTTCTTATTTCCAAGAAAATTTTACTATACTGTGTTTCTAAGAATTAAGTTTTACAGTGTCTTCAAATTCAAGAATACATGGTATAGATTTTCCTCAAATATCTATTCTGAATAATCTAACACAAGAAACTATTTTTCCCGTTTTGCCATGTACTCTCTTTATTTCCTGTTTTTCCTCTAAGGATGCTATTAAGATATTCATAGAATTAGATAATGAGACAATTATTTTCAACAAAATTATTTTCAAAATGGTGTTTGCTTTTAAATATAGTCAATTAAACTAATGGAAAGGGGAAATAGGCAAATTTTGTAATGTCAAATGCTACAGCTTCAGCTTTGCAGTTAAGTAAAAGGAGTTTGAACATGCTAATAGAAAGCAAATATTTTCTTTTTCTGAAGTGTGGCTTCAAATCTTGTACTATTTTCCTTTGTCTGATATCACGATGCAAGTTGTTTGCTATGCAGCTTGCTTTTATTTTAGCTTTTACTTTTTCCCTTTTTTTTCTAACTTCATTCCCATATTGGATTGGATTAACAGTAAATAGTGGTGAATGTCATGAATAAATATTTTTTAAAGTGTTATCAATTGTTAATAAACAACATGCTCATAGTAACAAATTCTGTAGTCATTCTCATTTCCCTTTTTCTGATCCTTTCTACTGGGAGCAAATAATTACCTAATGATAGCTAAATTTAAAGCAAAATAGATTAAAAAAGCAATTAAAACTGTTAACATGATAGCATGAAATAATTATATTATGTTATATATACAGATTGTTCAACAATAGTATTTTATCTTTACAATTATTTTCTAATGATTCCTTTGTAACATTATAATATTAATAGTAATTATCTTTTTTCTTAATAAAAATAAAAATATTTGGTCACATGACTTTGAAATAATAATTTATAACATCAATGTTTCTGTGATATGGGAAATACTAAAACTGAATATAATTACTTTTATTTACAGATGTTTCTTATTTAACTATGATTTCACAGATTTATCCTAATATATAATGATCTAAAACATTATAATAAATTCACCAAGAATCAGCAGTGATTTTATAATTCTAATATTATTTCTATTCTACCCCCAAATTAAAATAATAAAACTTAAAATAACTAATAGAAACCTTATATCCTAAGTAGTTTACACTATTTTCTGATTCAACAAGCACATCTCTAATGTAATGAAATTTCATTAGATACTTTTTAAGTAGTTAACTCCATTTTCCCTATCAATTTTAAGCTTTGTAATAAAAAGTTGCAGAATAGTTAATACAGCAGTAGCAAATTATGACACATATAGTGGGAGATTTATACATATATTTTAATTAGACATTAGAAGTTTTCACTTTTTGCGATTATGCTAAGTGAAATAAGTCCGAGAGAAAGAAACAGATACAGACACACAGACACAGTCTTCCTCAGCTATGGGTTTTAAGAAACTTAAAAGACATTATTGTAATGATGCCCAGAAACAAGAGACGAGGGCTGGAAGGACCGGCTCATGATAAGAAGCTCATCACAGAGTGGTGAGTAGTGCAGTTAGAGAAATAACTACACTGACAACTATCATGACAATGTCAATGAGTGAAAGAAGTAGAATGCCTGTCTTGAATACAGGCGAGAGGGGAAGAAGGGAGCTGGGGGGCATGGTGATGGAAATGTTGCACTGGTGAAGGGGGTGTGTGTTCTTTTTATGACTGAAACCCAACGGCAGTCATGTTTGTAATCATGGTGCTTAAAGATATTATTTAAAAATATTTTTTTCAGTTTCTGATCTAAACCTTTATTTTCCCAGGCAAGCAATAATATGCTGCACCCATTTTCATTCTCCTTCTATTAAAATGTATGAAAGCCTCCAAAACTCATAGGATCACAGTGTATAAAAGTATGGTTATTCAACAATGGAATACTTTGCAACCATAAGAAAAGATGAGATCATGCTAAGTTGAACAGTTACTTCATGCTAATTGAAGTGCATCAGGCGGAGGACAGAAACTAGATCATCTCATTTATCTGTTGTATATAGAATAAGAGGACTAAGGAAACAAGGTATCAAAAGGGTAACACCTAGGTTAACTTTGATTCTAGATAGGGGAAATTGGAAGCTAGGGAAAAAAGGAAATAGAATGGGGAAATAAGAGATAGGTGCATTGGTTGAGTAGATATGTTATGTGTATATATATTTATATACAAACATATATATTAATAAACATGCATTTGTGTTAATATATAAATTAATATTAATTTTTATGTAAAATATTTATATATGTATATGTATATAACCTACATAACCAGCAACAAAAAGAAGTTTGAGATCTAAACTAAAGCAGCCTATCTTAAAAATTTACTTGTCAAGGTGGTAGTTAGGGGATAGAAGAAACCTCAGGACACTGGGGTTGGCATATTGCATGCTTGAAAATCAACTAGGAAAAACATTACAAATCATGGTGCCTTAATACAAAGTTAGTCAAAAACTTTAGCCACTTTAAAAAGTGGATTTACGGGGCCGGAGAGATAGCACAGCGGTAAGGCGTTTGCCTTAGAAGCAGAAGGATGGTGGTTCAAATCCCGGCATCCCAGATGGTCCCCCAAGCCTGCCAGGAGCGCTTTCTCAGCATAGAGCCAGGAGTAACCCCTGAGCGCTGCTGGGTGTGACCCAAAAACCAAAAAAAAAAAAAAAGTGGATTTATAACCTAACTTACACCACTCATTTCAATATAAATAACCATGCATCTCAGCTTTTATTTTATTTTATTCAAATTCTGCATCAAATTTCAGACAGTGCAAACATACTGATGCCTGTTAAACAGCATTCTGATTGGTATTGTCTGCATGAAGAAAGCATCCTGCTGAGCTCAGCATGGCAGCTAGAGAAGAAAGAAATGTGTGGCCTCCACTGGATGTTCACTACAGGATTTTAGAAACTTAAGCAAATTTAACACCACACCAGTTGATGTCCCATCTCTGCATTTGACCCCTACCTATTGGAAAGTAAATCTTTCTGAATCATTACTCCCCTATAAAATGAGAATGCAAAATCTATACCTTTAGGGAGAGTGAAATAGTACAGCAGGTAAGGCACTTGCCTTGCAAGCAGTCAACCTTGAGCTATTCCCCTGCACACTCATTGTCTAATCCCCTAGCCCTCCAAGAGTGATTCTGGAGTGTAGAGCCAGTATAGTAAATCCTGAGCACACCTAGGTATGGCCCCAAAACAATGACAACAGCAATGAAACAAAGTCTATAGCTATAATCAGAAGACTAATCATGTGTATATTTTTCAATATTACTTATTACCAAGTTAATATATTCTTTGTGTTATATATGTCTAGTTCATATATGACAATACAACTTATTAAATTTTTGTGTATTTTCATGCATATATTATATATTATAGATATATGCTTATATAAAATAAATGTTTATATAAAATGTTTATAAATGTTTACATAAATAAATGTTCATATAAAACAAATATCTTAAAATTAAAAATAGAAGTCTGAGAAATAATTTGAGATCTTTTCCATCTTTTATGTACCATATAATAATTGTAGTAATTTCAAAATTGGACTAAATTAATTTTTCAAAATTTTCTGCTTAATTATTATTATTTATATACTAGATCCTATGTCATTGATATTGGGAAGTAACTATTATTAATACATAATTATTTAATAGGATTTTTCTCTATTTCACAAATTACAGCACCTGAACAGATGCTATGTTTTATAAATAGGTGGTAGAATCGTGTCTTCCCCACCCTTTCACCAGACCTAGAAAACTCTCATGCCTTTACCTGATAACTCCCTCACCAACCCGCTCTACCTCTGCTCCCAGACTTCACTCAGCCAGTAAACTGGTCATGTAATAGCTTTATTTCTCATTCTTCACTCAGGCAACCTATTTGTGCTGTAGCTACTAGTCAGCAAAGATGATCTGAAGGCAATAGAAGGATAGAGCCCAGTTTTCTATGTTGACCAGGCTCGCAATTCGCCACTGAGATTTTCTTATGTCTAAATTCCAGTCTTGGCACCCACGACACACTGGGAACAATAAAAAAAAAAAAATCTAGGCAATTATGATGCTTATCTTGCCTGAGCTTGGCCCAGGTTTTCTCCTATAGCTTATAGTGAGAGAATTCCAAAATTCTTAGGTTAGCCAGATGAGGCTCAGAATATATACATATAATACATACATATATGCATAAAAAGCAAAGGAAAAAAATAAAGCACAGGGGACAGAAGTTCAAGGGAATATTTAAATTTGCCATGAATCTTGGCACAACATCAGAATGAGTCTTCACAATAGCAGAGGAAATAAAGAAAATTCTAAAAAATAGTCAATCAACTCAAAGAAAACCTAAAGCAAAATATTAGCCAAACTGGAAATTAATGAATGTTTGATAGCAATCCACTGTCACAGGATTCAGAATGCTGAAAATATTATCAGTGAACTTGAAGACAAAACACAAGCCAATATACAACCTAGAGACAATAGAAAAGTTATATGTAAAGGAGAAGAAAGAGTAATAGCTGAAAATATTCCCAATAATTGGAGAAAGAGCAGTGCATAGAATCAAGAGGACCAAAGAGTTTCAGACAAAACATGCTTAAGCAGAACACAACAAGCACTGAAATCAAAATGACAAGAACCACAGACAGCAGATTATTTATAGCAATAATAGAAACAAAACATCAAGAAAAAGAAAAACAGACAATAGTTCTTATAAGTAGTCACTTATATTATATATGCACTATATATCATTCATTTACTATGTATATAAAATTCTAAAAGCCAACATTATTGTAAGCATGGGGCCCAAACTACAATAATCATACTTTAAAATGTATCCATTAAGAGTAAAAATGGTAAGATTTTAAGAAACCCAAGGATATTGGTGAAGAAGGCTGACACCCAGATTGGACGGTATTGGAATTTATATGGCTAAAACTCTATTATGAACACTTTTATAAGTTACGTGCCTAAATAAATATGTAAATTAAAAATTATATGTATTGGATCATTACCTCTTCTTAAGATACTTTGTTCTGTTAAAATAGGGACCAGAACGATACGATAGCACAGTGATAGAACATTTGTCATGCATGCAGCCCACCTGCATTGATTGAACCAACCCTGGTTCAATCCCCAGCATCCCAGTTAGTCTCCCAAACCTGCCAGGAGTGAATTCTGAGTGCAAAGCCAGGAGTAACCCCTGAACACTACCAGGTGTGGTCCAAAACTCCCAAAAAGTAATTAAAATTGATCAATATACACATTGTAATTAACTGTGTTAACATAAATAATGGGCAAACATGTACATATATATTTTCTATTCAAATTTCAAATTGCCTTGTTCAGGAGCCAGTTTATACATTTTGTTTTGTTTTCTAATATTTATTTTTAGTTGTATCATTTATATATTTATTTTTTAATATCACTATTCTATTTATAGTGACACATGCTGAAGTTTTTTATATATATATATATATTTTTTTTGGTTTTTTGGGCCACACCCTGTGACGCTCAGGGGTTACTCCTGGCTATGCGCTCAGAAGTTGCTCCTGGCTTCTTGGGGGACCATATGGGACGCCGGGGGATCGAACCGCGGTCCGTCCTAGGCTATCGCAGGCAAGGCAGGCACCTTACCTCCAGCGCCACCGCCCGGCCCCAGTTTTTTATATTTTTAATATTTAAAATTAATTACAAATGGCACAAGGTGACAAAATTTTCTCCGATTAAAACTATATTTACTTTTCAGGGCCTGATTTAAATAAATGAAAGGAAATGGGTAAAATTGTTTTCTGATGTCTTTCTTATTCATAGTCAGTGTCAACTCTATACACTCAAAAACATATAGATATTTCTTGTTTAACCAAATACATGACTGGAATTACATTTCTAACAGAAAAATAATTTATTTTTGAATAAAAAAAGTGCATCTAATAAATTGGGTGTATTGGTTATACAATTGAGACATATATTTATGCTAGTACTGTTTGGTTTTAAATTTTTTCGTAAGTAAATTAAATATTTTCTAAGATTATAGTATGTAAATATCCATATTCTAAAATACTCTGCCACTAATGTTATAGTGATGATTTATTCAAACTTTATTAGTGTATTTTATTATGATTATCATAATTATTTATTTTATATATTATAATTATTAGAATATGATTATTACATCCTTAAATTTGTCTTAGTTTCCAAAATATTTCTCAAATTTATGTCTTTCTTATTTATTTCTCTGAATCTTATAGTTAACACTTATTGTCTTAGAAATCAATTTTTTATCATTATCCCTAAAATCATTTTTCATATTAGTGAAAAAAAAATCCTCAGAAAGACATTAATCACTTTCTGCTTCTGATCTGTTATAAATCTAGACTAAATACACTGACTAGTTCTATTATACATCCTTGTTATCTAATTTGAGTCAAATTTTCACCTACTCTACAATAATTCACTTCCTTTATTTGATTCATTTCATTCTTCATGTTAGAGTTCAATTTTTTTAATATTCTCATTCTAATTTAGGAGGAGGGGAGTTCTCCTAAGGAGTGTATAAGAGGCCGAGAACCCCACCTAGGGACTGTTGGCAAAGCAGACAAGTAGCTCAATGAGGGCCTTGAAGTGCTGCTACTTGGCCTTGCATTATTAAGGCATCACCTAGACTCTCAAAAGAGGTCTGGGGCCTCCAGAGCGAAAATCAGAAGTCCAGAAGTAAGCAGGCACTATGTAGTACATGTTATTGGGCCAGGGTTGGTAAGATTCGAAGCACACCAAGTAACCCTGTAAGATCTCTTCAGTTCCAACATATTCAATTAAACCTAATCTTTAATGTGTTTTCTTTAAAAAGATAGAGTTCTTCACCAAATAGTAGATGAATATTTTATAGGATTTATTTCAAAAATGTTGAGTGTGACTATAAGGTGAAGCAATATTAGGTTAAGCAAAATGTTATTTTGTGGGGTAAAGTATTATGTAAGAAAAATGAACTGTAAAAGAGGATATGATGCTAATTCAGTGGTGGAGATAACGCAGTGAAATATGATATATCAGGTCTATACTTGCTGAGATTATATATATGACTATAATTTGCTTGAAAACATCATGATCAATGACAAAGCCTATATATGATGATGATATTAAGGTTTAGCATGTAGCTAGATATATCTTAGTCTAGACCAGTTTATTCAACTGGAGTAAATAGGATGCTTATTTTTTGAGGGGATGTGATAAGACAGAAACAAAAGCCAATGTAGACAGTATTTTATTTATTAATGCCAAGTTATAAAATTACGACTTTTAGCTACTACGATATCTGTTGCTTAGTTAACTCCATGATTGTATATGTGTGTGCACACACATCTCTAGAGAAGAATTTTCAATGCTATGGAATTTCTACTAACTGGCATCAGTCAATAAACTATAGATTGGAGAACAAGAGTCTGTACCATCTATGTTCTGTGATTATTTTCTATGATGTTTTCACAATGATAGTCATCTAACATTTTCTCAGAATATACCTTGATTTAAGCAATTTGAGAATGAAGATATTCTCGAAATGAGCTTTCTTAATTTCCATTTATACACATTAATGTTAAATTACTTTCTCCATTTTTATTCTTATTGGTTCTGAAAATAGCCATTCTACTTTTTTACTGCAACTTTTCTGTGTGTGTGCGCATATCTTTTGTCTTTAAGATTTTTGGTGGATGCCCTGTGGTGCTCAAGGGCTACTCCTCATTCTGCACTCAGAAAAAATTCCTGACAATATTGGGTCAGCCATATATCAGGCAATTCCCCTAACCTCTGTACTAGCGCTCCCACCCCACTGTTCCCACTTTTTTTCTTAGCTTTTAAATCTGCATTTCTTACATGGTACTTGTTTCAGTATGTTCAATAATATTATCCTATAATTTGCTTTATAGCACTTTATATTTAATATTTTGCTGTGTGATGGCATAATTAAACTTTTTATATTTTACCACTTGATAAAAACAATTTTAGATGTTCTCCTAGGCTATCAACTAGGACATTATTTGTTTTATATTTGCTATTTATTCAAATTAGCCAAACTTACATCTCTAAAATCTGACCTGATTCTCTGCTCTACCTTACATCTTAGTCTATTTCTTTGCTTGTATTCCAGTAAAATCTTTCCTGACTGAAGAAATAGTTATTAAAGTAAGTATTTAAAAGTCAGAAAACTGGAAATAAAAATGTATTCTTTTTATTGTGTACAATTAGGTTACATAGTTAAACAAATTTTTTTTTTTTGGTTTTTGGGCCACATCCGGCGGTGCTCAGGGGTTACTCCTGGCTGTCTGCTCAGAAATAGCTCCTGGCAGGCACGGGGGACCATATGGGACACCAGATTCAAACCAACCACCTTAGGTCATGGATCAGCTGCTTGCAAGGCAAACGCCCCTGTGCTATCTCTCCGGGCCCCTCAGTTAAACAAATTTAAATTAAAATTAAATTGTATACAATTATTTTCTTGTTGGACTAAAAGCACTTCAGGTCTTTGAAAGGGACTTAAAATAGCAAAATATTTTAGAGATTATTATTTTCTATTATAAAATAAAATGTTATTTTATTTTATAACTTTATATTTATTTTAATATCATGTTCTATAATCATGTTTCAAGATATAGTCATATGAAAAGCCTTTAACAAGTCTTTGCCAAAATTCTTCAAACCAAGATGAAAAGACTGGAGGATGCTTAGTATTTGACAGTAAGGGCTAACTCAGATCATTAAAAAGCTTCCCATCAACAGAATATTGAGATATTGATAATTGATTATCTCAGAATTCTATTATCTCAGGACCAAAATGGTGGCGAAGTGGTAGGGTGTTTGCCTTGCACGCAGCTGACCTAGGACAGACTGCCCCAAGCCAGGAGCAATTTCTGAGTGAAGAGCCAGGAGTAACCCCTAAGAGGGTGAGGTGTGGCTCAAATACAAAACAAAACAAAACAATTCCATTATCTTCTTGAATCTCACTGCAAAATTCACTTCATTATCCCACCGACCACAAAGCAAAATGAACTAAAGTAGCATTTTATTTATTCATTTATTTTGTTGTGTGGGGAGCAGTCAGCAATGTTCAGAATTTACTCCTAGCTCTGTGCTCAGTAATCACTTCTGAAAATTCCCAGGTATTACACTGGATTGCCAGGAATTGAACCAGTGTGGGTCTCATGCAAAACAAGTGCCCAACTCACTTAACTATCTCTCTGGTTCTGAAACAAGACTTTTAATATATTTTCAACTTAAAGTCAAAGTAATAGGACTTCGGTTTTTTTTATAAGTAATAAAACGAAACAAATTTTAAATAAATAAAGTATATCTTTGCCGTTCAGTTTTCCCCGTAGAGCTATAGAATGCCCGCTGAAATTGTGTATGACTACATAAAAGTCTGCCGGTGAGTAAATACATCTTTATCACTCGATTCCCTTTGTTTTGTTTTACAAATTGTTCAAGGCCCAGTGGGCTCTGTATTTGAGAAATGGAGAAGGGTTTTAAGTCATTTCCAAATCTTCAATTTTAGGGTTGCAGAAGTTTATCTGGAGACGCTTCAGCAAAATATCATTCGCATTTGTCTGATAGGGGTGCGCTATCCCTGGACTCCGGCTGTCCCATTTCTAAGGCTGCTTGTGGCAGTTAAGTTTCAAAAACAAAACTGTGGATGGAAAGAGATCCAAAAGTTTCAAAGGCAAAAGCTGTCTTCAGAAGTTTTCTAACATTTCTGTAGGAAGTGATGAGGGAGTAGGGCTGAGAATACCTGCAAATTATACAAAGGCAACTTGAAAAGCATCAGCATGTCAGTTTTCAAAAGTCCTCCTGAGGCTCAGAGACTATGAAATTCTCATGTATGTTGATTTATGCAGTGATTTGCTTTGACCCTCGGGAAAGCTGCTTTATGGTTTGGACATCTATGCCTGCCAACCTCTCCACCTATCTGAGAGTCGGCAAACAAATGTGCAAAGGAAAACGAACAAAGAAAAAAGGAAAGCAATCATAAAAATAATAACTACCCAATTCAATTCAAAAGTCAGGATATGTTTATCTTTGTCTTTTGTGAATATTCTGGGCACAGTGGTTTATTCTATTATAAACTTCGTTCAAAAGTTTTGTTGTTGTTCTGTGTGTAAATACTTAGATCTTATATAGACATATATATTTATATATATATGTCTATTTAAGATAAATAGATAAAAAGAGAGAATTTCGGGTAAAATAGATGTTTCCATTAAGATTGGAATAGAATTTGGCCTAAATATTTTTTCTATATTGTAGATAGTACAATTTTATCTATGTATCAAGCCCTGTCGAATTCAATTTAAATATATTTTTGGACAATTTTCTGACCACCACTCTAATTAATAATTCAGTCATCTACCAAGTGTTTTTAATAGACCAGGGAGACAGTACAGAGCAAAGGTTTTACCTATGTAATGTCCTACTTTGATTTTTGACAATCTATGGCACCCTGAGTGTTGCAGATTGTAGCTTAAAAGTTAATGAGTAAAACTGGGGTTGCCCTTGTGTTCCCTGAATGAAAGGATCCTAGTAGAAAAACTTCCTCAACGTCTACCTTGAACCATTGGACTATTTGGCTGAATATTGCCAGATGTACCCCAAATCCACTTAGCACTGTGTTGAATTTATTCTGGTAAGAAGTTAACATTATGAAAATTTGACAGTCATACATTATGCACCTATCATTTATGTTTGACTGTTTTACCATGTCCATCACATTTTAAATATCTCTGTCATAGAATTTAAACTTCTGTAATAGATCTGGACTTAATTTTCTTATCTTTAGTTTGTAGCTGTCTTTGAATTTATTTGTATTGTTTTCATTTTGTGCCACACTTAGTTGGCTCAGGTCATTCTCCTGACTCCACACTCAGGAATCACTCCTGGTGGGGCTTTGGGGTGCAAATATTGGTGATCAGGATCAAACTGGGTTGGCTACATAGAAGCAGGCATCTTCCTGTCTTACTATCTTCCACCCATAATGGCAGTCCTTAAACTTCCCTCTTGTCTCTGCTCTAAAGCAAACTGATAAGAAAGTTAAGCTACTCTCATTTTTGTATCAGAAGAAAATTCAGATCATGCAAATGTCTGCTAAGATTTAAAGCTTTCACCATTGCTCTGCTCCCTCACTATAATCAAACCCTATCCTAGCCTTATGTTCATCCTTGCTCAAGTCATTTCACACAAGCTATATCCATACACCTACTACATTGCTTTAGGAGCATAATGATAGAAATAATAAATCTTTTTGTAATCTTTTAGTGTAATCTGATGGCATCAATCTCAAATCCAAAATTTATAGTTTGAGATTATCCTTCCTAAGAAACAGAAAGATTATAACATCTTTCCTGGTATTTAATCTAAATATGCATACAGAGAACATTACTTAGTTAAGGTCTAACTGCATGGTTGTTGTGCCTGTTATTTTCTTTAGCTGGCTAGAACTCAATTTAGGGGTTAAGATAGTGATTAAATCAATAATTTATGGCACACTTTAGGTTCCTTAACTACTAAATAGAGAAGCAAAATACATTTGATCATTTACTTGAAAATAATTCTGTTTTTAAAATTAGGGAAAATAATATATGGACTTTTCATTATTAAAGTAAACTCCATCCCCATGCCATGGACTATATTCTAAGGTAAAAGAACATATTTTTTTTTTAATCTCTTGATGTCCTTCGCCCATTACAGAGTACACTCTTCCCTTGTTCTTATACCTGGTCTCTGAATCTTTCAGTCAGTCAACTGGAAAACCACAAGGCAAAAATTATGTTTGGTATACTCAAAATAGTCTCAATATTGAGACATAGTAAAACATGTTTTGTATACCTGGCATCTAAGTTCAGATTACTCACTTGGACACAACAAATATATCTTTATCAACAATTAAAAAAATGTTTTATACTCAATTGAAATGTCTAAAATATGCTTTATAATAGTTATGCCCTGTTATTCAAAAAATAATTTAAGTCTGCCTATACTTTCTCTTATATCTTCATCCATAATTTTATGATGTAGATAAAGCAAGTGAAATAAACATAAGAAGTTACAGTGGACCACAGAAGTTTTGAATTGCCCAACTTTAGAAGGTAAATATGTTTTTAACCATTTTCATTGAGGTGCAGGATATGTAATAATGTAATTATATTTTTATTCATGTATCATTCTAATACTTGACCTTTTTCACATATACAGATATATATGTATATATATATATATCAGTTCTGGTGTGTAAATTAGATGTAAGAGAATTTCTGTATATTCTTCAGATGATGTTCATGACATCCAGGTTCTACTAGTGTGAATACTCTCAGCAATTTTGTTAGTAGATGTCTGTAAGACTAATTTAATATGTAAAAAAGAGAGAAAAAAAATAAACTCTCTTTATATTAAAAATCATATTAGAATTTTATTTTGTGTGTATATATATGAATGTTTAATTTGTGTATATTTCTTTTTCTGAAAACCATATAATTGAAGGAACAATGGTGAAAGGGCAGAAAAAGATTGAGAGGAAGAACAAGTTCTCAGTTATTGTTTCAAAAGCATTTGTATGCAGTCCTTTCCTCTTAGTTATCTATGTATAATTCAACCAAGTAATAAAAGTAATCCTAAATCAAGTATAACAAAAAATAAAAGGATACACAGAACCAATAAAACACACAGGTAGGTATTTTTCAGTTACTTAATAGCTTAATAGATTTTACAATGTGCAATTAAAGCTTAGATCCATTTTATTCCTACATGGAAAGCTGTCAGGGGCAGATCAAGATGGCGTCTGTATGGCTTGCCTTCTTTGCCCACAGCATGAACTTTACTTTTGTGAGGCATGCATACGTGCCAAAGTCATAGGAAACAGCACAGATCCTATTGTAGATTATGTTCTGAGAACTTGTGACAGTTGACTGCATCTATAGAAATTAAGTATGGAAACAGTACATTGTCCTGTCAAAAGTTATGAGAAACAGATATTGGCTACAGAATGTAGGAATAGGATGTACACAAATGCTCCAGGTTTGACTTGTCTAGGTTGACCTGTCTAAGTTGACCACAAAATGTTCTTGAGAAAATATCAAATTGTACCTTGTAAATGAAGTCACCTGTAATACAAAGGCTGTTCTTGTATTTCCTCTCCTCTCCCCTCTGCTCTGCTGGAGTATGTAAACCGGTCATCTGCTTCAATAAATTTGACCCTTGATCAGAACACTCTTTGTCTTGAGTCCAGTTCCTCTCTCCTTATTTTTCAGGCTGGAACCCCCTCACGAACCCACGAATTGCTGAGTTCTGCAGGTCAGGACAGAAAGCTTATCTGATTGGAAGTTGTTAAAAGATCTATGGATTCAGTGTAAGTTAGATAAATGCATGCAACTGCCAGGTAGTGTTTTCTAGTAATCAGTAAAATAAGTTTTGTATAAACTCACGCTTGACTATTAGTCTGGAATACAATCAACATGTGGTCCTCTATTCTGAGATCATCTACTACTGGTCATAGCTCATATTGGGAACTCCTTTTTTTTTTTTGCTCAATGTATGTGTTGGACTTGCTCATGCTCTAGAGCAGTTGGTTAATGATAATGATAATGATTTACATTTAGATTCCAATGGGCAGTAAATATAAAATATTTTATCATTAACTTGCTTCCTAAATGTGGGAGATTGTTTGCTAATTGTCTTGGAAAAAGAAGGTGATCAGAGCATTCTAAAATATACAAGCAAGGAAAATTTAAGAGGGAGTATGCCAATGATTTTTAATCCTTGAACATAAATAGTGGTTAAAGAAACCAAAATACAGAGACGATTGAGAAACCTTATTTCATGACAAGAAAATACATGTGAGATGCAATATGAAAAACCAGCACATTTCAAAATATTTCAGGATGTAAAATAAAAATCTCCCGTTAGGTGACAAGTTAGTCTATAATAAATACGATAAAAATAAAAACATCTAGAGACTGATGAATAAACTAATTATAATCATTATAGTATGAACTCTTCTCATAAAAAAGCTGTATATTTTTAAAACTAGGTTAATTCAGATGTATATGTTTTCCTCCTTCTCTCCCAATAAAAAGGTAATAGAGTTAATGTGGGATCAAATGACATGTCAAATGTGACTGATAAAACATTCAAACATACAATCAATCAAATACTTGACCGATGTCTACATCCTAATTTTTCATTTTTGTATCTTTTGTTTTTGACTTGACTCTAATGCAACTAATATCCCTTAGTACATGACTCACAAACAGTGTTTCTAGGACAATCCTCTGTGCTTTACATGTAGAGGTTTGTAGACAACAATTCTGTCCAACACAAGCCTTTAAAATTTACCAGATTTGTTTATTAAGGAATACAAGGACTTCAGTCATCATTCATTTAAAAGATGTGAGAATATTATAAAAACTAGTTATGTGGTGAAATGAACTGTTCTCTTACTCAGGATATATCCTGGAGACCCAGTGATCTCATCATAATTTTTTCCTCAGAGAACTGTAAGCGTTCTTTTCTGTTTTCCAATTTCAAAGTGCTTAAAAAACATTTCATCTTAAAGCCCTCTCTTTCAAACCTTACTTATAAGCCAATTGGGGATGTTACATTAGTCTATTCTAAATAACAAAAAGCAATGATGTAATAGAAAGATAGTACAGTGGGTAGTGTGTTTGTCTTGCACGTGGTAAACCTGGATTCGCTTCCTAGCAACACCTAATTACTAGCAATCACCCTAATCACCCAAAGAAGTGACACCTCGGTGCAGAGCCTGGAGTACTAGCAGATGTTACCCAAAAGTTTTTTTTAAAGCAGTAATAGTCAGAAATGTACATTGCTGACTGAATCCACTCAGTCACCAATCGAGCCCCTAGGGAATCTGTCCAAGGGAAGTGCTGTAATTAATGCCAAAACATATATCATTCTAGACTATAGACTCTTTGAAAGCCCCTTGAATCACTTGGCTAATTAAAAGAAAACCTGCTTCCTTCTCCAAGGAGTCTAATTTATTATATTAGGTGACTTACTCCTCCTATCATCTTTTAAGAGCACCTGAAATGATCTAAAAGTGCTACTAATATTAAAAATAATTTGAGTTTTCTAGGAATATCCATATATTTTGTGGCCTAATCTATGTTTAGTAAAAATATTCACTACCTAACACCAGTGTTTTCACTCTTTGTGAAATTAACTCCTTGGTTGATCAGGTACCTAAATAATGAAAGGCACATTTCTGGAGAAGCATTTCTAAAGTGTTTTATAGCCCTATAAGATAAAACATTTAGTAATCAGCTTATTGACAAAAATTAAAGTCTCGGAACTAAAACATAGGAAACTGTGCTTTCTTTGATGTAACTATGGCTCTACCATTTTATATCCTTATGAATGATTCAAAACTTGATTATCATCCCTCAAGTCCTCCTCTGTTTTGACTTCAGGGCCTCCTTTTATGACTACCCGAGATCTGCGTTTTAAAAATAATTATTTAAGCCCCTTCATTACAAAATTGTTCAATATTGATTTTCAGTTCCCTCTCAGTGGGGGAAGGCATTCTTCTTCTCTCTCTGTCTGTCTGACTCTGTGGTTTTACCTATAGTTAATAAATTGTGTACCATTCATACCGTTTCCTACCATGGATTGGTCTTTTTGGCCCAAGATCTGATTTTAAAGGAGGGTTTTCTACCAGTTACACCGATCCTCTCAAATTTGTAATTCTAAAGCATTATCAGATATCTCACAGGTTATTTAAGCTGCCACATCAGAGGTTAGAATCTGGGTGAAAAAGTCGAAGGAAAGTTGCACAAATTCTGATACCATCACTCAGTTTTATCTCCATAAAGCATGTCTTCAAACTTAACCTACTACTGAAGAATCTATTTTCATCCTGATTTAAATACTCCTTCCGACCTACCTACTTCATTTCAATGAATCAAATTTATCAGCATACCTATTACTGAAGATATAGCTTTCTCAAAATATCTAGATACCTACTTAGGAGAAAACCATTCTTTGTAGCCTGTTGTCAAAATTTCTTTCATATATTTATTATATATAAAAGTATGAATCCGAAACAAATAAAAATCCAAAGTGCAACAAACATCGTCCATTCCTACTCTCAATGCTTCGCTTATTCTTGTGTGTTTGGGCAGGTTGGGTCACATCTAGTTATGCTCATGTTACTCCTGGCCTTCCACTCAAGATTCATTCCTAGCAGGGCTCTGGGGACCATATGTGTCCATCCCCAGCACTGCATATGGTAACTTACAAGGCAAATGCCTTACACTCTAAATAATCTTTCTGGGTCCCCTTTGCTTATCCTTTTTGCAGATGCTTTTCTCCTCAAGAAGCACATATTTATCCCTTGCCTGAGAGAATATTACTAAACCTTTCAGATGCTGCTCATGGTCTATTAATTGAGTTCATAAAGCCTCTAATCTCATCTGTCCACAATAATGTTTTACTTGTTTTCCTATTATTCCACATGTCTATTTGTTTAACTATATTTCTTTGACTTACAATACTATATTTTCTTCCTAGTTCTCTAGAGGACGTCTTCATCATATTCCTGATCCAGGGTTTTCTTTGTTCTAGTAGATACAAAAATATAATTTTTCACTAATTGGCAAAGCAGTGCAAAAATGAATTCAAATCAAGTTAGAGAAAAACTGAAAGTAAAATGAAATGCTATCACTTTAGGATATTTATTTTTATGCTGTTCAAGTTCTGACTTTTTACCCATGAAACGCTTTTTTATTTTTCTAAATAAAGGAGGCTGACCTCATATAATTACCTCGCTCTTCTTTCTCTATATCAACATGAGGCCCAATGAGAGGTCTGAGTTCAAACACAGGAAAAGTGCTTTGAAATGTCACTTGTTCACATCAGAGAAAATACTGCCTTCTTTGCCCCCTACCAGTGTAATCAACTGTAATTTCAAATCAATATCTCGCCTCACCACCAATTGCTTTGTACATTCAGTCTTCTTCTTGTTCTTTTTCTGCCTCATTACTTAGCTCTTTCACCTACTGATATTAGTTGCTCCAGACACTAATGCATTTTTCCCAGCAGTGTAAAGTAGATTCAGCTTCTTGACAGTCAGATCTGAGTTTTTCAGCATGTTACAGGAAATATTTATTCTCTGGCTATTTGTTCTAGACTTTCAAGTACATTATCAAACTTCAAAAATGGCAACTCATTTTCACCTTGAGCTTGAGATGCTGCTCCAGACCAAAGATTTTCACTAATCCCCAGAGAATCATTTTGGGGAGAAAGAGTTTTTAATTTAACTATTTAGGACATACTGGAGCTAAGTTAAAAAAAGAATTGTCTTTCACCAGATTGATTTTCTGTTCTTGCATTATTTATTATTGTCTAAATATATGTGAAAACATAGCCTCTATTTCCTTGAGAATGTTCATATTCATTCCTGAAGTTTTTTTGAGGTCATGAAATAATTTTAATTTTATTTATAGTCTGGCCTTCCATTTCGTAGTAAAAGTGCTTCTTTATTATAACTCATAACAAAACCTTAATTCTTATTTGGGGTAAGCTAACATTCTTTATAAATCTTTTCCCTTACACCTTGTTTCATTGTTTTCTCATGAATTATATTTAAATTATGTTTTGACTAAATACCAACATTGAACAATTGATCAGGATACCTTATATTTATATTCAAAAATTTCTTCTGAATTATGCTTAGATGACTATAGTTCTACTAGAACAATATGCTTTAAAAACTGAATATATGCATAATTCTTCAATTACTATAACAAATTGGTAACAGTATGTTTTACTTGTTTTATAATTCCTCCATGTCCCTTACAGTTGATAAACACAAGAAGATAACAGATACTCGTTAAATTATTTTCAATACAATTAAGGAGGTAGCTCAGTAATAGAGCACTTGCCTTGTATTTGTGAGGTCCTACATTTAATTCTTAGCACCAAATAAAAATATACAAATGCATATACACACACATTACATGCAATCTTATCAGTCCATTGATTTTTCTTTGACCATATATTTATATCTTCATCCAGATTTCACTACTTCTCAACATAAAAATCACAACAGTCTTCTAAAGGAAGTCCCTTTATCTTTTTTATATTGCCCTCTTGGAGATAACTTCAAAAACATAAAATTGGTTATATACTTTCACTGTTTAAAACACTTGCTAAACTGTGAAAAAATCTTAAAACATTATATTTAATATATTATCAGGAATAAAAGATAAATTTATATTGTGTGATTACATGTACATTATTTTCCAAAAATTGTAGAGTCAGAAAGTAGAATAAAGGTTATATTCTAAAAGAAGTGGGAAATGAGGAGTGAGTTTATAATGGGTGCAGAGGGATAATGCTGATGGTAATACAACACTTTGAATGCACTTAATGATACTGAAATGAACATTTCACATAGCTAAAGTGGCAATTTTTGTGATCTGTATGCTTTATTATAATATGTGTTAATTTATTAATTTTAACAGGCACTCAGTGGTCATCTCTTAATTTTAGGATACAAATTGGCCACACATACTAGACAGGCTGAACTCTTTGTGTAAGCATCCATCGCTGAATAAAGCAAAATCTAGAATATTGCAAGTATTTGTACAAAATCTTGCTCCTTCCTTACAAAAGCTTATTGCATCTCCATTTCTGAAACACCTCAATCAAACCTGTATACTTGCATGATTTGGTATAGACTTGCATAAATCCAAACTTGATCATTACTACCTCAAATCATTTTTTTCTGATTAGCCATTCCATATTAGAACTACTTGGACCCATTCTCTGAAAGCCATGTATTTCTCCTTTGTAAAGTGCTCACAAAAGTTAATGAATATTTTTCACTGTGACCCTGATTACAGAATCTTCTTCTATACTGAAAGTGACAAAGAATGGCAGAGGCATCTCTGATTTCATTTCTAGAATACTCTGATACATAACAGAAACTTTATATATATATATATATATATATAATCACCAGGATTGGGGATATTATCTTGTAGTCTCCCTGCTATTTGTTTTTCTGGCAATACTAGCTCTTATTTCTATAACAGTAAAAAGAAAAATTTTACTATCTATATTTTTCAAAAGTAAAAGTACAAATTCTTTACCATGAAATAAATTTTAACTTAATTAACAACTACCTCAAATATGAATGAATCCACTGTAAAGAGAAAATTTAAAAATTTATGAAATAGAAAATATATGCCTAACAATTATGGATTAAATATAAAGTTAATACCCAATCTAAGTCTTTTATGTATTTATAAAAACAATTGGACAAAATGAACTTTCCCATATAAAATTAATAGAACATGTGACAATATAATATATAACCAATGCATGATATTAGGCATATAAGGTTTGCAAATATAATTTGGCTTTTTTGATTTTTATTTTTGCCTTAGAAAAAACTCCATTTTCTATGCAACATTTTTCTGTTTTATATGAGGATAGCTGCACAAATATTAATGCCAAATAATTAGTAATACTTAAATATTTAATGAAAAAAATGGTGGAAACTGCTGCTAAAGGATAGTGTCAATAAATAACAAATAAAAATGACACTAGGAACTAAAGAAGGCAAATAAAATATATTGTCAGTATTTTACTTTTTGCAGACTAATAAATACTTTGTAGAGTGACTATTTTTTCACCTAGCTATATTTTGAATTTTGATGTCATTTCTTATATTTCCCAAGATGAGGAAGCGAGTGGCAAGACCTTTTTCACATTTCTGAAATAAAGTCATCCACAATTAAAATGGTTTACTGGAAACAGATGGACTTCCCGCAGAGATTAACCCAATTATCTTTGGTTTAAGAGCCAGAAAAAGCCATAAGATCATTATCTTACAAGACAAGAATTTTATCGTGATGCCAATCTCATTACATGAGTGAATGGAGGTGTTTAGTGATAGTTTTCCTGCATAAATATTCTTAATAGATTAAGTTTTTTAAACTCTTGGCTGCTCATTATTTTCAAATGAAAGAGCCTGACAGATGAATGGTGTTATACATAACAGAGGCCAGAGACTGACTACATGTCATTTGCTCCATAAAAACAAGGAAACTGCATTTAGACCACAGAAGAACTAAACTTTTACATACACTTCTAAAAACATTCAAATGTATGTTATCTATAGTCTACTTGGGTCAAACTTATAGGGTTCATATAGTTAACCAAAACAATTTTAGCCATCTGATATTTTACTAGTCCAACCATATAGGACATCTAAGTTCATTAAGTTTTGAAAAAAGACATTCTCTTAGGGACTGGAGAAATATCACAGCGATAGGCTGTTTGCCTTGCAAGCTGCTGACCCATGATGGATCTGGGTTCTATCCTTGGTGTCCCATATGGTCCTTCGAGCCAGGAGTGATTTCTGAGTGCATAGCCATGAGTAACCCCTAAGAGTCACAGGGTGTGGCCCAAAAACAAAAAAATAATAAAATAATTATTAATCACTTAATAAATATATTAAATATAATAAAATAAATTTTATTTATTTATAAAAATTTATAAAAAATAAAAATAAATATAATCACTTAATAAAAGTTAAAAATGTTGCTTTCATTTAGGTGTGAAGGAAGGTAGAGGAGTAACAGTTGTTAAGAATAAAAGGTTAGGAGCTAGAGAGAGTATAGATGATAAGCAACTTTCCTTATATGCATCCAATATGAGTTTAATCCTGGCACTGTAGGGCAATGCAATCATTGCCAGGACTGATCCCTGAGCAACTCTGGTATGGTCCATTAACAACAACAGCATTAACAAAAATAAATGGTTATTTTTAATTAAGTGTTTTTATTAATGACAGTTTGGTTTTTGAGCTATATCCAGAGGCATGCAAGGCATGCAAGTTTTGTGTTGGGGGGTTTTCCCTGTGATGCGAGGGGTCCTTGCTTGCTAGAAATCAAATCTGGGGACTTTAGTATGCAAAGTATGTATTTAGTATATTGAGCTTAGATTGTTTTTCAACTCAAAGATTAAACTTTAAGTTTGCCTTAATATGATGAATGTTATACATTTATATATCAAACAGGCATACTTATATTCATATCCAATACAGGGTATAAGAGTAGAGAAAAAACTGTTTCATAACAAAATAAGAAATTAATTTGTTGATAATGTGACTTGATGAGTTGGTTAAGCATGAAAGAAAAGCAATTCTGAATCTAACTGATTCTGAAATTGGGATAAAGATTATACTGGTCATATTAGAATAAAGACATGAATTATTTTACCACTAAATTGTTTCTGATTTCGAGTTGTGATATTTTAACTACCAAAGCTCAGAATCACCATTTCAAAAACTGATGCTATTAATATCTCCTGCATAATTTTTGTGTGCCATATGGTAATGCCTAAGTGTTTTCCTAATTTTGAACTATTACCATAATTTTCTAATATTATTGAACTAATAAATAATTTATTCTTTTTATAATAATTTTTACTTTGACCAAAGTGGATTGCATATCATTCACAGTAATATTTTAGGTACATATTAACATTGAATCAGGGGAATTCCCATCACCAAAATTGTCCTCCCTCCACTCCCGTTTCCAGCTTGCATCCCATACCCCCATCCTTACCCCCCTGGGCTGCTAGTATAAGTGGTCCCCTCTGTGTCAAACTTACTACTTAGTGATCATACAACTGTTCGGTCTTGGTACCCTCCATTATTTCCCCCTCAATTTGAGAGGCAGAACTAGATGATTCACATTATATGGTTCTGTTTGAAGAAAAGAAATGCAATAAATCAGGTAAAAATCAAATAAGCCAAAAATGGGTGAAGTCCTTCTAGAGGCTCTCAACATCAGTTTGAGAGAAGAAAGGGAAAAAGAAAGAGAAACACCACAACAATACAAAAAGAAATCTCAAACAAAAAAATCCAAGAGCACTACAGCAATAAAGACAAGCACCACATAATAACCACGGTCCTGAAATAAAAACAAAACAGAACACAAAAAAAAAAAATGAAAACGACAACGATATAGAACCCCCTAAAAAAGGATAAATAAATAAAAAAGATTACTTTGTGCTGTTTATTTTTCCTGCATAGGCATAGTAAATATTGGGGACATTAGAAAGAGAATTCCCTTGGCCTAAGAGATACAGGGTTTCTCAACACTTGAAGTATACTGTCATGGAAATAATTATAGACTCCTTGCATGTTCAAATACTCTCCCCTAGGTGCTTATGTGGTGTATGAAAGACTTCTGCTCATGGGTGATAAAATCAGACCTCTGTATCTAGAAATCTTGGTATCTCCACAGGTATGCTACGTAGCTTATGATGAAATCTTTCTTTGAGGTTCTGGAAGTTCTGTTCCTTCACTGTTGTCTTAATCAGTCTTCTGTATTTGGTGGTCTTGTTCATTGCGCTGATCCTAGGATAAAGTCTGGGATAGAGTCTTTCGTTATGTTTCCAGAAGACCCGTTCAGTTGTAATTGTCTTAGTCAGACTTCTGGAATTAGAGATCTTGGTTGTGCAGTTCATAGACCAAAACCTAGACTAGGGTTTTTTTTTTTTTTATTGGTCCCAGAATACGTTCTGCCCAGTCATGGTTGTCACAGTAAGTCATCTGTAGATAGCGATTTTGACTACTGCACAGATCAGAGGATGACAAGTCTTCTAATTTTGTCTTATGTTAGATGGTGAGGTAAGACAACCTCCTTGTTGTTCCCATTTCCTCGTTGTCTGGATATCATATCAAAACGGGCACATGTTGGTGCCAGAGCAGTATTAAGGATGTCCGGGAGGGGGCTCGGTTCCTGGAGCTGTTGTGGAGGTGTCATTTCTATGTCTGGGATCCAGGGTTCAAAGTTGGATGGTCTGTGTCTAATCACCTGGGGTCTAATTTGGGTCCACATGATATGTGTTCAAGGTGGGAGGTGCCCCTGGATTGCAAAAGAGTATGAGTTCTTATCCCTAGTAGATAAGAGCTTGTTGGGGTTTTGTTTTGTTTTGTTTTGTTTTTTGGTTTTTAGGGCCACACCTGTTTGATGCTCAGGGGTTACTCCTGGCTAAGCGCTCAGAAATTGCCCTTGGCTTGGGGGGACCATATGGGACGCTGGGGAATTGAACCGCGGTCCTTCCTTGGCTAGCGCTTGCAAGGCAGACACCTTACCTCTAGCGCCAACTCGCCAGCCCCAAGAGCTTGTTTTTATAAATAGGAGTTCCCCCTTTTTTAGTATGCCTTTCCAGGAAGAAATGGTGCTACATTATATTGCTGGTGATTTGGGGGTGGAAAGAGAAGAAAACAGAAACAAGACAAAAATAAATATATATATATATATATATACTCACATATAAAGAAAAAAAAGAATTTTTAAAATGAATTATAAAAAGTAATTAAAGGAACAAAGTGATGTGGAAGACTACCTTACATTTGGGAAAAAAACAGGTTAAGAGGTAGTATTATATAGGTCTTAAACTTATGAAGGAAGTATAGGCTTCCTCATTGTCTTTTGAGATTTTCTTGTGGGGTGTGGGATCCAGGGTGCAGTTTCATCACACACCCTGGTCTTCTTGAGATTGAGAAAAGATTTGCGGCAGAGAAATCTTGGGTAGAGTTCTTGCTGTGGGGATCCTTTTGGAACTGAGTTCGGTATCAAACAATAGTCCACATTAGGGAGACGTGATAAGGAAGGCCACACAGCATGAGTCAGCAGGAGTGTTGTTTGTAGTTTCTTGCCAGGGATGAGGTGTGGGTCTGAGTGGGTGTCCCTTCTCTTGGGTGCTGGGTAATGGCTTGTTGGGGTAGGAGGTCGGTCATAAAGGTAGAGGAAAAGGTACAAAGAAAGAAGTAGTGAGAAGAGAGGAGAAAAGAGAAAGAGAATGTTAGTTTGCTTGAACGTGTTCGATGAGTAGGCCCTATAGTGTGAGTCTGTGGGTCACAATGCCTGCTTCAGTGGTCTGGCTGGTCATATGCTTCAAATCCTAATTCTTTTCTCCCCAATAAGTATTGGTTATCAATTGGACAGTAACACTGCCTAAGGGCCATGAAGTTGGAAAATAATTTAAGCTTCTTTTAAAATAAAATGAAACTTTATTTACTACTAATAAACAATAATAGACCTATTCTGGAGTATCTCCTCTTATAAAAAGATTCAAAATTAAAAAATAAATACATGGGCCCGGAGAGATAGCACAGCGGCGTTTGCCTTGCAAGCAGCCGATCCAGGACCAAAGGTGGTTGGTTCGAATCCCGGTGTCCCATATGGTCCCCCGTGCCTGCC
Source organism: Suncus etruscus (assembly GCF_024139225.1). NCBI lineage: Eukaryota > Metazoa > Chordata > Mammalia > Eulipotyphla > Soricidae > Suncus > Suncus etruscus. The sequence continues at coordinate 169,341,800 of NC_064850.1, forward strand.
AGGAGCTATTTCTGAGCAGACAGCCAGGAGTAACCCCAGAGCATCGCTGGGTGTGGCCCCAAAACCAAAAAAAAAAAAAAAAAAAAAAAGAAAAATAAATACATAATTGTTAACTATATATTTTAAGCTGGAAGATACTTTTAACAAAATGGGGGAAAAGGTCACAAAAGCCAAGGTGTTTAAAAATTAAATTAAAACTGCAACACCTGCAGTCTACATAAAATTAGTTAAAATTTAAATAATTCCTACTTCAGAACCTTTTATCATTTTCAATATTCAACCATGGATGGAGAACAATTAGATAAAGTCATTTTGCATTTGTTCCTGAAATGTAGGTAGGCACATATAAAAAACTTTTCCAAAATCATAGATAAGACAACTTCTTTCTGAGTCCTGTAAAAATGGGATTGAAATTAAAACGCAAACATTGTTTTTATTGATCTTTAACTTTCTTGGAAGTTACTTACTTGACATTTCCTGACCAAGGAATCTCCTCTTTGCTGTTTGTTTAAAATATAAAGTGAGGAACAGTTAATAGGATCGTTTAATTTTGATTGTTTTCTGCTACATTACTGGTTCCAAGGAGGTTTATAAATTAACCTAATTCTCTTCAGATGTATGTATGTGGGTGTGGGTAATCTGCATATAAGTGAAATAAAGGGAAAATTATCTCATCATCTAGTTTTCTATTTTTCTTATTATTATAAATCTGTATGCAAAAAAACAGAATCATAGATGTGTGCGCTACCACACACATACGTAATTTCAAATCTCATGTATCCACACAATAATACTCTAAAAATGTGAATGATTATAGTCACTAAATTATTTAGTCATTATATTATATATAATATATTATATTTATATGTTAAATTATATATTTAACACATTATCATATAAAATATATTAATCGTATATGTAAGAAAATGCTAATATCAATGGTATATAATATAAGTAGATTCTCTTGGGAATTAGGCAAGAGGATGAGAATGGAGAACAAAACATAACTAGATGAAGGATCATTACATCATAAGAGTTTAACATAGTATATCAGCATCTGAGTCCTTAAAATAATAAATAGCTCAAAGAACGAGAGGTTATTGTGTATCAGATAGGTAAAGATTATTTTATTGAGCCTGCAGACTTTGAATTGTCTTGACGAAGTGCTATACTACATCAGAGAACTTAAAAGGAAGAGCAGTATAGTACTCATAAAAGAGAAGATGAAGTAAATCTAAAGTGTGGGTCAGAATAAGGAAAAAGGGGGATGATTACTAAAGGTATTGCTATTCCAAGTGCGAAAATGGAACCCAGGTACACTATGGACTGTGAGAGTGACACTGAGAAAGCAAGCCTTATTATAAAACCACAGGGATTTCCAATAAAGCTGTGTACTGACATGTATAATGGAATGTTATAATGGGCCGTGTCCGCCATGTCCGTTTGTACCAAAAATAAAAAAAGAAGTAGAAAAAACCTGCAATTTTTCCTCTTCACTGCGGTAACAATTCAGAGACAGAAAAGAAGGCTATCATTCAAGTGATCCTACGGAAAAAGGAAGGCAAGGTCATGTTCACTCACAGAGAGATGCAGACGTAGAGAGACCTGGCTATGATCTGTTCCCCATCTGGGTGGTGTTGCTTCTCTTAATAGGGCCCCGATCATTTTTCAAGTAGCAAATCTGTCCAGCAGAAGTTGGTGAGCTATTGTTATCATTTATTCTGATCCATGGAACCCAGTTGATAAAAAGGTTAGAAATGCCACTTGCAGACATGGACTATATCAGATGTGCTTAAAAGTGCAATTTAGATGGAGCTCCAAATAGTTTCTACTTCCCCTGTCATCTCTTGGGCAGAAATAATAACCTACAATAACAGCAGTCCTTTCTGCTTCTAGGTTAGTATTGAATGAATGAATTTAATTTACAACTTATTTAGAAACATGCATGTGTACATATAATAAAAATAGAAGATCTATAAAAGTATATTTTATACATGCTGATCAATTTGAACAAATACAAGATTGTATGAGAAAATAATAATGAGGAAAGTAAAAGGAGATGGAATTTTATTTAAATTACTATATCATACATTTAATTGTGAATTTATCATCATTCATTTCTTTAAACATATCACATATACCTATCGTGTACTTTATGAACTACTAAGGTATATATTTATTCCCACATACACAATTAGTACATTTTTATAGATATTGTTAAAAATTTTACTTTATATACCAATTGTTATATCTGTCAAGCATGCCCTACATGCAAAATTTTCTCAATGAATTATTTTTATTTTGATTCCTAGTAATTGAAGTAGGCAATAACTAAGGGTCAACAAACAAATTTTTCTATAAAATTACATACTCATTTTCTAAAAATTATTATTACCCTATAATGTTGTTTGAGTTCAGTTTTATGATTATTAGATTAAATTATTTGCTAGCTTGCCATTTTTTGAATAATAATGAATGATTGATATTGGACTAATATAGTAAAAGAAAATTAAAGACTGTACAGGAGAACAAGCAATGCTTTGAAGATTTAGAAATACGTACACTGTCTGATGAAAAAGAGAGCCGCCAATGTAACCAGATTAACAAAATGACTGCCATTTTTACTTGATGTTGTTTCTCTTCAAAATGGCAACAGAAGAGAAGCTAACAAAGGAAAGAAACAAAAGTAAAATGTAATATTGTTCCCATGTGAGAGCTCAGCTGGCCCCATTTTAGTTACTTAAAGCAATAGATATGGGAATTGATGTTATATGATCTAATAATCAAGCCTATTGGAATCTTCAATCTAGTGATATTCAGTTATCTTAGGCAGATAAGTTTGTCAAAGAAACTAGGAAATAAATTCTTCAAGAAAGAAATACAAATAACAGTTAAACACCCCCCCCCATTTAAACAGACATACAAAGCAAGACAAAAATGAATTAAACAGAAAAGCCAGCAAGAAACACATGTCATGGTTATTGAAAACTTCTATTGAGAATAATACAGATAGTAGAAATTACACTAGAAAGTAGATATTATGTACTCATGTATACAAGAAATATCTACCTCCTTGCCATTCTTCCCTAATCCTGCAGAATATCCTTTTCAGAAACTTATTTCTGATAAACGCCTCTAAGTAATTTTCTGAACAGCAGCTTTTATGTTTCTGGATGATGCTTTTGTTATTTGTGGTGCTAACTTCTTTTATTCAATTTGTGTTTTTCTAATTTATATTAATTTTATGTGTGTCTATATGAATTCTATATTGTTAGGTTGTTTACCATCTCATAAAATGTGAGGTGTAGAAAGACAAACTCGAATGCCAGTTCATATAACCTATAAAATCTTTATTAGCAGGGCCAGAGTAGTGGCTCAGTGGTAAGGCGTTTATCTTGCATGTGGCTGACCTAGGACGGACTGCGGTTCGATGATCCCTTGGCGTCCCACATGGTCCCCCAGGCCAGAAACAATTTCTGAGCGCATAGTCAGGAGTAACCCTTGAGCATCACCGGGTGTGACCCAAAAACCAAAAGACAAAAAAAAAAAATCTTTATTAGCTTTTACAGAATGCCATTGAGAACTTATTCTCTTCTATTTTACCTTAACTAATAATTTTAGCAAGTTCTACATGTGGATTATTTGTTGAATCATGGTAATTGAATTGCATTTGTGTATATAAAGTTCAAAATACTTTATCATGATGCAATAGATATTGATTGGGTGTCCAAGGGTAAGAGGAACATGGAAAGAAGAAACAGTACTTACCACTGAAACAGAATAAAATAATTTAATATAACTTTTATTTTTGAATAAAGCATATTATGTATAAAATAAATGATAACACTATTGAGGAAAATGTAAAATATAAAAAATAGCAACTTGTAAACAAGGGGCAATGTGATATACAAAAAGAGATAGGAGGTTTGCCTTGCATGCAGCCAAATGGAGTTTGATCCATGGCATCTCATAGGGTGCCGAAGCACTGCCAGGAGTAATTTGTGAGTGCAGAGAAAAGAGTAAGCCCCTGAGCATCTCCAGGTGAGCACCAAACGAACAAAAACTATCTATGACCTGTGAAATACCAAGATCTCTAGTTACAGAGGCCTGATTTTATCATCCACGACTGACCAGATAGTTTCCAGACACCAAAAAGCGACCTAGGGGAGAGGAAAAGAGCATGTACAGAGATTGGAGTTATTCCCATAACCATATACTTCGAGGGCGGAGAAACCCGGTAACTCTTAGGCCAAGGGGATTCCCCTTCTAATCTCCCAATATTTACTGTGCCTATGCAAAGAGAGAGAGAGAGAGAGAGAGAGAGAGATGAGAGAGAGAGAGAGAGAGAGAGATGAGAGAGAGAGAGAGAGAGAGAGAGAGAGAGAGAGAGAGAGAGAGAGAGAGAGAGAGAGAGAGAGAGAGAGAGAGAGGCACAAATAAATTTTTGGTCATTGTTATTGTTGTTTTCTTTGTTTTGTTTTTATTTCGGGACCGTGGTCATTGTTTGGTTGTTGTCTTTATTGTTATGGTGCTTTTTGTTTGTTTGTTAGATTTTTGTTGTTGTTATGTTTTTCTTCATTTTTTTCCTTTTCTACTCTTAAATTGGTATTTATAGCCTCTAAAAGAACGCCTCCTGTTTCTTGCTTGTTTGATTTTTGCTCACCATTTTTTCCCTTCAAACAAAACCACATAACTTGAACCATCTTGTTCCACCTCACAAATTAAGGGGGAAATAATGGAGAGCACCAAGACCAAACAGGCGTATGAACAATGAGTAGAAATTAAAAAAATGATCAGACTTAAACATCAAATCCAAAGCTAAAGACAACAGAATCGATACCCAATCTACAGCAAGCTAGACACAGAAGGGACACTTATACTAGCATCCCAGGGGTCAAAGGTAGGGGATATGGGATGTATCTGGGAACAGGGGTGGAGGGAGGACAACATTGGTGATGGTAATGCCCCTGAATCGATGTCACTCTGTACCTAAAATATTACTGTCAAAGATTTGTAATCCACTTTGGTCAAAATAAAAATTATTTAAAAAAATGTAAAAGAACAAAAATATAAGAATTTATATTAATTTAACTGAGGCTGAACTCTGTATGGCATGAAAAGAAAAGTAAGCAAAAAGCTGCAAAACGTAGCCTCAAAAAAGGGGGAAATTAATATGAAAAAGTTCATTAACTAAGTCAAATTTTTATGCAGAATTAGAGTCAATTTGAGTCCATTTTTTTCACCACTGAATCATTTATATGAATCAGAAAAATGGACTAGACAGTGGTGAATATAAGACCTATCTCATAAGCAGAGAATGGCAAGATGGAAGCTCTATCACCTCCATAGATGTGATTCTTTTGCATGAAGGCTTTTTAAGACTCAAATAATTCGTAAGAGCTAGAAACAAAGGCAATGCAGTCTACTCGATAATTTTTAACTTTGTGTGCTGAACAGATGAAGGAGAAGGTGCCAGTTGAAATACATTATTTAAATAATTTAAGTGTCATGAAATAAAGCATTTGTTTTTACATTTCAGATATTTCAAGTAATTAAATCATATTAGTAAAAATTTTTAAAGAAAGTAGAACATATGGCACTAGTCAAACTTAAATATTTTTAATCTGTTTGTTCCAATGATGTGGCCCTCATTCTTAAAAAAAGAAAGTAGGTGTTGGCTTCCATTAGTGAAAAATAATAAGGTCAATAGAATATATTTTTAAAAATCTCGAGCAAATCGGAATGACTCGATACTATTTTCAAGTAATTTGAAGATGAATAGTGCTAAGTACTACTGTTATAATTCAAAGCTTTATGATGACTAACGAGATGGCCTCACCAAATAGAAGCTTTCTGCAAAAACGTACTTTGAAGTTGCCTAGTGCTAAAAGTACTTTGAAGTTGAGTAGTGCTATTATAATGCCAAGCTTTTTGAAGGCTAGGGTGATGATCCTTCCATATATAAGATTTAAGTAGAAAGTCAAACATTTTCTCTTTTCATTAAGTAGATGATAAGGAAAAAATGGCATGAAGCATCTCTTTAACCAGTGGAAGCATGATTGTTTCACTGAACCTATAGCGTTTATTCATCTTGGATTTTGTTTCCATAGTCATTTTTGTGACAGTGTGACAGGAAATTTTATTTGTTTGCTTTAGATCCTCACCTGGTGATGCTCATGGCTTACTCCTGGCTCTGTCCTCAGGAATCGTTCCTGGCAGGGCTTGGGGAACAAACTGAGGAACTGAGAAGTAATCAGATGAGCTGCATGAAGTGAAACGATTTACTTACTGTATTATCACTCCAGCCTCCAATGATAGGACATTTTAACTGCACTCTCTGACTTAAAAAATAGTTGGCGTTATTATACTATTAAACTTACTTTATCAGACATGTCATGTTTGCTTCAGCCAAACTTAGCACTCATCACTGTCCTTTAAATTCTCCAAAGTTATTTGTGACTTTCTCCTAGTGTCATATATATTTATAATTTTCTAATCACTTCCCTCGAGTTATTCAGCTTTGATTCATCCTTCATGGTCCCACTCAGAATCCACTTTACATGAAAATAGTACCTATTCAGGAGAAAAATAACAATCTTTTTAAAGAAATTAGAGGGTATCTTAGTGTACTTGACAGAGTAGTAAATTATATTAATTTATTTTGCTCCATTTTATTTTGTCCTTGAAAATGGACCCTATAAATATTTATGTAATTGAAATGATATCATTTTAAATGTGGGTTTTACTTTGGGTTGTTCTTTTTTGTTTGTTTGGTTGGTTTTTTTTTTGGTTTTTGGGTCACACCCGGCCGTGCTCAGGGATTACTCCTGGCTCTATGCTCAGAAGTCGCTCCTGGCAGGCACAGGGAACCATATGGGACACCGGGATTCGAATCAACCACCTTAGGTCCTAGATTGGCTGTTTGCAAGGCAAATGCTGCTGTGCTATCTCTCCGGCCCTTTTGGGTTGGTATTTTAAGATGTAGATATTTAAGTTGTTTAGATATAGAGTTTGAAATTTATTTTTTACTTAATATAACTGGAAAGGGAACCATTTCTTTAGTGTACAGTGAAGTTCAAATATCCATAGAGAAACTTATGTTTTCCCTATTTTGCTTATCATCTCTGTTTTTATGGCTTATGTGATGTTCTTGCCATGGTGAGAGTGAGAGTGGTGGTGATCATAGTGCAATTGTCTGAAGAAAAAAACAAATTAAATTTAAAAATAAGTTATTAAGGTCATATTTGATTCTTGTTGACTTTCTACAATCATGGTGTTATCCTAAAGTAATTAATATATCTAACCCTAATTAGTGTATTGTATTGTTATTTCATGACATCTTCAGTGACAAATATACTGTACATAATAAAAAGAGGAATAGCTAGTATAGATTCCTTGCACAATAAGCAATTGCCCAATAATGAATAAGCCTTTTTATTTAAATTTTTCCAAGTGGATAGGGCAAAGAAAGAAAAATAGGAAGAAACCTGGAGAATGACAAGGAGTCACCATAATCTTAAAAGGCCAGTTACCTTAAGAATAGAGATAATTTAAGAAATTCTCCTTATTAGAATAAATAAGTGTAGATTGCTTTTAAAGTATTAACTTTTAGTATAATTTTACCTGTTTTTCTTTTCATTTGCATTTATTTCCAGAAAATCTTCATTTCTTTATCTACCTTCATTTTATTTTTTCCAGGAACATTGAAAATGTCAAATTTGTTCATATTATAGTCGAAAAATTTTTATTCTAAAGCAATATATTCTTTCACTGACCTCAAATTTTATAACTACTTAATAATTATTATTTCTTTTCTAATAAATCTGTGACATATTAATTTGCCATAATTTTCAAAGTTTGAATATATATATAACAATATAAATGGGTCAGTTGTTGGGTGGTTTCTTCCACCACTACCAGCAGCATAACCTACCACATAGGTAACAGGATGAGTTTTGTAGGCCACTGAGAATTTAGTATTTGGTCAATTTATCACAATTACAAAAACACCTGGGTCCAATGATTATATGCTTATCTACTGAATCCACTAGGGGAAAAAAGCTTCTGTTATGATTTTGAGGATTTTGTATTGATGCTAAAGTATTTTATAGAACTGAGATTTTCTTGTATATTATAAATGAAGAAACAGAGATTATAAGATGTAAAATTACTCCCATAAGGTCACACCATCACTAAGAAACAAATTAGGAATATAAATAGATAACACTCTCTCCTATAAATTGTTCTCAAGAAGCAACTACATTAGACTGAGTGAATAAAGTTGTTGCAGACACGAACATCACTGAAGCTTTTCAAATTAGGATTAAGGCCACACACTGAACTTTTCTTTGTAAATGTTATACACAACACCAATCTATGCTTTGATCTATTTTCTTCAGATTGTATGGCTAGTAATCACCAAAGACCTAGTTAAACCTTATGTCCTCTTCTTGAATGTCCTTACCTTCTACAGTCAAAAATTTACTGTTTAACCATTTTTCAGATTGATCTCCTTATATAATCTCTCTTTTTTATGTTATTTTATTTATTTATTTATTTACTTTTTGCTTTTGGGGCCACACCCTGTGACACTCAGGGGTTACTCCTGGCTACATGCTCAGAAACCTATCCTGGCTTGGAGGACCATATGGGATGTCAGGAATCAAACCATGTTCATCCTGGATTGGCTGCGTCCAAAGCCTAACCGCTATGCTATTGATCTGGCCCCCTAATACTTCTATTTTAATATTGTGCCACTGTCATTTGTACCTACATTAATTTTACTCATAAATTTTTAAATGTTTGAGCTCAAAAGCTGCCAAATATAGCCCTTATTTGCCCATTTCTACAACTAAATACTTTTAAATAAGAAACATCCAAAACATGTTTGAATAAAAATATAAATAACTAATTATAAAAATTAAAATATAAATACTTTTGCCACCTGGCTAAGCTTCTATATTCATTCATGTACATAAAATATAAAGTTGCTAACTCCAAAGACATAGCAAATCAAAATGAGTGCATACTTTGCATGTCCTTTCTGGGGTTGGTCTTTTACTGATTAAATGATGTAAACTGAATGTAAGTGTAACAAAATACAATACATACCTGCATTTACATATATTTATATATTATATAATGTTCTTCAAATTAAAATATGCAATGTAAGTGCATATGCAAACATTATACACAAAACCTAGGATACAATGACAATAGTAATGCTTTCATAAATAATTTACTATGTAATGAAATCTATGTGCAACTTTCAGTCAGTGTTTCCGATAGCAGACAAAGTTAGGTCTGGGTTTTACTAAATTCATAAAGGTCGTTAGAAGAAACTTCGGGTCCTAAATAGTAAAAATTTGCATTTGTAGATTTTACTAGGGGTCTGAGTGGAATATGCTTGAATACTTTACATTTGGCTCAAGTATAAATGCTAAATATTTTTTAAACATTTTCTGCAACAAGACCATGTAGGCAGTGTGTAATCCTCTTGCTCATATAATCTTATCAATGAATGGTAAGTGTTATAGGAGGAATGCCCTATAATACATAAATATACATAGAAATGTTAGAAGTAGCCCAGATCCTGCTCAAGGTAAGCAGCCTGGTGAATTTTTTAGCTAAATAGAATATGTAGGTGAAGGAAGAAATTCTCTTGATATTTTAAAAGAAGAAATGCAGAAAAGAGGAAATAAAAGCAGTCTGATATTTGTCCTAAATTTATCATTTGCTAGTGATATTTGCCTTCATTTGTTGAAAAGTAAGTATCTTCCTAGAGTCTGATGAATTAATGTTTGGCCTTCTAAAACCCAGCTAGGCAACCAAGCACTAAGTCTGTTCTTGAAGGACTCACCGGGAAGCTCATGGTCTTGACTGAACCCAGGGGATAGCAAGATTATTTAGTGAGGCCATACATCTTTCCCATATGACAGGGAAATAGAGGAATGGATAGGCAGAGGTAAGACTGAGACAGTGGTCAGAAGACAATTTAGCATCATTTATCTGCTTCTGTTGTGATAATTTAGTGATCCCCATTTCCTACAGCTACAAGACATCTTTGACTATGAAACTGATGTAGCATGACCCTTTATTAGAATGAGCAGTCTACTAGGCTGCCATGTGCTCTGAGATAGCATGAGCCCAAATGTCACTGAGTTCAAGTCCGAGGATCCCTTATGGCTGGGCACACCCACATTGACCCTTTATCCTGAGTTAACTCCACCAAGGTTTGAACAGGTAAAGAATTAAGAAAATATGAACTTTTGTCTTCCAAAGTAGAAGTGCCAACACTAATCTCATGATTAATATAAATTTTCAATATACCCTGTTCTTCAAGGAAAATACATGTTAGCAATGGTATCAACCAAAAGAATAAACCATTTAATTTGGATTTACATTTAGGTTCACAGCTCATGTACTCACAAAAAGTTTTTTTACCGATGTCTCTCTTCTCTCTCTTCTCTCCTCTCTCTTTTCTGTCTCTAAGTCTATGTCCGTCTGTCTCTTTCTCTATCTCTCTCATTCCCTCTCTCTCTTGTTTTATAACTTTCAGTATCATTTGGCTATTTAGCATTGTAAGTCAATTTTCTAAACCCTGCAACTCACTCAAAACCTGGCCTTTTTTTCCCTACCCCTACTGTTTTCCAACCTATCTTTTTAAAAGTCCTTTTAGTTTCATTTGTTCTCTAAACAAAACTCTGTGGCCCTTGCTACACTTACTTCCAGATGCTGCTAACAACAAATTACTCCTCCAGGGTTTAAGCTAGGATTTCACCTCTGTTCCATTTGGCTCTCCCGACACATTTGTTGAACTCAAAAGCCTTTTAACTGCCCTGTTTTTTCCCCTTCCCACCTCGGGAAAACTCCTAACAGTGCAGGATTTCTCTCCCCAGAGCAACTGACAGGCCCCAGAAATAATGAAACGAGAAAAAAAATCTGTCAAGCAAAGCTTTGATAGTTGACCTATTTGATCACTATCTTTAACCATGATTCCTTATTTTTCTGCCTTTTCTACTTTTTGTTCTTTAGAAATTACTATAATAACAGCATAAAAATTATAGTATAATTAATATTTATTATAGTGACCCCAAACTTAACCTCTACCAGGTATCTGTGCTTTAAAGACATGAATTTGTTTTTACACGTAGTAGTCTCATGGCACTGTAAATTCATAGTTCTGCAAAAAGTTTGTATCTTTGTTTGTACATTTTAGCAAATAAAATTATAAAGTTACAGTAAGACAAGATATATATATATATAGTAGTAATTGGAAATAGGTGTTTCTCATGTTCAATTCCTGCTTACCATGTTTTTCTGGAGCTTGTACTTAACATTATTTTCTGATGAAACTTGCAAAGCCCCTTCCTCTCTAAAACTTAGCATTAAGCTGATTTGCATTAGCTGTTCCTGCATAACAAAAATCTTCAACAATAACGATCAAAGACCTTTGACATAGGAAAACAAACATAACTATATACAATTCTGAACAAAATAGGTAATGTCTGAGGCCAACAGGTTCAGGAAGAACATTCAGTCATATACGTATGTATATATACATAAGTATATACAGCAGAAAAATATAGTGTGATTGTATTAAACAATATTTAAGTAAAGTATTTTTAATCTAAGTTTAAGAAGTGTCATGATGGAATATTGAGCATTATAGTCAATTTTGCAAATTCTTAAGAAGACTAAAAAAGGAGAAAATGTGGTTATTTTACATGTTGTCTTTTCCATTCCCTTTAACAAAGTAAGATACTATTTTACTTTTCTTTTAGAAACTTTCAAGAAAGGCTAGTGGTGAATGTCAAGACGGACCACTGCTGGCTAATGTTTCCAAGGAGCCTAGAACACTGGTCTGTCACAGCAGGTATTCTGTAATTGTTGATTAACTGACACCAACTAGGAAAGTAAAATGTGTCCATGGCCCAAATCCAAAAGACAAGTTAATTACTAGAGGTAAGTTAGAGTTTCAAAGTGATGATTCCGAAGAGAAACTTGCAAAGTTCTTCATTGCTTTAAGAACTATGACACTCCCCCATCACTTTGTTTCTTTCCTTAGAATGTAAAGAGGTAGAATAATTTAGGATGGTACACAGACTTTGAAGTACATCTCAAACACAAGTCCACGAAATTTTGAATTTTCTAAAATACTTTGCAGCTTTGTATATGTTAACTATTATTTATTTTAATACTTTCATAATTAGAAAACTATAAGACAAATTTTCAATAGAATTTGTAACAAACACAGCTTTATAAAGATTAAGCTAATAACATTTTATGAAACACTGAGTTTCCACATTGGATGCAAGCAAATGGAGTACAGAAACCTTTTCAGGGATGTACTGGTAGTCTGAAGGAGAATGCACGATTGTATAACCTAAAAAATCTCCTTAAGTGTAAAATAGAAAATTCAATCATTTTCAATTAATTAAACCTGAAATATAAATGTCCTTTGATGTCATTCACTCTCGTACAATAAAATTGTGTGATTTTTAAGTCTTCTTTAGGATGAATGTGAGAATACAGTAGACATGGTATTTGCCTTGCAAGCAGCCAACTAGATTTTATTCCCAGGTTTTAACCCTATAAGGTTTTAACCTTGTAGGTATTAACCCTACAAGATGTGATCCTGGAAAGCAGACTCAAGAGTTAGTAGTGAGTGTAGCTATGTGGTCCAAAACTAAATAAAATAAAAAGGCTTCTTTAACACTTCATTTCTACTTTATTTATTGAAAGGTACAATAAGTTCACAACAGCTGACCCCTAACGAAATAAATAGGAGGATGTGTAACTAATACATTTTAAGAGGAAAGTAGTGAATAATAGAATATTCTGGAGTAAGTTATCATAATTTATTTGATAAATGAGTGATGATACAATCTTCTTGAAACATCAAGTATACAATTAAATAGTAGGTGTTTTTCAGTAAGGATTAAAAATGACATAAATATGTTCAGAATTAGGAGAACATAATATATACATATTCAACTTAATTATAAATAAGGAACTACTGAGAACATCATTAAGTTTTATAAACCAAGGTAAGTTATTGGGGGCATGAATATTGTTAAAATGGGGTATTGATAAAAAATATATGTAGAATTGTGTAGAAGTCTTATTTAAAAAAATTAGAAATATACCCAAGTCATGAATTTTTACCTTGGTGTCCTGAATAATAATAGTAAATTGATTGATCAACAATGATTTTATAAATAAAAATTTAAATGGGGCATAGAAACAGTAATAAGGACCTTGAGACATTTATTTTAACTTATAACCAGTGATATCTTATTTTGTTTTGATTTGCTTTGGGGGAAGGACAGGGGCAAGGATGGACTGAGGGATGAAAACAAAAACTAGAAATTCACACATGTAAAGAATGCTTCTACTGGGGCCGGGTAGGTGGCGCTGGAGGTAAGGTGTCTGCCTTGCAAGCGCTAGCCAAGGAAGGACCGCGGTTCGATCCCCGGCGTCCCATATGGTTCCCCCAAGCCAGGGGCGATTTCTGAGCACATAGCCAGGAGTAACCCCTGAGCATCAAACGGGTGTGGCCCAAAAACCAAAAAAAAAAAAAAAAAAAAAAAAAAAAGAATGCTTCTACTACTGAGATACTACTGGTTTTAAAACAGAGCAGTGTTTAAGTGAAGCACAGAAGAAAATACTATACAAACACTCTTATTTTTAAAATATTTAAGTGCAATATGGTGACAATTTTATAAGATTATAAGGTATAGGAATTATGCCCATGATAAATCATCTTAACAACTTTGTAAAACAAAATAATAAAAAATAAATTTAAATTATTGAAATTTTGTAAGAAAAAGATTGGATCTCGGCTACCAGACATAGAAAGAACAATGACTGAAATTATACTGAAAGGTTCAAGTTACATAATGACATATCTTGAATGGCATGGGAACTTTTTTTTAAAGCATACTATCTTTCTTTTTTTAATTAATATCTCAGGTCTGATATCAATGTCTTTAATCCATTTAAATTTTACTTTCATTTGCAAGTGGCTAACCAGTTGTGCCAACACCACTTGTTGAGGCTTTCCCTGTTACATTTAAAATTTCTTGCTCCTTTATCAAAAATTAGGTGATTGTATGCCTGGGGAACATTCTCTGAGTACTCAAGCCTATTTCACTGATCTGAGTGTATGTCTTTATTCCAATACCATGCTGTTTTGATAACCATTGCTTTGTAATACAGTTTAAAGTTGGGGAAAGTAACTGTTTTTTATAACTGAACTACATTGTTGGATGGTTTCCATATGATTAGGAACTTTTTTGGAAATAGTGAATGAAGGTTAAATCTGTCCAATTCAGCAAGAGTGTGGACATTATAACTATATTTGCTGTCATCTAAGTTTACTCTAGTCTACCTAGGCTACTCTGAGATGCCAATCAGCATAGGGATCTCATTAATAAGGAACTAGTTAACATAGGAATATGATGACAATACATTCACATATTGACTCAGGGGTTGGACAACCTAGTATGCCTGGAGCCCAGGGCAGGTCTTATGCCAGAAAACTTTAGTGGTGAGGTCTTCTCTTATTTAGGCCAAGGCTTTTCCTTTCCATTTCCTCCCCCCCCCCCATTTTGCTGGGCCCATGCAAACAACAACAATTGTCACTCTAACACCATTTTTACTGTAGTTCTTTAACTCTTATCCGAAGAAGAAGAAGAAGAAGAAGAAGAAGAAGAAGAAGAAGAAGAAGAAGAAGAAGAAGAAGAAGAAGAAGAAGAAGAAGAAGAAGAAGAAGAAGAAGAAGGAGAAGAAGAGCTTACTAAACCTTCAGCAAAGGCTTTAATAAGTTCATTGATGATTCAATAATTTTCAAAAGTATACTTGCTACTAAACATTTTCTTTTTTTCTTTCTCTTTCATCTCTGTAGTTTTTCTTTCTATTTTTAATAACTTTGCCTTTGTTATTCCTGAGATAAATGTATTATGATCAATTGTGTCAACTATGTGATATATTTTCTTTAAATAAAAAAATAAAAAAATACATTCAGGCATTGACTTTGATTTTTGACTCAGATCGTGTTGTTACTTTATAGAAATAAAGGCTGCACCATAGGAGTTTTATTAAAAATTGTGAAAGGTTAAGGCTGGAGAGACAGCATGGAGATAGGGTGTTTGCCTTACATCCAGAAGGACGGTGGTTCGAATACCGGCATCCCATATGGCCCCCCATGCCTGCCAGTGTGGGGAGCCGAACTAATGGAACCTAGAACAAAGGTGCCTCAGAAATCCCTGACCTTGTTACCCACGTGACCAGAGGCACCCATGCCCTGAGGACAAAGGAAATAGACAAACACTAAAGTAAATTCAAAGCAGCCCAATACATCCAGCCAGAAAGAAAATTATAGAGCAACTTGCCTTTGTGTTAGCAAAAAGATTAATATGTTTACAGCTGATGTTTTATTTATGCTTGCTGAGTAAGATTTATAAGACCCTGTTTGGATCTTGTGCTTTCAGTATAAACCTGTGCTCAGGTCTACCTCTTTACCCCTCCCTATTATCTGCCCCCAGCTTATGCTAATGAGTGCTTGCAATTGTAATTGGTGGAAAACTTGTAACACCTCTATGACGTATTTTGCCTTTAAAAGCTGATCTCCCTGGGGCAATAAACCCCTTTTGAATAGCGTGAGTTGTCTTGAGGGTCTTTCTTACTAACTTCTTAAGTTTTCTTCACAGATCGGACCTGTTCGAGTAAACCCACAAATTACTAGCGACCCTCATTCCCACACCCCCTGGATTGGGGGGTCCCCCACCGAGGGTTGCATGCCAGGGGTGATTTCTGTGCACAGAGCCAGGAGTAACCCCTGAGCACTGCCAGGTGTGACCCAAAAACCAAAAAATATTATGAAAGGTTTAAATCAATTCATGAATGCATTGTAAGCTCCTTGACAGAGCTATTCATAACCAAATAGTACTTGTCTCACATTACTACCAGTTATATCTATCTTACCTGTACTGCCTTATTCTCCAATAATAAAATAAATAAAAGCAAGTGTTGAGGAAAATTAGCAAATTGAAATATATTTTGAAATATATATTTAAATACTCCAAATACCACAAAATAAGTAGTCACTTTGTTTCCTACTATGGATTATAAACACAGTACTTCTATCATGAACGTTTCATTAATCGATCTAGATGTTTTTTTTTTTTTTTGGTAGCCTGGACTACATCAATAAAGACAGAAAGACAACAATCCACAATTTAGTACAAACTGAACCATCATTCCCATGTACAAATAAAATAAAGTGAAATAAGAGCCTAGAACCGAGCATAAGGAGGAATCATTTTAAAGAAGCAAATTCTGCCTTCTAGGCAAAGTACAGATACCCAGAACTCCCCTATGTACCAGTCTTTTTCTTTTGCTAGGAGAAAAGTATCTTCCTGTTTTAATCTGCAATTAAGTAGAAACTCCTTCCACTGCTCTGGAGGTGGTTACATCCAAAGGCATTAAAACCCAGAATTCTTTCAAAGACTACCCCCAGTTATCTGTCTTCTAGGCCACATATCACAGGAGAGACCCTTAGGGCTAAAATTTTAAAAGGTAACTAGGCTTTTTCCTCTGAAGATGACAGGTGTGCTATGTATTACATTGGACAATGACATAAGAATTTCCAGCATGAAAGACTCCTCCTACCCTGCCCTACCCTCCTGAAATGATCAAAGGTTTAAAGAATATTCATGTCCAATCCAATAATGGTTTAGAAACTTATATTTGTACCTATGCTCAGGAGAATTTCTAAATGTGGTGAGTGAAGTTCTCACTGTCAAAATTCTGGTTACGTTTATATCTTAGAAGCTGCTCTTGAAAAGAAGAAAGGATATATTTACTGGCTCCAAATTGCTGGGAAGAGGAAACTTTTCCTAAATTTTCAAGTATTGTTTGTTATCTTTTAGTTTACAACTCCCTTAAAACATGCTCATTTCCCTGGTTCCTGTTAGTACTCTTTGTCTTCTTTATGCCATTTTATAAACTACTTACCATGCCAAGTACTCAGATTAAACTTCACAAGGAAAGAAACTCATGTTCCAGTGTCAAACACATAGAAGTAACAATTTTATTTGATAATAGTAATAATTAAATAAATGGCTTCAATGTTGTTAATTGTTACTCTTTCTTGCTTAGATACAAGCAAATACTATTTTTTTCACTTTTGCAATATAAATAACAAATTTGCATATTTGTGCTTTTCTGTTGACTTCTAGGTAAGAATTTCTTAAAATCAAGCATACCAGAAATACCTTCAAATTCATACATAGCCAACTGGGAATTGGTGCAGGATCAGAACCTAAACAGGCATGAAACATAGAGGACTTTACAAAAGCTCCAGCTTTGTGCATACCGAATGAGTTTATTGAAGAAGTATACAATTTCATAGGGCACATGGACAGTAAGGTTCATTATCTGTTAACCTTTATAATTTTGTTGCCCTTAGAAAAGAACTACTTCCCACTGCCACTGGAGAAGAACTTTAATAGGAGAAATTAATCATGGGAAAAAGAAAAACCACTAGAGTAAAATTAGGACAATACTCACAGGATGGTTAATTGCCTCAGGTTTCTATCTAGTGTAAGTCCTTGCCAGTCATCCTGAAGGAAAAGGAGCTTTATTATGAATATGCCTAAAATGCACTGATAACCAACAATGCAGAAGCGGGGACATTTTAGTCTACTCACCCTCTCCAGTAGAACACAACACTTTTCTACTTGATGGTTTCCTGTATCACTTAGCATTTTATATTGATTTATTGTTTTATCCTTAGTTTACTGATACAATTGAGCAAATGATTATACATTTTTCTCTGAAATATATTTTTTAATTCTAGAAACTATTTGGGTACAGGGAAAGATACCCCACCCCTCTAGTTCTTCTTGTAAATAAAAGAGGTAAACAACCCCCTCATATGCATCGTTAAAGAAAAATTCAAAATGCTACACACACAATATGCATGAATACAAGTATACACCTTGATATAATGAGAAATAAAATAATTGCAAGACAAAGTACACAATAATATATTATAAAATAATAAAGATTCATCTAGCTAAGTGTATATTTCTTTTTTTCTTTCTTTTTCTTTCTTTTTTTTTTTTTTTTTTTTTTTTTGGTTTTTGGGTCACCCTTGGCAGTGCTCAGGGGTTACTCCTGGCTCTATGCTCAGAAATCACCCCTGGCAGGCACAGGGGACCATATGGGATGCCGGAATTCAAACCGCCGTCCTTTTGCATGAAAGACAAACACCTTACCTTCATGCTATCTCTCCGGCCCCATATTTCTTATGCTAAGATGCCTGAGATATCAAGAACAGAGGAGGGAGAGTCTGATTTTACTAATGTTGTATAAAAATATATCTTGCTAGACAGGACATTGGTAACATCTGAATAATAGTACCAACTACATTAATCTAGGTGATAAAAATGTGGAAAAGATATTCTTTCTTATATTGGAAAAAAGTAAAAAATGATACCAAGTTTCACATCTTTTATATAATATAAAATATTGATTATAAATATTTTATAAATATAAAATAATCAATATCATTTAAATAAAGTCATTAGACTTCTAGACTTCTAGAGGGTTTTAAGTGACTTTAGTTTCCTTACTAATGTGACATTTTTTGGGTTAAGCGCTCTAAATGTGTTGTAATAATTAATGTAAACCTGATATGTTTAGGAATAATAGTCACACAAAATCTCAAATCAGTTTTATTGAATAGACAAATACTCAGGATACTCAGTTTCAACAACAAAAGACTAGCAACTTTATGTGCTATATAAATCTAGGACATGTCGATGGAAAGACTATATTCTTTTTTATTAATATCTTTATTTAAACACATTGATTAAAATATGATTGTACTTGGGTTTCAGTCATGTAAAGAGCACCCCCCCTTCACCAGTGCAACATTCCATCACCAATGTCCCAAATCTCCCTCCTCCCCACCTGATCCCCGCCTGTACTCTAGATAGGCTTTCTACTTCCCTCATTCATTCACTTTGTTATGATAGTTCTCAATGTAGTTATTTCTCTAACTGCACTCATCACTCTGTGGTGAGCTCATTTCGTGAGCTGGACCTTCCATCCCTCCCCTCTTTTGTCTCTGAGGATTATTGCAAAAAATGTCTTTTATTTTTCTTAAACCCATAGATGAATGAGACTTTTCTGCATCTATCTCTCTCCATCTGACTTATTTCACTCAACATAATAGATTCCATGCACATCTATGTATAGGAAAATTTCATACTTCATCTCTCTTGATGACTGCAAAATATTCCATTGTGTATATGTACCACCGTTTCTTTAGCCATTTATCTGTTGAAAGGCATCTTGGTTGTTTCCAGAGTTTGGCATGAAAAAGCGCTGCAATGAATAAAGGTGTGAGGAAGGGATTTTTGCATTGTATTTTTGTGTTCATATGGTATATTTCTAGGAGTGGTATAGCTGGATCAAATGGAAGCTCAATTTCCAGTTTTTTGAGGAATCCCATATTGTTTTCCATAAGGGCTGGACTACATGATGTTTCCACCAGCAGTAAATGAGTGTTCCTTTCTCTCCACATCCCCACCAGCACTGCCTGTTCTCATTCTTCGTGATGTGTGCCAATCTCTGTGGCATGAGAAGGTACCCATAGTTGTTTTGATTTGCATCTTTCTGATGATTAGTTATGTGGAGCATTTTTTCAATGTGCCTTTTGGCCATTTGTATTTCTTCTTTAACAAAGTGTCTCTTCATTTCTTCTCCCCATTTTTTGATGGGATTAGATTGTATATTTTGATATTACCTTTTATCTGATGGGTATTGGGTGAATAGTTTCTCCCACTCAGTGGGAGGATCTTGTATCCTGGACACTATTTCTTTTGAGGTGCAGAAACTTCTCAGTTTAATATAGTCCCATTTATTTACCTCTGCTTCCACTTGTTTGGAGAGTGTGGTTTCCTCCTTGAAGATGTCTTTAGTCTCAATGTCATGGAGTGTTTTACGTACGTGTTGTTTTATTTACCTTATGGTTTTAGGTCTGATATCAAGGTTTTTAATCCATTTGGATTTTGCCTTCATAACTGGTGTTAGCTGGGGTCTGAGTTTGCTTTTTTACAAGTGGCTAACCAGTTGTGCCAACACCACTTGTTGAAGAGGCATTCCCTGCTCCATGTAGGATTTCCTGCTCCTTTATCAAAAATTTTGTGATTGTATGTCTGGGGAACATTCTCTGAGTATTCAAGCCTATTCCACTGATCTGAGGGTCTGTTTTTATTCCAATACCAGGCTGTTTTGAAAACTATTGGCTTTGTAATACAGTTTAAAGTTGGGGAAAGTAATGCCTCCGATATTTCCAAGGTTATATTCTTAAAATTTTACTGTTTTCTCTTGAATTGTCACATAAGCATTTTTTGTTTGTTTGTTTTGTTTTTGGATCACACCCGGCAGCACTCAGGGGTTACTCCTAGCTCTATGCTCAGAAATCACTCCTGGCAGGCTCGGGGGACCATATGGGATGCCAGGATTTAAATCACCATCCTTCTGCATGCAAGACAAACGCTTTACCTCTATGTTATCTTCCGGCCCTCATAAGCATTTTTAATTAAATATAAATGTTTAAGTGTTTATTTAAAACTCAGCTTATTTTTCAATTGCTGTTGATTTCGAAGACTTGGAAATTTTCATCAGTGAAGATTTCTAGCCTCCAGTAAACACTGCAGGTTAGCTTTTCTCTGCATCTGCAAATATATGTATCCTGAATAATTCGCCATAGTCTCATATCTCTGTGCAATTGAATGCTATTAACCACAATGACCATTAAACAAGTGCTGTTTATGTCTCCTTTTCAACCTGTAAAGTGAATTTACTTGAACGCACTCCAACAATGTAGTCTCAGACCTCAAATAAAGTATAAAAAAATTCCATTTTTCCTACTCACCTTTTCTTCTTCCCTGAATATCTTCATCTTTTCTGTTGAGGATATATATTTCTGTAGTCTAACCACTTGTTACTTAGTAAAATTCTCAATGCTCTTATATTATCTCAAACTTACTGAGTACCAAACAGAAAAAAATATGTTAAGATGCAGCTGACAGGGGCCGGGCGGTGGCGCTCGAGGTAAGGTGCCTGCCTTACCTGCGCTAGCCTAGGAGACGGACCGCGGTTCGATCCCCCGGCGTCCCATATGGTCCCCCAAGCCAGGAGCGACTTCTGAGCGCATAGCCAGGAGTAACCCCTGAGCGTCACCGGGTGTGGCCCAAAAACCAAAAAAAAAAAAAAAAAAAAAAAAAAAGATGCAGCTGACAGATTATCATAAAATATACATTATTTTTAATGGACACAAAAATGGTGCAAATATAAAGATGTAAAACACTGAAATTCATTATGGATTTGTACTTATTATGGAGAATAATTTAGGGATTTATTTTTTTAATTTAATTTTTATTTTGATCATAGTGGCTTACATATTGTTGACAATAATATTTTAGGTACATATTTACATAAAATCAGGGATTTATTTTGAGACTTCTGGTTGCTTCTCTCATGCCTCTCAAATCAGATTCCACCAAGATGTCACTAGGGACTATGGTTCTTTCTGTTTATGTCCTAGAGATAATAGGAAAATAATATCAGTTCATTCCCTAGACTCTGACAGAGTTCAGTTTCGTTGTGTTCCTCCTTTGTCTATTGCTTTCTTTCAAATTCCCTCTTACACTTTAATTAAGCTCCTTTTGGACTCTGAGGAGTCTAAGAGGTTTTTTTTTTTAAAGAACAATGACAAAAAGTAGAGAAAAATATTCTTCTTTAATAAAATATTTTCTGTCCTTTTATTTTTCTCCCTTGAAAATTGGAACTGTATCTATACTGTGTGTCTATATATACACATATCAGAAGGGGAAAAACAAGTAAAGGCGGCATGGGCATGGAAGAAAATGGTACTCTAGGAGCTGTGAGGTAACTGATAAAAGAATAGTATGTTTTGGAATGTTTGTGTATGTGTGTGTGTGTGTGTGTGTGTGTGTGTGTGTGTGAGAGAGAGAGAGAGAGAGAGAGAGAGAGAGAGAGAGAGAGAGAGAGAGAGAGAGAGAGAGAAAGAGAGAGGAGAGAGGAGAGAGAATAGAGACAAAGATTATTAACCAAGAGTTGAAAAAGAAGGCAGCAAAGGTAAAAAGGGGGAAGAAAGGAAAGAAAAGCCGGAGGAGGAAGAGTAGGAGAGAAGAGACACAGAGTAGTTAGCACTAGCTCACTTGGGATGCCCCTAATAGGAAATTTATAATAAGGAGATGAGGCTGCTGAATGATTTACTGCTAATCCCATAGTAAGAGCACAGGGAGGTGAAGGAACAAAGGTTTACAGTCCCTTTGGAGATTCGTTTCATCTGCACATCAGCCCACAATTAATGGCCATTTAGCTGTTGTTCTCCTGCTGGACGCTGGTGGATTGATTCAGTAAATAAAAGTGACAGAGTGATGTCCCATGGAGGCAGGCAGTCGAGTCCCTGCACCTGTTATTTCTGAATCTCTTCTCGCCAGGTTGTTGACCTTTAGAAGCTGGCAAAAATTAGTAAGTGAAAGCACAAAGCTGCTGGCTTTTAAAAAATTCATTCAGAGAACCCAGGCTACCTTTAGCTTTGGGGGAACTGACCAGAGATCTTGGAATACTTTCACATCTCTCTGTTTTCAGACCCAGCAGCTGTCCGGAAAGAGAACTCACTGGCCAAGTGCCTCTTACCCAGTCCCAGGATGGGGTCTGAGAAGGCCTGAGGAAGGGACTATGTTGAGATCCTCTGCGAGAGGAAAACTATAGATTATCCTGCCAGTCTGCCCTCTATTTCCTGGACCAGTCGTAGGGTGGTTGATAAGTGGTCCCACTGCCAAACTGGGCTAGTACACATGAGCAGCTGTGTTTGGTATGGTGATCTGGGGGAGCAAACAGCTGCAGTGTGTAACTGATCATTTTCAAATAGTTAATGACAGATTTGTTGTTTGTGTTCATTGCCACTGAAATGGAGGAAAATAGAGGCAAGGCAGAGTCAGGAGAGATTTTATGGCTGCTGATACTGTGACACTGCCATTGCATTGATTGTGGTTGCTTTGAAAGTGAGAGGAAGGTCAAGCAAAGTTAACAGGGCTTCTTTCTTGCCTCCATGCTGTAGATTTGGGTAGCCAAGGGTGGTCAAGCTACATGAGATCTATAAAGCCTAAAGAGGAGGCATCTACTTGGTTTACTTTTGATTCCTCGTTAGTTCTTTTTGCATGTGGTTTGGCTTTAGATTTGTGTGGAGTGTGTGTGTGTGTGTGTGTGTGTGTGTGTGTGTGTGTGTGTTTGGTATTTTGGCTTTTAGTTATTTGTTTCTCAGCAATTTGCAGTCATTTAGAAAGCATAATTAGAACTTTTTTTATCATACAGATGAGGAAAGGATGGATTTGGACAAGTGAATTACTGAGCATTAAATAATTCACTCAATCTACCTATGGGTATTTTTCAAAGGGATTATAAAGGACACCTGCCTTAGTAAGTCCCTAAATAAAATTACAGTACATTCATCTGAATTAAGGCACTTTAAGTTTAAAGAGTCCTTTTTTAAAGGGCTAATTTCACTGGGATGTTTTGTTGTAATGCATCTGATCTATCAACAGGGATGAGAAATCCTGTCACCAAAATATGTGCAAAATCTGGCCTCCTCTATTTCTACTGCTATTAAACTAGCTAAACCATCATAGTGGCTGCCTATATTTTTGTGTTATGCTCCTAACTGGTCTCGTATTTTTATCACTTACTTCTTTTCCATGTTCCCTACTAGCTACCAGGAATCCCTTAAATCACATCATGTCATGTACTGCATAACTCTAACAGCTTTCCCAAGTCTTTAGAGTTATTTCTTTTTACCTATATCTCTTACCCTTTACTCTTATACTCACTTATTTCTTTCTTTCTTTCTTTTTAAATATGGAACACTTCACGAATTTGCGTGTCATCCTTGCGCAGGGGCCATGCTAATTTTCTCTGTATCGTTCCAATTTTAGTATATGTGCTGCCAAAGAGAGCACTCACTTATTTCTTATTTTAACCTTCCCAGGCTATCTGATTTTTTCTCCAACAAGAGAACATTGATCCTGCTTCAGCAACTTTGACCTCGCCACTTTCTCTCCCCTGATTTCTCAAGTTGTCCACTGATTGATTCCTTCTCAACATTTGGTCTCTAATGTTATCTTATTGAAAAGCCCTTCCATGACACACCTGTGTAAAGTAGATTTCTCTCTGTAGTCTTCTCACAATTTGCTGAATGATGTGCAAAGTATACACATCATGAGAAAAAAATGACGAAATGTGACTTAGAGTGTCTTACTTGAGATGCCAGAGAGATGGAATAGGAATTAAAGCACTTGACTCGCATGCCGTCACACCTTGTTTGATCCTTGATGCTGCATATGGTTCTCCAGCATGCCAGGAGTACTCTTGGAGCCTAGAGTCAGAGTAAACACATAGGACCACTGAATATGGTCATATAACTAGAGAAAGAGAGAGAGAAGAGAGAGGTGGCTGACATTAAATATAAATAACATGAAAGAACAAAACATTATTTATAACTACAGTTGTTGCCTTCAAAAAATTATTTATTCTAAATCAAAGTGTGAAATGAGTAGTCAGTTCCTTCTTTAAAACAATTGTTTTTTCTTTTTTCTTTTGTTTCAGTTTGTTTGGGGTCACACCTGGCAGCGCTCCATCAGTCCTGGAAAACTCGAGGGACCCAACGGGATGCTGGAGATCAAATCTGGTTTGTCCTGGTCCAGCCACTTGCAAGGCAAATGTCCTACCACTGTGCTTTCGCTCCAGCCTGTCAGTTCCTTCTTACTAGGTCAACATTCTAACTCTCTTTTCTGAAAATCATAAACATATAAACTCTTTTATATGAATGGTCCAAATATTAATTCTATGTTTCTTTAATATTACATCAGCTGACAAATTAATGAGAACATTCAAAAGCTGATATGAAATTAAAAAAATACCACTTAATGATACCATTATATGGCTTAGCAATATTTTATCTTCATAGTCTTTTCCAAGTATCTTTAAAGGTAGTTGTGAACCTGGTGTCCTAGCTAAATCAATAAAAAGCCAAAGAATGAAGAAAGTTTTTCAAAAAAAAATGATTCTTTAAATCTCAGAATCTAACACTCAATATTTATCATGCATGTGCACACTTGGAAATGAATATTTTAAAATCCAAAACATTTGATGGCTAACACTTTTAAGAAAACAGAATGGGAGCTATTAATTCTACCTAATGTAGCCAAAATAATAAACTCTTCAAGTTTGCCATAAAATTTTTTTTGTTTTTCTTTTGTTTGTTTTTGGGCCACACCTGGTGATGCTCAGGGGTTACTCCTGGCTATGCACTCAGAAATCACTCCTTGGCTTGGGGGACCATATGGGATGCCCGGGATTGAACCTTTGTCAGTCCTAGGTCAGCCAAGTGTAAGGCAAATGCACTATCGCTCCGGCCTCAACTTTACCATCAACTTTAACTCACTAATCTACACACAATATACAGACACACATAATTACATTTAAAAATGTTATGATCTTCTATGATGTCTCTAGAAATTCTGTATATCCAGAGATTTGAGATTGACTAGAATACTATTAAGTCTCTTTCAACTATGGATCAAGGAGTTAGTTTAGGGCCAGAGCAATAGCACAGCGGTAAGGTGTTTGCCTTGTCCTGCCAATACAGGACAGACCCTGGTTCGAATCCCAACATCCCATATGAGCCTGCCAGGAGCGACTTCTGAGTGCAGAGTCAGGAATAACTCCTGAGGGCCACCGGGTGTGACTCAAAATCCAAAAAAAAAAAAATTATTTTAATATCAGCTCTAAGGGCTGAGCTGCCAGATAGCTATGACATAAGATTTTCAGATTAAAAATGTTTTCAAAATATAACAAAAAATAAACATTCATATAGCTTTAAGTTCAGTGATTATACTTAAATTGAGCTTTTCTATTGCTATAGAGTTAGTACAACAAATAAGTTGTTTCCTTTGTATGTGGCAGATGCAAAGGTTTGATTCCTGTCACCACATTTCCCAAGCTTGAGCAGGAGTAATATCTGAGCACATAATCAGGATTAAGCTTGAGCATCGCATGAATAACCAAACAGCATATTATAAAAGGGGGGATGGCAAGCATTGACTATAGGTTTCTAGGTAACAAAGATACTTTGAATATGAAAAATTTCTGTGTCTAGTCCATCTTCCTAATCTGTCAACTTAATAACAAATTGTCAAGAAGATACATATTTTTAAAAATATTCATATACGTTCAGAATATAACTCTCAGTGTTTTATTAATGCCACTTGCATTTCATCTCATTTTTCCTCTGACCTTATACATAGAGTGACCATCAACAGTTTTGAGAGAGATATGTTATTCTTGCCAAATGGATTGTATGGTTACTTTAAAAGAATTGTTGTATTTCTCTTTTCCTATAAGTGGATGTACATGGAATCTATTATGCTAAGTGAAATAAGTCAGAGGGAGAGAGATAGATGCAGAATAGTCTCACTCATCTATGGGTTTTTTTTTTTTTTTTTTGTTTTTGGGCCACACCCTGTGACGCTCAGGGGTTACTCCTGGCTATGCGCTCAGAAGTTGCTCCTGGCTTCTTGGGGGACCATATGGGACGCCGGGGGATCGAACCGCGGTCCGTCCTAGGCTAGCGCAGGCAAGGCAGGCACCTTACCTCCAGCGCCACCGCCCGGCCCCTCATCTATGGGTTTTTAAGAAAAATAAAAGACATGCTTGCAATAATTTTCAGAGACAAAAGAGAGAAGGGCTAGAAGTTCCAGCACACTACATGAAGCTCATCACAAAGAGTAATGAGTGCAGTTAGAGAAATAACTACAATGAGAATTATTCTAACAATGAGAGTGAATGAGGGAAGTAGATAGTCTGTCTAGAGCATAGGCGGGGGTGGAATGGGGAGGAGGGAGATTTGGAACATTGGTGATGGGAATGTTGCACTAGTGAAGGGGCGTGTGTGTTCTGTACATGACTGAAACCCAACCACAGTCATGTTTGTAATCAAGGAGTTTAAATAAAGATATTAAAAAAAATTGTTGTATTTTTCAAAGTTGAAAATAAAGAGTTTTGACATCTAGTGATCAACCCAATGATTCAGTCTTTTGCTAATGATCCATGTGCAGACAAAAAGAATGAGGTAGACTTTAGCTCAAGTAAACCATCCTTTGATGCTTCCTTCTAAGTCAGCCTCTTTGAGAATGCTGTCTTTTTTTTTTTTTTTTTTTTTGGTTTTTGGTTTTTGGTTTTTGGGTCACACCTGGCAGCTCTTAGGGGTTACTTCTGGCTTTACACTCAGAAATCGCTCCTGGCAGGCATGGGGGACTATATAGAATGCTGGGATTCAAATTACCATCCTTCTGCATGCAAGGCAAACGCCTTACCTCCATCTATCTCTCTGGCCCATAGGTTGTCCTTTTTTATGATGGAAAGTGTGGAGATGATAAACCTTGGTGAATAGAAAATTTAAGTGATAGAGACCTGAGATAGGCTTTCAGTTTCCTATTTCATGAAAATTAGAATGAGCTCTCAAGCAGTTGGACAGATTGGGACATTGAATTGGCCACCAGTGATGATAACAATAAGGCAAGGATAGGGTCAAGAAAGTTAGACCCAACCAGTGAAATTGCTTCCAGTGAGGTTTCACTGTTGGGTTTCCTATTAGAATGGTTCCAAACAACAGGTCAATTATTTCTCTCAAATGTTAAAACCAGTGGAAGGGAGAGATCAGAGGGTTATAGCTAGAGGTTAATGACTAAATGAATTTAACAAATAAAGGAAAAAGATTGTCCTCTGCACACAGCATGAAGTCAGCCCCAAAGAGTCACATTAAGAATAGGTCATAGTGTCAAATACTACAGAGCTATGCTGTAGATGGGCTACACGATTGTATAATGAATAATGGCATTTATGTAATATAATGGGTTTGAGCTAGAAGCTAAGGGCTACTGAGAACAGCAGTAAGTACTGACCCCAACACCCATAAAAGTGCCTTATTGTTTTCTTGACTAGAAAGGGAAGTTCAGAGTCCATATGGCTTATCTGCAGATCGGTATTAATCTATTATTATCTAGACTTCCATCTTGGTTTTCTAGAGGTCAAGAAATTGGACTTGTGAATACTATGTAAGTGATGCACTGACAAAGCTTGCTGGGGCAGGGCAGCCTGAGGACCTATGTTACAAAATGCTCCTCTTGATATCCCATGAAAAATGTGTGTGATAAGAATTTACTATTAGCGTGAGATGATATTCTTTACAACTGTCTTCCAAGAGTAAATAAGTTTGTAAGAAAATTAACCAGTTATATGCTTTGCCAGAAGAAGATATATTAAGCTGATATAAGAATGAGTGTGTGTGTGTGTGTGTGTGTGTGTGTGTGTGTGTGTGTGTGTGTGTGTGTGGTTAGGGTTAGATTGTCCAGTGAAGGTTCTTTTCTCAAAATATCAGACAAGAATTAGAAAAGTAGTTAAAGCGATAGAATTTTTGCTTTTGAGAGCAGAGAAAAATTTATATATTTAGTGGAATGTTTTATTAATGTATCAATCTCAAAGTTTATAGCCTATATTGTTTTAAACATGGTTGAAATGCAACATTGTATGTTAGCTTCAGAAATGGAATGCATTCCTCAAAATATTTTAATCATAAAATTATTTTTACAAGGAGAATTAAAAAAACTCTACATTTATCCTATTTTAAAGAAATGACTTTGGGAAAGTTAACTAACTATTTTTTGGCCTCAATTTCTCTGTAAAATTATATTAATATGACACTTATCTCTTACATTCATTGAGATAAATAAATGAAATAACATACTTAAATTTTTCAAAAACAACCAATAAAACAAACTGTAAAAGAAATGAGCTAATACAGGAATTGATACTATGGAGGAAAAATATATGTACTAAGTGGTAGCAGTATGCTTACTTTCATAAAAAGTAATTAATAATTCAACTATCAAAAGACACTAACTTAGCTTCTATATGACTAACATCATTCTCTGTCATTATTTCCATGATTTTAATCAAGGCTTTATTCTGTAAGATGTTACATCACCCTCAACTGGTGGAAAATTTTTATAATTTGAGGAAATAACCTCCCAGATTTGCAATTTTCTATTTTATACTCTTTTTAAAGTCATTCAGTAAACAACTTCATGGGTAGAAAAATATTTAATTCTTTTCTGTGTTCCATGGCTAATTGAGTGATCATTTTAAAATTCAGAAAAAAAATAATTTTTGCTTTTATTTAATTTGGTTTTGGATTCGTATTCAGCTGGGCTATGGCTTTCTCCGGGCTCTGGGCTCAAGGATCATACCTGACTGGCTCAGTGAACCATCTGTGGTACAGTGGATTGAACCTGAGGTAAGCTTATTACCTGCTGTACTATTTCTCCTGCTTCCTTCATTTTTATTAACTTTATTTAGTAGTCATTGGCACTTAAGAGCAAGCTCAGTATTTTAACATTTATTTACCACATAAAGAAGAGCCCCTTTATAATGTCTATTTTCTGTCGTGTTTCTTTTATAAATTATTGCTTATAGTTTAAGAAGGTTAAATTACACAATTCTTGCTATCGAGCTACTATGTACCCTTAGTTTTAAATAAGAGAGCAATTTAAAACCAATGTAAAATATCTATGTTGCTGTTATTTTATATACATATACCTACACAATTGCACGAGAGAAGTAAAAATAAACAACTTAGATGAAATTTGGCTGGCTTTGTAGTGTACTCTGACCTAATCTCCTGCTGTAATAACTTCAAATCCAAACTAATAGAATAGCACAGGCAATAGCACTTTATTCCAATTAACTCAGCTTGGCACTCTATAAGCAAGGGATCTTTTATAAATTTTAAATATTTCCTCTTGACCACCTGCACATATCCCTATTATTTGCATTCATTTGAATTTAATTTGTTTTGTTTATTTTCATTTTTACTTTTAGAATTTAGTACAAAGGGATGCAATGTAAAGAATGGGAAATTGCTCCAAATATGTCCCAAATCTCATTCTGTTTGCATAGCTATGAATATACTCAGTTGGAGAAATGATTGCTGAATTCTTCAGAAATGGATATGCAGGTTTTTTAAGCTTTTCTCTTTTCTTTTTAGAGACAAATACATAACACATTGCAAATTGATCTTCTATAGAATAAAAAATGAGTTGGGCACACAACTTTTGGGACACAGATTGCTAAACTTAATGGTCTGTAGTATTCTTCATGAGAAATAAAGTCAGTATTCTAGAACCAAGTAAGAAAACAAGCTTTATAAATCAGCACAGAAAGAAATAATATTAATGTTTTACCAATATAAAGAAATGTCAAAAGACAAAGATAAATATAATGTAGTCAATATGGATAATAAAAAATAACCAACATGGGTACTGAACTTTTCACCAAAACTGTTTTCATATTCATTTAATATTAGAATATTCTAATATTTTAACCAAGTGAAATAAATGTGGAAACAGGGAACATAAATACTCCTGTTAGAAATAATGGGTTTTTAAAAATTAAAAAAATACACACATATACATGCCCATATATATGTATGTATATATATCCCATGAAATATATCCCACACAAATTTTGATATGACATTCTGACAACAAGGAAATGGCAAAACTTGATCTAAGAGTGGGTTGCCCCATCTCATTACCTAACGGTAAGATAAAATCAGAAGACATGTCATCCTCTGACCTGTGCAAAAACCAAGAATGCTAACTACAGAAGACTAACTTTGGCAACCATGACTGGGCAGAACTAATACTGAAAACAATAAGAAAGATCCTTGCCTAGACTTTGGCCTTATTTGTACAAAAACTAAAATTTCTAATTCCAGAGGTCAGACATTAACAACTGCAACTGAGCAGAATTTCTGGAAACATAATGAAAGATTCTATTCTAGGCTTTGTCCTAGGATCTGAGCAAAAACCAAGAACACTAATTACAGAAGACTGATTACAACAACAGTGATGGAACAGAATTTTTAGAACTGTAAAGAAAGACTATATCCTAGCTTTCGTCCTATGACCTGTGCAAATACCAAGATCTCTAGCCACAGAGGCCTGATTTTATCATCCACAACTGAGTGGAAAGTTTCCTGGCACCATAAGAAGACCTGGGGGTGTGAAAATTAGTGTGTATGGAGTTTGTAGTTGTTCCTATGCCAGTATGCTTCAAGAGTGGAGAAATACTGTCTCCCTTAGGTTAATGAAATTCCCTTTCTAATTTCCCCAATACTTACAGTGTCTATGCAAAAAAGATAAATAAAATAAAAGGCAAGAAATCTTGCCACATCAGCCCTCTTTCATCTTTTTTATTTATTTTTCTGCTTCTATCTCTTAAATTTTTTTTATTTTTCGTTGTTTCTTTTATATATATATTTTTTCACAGAATTATTTATGGTACATAGTGACAACGAATGAGGGACACTCCCACCCCCAGTGCTGTCCTCCCTCCACCCCGTTTCCAGCATGCATCTCATATATCCCACCCTTCCCCCCAGAATACTAGCTCAGCTGGTCTCCACTTTACAGCTTGTTGTAGATTATCTATTCTGTTGTCATTTGCGATAAAAGGGATAAGAAAAGAAAGGAAGAAGAGAAAAAAAATTGGCCACAACTACCAAAAAAAGAAAGAGAAAAAAATAAAAAATGCACCTGACTAATGAGAAAAGAAAAAAAAAGAAAAAAAATCACCAAATAATAACCACAGGATTGAAAAGGGTGGAGGAAAGAAGGAAAATAAAGTAAAAAACTAACAAATCAAAACAAAACAAAAAAAAAAAAGGGGTGCTGGAGTGGCAGGGTTTGGCGTTCCCTCCATTTTTTTTTTTTTTTTTTTTTGGATAGGCACAGTAAGCATTGGGGGAGAATGGGAATTCCCGTGGCTTAAGAGATTCAGGGCTTCTCCATCCTTGAAGCATACCATCATGGAATCAACCCCTTGCTCATAGATACTCATTACCTCATCCCAAGGACTTGTTATGTGGTGCCAGGAAACTTTCCTCTCAGTTGTGGGTGAGAAAATGAGGCCACTGTAGCCAGCGGTCTTGGCATTAGCACAGGTTTTAGGAGAGGGTCTAAGTTAGAGTCTTTACGGTTCTAGAGGTTCTGATCCACCATTGTTATTGTGCTCAGTCTTCTGTAACAGATGCTCCCTGTTTTCTTTCAGTCCCCAAGCCGAAGTATAGGATATTATGGATCTAAGGGTTCTGCTCAGTCTCTGTTGTCAAATGTGGGTCTCTGCAATAAGAAATCCTTTTTTTTTTTTTTAAATAAGAGTTCTGGTCTACAGTCTAGGGCAGGGTTTTCCTTATCGGTCCCAAGGAATATTCTGCCCAGTCGCAGCTGTCAAAGTCAGTTTTCTGTACATGGAGCTCTTATTTTTCGCAGTTCAAAGGACAGTACATCTTCTGATTTCTGTTAGGTGAGGTGGTAAGACGACTTGGTCTTGGGTCAAATTGTCATTTCCTCATTGTCATATCATAACTGGTACAAGTTGGTGCAAGAGCTGTGCTATAATTCTCCCAATGGAGTTGGTTCCTTGAGTTATTGCCCAGGCTGTATCAGCTCTACATCTGGGATTTGGAGTTTGGAGTTGAACTAAGACTGTCCAATCTCCTGGAGACTGGGTTGTATCCACATGACACATGTCCAGGATGGGAGGCACCCCTGTGTTATAAAAAGTGTGAGGTCTTATCCCTAGAAGATAAAATCTCATTTCTGTGTCTATGGTTTCCCCTTATTTACTATGCCCATACAAAAATATGGTTTCATATTGGATTGCTGTTGCTATTCTGGGTAATGATGACTGGTTATACTCACAGTCTCTGTGGTCTGTTTTTGGTCTGCCCTTTTATCACAGGCAAGGCTTTAGTACCAAGCAGCACCAAAAATGGTAAGGATAGTGAAAATATGTATACATTAAAATAGCATAGAAAAATAAACCTGTGTTTAAAAAAAAGAAAGAAAGAAAAGAAAGGTATTTAAAGACAAAAAGTGATAGTTGAGTTTGAGACATGTTTTGCGGCATTACGGAACCCTATATTTTCCTTGAAGTAGGGGTTTTGCTGAAGCTGATTCTGGTATCATGCAACAGTCCATAGTTTGATGGGTGTGAGAAGGGCCACCAAGCATGAGTCAGCGGGCGTGTTGGTTATAGTTCTTTGTCGAGGCCTGAGATGGGGACTGAGAGGGGTCTTTCAATGAGGAGCTAGATGGTGGTGTGTTGGGGCAGAAGGTCAGTCTTGGTGTCTACCCAGTAAGGAACTAAGGGTAAAGAGGGTTAAATAAGGGGAAGATAATGATTCAGGGATGGGAGATGAAGGGGTTGGAGAGACATAGAGCTGAGCGGAGAAGCAATATATGATAGAGACTATATACAATATATAGATTGACTGTTTATGGTTTAGTCTTGGAGTCAGTATGAAGAGTCACGTCCATAAAAATACTAGACAAAAGGTCTATTTGAGTGTTTTATCCAAATCTTGGGCATCCTGATTCCATTCCTAAGAACATTCTAGGATAAGGAACGTTTTGAAAATTAGTATTAGTAATGAATAATACAGGGGGTCCAGTCAGAGTTGCCAGGGCCGGGCATGAAGGCCAATCTGGTGTGGGGGGATCTCAGTCTCCTGGACCAAGTGTTCAGTCCAGGAGGCCTATGGCCAGCTGTCAGCCCAGAGACCCTGACATACCAGAAAAAAAGAGGGACAGCATTCCTGGCATGTGTGCTCTTCTGGGTCCAACTGCAGGCTCCTCGTTGTTTCTTTTTTATTATTTTTATTTTTATATTTTTGTTCTTGTGGTTATAAATAAGATGATGGTAGCTTTTAGTAGCTGGGTGCTTGTTTTTTGTAGTTGCTGCTTTTTGTTTTTTCGTTTTTTATCATCTTTTAAATTGATATTTATAACCTCTATATAGAACTTTCCCAGTTTTATTTTTTCTCAACAGAACCACATAACTTGAATCATATTGTTCTGGCCCATAAATTAGGAGGGGGGATGGTGGGTACCAAAACCAAACAGTCATATGAACATTGAGTGGAAATTAAAAATGATCAGATTCAATACCAAACACAAAGTCAATGACAACAGAATCGATACCCAGTCTACAACAAGCTAGACACAGAGGGGAGCAATTACAATAGCAGTACAGAGGGCAGATGTGGGAGACATGGGATACATGCTGGAAACAGGGTGTAGGGAGGAAAATATTGGTGGTGGGAATGGCCCTGATTCCTTGTCACTATGTATCTTAAAGATTACTGTGCAAGATTTGTAATTCACTTTCGTCACAATAAAAATTACTAAGAAAATAAACAAAGGCAACAGAACATGATAGTCAGTAGAAGTATACTTATTAAGGGTTGGGTGCAGAGGGTGGATGGTAGGTAACCGTGGAAGGAGAAAAGCAGGAGTTTGTAAGAGCTATGATGTTTGAACACTATACGTATGAAACTCTGTTTTTAACAATACTGTAAATAGTGGTGTCTTAATAAAGTCAAAAAAATTTTTTAAATAAAAAATAGATAATTTTTTACAAAAAATGTCTAGAATATTTTGAAAATACAAAGTGATTAATTTTATCAGAAGAATATCAAGTATCTAGCCCAAAGTAGGTTCTATATAGCTATATGATTTTTAAGAAGATAAATTACATTAATCTTCAACTGGAAATCAATGATCTTGAGAAAACAAGATTCATACTGAAAAATAAAAATGTGATTGATATAACATTAGAAAAAAGGAGCTGAAATTAATGACAGGTAACTAACACTCACGTTGTCTACTATAAGGCAATATATCACCACATTGATAAATAGAAACATATTATAGCCAGTGAGGGCATTGGCTAATCTCTAGGAACTTCCCATACAGAATATAATTTGTTAATTATTTATTTTAATATCATTCTGTCAATAAAAACAACCTAGAGAAGGAAAGGCAAGTTATTTTTAAAATTTCACAAATTGTCTCATATGATTTTTCAATAGTAACATTTCAAATAAGGATATATTTTTCTAGTACTATTTTTATAAGATGAAAGAAATAAAATAGCTTCTCTGATGAAATATCTAAAATACAGATTTACTTACAAATGCATCAATTTGAATTTAATTGGAAAAAGGCAATATTTTCAAACATTTTAGGATATCAAAATTCTTGATAAATATAGCACCATGTATTGCTGGTTAAAATATTTTATTTAACCAAAGTGTCTATAATTTTTACATTTGAATTGGGCCAGTGATAGTTTTAACCCCTGCTTCTGAGCTCAGGAATCACTCTGGAGGTGTGAAGGGAACTTACACAACCCTGGAGACTGAACCCAAGTGTATTGCATGTAAAGGCAAGTATTCTACACAAAGAATTATCTTACAGGTGTAAACTATATTTTTAAAGAATGTCACAATTTCAAAAAGTCATATCTAGACTTTATTTTTTTTAAATAAAGAACTTCTTTTATTTAATTAATTAGTATATTTTTAAAAATAGACATAATTTACAGAATGTTGTTCAGCCAAGACAGTCTCCTTTTTGAAGGGGTCACACCTGGCAGTTTTAGGGGTTACTCCTGGCTCATCGCTCAGAAATCACTCCTGGAAGGCACAAGTACCATATTAGATGCTGAGATTTGAACCACCATCCTTCTGCATGCAAGGCAAACACATTACCGCTGTGCTATCTCTTGGATACCTTTTTTGAAGTCTTCTCTGAAGTCTTTGAAGTCTTTTTTTAAGTCTTCTTTTTTGAAGTAAATAACACACAAAAAAGTGTAGATTGTATAAACTTATTTAGAATAAGGCTAATTGTCCAGATTACATATTCATTTGTATATAGAGAAAGCCAATTTCTCTAGTATTGTAATGGTGTTCATCTAATAAAAAAAAGTCTTTAAAGATCCAAATAAATCGAGCTAAGGGATAGCACAGCAGTGTTTGCCTTGCAAGGAGCTGATCCAGGACCTAAGGTGGTTGGTTCAAATCCCGGTGTCGCATATGGTTCCCCGTGCCTGCCAGTAACTATTTCTGAGCAGACAGCCAGGAGTAACACCTGAGCACTGCAGGGTGTGGCCCAAAAACCAAAAAAAAAAAAAAAATCCAAATAAATCAGCTATCAAACTAAGCAGTTTTAAATATATTGAATAAAATTCCTTTAAAAACTGTAATATACAATAACTAGTTTGTACATATTACTTAAATATACCATTACAAAGTGACAATAAAATCTATGTTGACACCAAAATACATAGAATTATCTCACCATGTAAAGATGATATAGGATATATAACTTAAAATTATGTTTTAGTATAGGTATTCTCGAATGAGAGGTAAAACAAGTTGTGAAAAAGTATGGGTACATTGGCTGTGCAGCTAAAAATTGGCAATTTTAGGGACAGGCAGGACCTGTCCCCCAAATGCTGAAGCCACATCAGCACAATCACCCACTCACCACAATTACCCATAATCACCACTTTGTAATGGCCCTGCTTCAATACTCCTTAATGGCTCTATGCAGAGAGACTAATTTGATTGAAACTTAAGTTTCAAAGTACTTAGCTGCTCTCACCAAGACATTGTTGGAGGAGAGCTGACACCTTTTCCCCTGCTTGGAATTTCTAGACCTCAAGAATAAACAATTCTAATTTCTTAAATACTATCATCCAGGTAGAAAGACGCCATTTTAGATTCATGTGTATTTGAAACTACCTATTGTTCAGAAACAAAGAAGTTACAGAGTGACCAATTATAAAGGAGAGCTTGATAAACCTTCTGACTATTACTAACTGACCTCATTGTAAGATACACTACTTTTTTCAAATTTTTTATTTGCTATAGCATTTATGTCTTTTTTCATTCATTCATTCATTCATTCTCTTTCTTTTTTCTTTCTCCTTTCTATTCTACTTTAATAATTTTGTTTCTACTTAACTGGAAATAAATATAGAATGATCAACCCTGTGATATAGTCTTTAAATAAAGTAATTTGAATATAAAAATTAAGCTTAGTTATTAATGTTTTGGAATATCCATAATAAGTTAAATATTAATTTACTTTCAACTCAAACTATCATGGATTGATTCCAATTTGATCCTTAGCATGCAGACTAGCATGGCAGGGATCTCTTTGAGTGATTCCTTGTCACTGAACTTAAAGTAACCTTTGAATACTACTAGATGTGGTTTTACTGACCCCACAGAAAAAGAATATTATTTGCAAATTTTCATATTATAAAATATAATTGTATTTAAATAGATTTCACTCTAGTGATGATTTAATTTGAATTTATAAAATTATGTTTTCTCTTTTTACGGTTTCAAATATTTAATATAATTAATGATAGTTTATCAATTACTAAATTTATATTAATTTAGAGAGAACAGATCAAAATACAGTTATTTTAAATGCTTAATACTACAAATCAAAGAAGATACAATTGCTATTGTTAATCAAATATTAGTTACTTTTATTTTCCAGAAATTTATTTAAATTATGTGAACTGAAATTCTTAAAAATTTCAACAATTTTAAAATAATCTTTGAACTCAACAGATGGTATAGGGGTAGAGTGCTTGCCTGGCATGCTGCTAACCTGGGTTCAATCCCTGGCATCCAAATGGTTTCCTGGGAAATAACTCCAACAGGAAACAAAACCAGAAATAACGCCTGAGCATTACTGGCTGTAGCTCCCAAACAGAACAAAATAATAACTTATTTTCACAATATAAATATATTTTTCTAACAAATTTAGGAAAACATTATGCATATTTCTTTCTTCATCAATGATAATCCTTTTTAAGAAATATTACATAATTAAACTTGAAAACACTTTGAGAAAGAAAAGCATAAAAATCACAAAATGAGAAATAAAATTTATGGAGTAACAGACTACAAAGTGAGACAAAGTATAAGTATATAACTCTATAACTTGAACTTAAAATGTATACTGTGGATAACATATGAACCAAGAATAATCTATTCTACCAGATATACTTTTCCTACAGCTAGAAGATCTCTAAAAAAATCCATTTATGTTTGTCATGTGATCAAACATAAGAGCTAAAAGATGCAAATACCAAAAATAAAATGAGTAATCTGACAAATAATAGAACATTATTTTTATGCACATGTGATAAAAAAAATCAGGACAAAAGCAAAGAAAACAAGATTTACAATTGAATCCCTAGATTACTAGCCAGGAATAGACTACCTAGACATCAATACACCTACTCATTTGGTCTTAAGTATATAGTTATCTGAAATAAAAGACCAAGCTGTCCTGTGATACTTGAGCTACATGAATTACATTGAGTTATAGAACCAAATCTGTGGAAGACAAAATACCACAGATATCACAGAGAAGATTTTTATTCAGAATATTATAATAGAAAGAATCTTTATTAATGAAAAATTTCAAAGAAAAATGAGTTCTTATGGGATTTAATAGAAAGAATAAAGATAGGGTTTATATCTGAAAATGTGAGAGCAAAGCTGTTCTTTGTAGTTACTCATTTCTCAGAATTACAAAACAGAAGTACTTCTTGAGCATTGTTCTTTTTTGGAAACATAAGAATTCATTGAAAGCCAATGTTGTCAGAATTTTTCTTATTTCTTCCTGTCTGATTCTGTTGGTTTCAGACCCACAATCTGACTAACAAAGAGCACTAGGAGACTAGTCAGTAATGCAAAAACAGGGGAGTTTATTACTAGCATGCTGGGGTCACACCTCTGCCAGGTGGCAACAACACAGATGAAACTTGCATGCCTTTAAACGGTCACTAGGGCTTCAAGCTAGGGGTAAAACCATGGGTTTTTAGTACATGTTGCATCCATCAGGGTTAAATGAGTAGTAGAAGAGGGGCTCGGGTGCCCCCTGGGCTCCTGTGACCTTGGCATGTAGTTAGATAAAGTTTGTTATCACCAGGTGTTGTTATCACCAGGTGTTGTTAGCACCAGGTGTTGCTAGTTTATCTAACTGTCCTGGTACTTTACCTTAAACTTAAAGTTTCTGTAATTGGTTGTCTGGGCCTAGTTCCTCTTTTGTTAGGGTAAGCCTGTCAAGGAGATTATTATGTCTAAAGCAAAGCATGATTACAAAAACAAAACAGCAGCAGTTAATTTTAAACTTACTGTAAAACTTACTTTGTAACACCTTGATTTACAAGGTTTTTCACAATACACTTGTTTCAGGCATTAATATTCCACAACCAATCCCAATACCACTGTGATCCGCCTTCTACCAAATTCACTCTAGCCTGTACCCTTGCAGGCAAAAAAGAAAAACAAAAAACAAATGAAATCATCAGAACTTAGGCATAATTTGTAATAGTTGCTATATTTTTCAATGCTCTACTAAAATTATTAAGGAATTACCATTCTGGTTTTGATGCTACTTGAATATTCTGTATGAATACTTAGGCTCACTGAGCTTGCTGGTCTTCAACGCAAATTTTCTATAAGATTTTCCGTGATATATTAAGCTGACACTTCTATCAAATTTTGAGGTGGTGCATGGTCGCATATGGATGAACTTGTAGACATTCAGTTTAAAATTCAGGAATGTATATTTCTATGACTAGCTGCTGAACATTTTCAATCCAGGAAGAGAGCAAATATTTAGGCTAAGTCAATCACCACTTGTATTAAGAAATGAAACCTGTGACTTATTTCACTCAGCATACTAGATTCCATGTACATCCATGTATAGGAAAATTTCATGACTTCATCTCTCCTGATGGCTGCATAATATTCCATTGTGTATATGTAACACCGTTTCTTTAGCCATTCATCTGTTGAAAAGCATCTTGGTTGTTTCCAAAGTGAGGCAATTGTAAATAGCACTGCAATGAATATAGGTGAGAGGAAGGGAGTTTTGAATTGTATTTTTGTGTTCCTAGGGTATATCCCTAGGAATGGTAGACCTGGATCATATGGGAGTTCAATTTCCAGTTTTTGGAGAAATCTCCATATCGCTTTCCATAAAGGTTGGGCAAGATAGCATTCCCACCAGCAGTGAATAAGTTCCTTTCTTCACATCCTCGCCAGCACTGCTCCTTCTTGTACTTTTTGATGTTTGCCAGTCTCTGTAGTGAGAGATGGTGCCTCATAGTTGTTTTGATTGCTTCTCCCTGATTGTTAGTGATGTGTAGCATTGTTTCATGTGTCTTTTGGTCATCTGTATTTCTTCTTTGAGGAAGAGTCTGTTCATTTCTTCTCCCCATTTTTTGATGGTGTTAGATTTTTTTTTCTTGTTAAGTTCTATCAGTACCTTGTATATTTTGAATATTAGCCACTTATTTGATGTGAACTGGGTGAATAGTTTCTCCCATTCTGTGAGTGGCTTTTGTATCCTAGGAAATATTTCCTTTGAGGTGCAGAAGCTTCTCAGCTTAACATAGTTCCATCAGTTTATCTCTAATTCAACTTAATATTTCCTCCTTAAAGATGCCTTCAGTCTCAATACCATGGAGTGTTTTATGTATGCATTGTTCTATATATTTTATGATTTCAGGCCACAGAATAGGCTCACTCATATATGGGTTATAAGGAAAATTAAGGACATTATTGTAGTAATGCTCAGAGACAATAGTGATGATGGCCAGAAGGATCGGCTCACAATATGAAGCTCACCACAAAGAATGGTGAGTGCAGTTAGGGAAATAGCTACACTAACAACTATTATGACAATCTAGATGAGTGAGAGAAATAGAATGCCTCTCTCTAATACAGGCAGGGTTTGGGAATAGAAGGAGGAGGTTATTGGTGGTGGGTATGTTGCACTGCTGAATGGAAGTGTTCTGTTTATGACTAAAACCCAAATACAATCATGCTTGTAATAATGGTGCTTAAATAAATATTTTATTTAAAAAAACTAAAACCTGGGGCCAGAGTGGTGGCGCAGCGGTCGGCATTTGCTTTGCATGCCTCTGACCCAGGATGGTCGCTATTCTATCCCCCACCACACTCCTGTGCCCATATGGTCCCCCAAGTCAGGATTTCTTAGCAGAAAGCCAGAAGTAACCCTTGAACATCACCGCGTGTGGCCCCAAAACCAAAAACCATTAAAAAAAAAAGAAATGAAACCTTTCTCTTATAACTGAGGCAATATTTTATTTAAATGAAATTCTCAGTAGCCTAAGACAGTGTCTATAAAGTATTTTTTGAAAATTATGAAGATAATTTAAAATGATGTTTTTAAATAAGAAGGACAGATCTAATTTAGTTCTCTCATTCTGGATCACACATCTAGACCCTGCCAATTGTCTTTGAGTATGTGAATCCAAGTCTCAAGCTATTTCATCCTAAAGTTTATTGTAAATATGATAAATGTCAGATTAATTTAATTTTTTTCTTTTTTCTTTCATTTTTTTTGGGGGGGGTTACATGCAGAGGTACTCAGAGATTACTAAAATCACTCCTGACACACTCAAGGGACCATAGGATTATGAGAATCAAATCCAACTTGGCCAGTTGTAAGGCAAACACACTTCCCACTGTAATATCACTCGCCCTCATTTTAGCATTTTTGTCTAAGTTATCACTTCAATTTTATCATTTTGACATCTCTTTTTTATTTTAAATCAAGTCTAAATTTTTAATTGCAGTGATTTTGGAGTGACTTTCAGATCATCTTATAATTGTGCGTTTTAGGTTTTAAAATCCCTCAATGGATTTTTGTCATCAACTTATTTATTAGTAAGATTTATTACAATTATTGTCTATGAATTGTGCAATGTATATTCAGAGGGAAAACATACCATCTTCTTTAGTTCAGTTCATTAAGTAAACTTTATTTTTTATTCCAGAGATATTCTTGGCAGAGTTTAGGACATAATTCTGCTCTGTAATCAGGAGTTGCTCCTAGCAGTGCTCAGAGGGCCATTTAATGTCCTGGGAATTAATAGAGGCTGGCCTCATACAAAGAAAGTGCCTGACCCCTGTATTGTTTAACAATTGCTGTTTATTTTTTATATTATAAAGTTTAATTTTATTTTTTTATATTTTATTATTAGTTAATGAGTCCCATAATGTACAAAATTCACCTTATTTGGGGGACCATATTGGTAAAATCAGAAATAAAAACTTTCATAATTGAGCCTGATATGTCATTATGGGAAACTTGGTGATCTTTATAACACTACTATCCATTTTAAGTAAAAATAAACACCAAATAAAAAGTCTGTCTTATAATTAAAGAAGTCATTTATATTAATCATGTTTATTGTTACTTTTTCCATATATTGTAACTTATTATGATGCTAATACTGTGAATAAAATCTATAATCCTCCAGAAAATATGTATTTTCAATTTTCCTTTAATTTTCCCACATTTGGGGGGTTAAATCTTAAATATATGTTGATGTCACATTATTATGGAGATACAGAAGAATGCAGAGAGAAAAACAGACTGCCAAAGTGAGTGGGAGGATGCCAGATCAATTGGCAAGCATCTTGGCAAGGACTTACTTGGGGAGGCAGCATGACACAGTAAATTTTGTATCAGACTAACATGATTTTTCATCTCAGTCTGTTGTATAAAAATTGTATAACCTTGAGCAAGTAAAGTTCCTGAATCTTACTTTACAACAAACTTCTAAGTATGTTTAATAATTATATTTAATTCACGACTGCACTTTGAATTTTTTTAAATAATATCTTTATTTAAACACCTTGATTACAAATATGATTGTACTTGGATTTCAGTCATGTAAAGAATACCCCCCTTCACCAGTGCAACATAACCATCACCAATGGCCCAAATCTCCCTCCTCCCCACCCACCCACACCTGTACTCTAAACAGGCTTTCTACTTCCCTCATTCATTCACATTGTTATGATAGTTCTCAATGTAGTTAATTCTCTAACTGCATTCATCACTCTTTGTGGTGAGCTTCATGTCCCGAGCTCTAATTGCCAGCCCTCCTCTCTTGTGTCTCTGAGAATT
Organism: Suncus etruscus; assembly: GCF_024139225.1. Classification (NCBI taxonomy): domain Eukaryota; kingdom Metazoa; phylum Chordata; class Mammalia; order Eulipotyphla; family Soricidae; genus Suncus; species Suncus etruscus. The sequence goes on from NC_064850.1 coordinate 169,384,849, forward strand.
ATTGCAAAAATGCCTTTTTATTTTCTTAAAACCCATAGATGAGTGAGACTATTCTGCGTCTATCTCTCCATCTTATTTTAATCAGCATAATAGATTCCATGTACACAATGTATAGAAAAATTTCAGGACTTCATCAATCTCTATGCTGCATAATATTCCATTGTGTATATGTACCACAGTTTCTTTAGCCATTCATCTATTTAAGGGCATCTTAGTTGTATACAGAGTCTGGAAATTCTAAATAGCATTGCAATGAATATAGGTTTGAGGAATGGATTTTTGTATTGTATTTTTGTGTTCCTAGGTTATATCCCTGGAATGGTAGAGTTGGATTATATGGGAGCTCAGTTTCCAGTTTTGGAGGAATCTCTATATCACTTTCTATAAAGGTTGGACTAGATGGAATTTCCACCAGCAGTGAATCAGAGTTCCTTTCTCTCCACATCCCCCCCCCCCCAGCACTGCTTATTCCCATTCTTTGTGATGTGTGACAATCTTTGTGCTGTGAGGTGGTACTTCATAGTTGTTTTGATTTGCATCACCCTAATGATTTGTGAAGTGGAGCATTTTTTCATGTGCCTTTTGGTCATTTGCATTTCTTCTTTAGCAAAATGTCTGTTCATTTCTTCTCCCCATATTTTGATGGGATTAGATGTTTATTTCTTGTAAATTTCTGTCAGTGCCTTATATATTTTAGATATTAGCCCCTTATCTGATGGGTATGGGTAATAGTTTCTCACACTCATGAGTAGCTCTTGTATCCTGGGCACTATTTCATTTGAGGTACAGAAGCTTCTCAGCTTAATATATTCCCATCTGTTTATCTCTGCTTCCACTTGTTTGGAGAGTGCTGTTTTTTTCTTAAAAATACTTTTATTCTCAACGTCATGGAGTGTTTTACCTATGTGTTGTTCTATATTATACCTTATGGTTTCAGGTATGATAGCAAGGTCTTTAATCCATTTAAATTTTACCTTGTAACTGGTGTTAGCTGGGAGTCTGAGTTTGCTTTTTTGCAAGTGGCTAACCAGTTGTTGAAGAGGCTTTCCTTGCTCCATTTAGGATTTCTTGCTCCTTTATCAAAAACTATGTAATTGTATATCTGGAGAATATTCTCTGAGTAGTCAAGTCTATTCCATTAATCTGATGGTCTTTATTCCAATACCATGCTGCTTTAACAACTATGCTTTGTAATACAGTTTAAAATTGGGGAAAGTAATGCCTCCCATATCCCTTTTCCCAAGGATTAATTTAGCTATTCCAGGGTGTATATTATAACAAATGAATTTTAGAAATGTTTGATCCAATTCTTTAAAGAATGTCATGAATATCTTTAGAGGGATTGCAATAATTTGTACAATGGTTTGGGGAGTATTGCTATTTTAATGATATTCATTCTGCCAATCCATGAGCAGGGTATGTGCTTCCATTTCCACATGTCCTCTCTTATTATGTGGAGCAGCGTTTTATAGTATTCTTTGTATATGCCTTTCACGGTTTATTCAAGTTGACTTCAAGATATTAGGATTTTGTGTGGCACTAATGTGAATGGTTTTTTTCTTAATGTCTATTTCTTCCCTATTATTATTGGTATATAAAAAGGCAATTGATTTTTGTGTGTTAATTTTGTAGCTTGCCACATTGCTATATGAATCTATTGTTTCGAGATTTTTGGTAGAGTCTTCAGGATTTTCTAAGAAGAGTATCATTTCATCTGCAAACAGTGAAAGCTTGACTTCTTCCATTCTTATCTGGATTCCCTTGATATCTTTTACTTGCCTAATCATTATAGCAAGTAATTCCAGTACTATGTTTGTAAGGAGTGGTGAGAGAGGACAGCCTTCTCTTGGACCAAAATTCAGAGGAAAAGATTTTAGTTTTTCTCCATTGAGGGTAATATTTGCCATTGGCTGTGGTAGATAGCCTTAACTATATTGCGAGGGGCTGAAGAGATAGCATAGAGGTAGTGCATTTGCCTTGTGTAGAAGGATGGTTGCAACCCTCGATGGGGGACCCCCGATCCGTGGGGGTGTGGGATAGTAATATGTGGGTTTACTCGAGAAGGTCTGATCTGTGAAGAAAACTTAAGAAGTTAGTAAGAAAGACCCTTAAGACAACTCACGCTGTTCAAAAGAGGTTTATTGCCTGGGGAGATCAGCTTTTAAAGGCAAAATACGTCAGAGGGGTGTTACAGTTTTCCACCAATTACAATTGCAAGCACTCATTAGCACAAGCTGGGGGCAGGTAATAGGGAGGGGTAAAGAGATAAACCTGAGCACATGTTTGTACTGAAAGCACAAGTTTACACTGAAAGTACAAGATCCAAACAGGGTCTTATAAATCTTACTCAGCAGCATAAATAAAACATCAGCTGTAAACATATTAATCTTTTGCTAACACAAAGGCAAGTTGCTTTATATTTTTCTCTCTGGCTGGGTGTATTGGGCTGCTTTGAATTTACTTTAGTGTTTGTCTATTTCCTTTGTCCTCATGGCATGGGTGCCTCTGGTCACGTGGGTAACAAGGTCAGGGATTTCTGAGGCACCTTTGTTCTAGGTTCCAACAGTTCGGCTCCCCACAGATGGTTCGAATCCCGGCATCCCATATGATCCCATGAGCCTGATGTGGTGATTTCTGAGCGTCGAGCCAGGAGTAACCCCTGAGTGCTACCGGGTGTGACCCAGAAATAAAAACAAAACAAACAAACAAAAAAAAACTATATTGCAAAGTTTCCTTTCATTTCCATCTTGTTGAAACTTTTTATCAATGGGTGTTGGACCTTATCAAATACTTTCTCTGAGACTATTGCTTTGGTCATGTAATTTTTATTTTTCTTGCTATTGATGTTGTGTATTACGTTGATAGATTTACAAATGTTAAACCATCCTTACATTCCTGGGATGAAACCTACTTGATTGTAGTAAATGAACTTCTTGATGGGACATTAGATTTATTAGCCATGATTTTTTTGAGAATCTTTGCATCTGTGTTCATGAAGGACATTGGTCTATAATTTTGTTTTTTAGCAGCATCTCTGTCTGCTTTTGGTATCAAGGTGATGTTTGCTTCATAAAAGTGGAAGTGTTCCCGTTTTTTCAATTCTATGAAAGAGCCTTGCAGGATTGGTAGCAGTTCCTCTAGAAAGAATTGAAAAAATTTATTAGTGAATCCATCTGGGCCTGGGGTTTTGTTTTGGGGCAGACATTTGTTTACAGTCTTAATTTCCTAAATGGTGGTGGGGAAGTTTAGATATGCTATGGCCTGCCTATTCAACTGTGGAAGGTTATACGAGTCCAAGAGTTTTTCCATTTCTTCCAGGTTCTTATGTTTAGTGTCATTGAGTTTCTCAAAGTAGTCTGTGATTACCCTTTGAATCTCTGCAATATCTGTGGTGATCTCTCCCCTTTTATTTTTGATATGGGTTAATAAAGTATCTCTCTTTCTTTGTAAGTTTTGCCAATGTTCTATCCCTCCTGTTTTTTTTTTTTTTCAAAGAACCAACTTCTGTTTTGTTGATCTTTCGGATTGTTTTTAGTATTTCCACTTCATTGATTTCAGCTCTAAATTCTGTTATTGCCTTCTGTCTCCCTATTTTTGGATCCTTTTGTTGATCATTTTCTAATTTTATAAGCTGCATCATTAAGTTATTCAGGTATCTCCTTCTTCCTTCCTGATGTGTGCTTGCAAAGCTATAAATTTTCCTCTTAGTACTGTTTTTGCTGTGTCCCATAGGTTCTGATAGTTTGTATCTTCATTGTCATTTGTGTCCAGGAAATTTTTGATTTCCTCTTTGACTTTATCTTGGACCCACTGGTTGTTCAATAGTAGGCTGTTTAATTTCCAAGTGTTAAATTTTTCTTCCGTGTCCCTTTGTAGTTCACATATAATTTCAGAGCATTGTGATCAGCAAATATAGCCTGCAAAATTTCTATCCTCTTTATTTATGCAGGTATTTTTATATGCCTGTATGTGGTCTATTTTGGAGAATGACATATATATATATATATATATATATATATATATATATATATATATATATATATATATATATATATCTTCTTGGCCTCTTTCTTCCTTTTCTCTTTTTAGGTCTAGTATATATTTGTTGGGTTTCAGTCTGGTATTGACAGGGCTGTGTTGAGGTCTCCCACAACTATTGTGTTTCATTGATGTCCTCTTTCAAATTTGTCAGTAATTTCGTTAGATCATTTGCTGTTCTTTCATTGGGTGCATATATGTTTAGTAGTGCAATTTCTTCCTTTTGTACGTATCTCTTGAGTAGTGTGAAGTGTCCTTCTTTGTCCCTTACAACTTTTCTGAGTCTAAAGTTTATGTCGTCTGATATTAATATGGCCACTCTACCTATTTTAAGGGTATTGTTTGCTTGAATAATTTTCCTCCAGCCTTTGATTTTGAGTCTATGTTTGTTCTGACTGTTCAGGTGTGTTTCTTGAAGGCAGCAGAAGGTTGAATTCATCTTTTGATCAATTTCGCCACTCTGTCTCTTAATTTGTGCATTTAGTCCAGTGACATTGAGGGAGATGAATGCTATGGGATTTATTGTCATCTTTGTGTATAAGTTTGGTGTGTTTGTTAGTCAGTCTTGTCTTAAAGAATACCATCATTTTTTTCCTTTAAGGCTGGATTTGCAACTGTAAAGTTTGAGCTGTTGCTTCTCCATGAAGCTATGTATCCTTCCTTCAAACCTGAATGTGAGTCGGGCTGGGTGCAGTATTCTAGGTGAAGCCTCCATTTTATTTAGTCTTGTCACAACATCCACCACTTTCTTCTGGCCTTGAGGGTTTCTTGTGACATGTCTGCTGTAAATCTCAAGGATGCTCCTTTGCGTGTAATTTACCTTTTTGATCTTGCTGTTTTCAGTATTCTATCTCTATCTGTGGGATTCATCATTGTGACTAGAATGTGTCTTGGAGTGCTTTTCTTTAGGTCTCTATTAGCTATTACTCTTTGGGCATGCAGGATTTGATTGCATGCAGTTTTTAGCTCTGGCAGTTTCTCTGTGATGATGTCTTTGACTGTTAATTCTTCCTGCGGATCTTCTTCCTGGGCCTCTGGGACTTTAATGATTCTAATATTGTTTCTGTTGAGTTTATCAAAGACTTCTATTTTCATCTGTTCACATTCTTTCAGTACTTTTTCCAATGTCTGATTGTTTGCCTTATGGTTCGTTTCCTTTCTCTTCTGCTGTACGGAGTTGTTCTGCTTTTCATCTTCCAGCTTACTGACTCTATCTTCAGCTGCTATTACCCTGTTGAAGAGGCTTTCCATAGAGGTTTTTAGTTCAGCTACCATGTTTTTCAGATCTGCTATTTCAGTGTGGAATTTTCTGATTTCTGTCTTTGTGTTCTGTTCAGCTAGATCTATGTTTTCTTTGATTTCCATGAGGATCCTCCATATTTCTATTCTAAACTCCTTATCTGAGAGATTAATCAGATGGCTGGTAATTTTTTGGGTCATCAGAGCTATCATCTTCATTCTCTGTGCATGGTGTTTGCCTGCAAGGTTTCTAGATTGTAACACTTCTAGTGTCATTTTTCTATGTGCTATGCTGGAGTTCATTATAAAGATTGCGCAGCCTCAAAAGTCGCTAGGAAACAGTTTTTTGGGTTCTTCCTGGACTTCTCAGCAGAGCTTCAGGAGACAAGAGAAGAGAAACACACAAAACCATCAGGTTCCCTCCATTTTTTCCAGGTGCCAGTCTCATAGTAGGGCTGATCTCTTCCACCTGCATTCACTCTTTGAGTCTTTAACATTAAATATATAATCTTTTGTTCTTCTGACAAATTAAGTGACAAAAATCAATAAAAAGGTAATTTCCCTTTTACTGTAGAACTTATATATGTGTTTTCAGTTTTATACCTGTATAAATATATATAATAAATTTGTTAAATATAAATATATACTGATGCTCTGACACTACTTTTATCAATATATTTGTAGTATCAGCTCTCTTCCTCAAGTCCAACAAATGATAGTTTGTCTATCTGGCCAAAAATGTAATTAAGAGAGAATGGGGGAGACTAGAAAGACTTAGGTATATAGCAGAGGTCAGAAGAAAAACCATGACTAATTATCATTACTGTAAGAACCGAGAGAAGAGTTGAATGAGAGTTCCATTTTTACCTGTCTTTCTAAACAGCCCTTCTCAAGGTTGAAAATTTCATCTTCAACCATTCTGTATTATCAAGAAATGAATGGGATTGACATTTCAGTAGTTTATTGTACTATTTTTATTTTGCAATCATTTATTGGAAGATGATTTATGGGTGAAAAGGTGACCAAGAGAACACTGAGTATTTTCATGGGATATCAAGCAATAATGCCTAATTTTCTCCCTTTTAAATAATGTAAAACTACCCATACTATTTGTTTGAAATATGGCTGTATTGTTTTTCTGACCTTTATAGTATCCAAAAGAAAAATTGTCATGCCTAATATCACCCTTGTTGAGCTTAATTCTTTCAAAACTATTCCTTTGTAAGTAGAGAATATATATCTAGCCTAGTGGCCTTTTTTAAAAACATCCAGACTTTGTGGTATATCTATATATTTAGCTTAGTACAGATAACCCTAAAATATTCCTTAGTAGACTTTGTTAAATGTGTGTTCAAATATATGTATATATGTATATATACATATGTATATATGCTAAATGATGCCTAAATATGTATCTAAATGAAAAGATAATGATACGTAAATAGCAAGGGGAGAAAAAGCTTTTCTATTTCTAGTCTGTTTTATTAGTTTCACTATTCATTAATTTGTTCAAGACATGAAATAGTTAAATAAAAGCCGATCATTTAGTCAACACAATGTTGTAACTTTTATTTAAAATATTGGCTTATATTTTTTTACTATATGATTTAATATAGGTACAAATAGAGTATAAAATGAACACGAAGAACCAAATATATCCTTTGGTACTCTGTCTTGCCTGATTTTTGTCTGATTATTGATAATTGTCGGTTGAGACCTGGCCCTCACTGACAATTGTTAAGAGCTGAAGAGTAGCACAAACCTGCCCACTGAACTAGTGAACAAGCAATAATCAGACTTAGGAGGCTGATTTCTTCTAACCTAGTGGGCAGTTACTATTAAGAGTGGTTTTGTCATGCTGAGAAGCAAATAATCAGTTGCCCACCCCCTACGTTACTCCCCAAATGTGTTTAGATCACTAATGAAAATGAGTCCAGAAGCTTCCCACAGGTCAACATTTTACCCATCAGAAAAACACTATACAATTCAGCTTGAGCGACAAACATCCTCAGACAGCACACAGGGATGCTGGAATAGTTAGTAGACACTTGCAGGTCAAGAGAGGCATGAATTGTTAATGCCCCAAGAGTCCAAGAACAGAACAGAAGGGGCAATTTCATACTCAATTATTTATCAAGTTAATTTATAAGAGTAAAGCCAATATCTAGACCAGTAGGTGTATATGAAAGAGTAACATGCATATAAAAATAATATGAACTATTCAAACAATAACATGAACAGATCAGGTTTCGACCATATTTTCTCCCTATTATATCACAAAGAAAGAAACCTCACTTATATGGTAGCATACAGTATCTGGTTCCATATATTTCTGTTATGAGTTTTGCCTGAAACCTCAACAATGCACATATTATAAACTAACAATCCATATGTGAAGAAAATGTATATTGTAAATATATTTTACTTAATAGCCAATAATACCAGAGTTATGTAATAGGTCTATGTTTTATGTAAGAGAAGAAAATTAATCACTATATAAATAAAGGAATAAATTAAATCATTTTTTTCTTCAATTGAAAATCAATGGTTTTGACTTCAACAAAGCATGCTGATATGGGCATAAATAGAATCTGAATCTGAAGATACAATCGAAAGAAAGATTATTTTTAAAAAATCAATTAGATTATGCAGCTATTAGGAAAAATGAAGTCATGAAATTTTCCTATACATGGATGAACATGAAAACTATTATGCTGAATGAAGTAAGTCAGAGGAAGAGAGGTAGACACAGAATAGTCTCGATAATCTGTGGGATTTAAGAAAAATAAAAGACAGGATGTTAATAATACCCAGAGACTAAATAGAGATGAGGGTGTATGGACTGGCCCACAACATGAAGCTTACTACTTTGCAGTTGTAGAAATAACTATACTGACAACTCTCATGACTATGGTAGTGAGACAAATAGAATGCCTGTCTTAAAACAGGCAGGGTTGGGGTAGAACAGAGAGGGGAGGGATAGGTGGTAAGAAAGTTGCACTGGTGAAAGGGAGTGTTCTTTATTATAACCGAAACCCAACTACAAACATGTTTGTAATTTGTAATCACGGTGCTGAAATAAAATATAAGATTAAAAAAGAAAAAAACCCTGCACAGAGTCTGGAATAAACCCTGAACAATGCTGGGAAAAAATAAATAAATATTCGTCTCTTAACTTGTGGGCACACTTATGGATGTGGTATTTGGAATTTTATTTCCATTTTCTAAAGCAATAATTTCAACTATTTTTACACCACTGAACAGCAATGGTTCATGGACCTGTGGTAGAAAACCCCTGTCCAACAACATCCTCTTTGGATAAATGCCTACTCATGATTTATGACTTATTTGATTATTTTCTTGGGGGGGGGGTTGGGCAGCACAACAGGCAGCACTCAGATTACTCTTGACTCTGAATTCAGATATCACTAAAAAGTCAATTAGTAGAATGCTTTTAGTATGGAATTCGTCATGAGAATCTTGAAAGAAGATAGATTCTGTGACATGGATAGAGCACTATAAGAATCATAATAGATGATCAAAGCTGGTGCACACGCCTGATTTTCGAGAGCTTTATCACCCAATAAAGAAAGCTTTAGCAGGGGAAACGAGGGTTCCAGGATCAAACAGATATGTGATCACTAATAGTAAGCCAGACAAAGAGGGGTCCACCTACTCTAGCAGCCCGGGGGGTGATGGTGGGGTACATGGGTTGTAGAAAGGGAACTGGAATGGGGAGAGGACATAGTTGGTGATGGGTATTCCCCTGACTCAATGTTAATATGTATCTAAAATACTACTGTGAAAGATATGTAAGCCATATGGAAAAAATACGTTTTTAATCAGAAACTTTCTTTGACTTACATGTATTATTATATCAATTATATTATATGTTATGTTATGTCACTATATTATGTTATGCTAGTTTACCTCATTATGTTAATCAATTTTGTCTCTTGAATAAATTCTTACAAAAAATCATAATAAAATATAAATGGAATGGTGGAATATAGAAGAATATAGTGGTTGCAAATATTTTATCTAAAAGAAACAATATAAAACATATAAAATATAAATATAAAATATAGAACTATGCAAAATATGAATTGAATTTTAATCCATAAAGACAATGTACCATATAAGTGAAATGCTTAATCAGGTCTGAGCATATGTTGGCCTGACAATCAGAATTTTGGACTAATCAATGAGAAGGATTAGATGAGAGAAGAGATCAAATCATGACCTTCTGACTTTTGACTAGAATGACTGAAAAAATGTTCATACCCTATATTAATAAGTAATTTTTGCTATGATCTTGTAATGTAGGGTGACCCTGACCAGCATAACATACTACTATTTTTATACACATAAAAATAAATCTTTGAAACTAAAGATGAGGTGGGTGATTCACTTATCTTTTATTTAATGTTGTCTAATCAAGGTGAAAAATATATAAATGTCTAAAGAGATTTTTTTAATTCGCAAGTCAGTGGATAGATACTACATCATGAAGTAAATGTGAATACGAACTTAAATTATTTTCTATTATAGTCTATAAGGTAAATTGAATATTTCAAAAAACATCAATCAATTCTAGAATGGTTAATCATCTCTATTCAGGTAAAGTTAGAGGTAAAATATTTTGACAAAATGAGATGGGAGTGTACAATTATGACAAGTCATTAATTCCGTAAGTATCTTCTTCCTTCATCTTTTGCAGTGCTTTCAGTGATAGTATTTTTTTTTATTTTAAGTGAATTTGAATCATGGATAATTACTGAACAGAGTAAGTTGATCATTTATCTAATTTTATTGAGTTTAAGAGTATTAATAGTCCTAAAATATTTCAATTTCTTCCCTTTTAATATTCAAGAAGAAATATTAAAAAACAACATTCAAAATCTTGATCTTCTATCCTACAGACAGAAAAATAGTGTCACTCTCATATTTACAACACAAACGAAATTGACTCTTCTTGTCTGGGAAGATAGTACGAAGGGTAGGATGTTTGTGTTGGAACTGGAGTAACTGGGTTCAATCTGGCATCCATGTGGTCCCAAAAGTTCCACCAGCAGTGATCCCAGGGCACAGAGACAAAAATTAAATTTATTTAACTGCCCCCTGAAAGCAAATAAAAGATGCTTCACCTCCAAATTATCGTAAAGAAAATAACAGTGCACACAATAAAAAGATATCAATTCAGAAGGTTTAGTCACCAGAAGATATTCTCATATGAATTTATGTAATCTGACATGTAAAAAGAGAAAAAGAAAACAGAAACATTTTTCACATTTGTGAAAGCCCAATATAGGAGAGTGTGAAATGCTTTGGGCGTAGAAAGGTGTAAAGCCACATTGTCTTGCAGGCTATTTCCCTAATAACTCACAGTCCTAAGGTATATTTATTTGCTAAAGATCTGAAGAAAGATCTTTCAAGCAAGATTTCTTTGTCTGGGATGCAAGTAAATATTTTTTTTAATTTTTCAATCTTTCTCCATTGAACCAAACTTGTCATACATATATGATGGTCAATTGTCATATATTGATAGTCAATATCATTGTTAAATACTACTTTTGTTCATAAAAGAGATATGTCAAATATTCTAATTCAAGAAGAGTTGATACGACAAATTTACATTGGTCCTACTAGAAATATTCCTGATCAAGCATGAAGCATTTTTCGGGGAGTATGTTCATGGTAAACTCCCAGCTGTGTGTTCAGATCACTTCTAGTAAAGTTCACGGGCCCTTTTAGACTGCTTGGGATGAAAACCAGGTCATCTCTGTGCAAAGCAAGGTCCTTTTCTGCAGGACTATTGTTCTGCCTCAGCAGGTAATATTCTTTTTTTGTTTTTTGTTTTTGCATTTTTTTTGTTTTTTGGGTCACACGCGGTGACACTCAGAGGTTACTCCTGGCTATGCACTCAGATATTGCTCCTGTCTTGGGGGACCATATGGGACGCCGGGGGATCTAACCGCGGTCTGTATTAGGCTAGTGCCATCAAGGCAGATGCCTTACGGCTCCGCGCCACCACTCCAGCCCCTACAAGCAATATCTTTACATATATTAATAAATAAATTTTTGCCACATTACTTAGTCAAACACAAATAAAATATAACAAGTTTAAGCTAATGAATTGGAAAAGAAGTATTACCTGGTTATAGTAGTTGACTAGAGCCAATGGTTACATGTCCCAGACATTTCCTGACTGATTATTAAATTTGTTTAGCATAAAATCAACAAGTATGGTCTCTCCATTCCAGATTTTGGCAAGTACTAGGGATAAGAACTCTTGTTATTCATTATTTATTGATTTATTTTACTAACAGTCAGGTGGTGGAAATTTATCAGCACAGTTAAAATAATATAACATTAGATCTAAAAAATTGAAGAATAAGTGTTAATAAATTTTCTGTGAGCTTTGAATTAGTAAAACACAAAACAAACCTATAAAATCAATAAAATTTACACATTACAAAAAAGTAATCAACTGGAATACAATAGAAAAGAAAATTGTATTCACATTGAAAACAGAAAATTTAATATTGATTACATTTAAAGCTACAAAATAAGGTAAATCTACCTATATGAAGAAAGCAAAAGAAATATTGGCAAAAGATAAAAATGTTTATTTTATTACAAATACTTTCCAGTTTCCTGAGTATCTTTTTATTTACTCAAGGTAATATCTAGATTTTAAATATTGACAAACAAAATTAGTAAATATTAAAAGACACTCTTTTGTGTTTGGAGCAAGACTACATTCTAAGATTTATATTGAAGCATAAAAAAATATTTACCAAAATGATGAAAAGAATGAAAAGAAAGAGTTAATCATGTACTAAAATCTATTAAAAGTTTTCTAGTTTTCTACGAACTGGAGAGTGCAACAGGTGTGCTTTATGCCTTTTGTGCTACCAACTAGGGTTCCGTCCCTGGCATCTCAGCTGGTGAGATGCCCCAAACATCAATAGGAGTAATACTGTTGGCAATACTCTCTGAGTACATAGCCAGTATTAAGCCTTGACCTAAAACTAAAAAAATAAACACACAAACAAATAAAAATTCTTTTCTATAATTAAGCAAATATATTTTTCACAAATTGTGCAAACTAATAGAACCAAGAAAAAAAAAGAAAAAGTAGATTTAAGTTTAGGGGGTTGGAAGGAGAGCAGAGTGGGGAGGGTGTTTGCCTAGCACATGCCCAACCCGGGTTTGATCACCAGCATTTTATTTGTCCCCTGAGCCTGCCAGGAGTGATTTCTGAGCACAGAGCCAGAAGCAACCCATGAGCACTACTGAGTTTGGCCCAAAACCCAACCAAACAAACAAAAAAAAAAGAATGATATATAATATAAAGTTTCATAATGTGACTGCAAATATATGATAAATGTTCAAACCAAAATATTCATATTAGAAATGAGAATGAACTGCACCTGGATATATATACATTTTTAAGTACAGAATGTACTAGGAGCTGGAGCAATATTACAGTAGGATATTTGCCTTCCATGTGAGCAATCAGGTTCGACACCTGACATCCTGATTTTGTATGGACTCTGTGCCATCCAATATTGATTCCTGAATGTAGAGCCAGGAGTAACCCCTGAGTGCCATAAGATGTGGCCCAACAATAACAACAAAAAAAATAGAATACATACTTACAATAGAATAAATATTGATGAAATGCCTCTAATAAAATTTCAGACTCATAAAATCATGAATTGATTAAAATCAGTAAAAGGGAAATTTTGTGGAATAAAAAACACAAGGACAGAGAAAAAGAAATTAGAAATTAGAGAAAATATTTATAAATATTGATCTCTGTTCTGACAAGAACATATAAATGCGTAAATATATACAATCAGCACAAGATACTATCTTCAACATAAAAATGTTGAAGAATAAATCAAATCTCACAGAAAATTGGATGATATATGCACATTACAAAGAGAAAAATGTTAAATACCATTAATATAGGAAAATGTTTCAAATAAGAGAAATGTATATTAGAAAACATTCCACTACTAATACACTGAAATACAAATATTTCACAATTTTTTGAAAAGCTTTATTTGAATGCTTTTGAGGAGATACTACACAAGTATTATAAGTAGAATGCAAAAACCATAATACACCTATATTTAAATATATATATTTCTCTAAATATGACTCTTAACTGGAATAAACAAGTATTTCTTGGAAAAATAAATGCTTCTATGTAAGGCTGTGAAAAATGCCAGACGAAATGGAAGTGCTCAGAATCTAACGGGAGCACATAAAGACAAATATTCCTATATTTTTGACAATTTCAGCATTAAAATTAATAACACTTGCAACATTTATAATACATTAAATAAATCTCAATAAACTTTATGATTCCATGTGGTAACAAAGATAAAAATAGGAAAATATGTAAAATATCTTTAATTTTCTTAGATTGATGTTAAAACAAATGAAAAATTGGGCCCGGAGAGATAGCACAGCGGCGTTTGCCTTGCAAGCAACCGATCCAGGACCAAAGGTGGTTGGTTCGAATCCCGGTGTCCCATATGGTCCCCCGTGCCTGCCAGGAGCTATTTCTGAGCAGACAGCCAGGAGTAACCCCTGAGCACCGCCGGTTGTGGCCCAAAAACCAAAAAAAAAAAAAAAAAAAAAAGAAAAAGAAAAATTATCATTGTCCAACACAAACCTTTCTTATGTCTATAAAATAAAACATGTCCAGCTTGACATATTGTTAACTAATAAAAATAGCACGATTTGGAATGCTAACACAGTCTGAATGAATATATCGATTTCTATTAAATTATAAGAAATCAGTAATGTCACTAAAAAATGCTGACAGATGTTAGATTGTAAAAAATAATCAAGGTGCATTTGGCTTATTTGAATCCAATACCCAGCACTATATTAAAAACCAAAAGTAGTATATGTAAGTATATTATTAGTAAGTACCATTAGTATTAGAACAAATTGATATTATGGACATCCTGATCCAATATAAAATGAGACACAATATCTACCAACCTTGTAAAACATTTAACATAGATGTCTAAATAAGATTTAACTTATTGGTTGTTTTTTTTTACTTTGCTTTCTGGCAAAGATCAAGTGAAGAAACCTTAATTTCTCACAAATTCATAATATGACATTACATTAGCCATCTAAATATTTTTAAATATTAATATAATGAAAGATATCATGAAATACTACAACTAAAACCAAACAATTGTGCTTAAGAATATAAATTTAAGGACCAAAACTAAACTTCAGATAAAAAGTATCAAGTTTAAAAAGCATTCTTTTCTCCCCTCCTGCCAACTCTCCGCCACTTAAGTTTGAAGTTATCGAGGAGCTGGCGCATAGACCTCAATCTGTGCCTTGCCAAGCTTTGGAAACGACTGAATCAAGGGTAGCAGATGCGATGACTGGAAGCCCCACACCTCTTCACCCAGTGTGGCCAGTCCACCGAGGCACGTCTGTCCCTTCTATATTGTATACTAAACAGGGGGAGATGTGGGAGATCGAGCACCCCACATATCAAAGGAACTCTGAATGAATTTTCCACCGCCTGTCTGATTCAAGCCACAAAAGTTTGCATAGCCCCGAACCAACAGAAAATTCTGCAAATAAATTTAGCTCAGCACAAAGAATCTGGCTTAACCAGATGCCTTAACCTTTCCATGGAACCTGTTTTTGTAACTGCTCTCAAGTATGTAGTTATTGATATGTTTTTGTAAAGTTTAAATTATGATCCTTATTGCTTGCACAAAAGATAGATCTAAATGGAAAATAGGCTAAACAAATAATTGTATTTGCGTAAATATCATTTAGCTATTTGTTTAAGAATTTGCTTCCCCTCCCCCCATCATGCCAGGCTCCTCTTTATCCTTCCCGCCATCAAAATGTGTTTAGGCTCCCATTGGTTAAAATTGTTGTACTTGTACAAATCTGATTGGTTTATGTTTCAATCCTATGTCACTAAAATAGGCCCTGGATTGAGCTATAATGAAAGGGGCCCTAGGGCTACTGTGAAGGTTGGAAGCGCTCAGGCCATGGAGGTACTGTTGGAAAGTTGTGTGCAGAAATAATGTTAACCGTATATTAACTTCTGATCTTCAATAAAAATAAGCTATTATAAAAAAAAGGAAAAGAAAAAAATATATGTACATACACATATATGTGTATATATATGTGTGTGTATATATACTTATACAGAGAGAAAAGAAAATATCTCACTCAGATGCAGCAGGGCAGGAGGAAATTAGGGAAAGTGGAGGCAGAAAACATACACTGGTGAATGGTGTTGTGCATTGTATAACTGAAATTCAATCATGCATACTTTGCAACTGTAAAAAAATACTCCTGACTGTATTGTGAACAACCTGTATTATGGTCTTTAAATAAAGCAATTTAAAATGTCAAAAAAAAAAGCATTCTTTTAAACAATTGAATAAACATTAATTTAGTTATACTTTACTTTTTGTATAATATTAAATATTTTGTATGTAATAGTGTGATTATATAGAAAACTATATTATTTAAAAACATAATGAATAGTTCTGCGATGAATGATCTTGTAATTTATTTTTAATTTATTTTCCAAGACTAATGAGGGAGATTGGAAGTATATAGTACAAAGATTAGGGTGCTTGCCTTTTATGTAACCTTCTGTTTAATTTTATTTTAATGTATTATTATTATTTTAAATGTTTATTTAAGCACTATGATTACAAACATTTTTGTAGTTAGGTTTCACTTATAAAAAAGAACACCCCCCCTTCGGCAGTGCAACACTTTCACCACCAATGCCAAATATCTCCCTCCTCCCCCAACCTTGCCTATATTCGAGACAGGCATTCTGTTTCTCTCACTCACTTCTGTTGTCATGAGAGTTGTCAGTGTAGTTATTTCTCTAACTGAACTCAACACTCTTTGTGGTAAGCTTCATATCCTGGTCTAGTCCTTTCAGCCCTCATCTCTAATGTCTCTGAGTATTATTAGGAATGTCTTTTATTTTTCTTAAAACCCATAGATAAGTGAGACTATTCTGCTTCTAGCTCTCTCCCTCAGACTTTTTTCACTCAGCACAATAATTTAATGCAGTTGCATGTCTGTATTTGGCCAGCTCCTTAGATAAAATCTATTCTCAAAAGAGATGTAAACAAAATTGTGGAAAATAATGTGTACACTGGCTACACATCTGAAAGCTGGCCCCGCTGGAGTACTCGCTGGAGCCATGCCAGATGCACCCATCAACCAACAATCGTCATCTCGACCATGGCCCTGCTCGCCACCCATCTACATCTCTATACAGAGATAGCAATCTGACCAAAACTTCAGGTATACTGGTATTTGGGCTGATATCACCAGAAATTTTTTGTAGTGAGTGAGAGTACCCTCACCCCACTTTCTCATACTAGCACAAGGCCTGTCAGTAAAACATACCTCCTCAAAGCTGCAGTATCAGCAATAATGCTTGGAATTCCTGGACCCTGCCACTAAACTTCAATTTTTTTTATGACATCCCCAAAGGAACACACCCATTTAAATACCAATGTGTATCTGAAGACACTAAATGGTAAGAAATAAAAGGAACAGAATGATCAACAAGCAACAAGCCTTACTAAAGCTTCTGACAATGACTTAATAACCTCATTATGATATACAATAAATTTCAAAAATTTCCTGTTGCTATTTTCTTTCTTTCTTTTTTCTTTTACTTTCTTTCTTTCTTTTTTCTTTCTTTCTTTCTTTTTTTTTTTTTTGGTTTTTGGGTCACACCTGGCAGTGCTCAGGGGTTATTCCTGGCTCCAGGCTCAGAAATTGCTCCTGGCAGGCACAGGGGACCATATGGGGCGCCGGGATTCGAACCGATGACCTCCTGCATGAAAGGCAAACGCCTTACCTCCATGCTATCTCTCCGGCCCCTTTTCTTTCTTTCTTGTTTTTCTTTCCTTCTTAATAATTTTGCTCCCACTTACCTAGAAATAAATGTATTATGATCAACTATGTCAACTAAGTGATGCATAGTCTTTAAATAAATTATGATATACATAAAGCAAACACTTGACAATTAAAAATTCACAGTCACAAAATAAGACATCAGAAGTACATGATTAAAAGAAGATAAAAATGATTTATATTTTACATTAATATACCCTTTACTATATGCTTATATCTACAAAATATTTGGAAAAACAGTAATATTCTATTGTTTTACACATAACTGCAAGGTTTCTTCGCCGTTATCTTGGCTGGGTATTGGTGAATCCAAGAACAGTCCCCAGAATGAGAAATTACTTCCCATCCCCTTGTCCCCTTTCGGGGGAAGACCTTGGTAATATTTATCCGCAGCAAGTAATAATCCACACAGACAAGAACGATAGGGTTTAAAAGATCGGGCAAGGAGAGCCAGAGAATCCTCCTGCAGCCAGCAGCTTTTCACAGAAGGACCCCTCACTCCTGTCCCTCAAGCTATTTATTGCCAACTCCACAGCGCCCCACCTGGAAGGGTTAGGTGGGGCAAAAGTCACAGAACAATCCTAAGGAGACACTTTTATATACAATTCCAAGAATCATCTTATGGAAACTTTTTCATATGCTACAATAACCATTAAAAGTTAAAGATTAGAAACAAGTATATTTAGAAATTTAAAATTTAGATAATACAAATTCTATTGTAATAATGTGGCACATAATTATATAAAATATAGGACACATTATAATATATCATATAAAAAGATACCTTATAGAAACATATATGCTATTGGAACCATCTGAACTTTATTGATGTTTATGTAAAGATTAAGAGTGGTCATTTAGAGATACAATTTTCTGAGTATTTCATGACAAATTTTTAGTTTCATAAGCTGTGCATTTAAGTTTACTGATGTAGGTCCTTTCTCCCTACTTGAATACTTGCATAAGAATGAATTCCCTTTAACACTGCTTTTGCTGCTGACAAATTCTGGTAGCTCATGTCCTCAATCTTGTTATTTTCCAGAAATCTTGATTATTTTTATTTCCTCTAATACTTCAATAGTGAGATACTTAATTTCCAGGTGTTTCAAATATTTCTCTATTCTTGGTTTTCATCAACCTTTCTTCATTGTCTGTGAAAATAATTTATATAATTTTTATCTTCTTGCTTTGCTACACAGCATGTAGTTTTTCTTGGAAAATGTCCCACAAGTATTAGCAAAAAAGATGTATTCATTTTGGGGTATGTGAAAAACTCTATAGACGTCTAATAAGCCCCTCTATTCCATTTCTTCTTTCAAAGCTAGTATTTCTTTATTGAGTTCAGTTTATTGCTGAGTTTTAGTCTAGTTAATCTATCAGAGGTAACAGAGTGCTGTTGGAGTCTCCAATTATTATTAGGTTGTTATTGATGTCTTCCTTTCTGTCAATAACAGTTGTTTTAAGTATGTTGCTGCTCACTCATTAGATGCATATATATTCATGAATGTGAGTTCTTCCTGATGTCTATATCCCTTGGCTCTTTAGATAGAATGCATTAGATCTCTTTCAAAACTTCTAAGCCTGAAGCTGATGTTATTTGGAAAAGGTACATACCCCAGCCTTTCTGCTGTGCTTGTTGACTTGGAATATTGTCCACAAACTTTGATTCTGAGTCTGTGTTTGTTCTTACTGTTAAATTCTTACTGTTAAAATTGTAGGTTGCAGAAAGTTGGATTCAATTTTATTATCTACTCTGTCACTGTTAATATTAATTAGTGTAGTAGATTGGTATGTTTGTGAGATCTGTCTTATCTTACTGTAACCCTTCAGTTCTTATAAAGTTGGTTTCAAATCTATGAATTTCTGAACTGGTATCTACGGAGTTGCATATTGTTACTTAAAATTTAAATAAAAACTTACCTGAGTAAAAAATTTTACCTGGGTAAAGTATTTTTGGTGAGATATTTATTGCACTGATTTTTTTTCTATATCCCATCATTGTGTATAGGCCCACAGAGAACAGTTGAATAAATCCACTGAATAATATTAAGAATGTTCCTCTGTATTAAATTTTTCTTCATTCTTCTTGCTTCAGTATTATATCTTTATAACTTTCATCATTCACATGAGGGTGTGTCTTTAAGTATTTCTATTTGAGTCTCTTTTAGCTGGTATTTTTCAGGACTCTTGAATCTGAATGCAAGTTCTTTACTACTGAGCACTTTTAAGTCATAATTTATTTTACTTCTATATCTTCATTTAAAATGCCTTTCTGATGCTCTAGAATACTCAAAAGTCTTATGTTATTCTTTTTTAATTTACCCTTGAGTTCTCTTATCTACTGTTCATTAATTATTAGGGTTCCTTTTTACCATATTCTAATACTGTCTGGAAATTTTCTGCATCTCATCTTGGAGCTCACTAAATTTTTCCTCAGCTACTGTTTTGTACTAAAGCCTTTCACTAACTTTTTAATTTTACCTATTAAAGTTTTAATCTGTCATTTCTGCTGGTAGCTTCCTAAATATTGCACTCATGTTTCTTTTTTTATTGTCCGTCTATCCCATTGTTTCTTTAAACTCCTTAAACATTTCCGTTCTAAAGTCTTTATTAAAGGAAGTTTGTAGCTGATTATTCCTGATTGAGGTTTCAGGGCTGCTGTCTTTACTAGATAAGTGTTGTGGGGTTAATCGTCCATTCTTCGCAAGGTTCCTGACCTGAAAAATAGTGGCTTGCTAAAAAACAGGATCCAAAATTCTGCTCAGTTTCTCAGGATCAGGGTCAAATCATGTCTAATGCAAGTAATAGATAACTTTCCCTTTTCAGAGTTTCTTATCAGGCAGAGAAATGATAGTCTGTAATGTCGTGTTAATACCATGTTAATACCATGGTTTAAACTTGTACATTTATGGTATGCAGTTCGCTACAACCTCTGCTCAGACAATATTAGTGGAGGCCACATACTCTGAGAGGACCTTCAGGGACAACTTGGTGTTTTTCTCAGGAACCATGCTGACCTGTTGAGGCCTAGAGCATACAGACGTCACATTTCCATCTTGTTTCCCCACCACCACCATCACCACCAAGAAGTTAGAAATGTGGCTTTGGAGAATCCCAATTTCCAATCTGGTCACTTGAACCAAGAGTTCTGAAAACAGCTGCAAATCCACAAAATAACAACTGCTCCAGGAAAGATGAGACACTGACTGGGCATTCCTGGCATGTTCTGTCCTAAGACAGCAGATAGAAGGCTCAGATCAATTTGGCAGTGGAAGTGTGAGTGTTTCAGGGAGAATCAATCCCCAGCCAACTTGGGAGGCAGAAACTTCCTCCAAAGAGTAGAGCATTCAGCAGAAATACTCATCTAAGCTCTGAGATGAAGGCTGTCAGTTGCCATGGACTCCCTAACCAGGACCCCAAGTATCATCCAGGCCAGGCTGATGGGCTGGAAGGGTGACTGTCAGAACTAGTTACCAGTGACAAGTAGAAGGTTGGAAATACCATTTTTTTTAACTGGGTAAATTCATAGATTTGAAACCAACTTTATAAGAACTGAAGGGTTACAGTAAGATAAGACAGATCTCACAAACATACCAATCTACTACACTAATTAATATTAACAGTGACAGAGTAGATAATAAAATTGAATCCAACTTTCTGCAACCTACAATTTTAACAGTAAGAATTTAACAGTCCAAAGAGGACTTTCCAGGAGGTCAACAAGCAATGAGGTCAAGGTCAACATCACAACTGGTTGGGAATAGCCCCCATTTGTTTGATTACTGGTCCCACCCTAATCAATGTTCATATTCCACCCTAGGTTTTGACCTGGTGATGGGATGATTGAGTTATTTTCTATATGATACCCCTCCAGTTTAGGATTAAAGTTTATGGGTATTATGTATGGTGGAAACATAAAACCCCAACTCAATTTCTTTTTTTTTTTTTTGTGACCAAAGTGCATTACAAATCTTTCACTGCATCATTTATGGTACATAGTGACAATGAATGAGGGGCATTCCCACCACCAGTGCTGTCCTCCCTCTGCCCCTGTTCCCAGTATGCATCCCATATCTCCCTCCTCTAGCCCCCCAAGTATGCTAGTGCAACTGGTCTCCACTTTACAGCTTGTTGTAGGTTGAGCATCTATTCCACCGTCATTGGAGATAAAAAGGATAAGAAAAAGGGGAGAAAAAAATTTGGTGATAACTACAAAAAAAAAGGGGAGAAAAGATAGAGAAAAAAGAAAAGAAAAATAGAAGAAAAAAGAAAAAATGGACTTGGCAAATAAAAATAAATCTCTAAATAATAACCACAAGTGTGAAAAAGAAAGAGAAAAGTGAAAGAAAAAAGAGAAGGAAAATAAAGTCAAAAACTATCAAATCAAAACCAAACAAGAAAAAGTATGGGTGCTAGAGTGGTAGGGTTTGGCGTTCCCCCACTTTTTTTTTGCATAGGTACAGTAAATATTGGGAAGAAAGGAAATTCCCGTGGCCTAAGAGATTCAGGGTTTCTCCATCCTTGATGCATACCATCATGGGATCAACCCCTGGATCCATATATACTCAATAGCCCATCCCAAAGGCTTTTTTTGTGATGTCAGGAAAGTTTCCTCTCGGTTGTGTGTGAGAAAATCAAGCCACTGTAGCTAGCGATCTTGATATTTGTGTAGGTTATAGGTCAGGGTCTAGGATAGAGTCTCTAGGTTCTAGAGGTTCCTATCCATCTTTGTTGTGGTGTTCAGTCTTCTGTAACACTTGCTCCCTGTTTTCGTCAGTCCCTAAGCCAAAGCCTAGGATATTATGGATCCAAAGGTTCTGCTAAATCTTTGTTGTCCAAGTTGGACCTCTGCAATAAGACATCTTGTTGTTGTTGTTGTTGTTTTTTATGTGTCCTGGACTACAGCTTAGGGTAGGGTTTTCCTTATTAGTCCCAAGGTAGTCTCTGTTCAGTCACGGTTGTCAAAGTCAGTTTTCTGTTGTTGGTGCTCTTACCAACTCAATTTCTGTGCTACATATTCAACTGGAGAAGGATATCATTATAGAGTTCACAATTTTTTCCCTTTCCAAAATTTTTTTTAATTTTTTAATAAAATTTATAGATCTTATATCATTAATAGAGTTTATGAAAACATTTCAGGGACCAGAGCAATAGCACAGCAGTATAGTGTTTGCCTTGCATGCAGCTTGACCTCGATTAAATCCCTGACGTCCCATATCCTCCACCCAGGAGCAATTTCTGAGCATATAACCAGGAGTAACCTCTAAAAGTCACCAGGAGTGGCCCAAAAACCAATCAACCAACCAACCAACCAAGATTTCAAGTATGTCGCATGCTGGGAACACTTTACATGAGACTGACAGGCACTGCCGTTGATTGCTGCAAGTATTTAGAGCCTCTATACAATGACTACAGAAAAATTCAACAGCAAGAACCTAATGGGAAGTTTGAACTGATGCACGTAGATGAGTTTATTTATGAACTGCTACTAGACAGTGAGAGAACCTGTGATATCATTCTGGCCCGTCTACAGGCTCGAGTTGTTGCTCTTGAAGACATGGATAATTAGAGTCCAGTGAAAAAGAGAAAGAAGATGAGAAGTTGGAGAGTGTGCCATCACCTGATCATCACCTAATCACCAAAGAAGCTACAAACATGTTTGTAATCATAGTGCTTTATTAAAGATTTTTAAAAAATAAATAAAAACAAGAAATTATTAGTGGGATAGTGAATAAGCCCCAGTGCTCTCCCACTCTGTGCTATAGGAAAAGCGGGAGCAGGTCACTAGAAGACAGAGTCAATCTCCAAAGAGGAAGAGTCCCTTCCTTCGACAAGAAAGACATGGAGCAAGAGTCCAAGACCTCATCGTAGCATCTCCTGAGACAGACGCCACAGTTCTCGCTCCAAGTGCCCAGGTTATCACCACAGTCACATAGAAGCCACTCGAAGTCTCCACTGAAAGATTGAAGAAAAGCCACAAGAAGAGTCGAAGAGGGAACGAATAATGGATTCATTTTGGTTTGAGCCCAAAGGATTGCTTATGGTATTGAAGGTATCTGTCTATGTGGAAGAATTAAAAACTATTCCATAGGCAGCTACTTTTTTTTTTTTTTAATGAAATTTCTCACTTGTTTTCTTTTAAGTGACAGAGTTGCTGGGGTTATTATTTTGTGGATTTTTGGTTATTGGTTTTTGGACCACACCCAGCAGTACTCCTGGCTTATTCCTAGCTCTGCACTTACGGATCACTTCTGGTTGAATTTCGGGGACTATCTGTGGTGCCAGAGATAGAACCCAGGTTAGCTGCATGCAAAGCAAGAGCCTGCCCACTGTACTATCACTCTAGTCCACAGTACTGAGGTGTTTAATCTCTTTTTGCCCTGATTTGTGGAAGAGCTGCTTTTGCCATCAACTTTGACTTGACTCATCTGAGGATAGAAAGGATTTTCAGTGTGGAGAGTAAGACTGACCAGGAAGAGATGTAGCCACCAGGTGGATTTACCCATTTCCCACGTTTCTACAGTTAACAGTTTTTGCTTTGTTCTGAGAAAACTAATTCATATTAATGCTTGTACTGCAGTAAAATTCAGTTCCTACTTTTATTTTTTTCAGTGGTACTTAAGTGAAAATAAACCTAAAAGCGGATAAACTGTAGCTTTGTAGATGATACCTAAGGCCAGGCACTGCCTTTAGCATATATCAATTCAAACTTATCCCCAGCTGAGACCCAATCTGGTTCTCTGAGTACCACCAGTGATCATGATTCCTGAGCATAGCCAGGAATAATCTCAACAACAGTGTATGGCCCTCGAAACAAAAGCCATTTATATCTAAGGAGGAGGAGGGAGTTGGGGGTCATTGATGATGGGGATGTTGCACTGGTGAAGGGGGGTATTATATTTTATAACTAAAACCCAACCACAAACATGTCTGTAATCATAGTGCTTTATAATGAAAATAATTAAAAAATAAATAAAAACAAAATATTATTAGTGGAATATAGGTAGTAAAGTTTTTCTGAAATATAATTTTACAGTAACTATATAAATTAAAAATAAAAATAACATGAGCATTTTGACCTATAAAATACAAATCTATTCACTTATAGTATGTTACATTCAAACATGACTAATTTTATACTTTTGACATTGAAGATAATACAAAATAATAAAATTAAACTGCAAATTACACTTACTGATGAACTTCTATGAACTTAACAAAAATAAAACTTTGTACATTTAATTATTTGGAAGAGCTACAATATTTAATCATATATAATATAATAATTAGAATCTAAATTGTATACATATCTACTAGTGATATACTTAGGTATATATTATTATATTTGCATATTTTAATATACATATGTGACATATGTAGCAGTAAAATTGACTCCCAGAAAAAATTAAATGACATAAGAAAAGTAAGGAGAAAGATACTTTCATTTTTCTTTAATCTTTCTTGACTTTAATTTTATATAGTGTTACCATTAACTATTCAGAACTAAATTAATTTTGATACATATGGAAAACTGACTATATCACAAAAACACAAACATATAAACTTAATAAATTATAGAAAAATAGGATATTCATAAATATTTTATAATCATTTTCTTCATATTTAAGAATACAAACATTGAGTAATTTATTGAAAATAAGTTTCTTATAATTGTTGGTGATTAAATACATTGTTGCTGCTGCTGCAATGTTCAGAGGCATAATATAGTTAGGGAACTCAACTTTTCTTTGTGATTATGTATGCATATTTTATATTAGTAGAAATAATTTAAATAGAACATTACTGGGAACAAAAGCAAATACTTGTTGACTTCACCTGATGTTTAGTATAATATAGTATTTTGTGAATGAATGAGGGAACTGGAAAGCCTGTCTATAGTACTGGTGGGGTGGGGTGGGATGGAGGGAGATTTGGGACATTGGTGGTGGGAATGTTGCATTGGTGAAGGGGGTGTTCTTTACATGACTGAAACCTAATCACAATCATATTTGTTTAAATAAAGAAAAAGATAGTATTTTAAACCACAAAAAAGAAGATCCTCTCATTCTAATAACCTTTAAAATATATTTTGTAACTTAGGGGCTGGAGAGATAGCACAGCAGTAGGGTGTTTGCCTTGCAAGCAGCCGATCCAGGACTGACATGGTTCAAATCCTGACATCCCATATGGTCCCCTGTTCCAGCCAGGAGTAACCTCTGAACACCGCCAGATGTGACCCCCAAAATAAAACATATATATTGTAACTTTAATTATATATTTATAAATTGAATTAAAAAGAAAAATCATATAGAACTCTACCGGTTCTGGTTTGTAGAAAGGGGCACACATCTGGTGAATAGACAATATATAAATGTTGGCCTAAGTCTATTTCTTTTTTCCAGAATAGCATCATGGAACTATCACAGTCAGATGTGATAAACTAATCATGTATCATCAGACTGAATACATACTGAAGATTTTAACTTCTACAGGCTCTAAAATATGCACTGTCCAATGAGTACCCACACGACTAAATAGCCAACTTACATCATAGATATAAAGAGAAAATTTCAAAGGTAGTTATTGTTATTAATAACATCAATAATGGTATTTAATTTCCCTCAAAAACAATTTTTGCTTTTATAAATAAATATTAAAAATTAAAAATATAGTTTTCCCAGGTATCATTTTATTAAAATGACATTCCTTTGCAGTGAATCTTAATTTGACTCTTGCTAAGCTGTACATGCACTAATAAGGATTAATGTCAGAGTGATAAGCAAAGCATACAAATCAATACAGGGTGCCATATCAATATATGGACAGTGACACAAATAGCCATTTTAGCTCTAAACTGAACTCATTATAGAGTTAAATATTTACTATAAGGATTTAAAGTATCTTGAGGAGTAGAGATGGGGATACACTAAGAGAAGACTAGTGAAAATCGCAGACTACGTTAGCTCTAAAAATGATATACAAACTTAACCAAAAAATTCAAACATCTCTGTATATGTGTATCTGTGGGTAAAATAAAATAAATAAAATAATATAAAAAGTTCACATATTTGCCAGTTTGGAGTTTTTATTCTTAGATATTTGGGGAAGTGACTGATGACTGATCAATAAATCTAATGAGCTTGTGTTGATTATTACACTGCAACTGGACATTGAGTTTTGTTCTCTATTGAGTGGATACTATGTCAATTAATAAACTTACAGCACTTTTTTTTGGTATGGAATGGTGCTGTCAGGTAATTAATATGCAGGAGGGTTGAAAATCCCTACTTAGGAACATAATTCATGAGATAGCCTGAAGACACATGATGCTTTCAGGTGTCTCAAACTCTTGGCCCGCGGGGCCACAAATGGCCCTCCGTACAACATTTTGTGGCCCTGCCCGAGGGGAATCTTTTTTTTTGTTTTGTTTTGTTTTAGTTGTTTGGGTCACACCCCCCAATGTTCAAGACTTACTACTGACTTTGTACTCAAGGATCACCCCGACTTTGCTCCTGCGGACCCCAGGTAAATTGAGTTTGAGACCCCTGAAAGAGTTCTCCAGGGTTATACTGAGCAATCCGAGCAATCAGTACAAGAGATATAAAGGGCTGTGTGTGTGTATTTGTATATATGACACATTTACTTTATAAATATATTAATTCTATATTTACTATATTATATACATTGTATATAGTATATTTGTCAAATATATTATACATAGATATTTCTAAAGTATAATGTACTATTAAAACTGATTTTGAATCAAGATAAATTAAATTAAAAGTAAGAGATGCTGTTGTTATTTCACAGGGGGACCACATCTACTGTGCTTAGGATTTATTACTGCCTCTTTTTAGGTGTCACTCATGGCAGTGCCAGGATGTCCATATGATACATTACCGGGTATTTAACTGAATTTAACATGTCCAAGGCAAATGTCTTACATCTTGTATTATCTCCTGGCTCTAAGAGATACAGTTCATAAAAAAAAATGAGAAACTATGAGAAAAGGACCTAGAAAATTTTAAATTTCTTTTTATCTTTTAAAAAAATATTACCTTCAATTCAATGGCTTAGGATAGTTTTTATTCCAAATGGTGAGAGGAAATAAAAGATTGTACTTCTTCATCTTTAAAAATGTGAAGAAAATAATTTACATAATTTATATAATTTTATTTTAATATTTTGCTTGGAGATCACAATTGAATACACTCAGGGTTTACTTCTGGTTCTGTGAGTATTAAAGAGCTTCTGATTAATAATGTATTAATAACAAATAACAAATGTCTTAATAACAAAATATATTATTTTATGATTAAAGAATGAGAGGAAAATGCAGAGTAGAAGTAATTGGCAGCTTTTGGGCATTTCCCATTGAGGCCCTATGTGTTTTGTAGAATATACTTTCGCTGATGTTTTTCTTGATTAGTCTTCATGTTTCTTTAAAATATACCAGAACAGTGAAGTATTCCTTTAATTGTATTCTAGCTGAGGATATATGGTACCAGTATGGCTTATTCCTGGAGATAATATTGATCACACAATAATGTTTCTGTCTGCTAGAATGCCCCATTATAGAGTTACTGTTTTTAAATTTTTATATTTGTAATTTACAAATGAAACATTAAGCACAGTTCAAAGTAAATGCGAGAGAAATCAAATACCACCTCCTGGAGAGGGAAGTATCAAAAATTTTTGTGAACATATGTTAAAAACCACCTCAGTTATTAATACATATTATAGATAATCACTGTAAGGATATGCAAATTTCCTCTCCTTTAAGTTTCACTCACTAATTTTAGCTTTCATCAGTGGATCTTGCCTGAAGTAATTATTGCTACAGAGTTCTAATGATATTTTCTATTACTCTCATTTCTTCTTCATTTATTTATTAAGATTCTTCTCAGAAGAGTGTAACATAATAATTATTTAATTGTTATTTAATTATTATCAATCATAAATTCATATCAGTATGTGTTCACATATATTTCTTACTCTATTTTAATTCAGCAATTTGTATTTATTTTGTTGCTCAAATTGCTGCTACTTTGGTTATTGGAAGTTCTTGAATTGACTACTGTATTTTTAAATATATATATATATATATTAATTAGGCACCAACTTTTAAAAGTATATCCAAAATAAAGTTCCAGACATACAATGTTGCAACACCAATTAACCTCTAGTGTCAACTCCTACAAATGCCCCCTAGTTAACCTCATGCTTGCATCCTTAACAGTCATAATTTCAAGAATTTTTTGAGGGGGCCACACCCCATGGCACTCAGGGGCTACTTCTGACTCTGTGCTCAGAAATTATTTCTGGCAGGCTCAAGGGACCATATCTGATGCCAGTGATTGAACTTGGGTCAGCCACATGCAAGGCAAATGCCTACACACTGTGCTATCAATCCAGCCCCTAATAATTTTAAGTTTGATTATTGTAGTTTGGGTCACATACTTTCAATATTGTTAGTTCTGTGATTTAGATATATATGCATATATCATATCCCAACAACATGATGCTTCCAATGTTCCTGTCCTTTGCCCTGTTACCTTCTGTTCCCCTTTTCTTACTCCTTTGAATTGGTGCCTATTTCTATCCCTGCCTTATAATTTATAAGGTCAAAAGTCAAAGGTTTTCCCACTGATCCAATTTTAAAATCTTGCATTGCTCAGTTATTATATACACCCCAGATAAGCATTATTATTACCATGTTCTCTCAGCATGTCATTTTGTTATTTATACTTTGTTTAGACTACAGAATTTAATGCAATTTCCATCGCCTGGTAGCGTGTATAAAACACTTCTGGTTTCTATATGAGGTAAGTGGAACTTAGAAGCCAGAATCTAACTTTTTCCGGGGGAGTGCAGAGTGAGGCCACAGTTCACGGTCCTCAGAGCTAGTCCATGAGTCTGTCATCAGGGTTAACGCTTTATTTTTTCTAAAGGGCCATCTGTAATACCAGATATCCAAGAGGGAATAGTTGCTTGTGAGACAAGTGCCTTTAAATCAAAGCTCTGTATGTTCTCTATTTTTTTAAAATCATTGTTTCTTTTATTTAAAATAGGATTGTTAATGCATTTATTTATCACATATGCAACACTTAATAACAGGAATTTCAATTTTTTGTGCTTTTTCTTTTTTTTTCTGAGCATCAAGATTCAATCTTTATTTATTTATTTATTTATTTATTTATTTATTTATTTATTTATTTATTTATTTATATAATGGGAACTTTTTTTTTTTTTCATTTTTATCTCGACCAAAGTGGATTACAAATCCTTCACAGCAACTAACTTTCCAGGTACACAGCGACATTGAATCAGGGGCACTCCCACCACCAATGTTGTCCTTCCTCCATCCTTGCTCCCAACATGCATCCATATTCCCCTACTTTACCCTCCAGGTTGCTAGTATAAGTGGTCCCCTCTGTGTCTAGCATGTTGTTGATTGGGTGTCAATTCTGTTGTCATTGGCTTTGGATTTGGTGTTAAGTCTGATCATTTTTTTTTTCTTTCTACTTAATGTTCATCTGACTGTCTGGTCTTGGTACCCTCCATTATTTCCCCCACAATTTGTGAGGCAGAACAAGATGGTTCAAAGTATGTGGTTCTGTTTGAAAGAAAGAAAAAAAATAAAATAAAATAAAATGGGCAAAAATCAAGCAAAAAATAGGAGGAGTCCTTCTAGAGGCTATAAACATTCTTTTATTTGATTTTATTTTTGTGCCCATATTCAAGGACTACTCCCAACTTTGCTCAGGATCACCCTCAATGGTTTTTGAAGAGGCCATTGTTGCCTTGGTTTGAACCAGTTCTTTTTCATGACAATCAATATGTTCATACCCAAATCCTCTTTCTTTTTTTCTTATTTGTAGTTTATTTCTTAAATTGCACAAACTAGCACCTATTCTTCACAAATCAATTGTAACCGTTAAGTCCCTTTAAAAATATTATGACAGTCTATATTTTGTAAAAATGGAACCTAGCAATTAAAGTAGCTATGTACGTTTTTTCACCTAGTCTTGTAGTATTATATCAGACTACTATATAAAGTTCAGTTCCTTTTCCTCCTAACTGAGTTAAGTAATCCTATAATCTTTATGAATATAATTGCTGTAAATTGGGTTACATGTTATAAGAAAATAATCTACTTTCTTTTAGAATTTTCAGAAAATGTGGTGACAGGATTTATTAGTTAGCTGAAAATTTTATTTTGTACTTTACAATTCAAAGTATTTATAAAGTATTATTTATAACACCAAAGTTTAGAGTGCAACACTTTGATTAACTTAAAATCCTGCATACTTTCCCTCTTTAGGTAATTCTAACACTTACCACCTCACCCAATGACCAGTGAAGTATTGTTCATTCCGAGTTTTGTCACTGTCAGAATGCTATAAATAAATGGAGCCACAAAGTATATGGCCATCTGATTTGTCTCCCTTTACTTACAAAAGTGCATTAAATATTCACTTGTATGTGAATTAATTGCTTTGTTTTATTTTCAAGCAGTATTACATAGTAGATGCTCCAGCCTGTATACTCATTCATCTGTTAAAGATTGTCTTCCACTTGGAAAAACATGAGTACAACTACTGTAAACATTTCTAAATGTGTTTAACTAGGCTTTTATTTTTCCACAAGAAATACCAAGAGGTTAAGATATTTTTTATGGGAATTATATATTTAATTTGACAAGAAACTGCCAAGTTGAGTTGTAGTTGAGAAACTACATTTTTCCCATTTCCCATCAGCTATGAATAACTTTTGTTTTTCTCCATGCTTGTCAGAATTTGGTATTGACAGTAATTCTTATATTAACAATACTCACAAGTATATAGTTCTACCTTATTGAAAATTAAATTTACATAATTTCATTAGATTCTGAGCAATCGTATTTTCCATATATATGTGACATAAATTATCTTGTAGTCAAATATAGTGTCCATTTTTTAAATAATTAAATATTTTCTTTCATCTTCAGTTGTGATATATAATTAAGTCCATTACTGTTTTCTCTTTTTTAAGAGTAACATTAAAGAAAAATTTATTATAATAAAGTTTATTTTATTTTAAATAAAAGTAAGTCATTATAAAAATATATCATGCCTTTGATATATCAAATTAATCACCAAATAAAACCATAAAGACACTTTACTATACCTGATAAATTTTTACTTACATATGTACACTATGGGGCTGGAATGAGAGCAGACTGGGTAAGGTGATTGCTTGCCATGTGATGAACAACTATTAGACCCTAGGACACACCTAGTCCTATAAACACTGCCAATGGCTTCTCCTAAACACCGAGTCTGGAATAACTTTTGAGCAAATCATGGTTGGGACAACCCCTGATTACAAAGAAATTATAAATTAATTTAAATTAATTTTTAAAGTGTATTTATATGTCTATGTTTTATTTGGTATATTACTGTTTGCAATGGTAAAGACTTTTAACCTAATTGTCTATTATAAATTAGGTGACAAAATATATTCATATTAAAGCAAGTTACCTCTAGATATTTATTGGATTGATCTGTTTCTCATCTGGATTCAGAAAGTCAAGTCTATGTATGATTTGCTAAGATTATTTTGGGCATAAAAATGCAGGAAGAGAGCTTAAGTGATCATTTATTTACCACATATTAGGCTTTAAGCTTAAAACTTGCCAGCTTACGCTTGCTGAACCTTAGTCCTGTTCCTTCAGTGATAGTTTCTGTAATTAATATTACCGTATTTTCCAGCATATAAGACGACTTTTAAAACAAAAAAAAGTCAGCCGAAATCGGGGGTGGTCTTATACACCGAGTATATCCCGAAAAATGTTTCAATATGCCGCTAAACGAAAATTGTCTGAATATTGCCACAAAACGAATTTTCCAACTTGATCCTGCACCAATCACTGCCAGGCGGCTCGGACCGCCCCTCTGACTCAGCCAATCCAAGCAGGCTTTTTATGCTTGCCAATGAGACAATGTTCTGGACCCGAATCTACACTGTCAAAAGCCTGCTCAGATGGGCCAGAGTCAGAGAGGAAGTCTGTGACAGTAGAACCTTCGAACCTTTGCTTGTTGTGATTGGCTCACTGTGGTCCATACAGTTGCAGCACAGGATCGTTCTGTCTCATACAGCGAATATAGGCCTAAACCTATGTTTTAACTGTAAAATTAGGGGGTGGTCTTATACGCCCGGTCATATATATGCCGGAAAACATGGTAAATGTATTCATATTTTTACACCTAGTACCTTATTTGTTAGGTTTTACCTATCTAGCCAATTACTAAAGTAAACGGAGTTAATTGTTTTTGAATATTCAGTGTTATATTGCTATCATGAGCCTCAGTCAAATATTATAACTTAATTTGCTAAAATATTTTTAAGTTTTTAGATATGTAATGAGGAGAAATTCTGATTTTATTTTTGCCCTGGAAATATATTTGCCAGTATTTTGTAATAGCAAAGTGTTGACTTCAAATAATTAATAAAAGGGTTTTCTAATCAGGAAGAAATGACCAACATTTGGTACAGCTGCAACATTTTGAAAATCTCTTTAGTGATTACATCTGTATCGTTTAACTTTTATTATTTTAGCTGTAAATTTAGAGAGAAATATAAATAGAATATATAGATTGTTTACTTCTTGAATGAAATTTTATTATTCTTTGATTTTCCAAGAAATTACCTTATGCCATTAGCAAATTTATATTAATAAATGTGTGCAATATTTTCTTATCCTGTAGGTGTTTATTAAAGATGTTCTCGATGGGGTTTGGGGAGACCCCATGTCGAAGGCCTTCTCCCTACCTTGGGTTGCTGAGGGCCTTGATAGGCCCCTAGCCATCCCCTCTTCTGCCCCCAGTCTCCAGGCCTTACTTCCCTGGGTGCCAGCCGAGGCGGCCAGACAAGGTGGGTGTCCGGTGGTCCCTCCTGGATGGAGTCCCAAGCTTGCCTCACCTTCCCCCAGCACTAGGTGGGAAGGGCACAGGGTGGAGGGCGGGCAGATCCTGGCTTCCGGCTCTCTACCAAATTCTTTCTTGATCTGGAGGCTAGCTCTAGCTAGCATGGGGTTTGGGGAGACCCCATGTCAAAGACCTCCCTAACTTGGGTTGCTGAGGGCCTTGATAGGCCCCCAGCCATCCCCTCTTCTGTCCCCGCCTCCAGGCCTTCCTTCCCTGGGTGCTAGCCCAGGTGGCCAGACAAGTTGGGTGTCGGGTGGTCCCTCCTGGATTTTGGGTCCTAACTTGGGGTGTGCTGAGATTTGCTCGGTTGCTCTAAGTTTGTCACTGGCAATTTTTTTTTGGGGGGGCCACACCCAGTAACGCTCAGAGGTTACTCCTGGCTATGCACTCAGAAGTCGCTCCTGGCTTGGGGGACCATATGGGAGGCTGGGGGATTGAACCAAGGTCCGTCCAAGGCTAGCTCAGGCAAGGCAGACACCTTACCTCTAGCGCCACCGCCCGACCCCACTGGCAATTTCTTAACAGTCAACATGTTCAAAACCTTGTGGGGCTAGCTCCCCCGTGCACACAATATATATTAAGAGTATTCCCTATCCTTAAGTTATGTTTTGCGTATGCAGAACGTCCATTTTGTATTCTGTCCTTTCGCACACCCCTACAAAGCTCATTTTTACTCCTTAACTCTCACCCCCCAACCATCTGTAACCAACCTTACTCTTTTTAACTTCAGTACCACAAAATCCTAATCACAGACCAAAGCCATGCATTGGAACTAACAACCCCAACTATTTCAAAAGACGTAAAATGGACACGTATGTCTTTTGAATATTTTATGTGTTTTTTTCTTTGAAAGCTATGTCTTACTAAATATTCTCTTATACAGTGACAATTCTAACAAATTTTTATCTTTTCTTCTCTTTGTGAGCTGTTCAATAAGGATTTTTGGTAGAAGAGTCCCCCAGTTTAATGCTTATGATTGAACCATACCATGGGGATTTTTGGACTTTTTCTTATGGCCCCCATATGTGCCGATAACGTCACGTGGCATTGTTCCTTGTTTGCATAGGCACATTAAAATGGGAAAATACTATACATGCAAATAAGATCTTATCTAATAGAGATTGGAATACACAAATCTTGTAGTGCAATGGGACCTTACACCCTGAACATTGACATAATGACCTGGCACATGCCTCAGAAGAATGGGCATTCTCCATTCACCCCTGAACCAGGGAAGCCATCCATCAAACATCCAAGTTTGTCTATAACATCACCTGGAAGCAATCTTCTACCAGGGAAGACCCTACCGCTGCTCTGACTTCGACCTGCTCAAAAAAGACTTCCCTTAACACTGATAAGACTTAACAACAACAACCTGCTTACAAGACAGTGCTCTCTGCATTGCCCTTTAATTGTGAGGTGAAACTAGAGGATGCTCCACATCCTGACTTCAATACAGATTCCAGGATCTTTAATGCAGAACAATGATACCAACAACAGAGACTGTGTGAAAAATAAAAGTGTGTTGGCACTACAGACATGTCTTGGATTGGACAAACTAGCTTGCCTGGAGCCTAGAGTTGGTCTTATGCCAGGGAACTTCAGGAGTAGGGTCTCCTTGTATTTAGCCAAGGTTTTTCTTTTCCATGTCCCTCATATTTTGGTGGGCCTATGCAAACAATAATTGCCACTCTCACACCGTCTTTACTGTGCTTTTTTGACTCTAATTCTTAAAAAAAAAACCCACTTAAACTTTTGAGGTTAACTTAAACTAATATGCAAGTACATGGAAATGTAAAAAATTACTATGCCTTTAATGTTTAAGGAGTTACATAAGTTTTATGGCTTTAGATTGCTTTGTGTGCTGCTAAGAAATATTATAATGTATTACAATCGGAGGACTTGAGGTACAAAGTAATTGTACATGGATTCTGTTTTATTTATCTTAATGTTCTTTGACTGAAAGTTCAAAGTTAAGATATCAGCAAGGGGACTTCTTCTGAGAATTCTGTTTATGGGTGATTATCCTTCCTCTGTAACTTTACCTGGTCCTCTTTCTTTGCATCTTTGTTCTCATTATTAAAAATAAAAAATTAAAACAAAAGGAAAAAATAAAGATGTTTTCTTTCAATTCCAATCTTAATAATATGCCTCATCTATTATTTTTATCATGTTGGCAAAAGATTTCTTTTTTTATTTTTTTATTTTTTAAAAATTATTTTGTTTTGTTTTGTTTTGTTTTTTTGGCGGGGGGGGGGGATCACACCCAGCAGTGCTCAGGGATTACTCCTGGCTCTCTGCTCAGAAATCGCCCCTGGTAGGCTCAGGGGACCATATGGGATGCCGGGGTTTAAACCACCGTCCTGCATGCAAGGCAAATGCCCTTACCTCCATGCTATCTCTCCAGCCCCCAGCAAAAGATTTCTTAATTTGAAGAACCTTATAAATGATAAGGCCTTTCTTTTATTACTTTATTTATCTTTTTATTTATTTTATAATTCCCCTAATTTTTACTTGTCTATTCATTTTGCTTTACATTAGTTTGCCTTGAGAAGAATAGACTAATTTTAGAGCTTTATTATCAATAATATAAACATTTAATAACTTAATACTTAACAAAATTTTAAATTTTACTGTTACATATTTGCTATTAATATATTTGCTAGCTATTTTAAAACTTTATCTCTGATATTTCTTAATTTCAAGGCCAACCAAGGTTCATCCCGGCATCCCAGATGGTCCCCTGAGCCTCGGGAGTAATGTCTAAGTACAGAGCCAAGAATGACCCCCGAGTACTGCTGGGTGTGGCCACAAATCCAAAAATTAAATAAACTAAAATGATAAAATTAAATTAAATTAATAAAAATACAATCAACTCTTCTCATTTCTTCCTAAAATCCCATCAAATGAAATATGGCCCTGATGCTAAAACCCAATTCTTCTTAAACATGATCAAATTAAGTTGAAAGTTATTTTCAAAATTTAGGTTTCCAATATGTATCAGATTCTGATCAATCTTCCTTCAAACACTTCTTTCACCCCTTCATAGCAGAACAGTAGACTCTCGCACATATAATACATACAGGCTTAAGTAGTAAATGTTCATCTTGCACCTATCTTCATTATTCTTCCTCTCAAAATATTTTCATATGATTAAACTGCTATCTTTAACCAAATATGATTTATTTACTTGTAATATTTTGTATTCATTGTAAAAAATCTTTTTATTGTCAGGAAACAAAATAGATTATAGCATACATTGCATATGCTTTCTTTAGCTTAATTTATTATCTCAGAAGTTTAATCATATTAAGCATAAACCTTGTGCCTTTATGCTTATTATAAAATTGTGCCATTAGGCATATTTATAATTTATGTACTAAATATTTGCAAAATGCCTGCTTAGTATTCAATTTAGGGCTTCTACCCTAATTAATATGACAAATTTTAATATACTAGTTGACAATTTTGTCTTCCAGATAAGCAAGGGAGTGATTGGGGGACTATGACTCTACAGATAATTATGCATAATATGCAGGATTAAGGTGGTGAAGTGGTAACAGGAATCTTGGGAGAAAGTGATCATGGCATCTTTTAAAGCTTGATAGCCAAGGATGCAAGAAAAGATTTTATTTTAGGCTTTCTAAAGCAAATTGAAAGTAGTTCAAATGAATAGTGGAGAAGTTTACATGCTTTAATTGAAACAATGATAACAAAAACTGAATTATGATTAGTATACTATATGATTTATAATATAATATAATTTTTAATACCATGATGTTTAAAAAGAATGAATAGGGAGTAGATTGAGGATAGTGGCACACTACTAGCATAGAAAACTTAGACTATTTTAAAATACGCACTACCTGATAAAAAGAGAAAATTTTGTGAAAATACCATATATATAATTGTATGATAAACAATATGATGAAAACATGACAAATACATAAAAAGAAATTCAGAATTCAAAATAAGATACTTTTCAGATATAATTATTTTTCAGTCTTTCATTTATACTAATGAGATGAATTCTTCCTTATGCAGATATTAATGTATAGACTATTCAAAATTCATGTACCTTGATTCTCTTTTTATAAATAATTTTTTGTGAATGCTAAGTATGAAAGCTAGTATGGTCATTTATAGATTAGGTATGTTTTATCTGCATATCTAATTAAATATGGCTAAGGCAATTATCTATGGTGTTTTTATTGATACAGCTTTGCTTTCATATTCACATTCTACAATACAATGGATATTGATGTTTTAAGGATCTTTGTAATTATGACTATGAAAATATGTTATATTAACACAAATTTATATTTTATAATCACATTCATGGGGATATTCCTGATGAGGAACTAGAGACAAAATAGACACCTCAAGAATTTCAATAAACAGACTTATTATAAAATTTTGGTTAAAATGGCTGGAGAGGTCTCATTAGTTAAGATTATTACAAAGAATCTTTTGTCATTTGCTAAGGAGTCTGGTCTGAGCATAATAGAGCTGGATGTGAGTGGACTCTGACCAGCATCTATCATATTATAGACATGCTTGGGAAGAAAGGTAAAATAAAGACAAGCTGTATTTAATCAATGGGTTTTATTTGTAAATTGTAAAATCAAGTTTCTGTTGATCTCATTTTTTACCATTTTTCTCCCAAAACTTCCATAAGTCAAGTATTCGAGGAAAGGCAAGTTAGGCTTCATGCATGACAGGACTTCTTTTCTCTTGCCTGATTAAAATGAGAGAAAGAGAGAACCCTGAGGAGTATTTTTAATACATTTTCCCCTGACATTGCATAAATCTAGGAACATTTATATGCTAATCAAATCAAAATAGGAATTATTAGTGACTGGAGAGCCCCAACATGGCTGTTATTTTCCCATCAACATATGATAACAGCTCTGACGCTGAATTAAGGACCTGAATATTATATAAGCCCCCAAAGGTTATAGTACATGACAGATTTAAGCAATATTAAAACCTCGAAACCCAGCCCCACCTATTACATATTTATTTGGTATTACAAATTGTAAATATTTAAAAATACACAAAGATACAGTGTGGGTAAATTCTTAATGTTTGATGAAATTATTCATGATATACAAAGAGTCGAATAACTCAACAAATACCATGAAGGTTAATACATGCAAATGAATCTAAAGAGTCCAGCAATAAGAATAACATCCCCTGTCATCTCCTAGGGGGAATCGCAAAATAGAAAATAGAATTAAAGTAACCTTATTTTCATTGTTCAGAGATATCTCTGCAGATAAAAAGAGAGTAGCTTTCACCGAAGACCCAATTCCTGGTCTCAATGTCATTGGATGGAACCTCTTGCTTTTGTTTTCTTGTACTGCTCTAACTTAGTTACTCTTAAAGAAAGAAAAGAGAGGGGCTGGAGAAACAGGACTGGAGGTAGGCCTTGCACGGAGCTGATCTGAGTTGTGTCACTGACACCACACACCTCTGAGTCCCACCAGGCGAGGCCCCTGGGTGCAGTCGGGACTAAGAGATCGATGCCAGTTTCTATTTTAAATCTACATATTTCTCTAGACTCTTTGAGGTTTATCTTTCAATTTTTAAGAGGTTATGCTCGGGTTATAAAAAGCTATTGTAGATCATCTCAGATGAACCAATATAAAAAATTAAAGAAATAGTCTGTTGCGATAAGTCAGTGGGTATAGTAAGACTTTAATTTGTAGAGTTCCTATTGTTTTTACTTATAATAATCACAGATTATAATACAACAATTTAAAATGTTTATTTTCCCACAAGAAGAAAAACCTTGGGCCAGGGAGCAAGCTTACAGTACGTAAGGTGCTTCCCTTGTCCACTATAGAACTTGCAGTCATTCCCACTGGGACTGATGCATTGAGCACCACAGAACCAAGAACACAGAGCCCTAGTCACTGGCTGTGGCCCCAAAAGAAAAAAGCAAAGAAAGAATAAAAAAGAAAAAATATCTTGTCTGCAGTGAAGAGGTTAGAAGAATCATTTCCTTGGCATCCACATTCAAAATGCCATTTTTAAGTTCCTATCCTCAAGAGCAATAGAAGAATTCTTCTCACATTTAAGCAGCGTAAAGAAACTGAGACATGTGCATAGGTTTCCGTTAATGTCCTATGAAGTTCCAGTATTAGTAACGTAAGAAGAGAAATACTGAAAAAATTATCTGTTGAATAGAATGCTAACCAGCCCTGAATTCTTTAATTATTAGATTTTTCATTCCTTCAATATCTAGCAATACATCCACCTAGCTATTCTGAAAACATACATTGTGCAATTGAAAATGAAAACTAGATATTCCTACAAAATCTACATTCTAGAAGCAAAGCTGTTGTGTTGAATTTGATTGTATTTTTCTTGTTCTCTGGGAAGATTCTTATAATTTGTTAATTAGAGCTTGCTATTGAAAAATTTTTCTTTTATATTCATGTATATAGAAAGTTTGCTTTAAGAATCACAATCCAGTAAAAATATCACTGGCTTTGTGAAGTTTCTAGATCCTAATGAAACCTAATTGACAGCCTCTCTGTTATATCACAGTCATCTAATATCTATATATAAAGTAGTTATATTTCATTACAATTTTATTTATTATTTCTTCGAAAGCAGCCATATAATCCTTTAGGTCAGGAAGTTTGCTGGCAGGACATTGTGTGATTGGTCTGCAATTAAAATATTAACATTTTAATTTAGTTGAGAAGGTTTGTTGTTTATTGAGTTATATTTATAAAGAGGAGGCAACATTAGAGAATATAAAATAAGATACTGGTGTATCATTTTACATTTTTAAACATAACTAAAATTCGAGTTGCTTGCAGGATGATTCAAATTCAATGTTTCCAATTAAATTGTAAAGATTTTTTGTGGGTAAATAACCACTCTATCATAATTTTCAGCAACAATCTGATGGGATTAAAATATAAATCAGGGCATCCATCACATTTCCTGCTGTTGATAGAAAAAATATTCTGCACCTTTGGATTTCTCAGAATACCAGATTTGTCCTTGCTGTCTCTCTCTTCACTGAAATAAAGTGTAGTTTGCTCTAAAGAATAGCATCAGTAGTTGAATATCATTAAAATTAAAAATAGTAATGAAAGAAATAAGCAGAAATAAACAATGAGATATTCACACAGTAAAAACAGTGCCATAAGGTGGAGAATAATGGAAAATGAAAAAATATATAATTATGACTGGTTGACAGATTGCCGTCGTTTTACTCTCTGGGGTTTTGTCACAACCTTCAGTAGGGAGATAACATTGAACATCTGGTGGACAACCAGTGCGGAACCTCAATGAAGCCGAGCATGTGCATTAGAAGAGGAATGAGCTTGGGGCTCATTTCCTCACACATACCTAAGAAAATAAACTGAACCAAGAACAATATTATATAATAATGGTTCTCTCCTATGAACACATTTGAGGCATAATATGCAAATCTCTCTAGCATCAAAAATAAGGAAAATCAACTGA
The DNA here is from genome assembly GCF_024139225.1 of Suncus etruscus. Taxonomy (NCBI): domain Eukaryota; kingdom Metazoa; phylum Chordata; class Mammalia; order Eulipotyphla; family Soricidae; genus Suncus; species Suncus etruscus. The sequence goes on from NC_064850.1 coordinate 169,425,546, forward strand.
ACAAAATGTCACTGTGATTTTTGTCATATACCAGCTACCTAATATTCTGTAACATTTGAACTCAACAGTCTTGGTATACTTTATAATATATAAATGAATAGTTCTCAACATAAATTCCACTTACCAATTAAGATAATATTGTTGCCTCTGTTCAGCAAACTCTAATAATTATCTATATTTTACAAAACTACAAAAACATTTCATTATTTTTCTTAGAAACATTCACTTTTGTTGAATGAATAAGTTTATGTATTTGTTTATGCACTGATAGATATATGAATATTTGTAAAAGAAGAGTCTTCTCTATTCAATATTCTTAGTTTATATACTGGTCTGTTTTCCTATCAACAAATTTAAGATTAGTCCAGAGTTTACTGATTGATATATTTGATTCTTATTCTGGCTATGGTTAATTATCAATGACTGGGTTATTAACATTTAATAACTGTTATTTGGGGCTTGAATTATATTACAGTAGGTATGATATTTGCCTTATTTGATTATCAGAATCCTATTCTGAGCCTGAAAGGAGTTATTTCTGAGAACATAACCAGGAGGAACTTCTGATGAAACTGGGTGTCGCAAAACAGAAACAAAAAACAAACAAACAAAAAAGAAACCAATAAAACAGTCCTCTCCTTCTCTTGGGAGAAATGTCGCTTAGTATTATTTCTTAGCTTTTTTTTTTTTTTTTTGGCATAAAGGGTTCTTGTGTGGCTAATTTCAAACTAAAAACATGACATCACATTGCAAAGTCGAGAGTTCTGGATTGTAACATCTCACAAGCTGTAAGAATTGGCTCGAGCTCAGTCATATAAACTGATTTCTTCTTACAGTCAATAAAAATTTACAATTAGAAAATAACTTGTATATTCTCTCTGCAACCATTTTTAAGCTTTTAGTTAAAATGCAGCAAAACTAGGAATTCAATTCTTAAAGATATTAACTCCTGTGAAAGGCTCTATTAGGGTGGATTTTCCTTTATTTTCAAGCAAAATATGATAGAAAAACCATTATTCCAGTGAGTAGCCAGATCTTACCTGATTTAGTTTTTAAGTTGTTTTTATTTACATAATTGATCAATTCCAATTCTCCCACCACGCCTCATCTTGAGGACTTCTCGGCATAACCATCACATCTGACAGAAAAAAAGAAAAGCATAGGCTGCATTCTCCCTTATGAGCTTTGTAAATGTGCTTAAAGAATATAGCATTTTGTGTTCAGTGTTAATTTGCAAATATAGCTCCAGATGATCATATTATTTCAGCCAGTAGATAGGAGTCAGAGGAATGATGCATTTTTTAAAATTCTGAAACACTTAATGAAAATATGCTTTATTTATATAATTTTGTTTCAAGGAAGTTTCAGGCTCACATCCCAGAAAATAGCAAGTAGACTTAAGTCAATAACTGACTGCCAACATCACAACAGAGCACACCCTCTTTAAGATCCTGATATAAAATGAAAAATCTTGGTACAGTATGATAAAAATTACACAAATATAACTTTAATTGAAAACATTAAGTCCTTCATTGTATGTTTTAATTTCCTATTGAGAGAAATGAAAGAATGCGATATAGCATAAGAGCCAAGAGTAAAATTAACATAGCTGCTAACATTTTAAAAACTGTGTCATTCTAATTTATATATGATAAAATGTGAAAGCAAATATTTTATATCACATTTCATGCAACATATAAATGTATGAGTTTACTTGAATCCTTCGATATTGGAAAAATATACTGTGTCTAATTTAGCTTTCAGTTCTGGGATTCTAAGGTCTGAGAAAGTGTTCAGTTACATACTTGTCTTGCATGTGTAGGACCTGGTTTAGATCCTTGGAACTGTGAAAAATTCATACACATTTTCTTACTCTATTTTTGCAATATACGCTATGAGAAATTTGGTGAGCTATTGGAACAGTTACTGATTAAGAGAAGAGGAACATAAAATCAAAATCCACACATACTAAACTCAAACTTGAGTTTAGTTTGACAGTTTAGTCCATAGAATGGAGGACTGTAGAAATAAACTAAAAAGTGAAAGCCTATATTTTAAATCTATAAAGCATATCTTGTTTATATTTACCTATATTTTCATCATTGCTATTAATATTCAGGGTCATAGATATTTTTCCAACCTATATAGTACAATTATATTATTTCTTACACTGAATGTTTCACATTCCTCTGACATTAAATATAAGCTAACATTGTGTGAAGACACAATAATCAAGGTTATTTTTTGTCTGTGTATTTGTTTTGGAGTCAAATTCAGCATTGCTCAGTGTTTTCTCCTGGCTCAGAGATCACTCCTGGTGGTTTTCTGGCCATACTGTAGATCATGGGAGTTGAATCCACACTTGCAAGACAAGGTACTATCTCTGAAGTACAATATTTATACCAGGGTAAGTGTTATACTAAATACTCAAGTGAAAGAGTTCAGGGGACAGTAAAGGTTGATAGATTTTCACAAAATGTGAATGTCATGTCAAAAAAATTGTTGCTCATGTGATTTCTTTTTCTTTTTTTTTCTTTTATTTTTTTGGCTCATGCGATTTCTAGAAGATCAATTATACTCAAAAAGATCAGGTATATATAAAGGGCAATAAATAGTGATGAACATTATTATTCTAATTTTTTTTTTATTTTTGGCAGCACTCAGGAGTTATTCCTGGTTCTATGCTCAGAATTGTTCCTCTTGGCAGGCTCAGGGGACCATATGGGATGCAGGAATTGGAACCATGGTCCTTCTGCATCTAAGACAAATTCCCTACCTCAAGGCAGATGCCTTACCTCTAGTGCCACTGCTTTAGCTCCTACTCTAGATTTTTTTGTTTGTTTATTTTGTTTTTGGGCCACACCCGGTAACACTCAGGGGTTACTCCTGGCTATGCGCTCAGAAGTCGCTCCTGGCTTGGGGGACCATATGGGACACTGTGGGATCGAACCGTGATCCTTTCTAGGCTAGCACTGGCAAGGCAGACACCTTACCTCTAGCGCTACCATGTCGGCCCTCTATTCTAGATTTTTGATAGAAAAATTAAACACTCAAGGTTAAGTGCTCAGAACAAATAACTCAGTGTTGTAAGTTAAATGTTTTTAGGTAAATTAGTTAAATTAAGTAAAAAAAAAAAAAGAATCATGATGAGGTAATTCCAAGTGAAATCAGATTCATTATTGAGAATGAAGGTAGAATATTTAAGATATAATATACAATTTGAGTGAATTAAACAGAAATGAGAGCAGATAAGAGACAAGGATTCTTTTATTTTCACTGTAATAATATCGCCATTGTACTTTTAATTTGCTTTTGGGTGATACTTTTAAAATCTAGGATATTCCATTACAAATCAACTGTTTTTTATGCTCTCTGTTCTAAAATAAAACCAGGTGTGACAAGTTTTGAGCTGAGTAGTTATTAGAAAGTGCTGTTATTTCTAAAATAGTTCTCAAGCTGTTATCATAGTCACAAAAATATGCATTATTACCTTTGTCTCAAATACCATAGAGATGAGGGCTAGGAGGTCAAATCTAAGGGAGGAAGCTTGCCACAAATAATGGAGCAGTGCAGGTAGGGTACAGAAGGGACGACTAGGACATCACTCTGGATAAGAACGAGATGTTGAATGAAGGTAAAATGACATGCATGATACCTCTCCATTAAGAACAGTGCAAATCATTGTGTCTAAAAGGAAAAAAAGCCGAAAGAAAGAGAGTTAGAGAGGAGTAAAATGCTTGCCTAGAGGCAGGCAGAAAAAGCGGGAGAGGGATAGTAGGGACATTGGTAGCAGGAATTATTTATGGGTGAAGATTGGTTTACATTGTAAGACTGAAGCTCAATCATGAACGATTTTGTAAACACAGTGTTTAAATAAAAGTGCAAAAATATATGATTGATATTTACTTCCATGTAGTCTTGTAAGTTCTTCTCTCATGTAGCATATATTCATTAATATTCACCGAAATACACCTCAAGTTATGTGATAAGGTCTAATTTTCCAGCTGAATCTGCATTAGTTTTATAGAGAATACTGTGATTTTTTTCTGCTTCTGGAAGATTACGGATACCAAGAGCTATGTATTCTTTTCTAGAATTCTAGTTTATAATACATTATGAGAAACATTTTGTTTCAGAGTCAGTATTTTTATGAATATAGTCAAGTTTGCCATTTATTTTGTTTTCTTCTATTTTCTAAATTCTCTGAATAGCATTCTTACAAAGAAAATAATGACAGAAGTTATATTCTTTAAAAACAAAGTCTATTCTTTAAACTCCCAGGTATAATACATTTTAAATTATCCTTGGGTACAGAACCAATCCACTGTCATTTTTTATGAATTTCAAAAGCTCTAGCTTATTTACCAGCAGCTTTTATATAATCTCTACTCTGAGATCATTTCTTATCACCTGTCTAAGGAAACAATATTCCTCAAGACAAGAATATTTCTCCACCTGCAATTTATAGTTATTTGACATTGGAACTGCCTATAATAACTTCTATACTATTCTTTCCAATTTTCATATAGTGTGTTGGATGGCTACTTACAACTTCTGGTATAGAAAATAACAATTTTAATATAGGGTCAACATTGTCGTGGTAATTATTCTAATGTATAATTAATTATTAAACACCAAGATAACTTCATATCTTAATGCAGAAATAACTATCAAAAAATCTTAATTGAAATGAGTGCATAGCATCTCCCACATTTCTAGATTTGCATAAGTGTATTGCTTTATATATTTGTTTCTGTCTGCTTATATTCTCAAAGAGTTAATTGCTGTATCTTCTATGTCATAAAACTTAGAAAGCTACTTTTTTGTTATATAATAAATTATTTAAATTAATATGATGCCAATATTTTGCTTGATGAATGGAACTTGTATTATGGAAGGGCTCAATGGAAATAATCTACGTGGCTCATCAAGATATCAGCTGGTGTAATTTGATTAAAGTTGGTTATCACTTTTACAAGGCTAATAATATTCATAAACTGGAAAGTTAGTCTTGACTCTCAACTATAAACTACAATAAGTACTTTTGTTCTTCTAAATATATATTTCTTTATGAACTTCTAGACCTTCTAAGAAACTCATTGTCTAGTCTCCAAATCCCATGAGCCAAATAATGCATCTGATAAAAAAATAACATATTTTGAGATGGATAACCATAGTAGATAGTCACAATGGCAAAGAGAAAAATTAGTACATGCTCAAAATATCAAGGGGCAGGCTACTGATTTAGTAATCAGTATAAATATTGTTCTATGGACATTTTTCCTGATTGTTGAATCTGCATGTTAATAGTTCCTATAAAAATATTTGATTTTTATCTAATTAATTTTTTTAGTGTAGGATCCTCCGAAGTAGTGTTCAGGAGGTTTGAGGAATAATACTAGTGGTTATCACTAATCCTGCTGATAATCTTGGCCATGTGGGCTATAGTGTCCAATGCTTAGTTCCAGATTGTGGTGGTAAAAAATAACAAACAAAGAAAAATAAAAAACAATATGTGTCATTAAGCTTATTATGCCTGATACCATTAGGGCCATACCTTGCAATGCTTAATGAGACTACAGAACTATAACTGGTGGTGCACAGGAGATATCTCAAGATATATTACCAATTAATATTATTAAGAAATATGAGGTTTGTGTTATTTAGTAAAATTTAGAGAAAATACAAATAAATCAGGAAGTTAAGAAGTGGAAATATAAATATTTTATTATTTCTCAGAAATGAGAAAGATCTTTCCTCAGTAAGAAATGGCTTAAGGAAAAACACCAAAATGTATGTATGGGCTACAAATAAGATGGTTTAAAGGTAAAGCGCTCGAATGCATGACTAAGAACTTCTTTCCAAAATTCTATTTTTAATATTCAGAAATAATAATAGGCCTAACATATCTAATATTATTTTTTAGAATATTCTTTGCAGTTGAGTAGCGATATTTTATTTATTTATTTCTTTATTTGGTTTAGTTTAGTTTTTTGACCACACCAGCAGTGTTCTGTACTCAGAAATTCCTCTTGGCAGGTGTGAGGGACCATATGGGATTCAGGGGATCAAATCTGGGTTGTTCATACTAAAAGCAAACACCCTAACCACTATGCTATTGATCCAGACCCTGGTAATATAGTTTCTAAGAGTATTAAGGTGATACCTTAGTAGAATATCAGAGTCCAAAATAAAGAATAGTCTTTTTTTTTTTTTTTTGGGTTTTGGGCCACATCCGGCGATGCTCAGGGGTTACTCCTGGCTATCTGCTCAGAAATAGTTCCTGGCAGGCACGGGGGACCATATGGGACACCGGGATTCGAACCAACCACCTTTGGTCCTGGATCGGCTGCTTGCAAGGCAAACGCCGCTGTGCTATCTCTCCGGGCCCAGAATAGTCTTTTTTGAAGTAGTGGACATTACATTCCTTGATTGAGTGAGTTATGATTTGATCCACTGAAGGCTATATTATGATTAAAGTTTTGAATTTATTTTATAGGCCATTATTGTTATTTAAATTTGTTTTATAATGTGATTCATTTTAGGATGTAATGTTATATCTCATTAATGCTACAGATTGCTATTGCTTATATTTTTAAAATTTTATCTTTTTGATACCATTGTACCTTGCCAATGGCAAGGACTTTAGCATCACATCTGAATAAATGGGATTGCATCAAACTACAAAGTTTTGTATGGTAAAAGATAAAATAAGCTAAAATTAGAAGACTGCTTTCCATCATTGACAACACCATCATGAGGTCCTAGAAAGATAGAACAACGGGGAAGACACCTACCTGCCTTACACAAAGCGAACTAGTTTAATCTTGGCGTCTCATATGGCCTACCATATGAGCCTGCCAGGAATCACCTCTGAGTTCATAGTAAGAATAACCCCTGAACATCATAAGGTGTAGCCCCTCTGTAACAAGCACCAAAAAATCAAACAAACAAAATATAACCTAAATCAATAATATCTTATTTCTCTGATTTTTCTCCTGGTATCCATTATAGTTTTTGAAGAGTAGGAGTTGTTACTTTAAATCATTTTCCTCAATCTCTTGCAGATTTCCAAACTTTTTCTTATTCATTGCAGTAAATTATTTTAAAGACAGAGTTCTTCTACATTTCTAACATTTTCTAATAGGTCTCCACTAACTTTTACTCTTATTCACTTTTATACATGAGCCTGATGACAATATAGCCAATAAAACAAAATTGTAGGGCAGAAAAACATGAGATTCTCTTTGTTTAAAAAAATGATTTGCCTGACCCACACATATTTTCAAATATTATCGGCTTTATTTTTGTCCCGAACCATAGTATATCAAATCTAGATATTGTATAAGACTCTTGACCCACTATAATTCAGAAATATATTTATACTCACCAAAATGCTTCAGAAAAAGTAAGACTATGACCTGCTCTGAACTTTGTCTTATTTGTAGAATAAAAACAAGCAACAGACATAGAAATGCTGGAACCTTGGCAGAAAACTTATGAAGTAACTGCAATTCAATAAGACTCTCTACTAAAGTGAAAAGTTTAATCTTTAGTGCATACTGTCTAGTCCTTTGTGGATAATTCAGAACTATGTGGTCAGAAACTAGAATAAACTATTTTGTGTTTATCTTAAACAGATGGGATTGATGCTAAAGAAAATAATAATGCCTAGATTGGTTCTTCAGAAATGTTAATGTCAGCTTTCATTTTGCGAAATATTTTATTCATTCATAATAAAAATAGAAAAATTCACAAGCTCACAAGACTATTTTACTTGATATTTTACCTCTTTCCACAACACTAACTTCAATATTTTAAGTTAAAATATGATTTTATCATTATTGTCAACATTGAAAACTTACTAAGTTATGCAGAGTATATCTATGTTGTTGAATACTTAAGATTATGGTATTAGCAGGGAAATTAAGATACAATTGTTAAATATTTTCTAATGGTCAATTCTTTGCTAAGAAATTCTATTTTTGTGTTGGGATTTGTGCTATCCTCATTCTAATCCAGAAATAAAAAATTACTGTTTGCTAAATAGGATATAGTATAACTAACAAAAATATGGGTTCAAATGAGTATTATTTTAATGAGCATCAATTAATAAAACATATTTAATGAGATGGAAACTGAATCATCTTTTTACACCATGTCCAACTGAAGATAATATGATTAGTCTGGACACCAAACAAGAACCTTACCGGAGAGCATTTATTTTTCTTTCATGCATGGAAGATCAAATCTCAGTGTGGTGTTCTCTATATTGTACCACACAGAATTTCTGTTCTCTAGATCCTAATAATTTTTCCTAGATGAGCTACCCTATAAACTGGTTTATAGGTAAGTCTTTGTAATACTCTAACTACATTTATCTAAAGATAGGAGAATGATTGTTTCATGCTCGTGGTAGTGTCAATATTTTGAATCATTACTTCATTTTACCTAAAAATGACTTCTGTAAAAAGCATGCAGCTTCCTTTTTTCATATAGCTTAAATTGACTATTACTTTTACAACTGCTATGGGCCTTAAGTGTCAAAAATGTAATGTACTACTTTAGAATATATGAGGTTTTGGTAAACTGGTTCACAAAGCAAACCTGGTGATCTATTTCATATAGCTGATGAGAATAACAGCAATAACAACAAATCAAAGAAATTTATTTCAATATTCATAAACATCATTTGATTCCCAATTTATTTTTTTGGAGGAAGAGTGTGTTAGGCAAGATGATTGATTTGCCTATAGCCATTGTGATAAAGCAGAGTTGAGGAATTAGTACTGAGTCATACAATCCAAACTGCACTGTTTGTATATTTACTATTCTCAAAGGGAAAAACGTTAACCCTTTTTTATACATTTTCATGTCATTCACATTTTTCTAAAATTAATGTTTATGATCAACATAGGATAGTGATGAATTATTCACTGATCTTGCACTTAAATTTTTAAAGTATCCTCTGCTGACATTGACTTTAAAATTAATAAAATTGCCAGAAGAAAAAGATAAATATTTGGTTTGAATTATAGTATAGACCCATACTATAAATTTTCCATTTGATTCAGTATTAACATTGAATAAAAGGAAAAATTAAAATTGATAATTAGATTAAAAAAGATGAAAATTTGGTTTGAAAGACTGTAAAGCTTCCATTTGATTCTGAGTAAAATGAAGACATCAAGGAATCAGTGGGGCTTAAAATTCAGGGACAGGAGTCATTGTCAACATTTTTGCGATGAAGTTCCCCAAAATGTTATATAGTTAGAAAAAATTTCATTTCTTAAAAGTCAATTTGATGACGTAAGGTATTTTAGGACAATTTAAAATGTCATTTTTGGTATTATGCTATAATATCAAAACAGGTCTTCCACTCCATTCAAAAGTAAATATTTCCATTTCAATAGGTGAATGCCTCTTTATATTGTTCCTGATTCATTAATTCTTTTCCTCTCTAGTTTTAAAATATTGTAATTCTAGATTCCTGAAACAATGTTCCTGTTAGATAAGATATCCATGGGATATCCAGGTAGCTAGTGTTTTCAAAGTTACTTTGACATTTCAACTAATGATTTTCTAGCAAGATTGATATGAGGGCTGATGAGAAATCTTGTGGAAAACGCATGGAAAAGAACTCCAATAATACAATGATTGTTTTATATATAGGAAAAAATAGTGCAATGTGTTGACATGTTAACAATTTAAAAATATCATCATATTGTCTATCCTGCCTCAGAAAAATTTATATAATAGTACATCATATAGCTATTCTAAGATAAGTCAAATTACTAACATATTATTAAGATATGGAGGAGATGCAGTAGAATTTTAAAAACTGCCTCATCATATTTTTATATTCATTCACTCAGATATTCTAGGTCACTTGAGCTACACCAATTAATTCCACAAACCCTTTCCTAAGAATATTTCTCCTATTTGTAATTATGCTTGATTCTCTTTTGTGTTATATCTTCTAAAATTACTTTGAGACATTGAGAACTTTTAAAAATTAGGAAAACTAGAACTTCATAAGACAAAGGAGTAATTTTTTAGTCAGTTTCTAGTCACAGGAGGAAAATTAATGCATATAAACTTGAGTAAAATTTTAAGTAAATTGGAAAGATGGAATAGAGGCCTAGAGATAAATCTGTATAGGAGAAGGGACTGAAAATTTCAAACTGTTTACCACATAGTCAACATAGGTATAGAGAAAGTTGCTGCAGAATAAAATTGGTTTTAAATTTATCAAGAGCACAGATTCTCCATTTTTAATCCATTAACATTTATTGGGCCTACTAAATCCTGGTTAGTAAGTTTTGTTGATGTTTATGTCATATACTTATGCTGAAGTACCAACTAAGCACTCTATGTAATTTTTTCTAGTAGTCTGGACAACTCTTTCCCTAGACATGTGTCATAAAAAGCTCACTTATAGCAGTGGAGGCAAACAGCGGTGGGAGAACATTATGTAGGATATGATTTTCAATGGTCCTAAGGGATGTGGGTGTGTAGGGAGACTAATCTGCTACTTGGATCTGAAAATATTTTAAAATAATTTTTATTTTGACCAAAGTGGATTACAAATCATTCACAGTAATATTTTTAACTTTAATATTCAACTTAAGTGGAAATATTTCTCAATGTTGAATTAGAAAAAATACTTAATTGAGCATCACTTATTATTTGGTGAATCACTTATTATTTTGGTGAATCTAATAAAGCTACTTAGAAATCCTAATAACCTATTTAAGACTTTTGGAGAGACAAGAAAGAATGCACCTTATTGTTCTCTAAAAAGTCTCAGTTATCAATAGCAGAAGTTTTATGGAATGCATATACATCAAGTTATAGTAAAATAGCTCTACATACCATGAAGTTTTAGACATATTTTCCTGAGCTACAGACTATAGGATATACTGAAGTTGAAGTTATGTTTTCAAGAACGCTTCTGACCTTGGGTTACTCCATTTTAATTCTAGTTCTGGTTAGGACTGCATCTTCAATATTTGAAACTAGGCAAACTACACTAGTTTACAAGAACATATAAAAAGTTGAACTCCTTTAAGATGAAGCATTCATAATGGTAATGTTTTGCACTGGAATGACAAAAACATTGTTTTCTGACCTGTGTCATCCTCTTTCCTTTCCATTTCCCTACCTGTTCATCTGACTGAATATATTTAAATTTAAATATATATATATATATATACAGACATATATATATATACAGACATATATATATATATGAAACAAGTGCTCACTATCCTAAACACCACAATATTTCCTTATCTCACCCTATCTGAATATTAAAAGGGACATGTACTATTATTTTTTTTAAAAAAGATAGATTATGTAAAATTCAAATAACCCAGCTTCTTAACCATATGACTATATTGTTTTGCCTTAGAGTTCAGAGTGGTAGAGCCTATACTCTTTGGTAACATAGAAAACGTCCAGTAATATTAGCCTCAGAAGTGAGATAGGCAAGGTGACAGATCAGGGATCCCGAATCCAGTAACTCCACACATATATAAAAATAAAATGAAAAATTAATCAGAAAAATAAGCCGTTAGGGCCCAGAGAGATAGCACAGCGGCGTTTGCCTTGCAAGCAGCTGCTCCAGGACCAAAGGTGGTTGTTTCGAATCCCGGTGTCCCATATGGTCCCCCTGTGCCTGCCAGGAGCTATTTCTGAGCAGACAGCCAGGAGTAACCCCTGAGCACCGCCGGGTGTGGCCCCAAACAAAACAAAAAAGAAAAATAAGCCTTTATATGTTATTCATGCCATTAATAACTGACTTTTCTGCCTATTGTCTGTCACAGTCAATGCTGAAAACTAGTGAGTTTATTTAGTTTACATTTTATTAAGATTATGTTTCTGCTTAATATGCAATCAGTAAGGCATATACTGCTATTATCTACCATTTCATAATAAGAAAAGTGAGGCTTATAAAAATTGAATGCATTTCCAAAATAACACAGTCATGAAATGGTAAGACAGTTCTTGGTCTCAAGTCAACCTATCTTCTAATGGGTTATTTCTTATGTTTTGCCTGTTTTTATATACAAAAGCCTTCTTTTTTTCTAATTAAAATATCCTTAAGATTACTATTTATTTAAGCTACCTAAAATTTATCTTCTCATTCCATAACTCAGATGCTTTTATAGTATTCCCAGAATTTGGGAAAAAATAAGTCTAAATTTTATATTTTTATTTCTAAGATATTTTTATAAATTGGACTTGTAGTTTTTTCACTTAAGTCCCTATCACTCCATTATATAAATTCATGATATATCAAAATTGTCCTTTATAGTGCACATTCTCACCTCTAGCTTCTTTTCACATTTTATATGGATATTAGTTCTCCTCTTTTAGTTTTAGAGTATTACATATACTTTTTTTATTTTTAAATAAAATATATATAAGCTCCATGATTACAAACATGTTTGTATTTGGGTTTCATTCATAAAAAGAACACTCCCATACACCAGTGCAACATTCCCACCACCAGCCTTCATCTCTATTGTCTCTGGACATTATTACAATAATGTACTTTTTTTCCTTAAAACCCATAAATGAATGAGACTATTCTGTGTCTATTTCTCTCCCTCAGACTTATTTCACTCAGCATAATAGTTTCCATGTCCATCCATGAATGGGAAAATTTCATGACTTCATCTCTTCTGTTTGCTCCATAATATTTCATTGTGTTCATGTACCACAGTTTCTTTAGTCATTCATTTGTTGAAGGGCATCCTAATTGTTTCCAGATTCTCCCTATTGTAAATAGCCGTGCAATAAATATAGGGGTGCAGAAGGCAATTTTGTATTGTGTGAAGACTTGCAGAAAGAGAGCAACTTTGGTCTAATCCCTCAGCTTCCTCCAGCAGATCTAACTATAAAGACTCAACACCAGTATAGCAATAACACTAGAAAAACAAAGTATACGTCCAACAAGCTCAATGGGAGAAAACAATATTGATAAAGACATAAATAACATCAATAAACTCTCAAACAATGTCGTTAGTGACACCATGATAAGGCTTAAAGGAAAGAATAGGCATGGATAGTTAGCAAAGCACAGGAAAGAATGACTAGATTTAAAAATATATACCCTAAAGCAATGAAGGAAATAAAAATATGGTAGGTAATATATAAAATAAAGAACATGATAGGTGGTTTATATGGAAATCTTTAATAGAAGAATAACATGAGCAAAATATCAAGGAACTCCAAAATGAGAAAGAGGACACTGCTAGAAAACACCAGAAGGAGAAAACAGTCTGGAATTAAGTGGGCATTATATCAGAGAACTGTGTGGTGAGTTAAGAGGAACAATATAAGCATAATCAAAGTCCATGAAGAACAAGAAGGCAAATCTATGAAGAAGCAATAGCTATCCATTAGATTTTCCCCAGAGTTGAATACAATCCTTGGAATCTGAGAGACCCAAAGTGTTCGACAAAAATAGTCCAAACTAGAAAAACACCAAGTCATATTGTATTCAAAATGAGAAAGTATTGTTGGGGACTGACTTGTTTGAGGACATTTTGCTGTTCTCTCTGCCATAGCCCAGCTTTTCACCTAAAAGCAATATGCAGTCTTGCTGTAAATCTCTGAGCTAAGAGAAAAGAATGTAGCTGCAGGACTTAATTTAGCTATAAGCCCGGAGGAGAGAAAAAACCGCCTGGTCCAGTTATCAGAAACTAGGCCCCATTCCTTAAGACCACATTCCGGAGTAATTTAGGCTGTTATCAATAAGTATATGCTATATTGTCTGTTCAAGATCACTTAGGCAAGCACATATTGCACCATTTCCTGATAGTCAAGCAATTAGGAATGCAGCTAGAAGGACACTAGAAGTTTCCATTGAAACAGCACGTTCAGTATAGCTTAAAGGTCATCCAGCCCCTAGCCCACTGCCCACTTCCTTATGAGCCTTCGCGCCAAAAGTATGATTGACATCACCTTTGTACTGCCCCTTTTTCTCCTTCACTATTTAAGAAGGAACTGTAGCCAATAAAGACACCCTTGAACAGTGAGACGCTGCCTTGGGTCTTTATTATTAACCTCTCTCAGATTTTTTTACAGTGTGGTTGTGCTTCTACTCAGCAAAATAGAAGTGCGGTCGTCTGAGAAGCCTTCCCAGCTAATTCCTGCTGGCCGGGCCCCCCTGGGGGGGCTTCTGGACCCTGCATTTTGGCGCCCAACGCTGGGCTCGAAGATCACCGCCACACTCCGAACGACTACAGGTCGGCGAGTCTAGAGCTCCTTCGTAAATCGCGGAAATTACCTCATCAGGGTAAGCGTTGAAACGAGTTAGCCTTAATCAAATATTTAAACTGCAGTTTTTCCAGTCGTTCCGATCGCCGCCCCTGATTGGCTTTTGGGGCTTAACCCATAGGATACGCTACCATGGGTAATTCTTTGAGTACTGAACTTAAATTCATTAAATATATACAGTCTGAGTTGAAAGCCAGACATGTAGAGGTTACCAAAAAAGATATTTGTAATTTTTTAATGTTTGTTCATGATGTTTGCCAGAAATCTAGTGTTCCTGGGCTCCCTCTCGCTCTGACTCTGTCTCTCAGTTTCCTTCCTCTTCTGACCCTTCATCTTTACTTCTGCCCCTGCACCCTCTGTGCAAAATCCTAAACAGCCCTTCACTTCCCTAGCTTCAGCTCCGTCCCTGTTCCACCAACTCCCCTCCTTAACCAGCAATTGCAACAATACAAAGCCTTTAATTGGAAAAGCCTCACAGCTGTTTCAAGCCGTGTGACCCCAGCCCCTTACACGCTCTCCTGCTTGAAATCTATTGGGGGCGGCGCTGTCTCCCCCGCTGAAAAGCTGAACTCTTGCAAAGTTAACTTTTTCTCCGCAGTAAAATCTTTCCTTCCAGCAAGCAAGCACACATTCTAATCTCTGAGCTCATCGCTGGCTTCACCTTAAAGGGACAGCGCCCATTTTCCAAATCCCAGCTTAAACCCGGTTCCACACGTGACAACAAACTTTTGCTACCCCCCCCCCCCCCCCCCCCGCCATCCTGGCCATGCAGCCGCTTCAGCAATTTTAGCAAGCAGGGCGAAAACCTCCCTTACAATACAAATGCCTATCTTCCCTCAGGCTTTTATAATTGTCTCTCTGGTGCTACAACTGTTCCCTTTTCCTGAGTTGGGATGCCTAAGTTGAAATGTTTTTCTAAGTATAAAGGCCACAGTTGGTAAAATTAAAAAGTCTTAAATGTGTTACAAAATGTCATAATAAGTTTAACCTACGCAAAGGTGACGTACCTGTTTTTAAAACTAAGTTTCTATGTAGCTAAAATGCAAAAAAAAAAAAAAAAAAAAAAAAAAAAAAAAAAGGCCCGCCGGTTTTTTTTCTCTCTTCCCTGCGCTGTAAGCCCGGCCTCTAAGCTTTTAAAGGCGCAGTGTACATTTTCCAAACCCTAGCTTGTCAGCAGCTCTGTACCTGAGTCACTCTCCAAAGTCTGTGTCACAGCAACAGGAAAATAACAGCAATAAACACCCTTGTTCATGCCTCTCAAAAATTTTAAAGCAAGGTCATAATTCTGTTACTTGTAATAACAAATTATCAGTAAACAAAAAACCTTTTCGTGCTTTAAAACTTAAACAAACACACAAATATTAAAATTTAAGTCTTTTTTAAAATTATTTTTAATCTTAAAAGTATATGAAGTTTGTAAAATAGTTCATGTCATGGGCATTTTTTAGTAGCTTAGGCTCCTTAATCTGCATTTAAATATTTCTTATATTTTGTCTTTTTAATTGCTCTTTCCTTCCCATGTTTGCCATTCAAATCTAATAGTTAAATAACATTTTGTAACATTTTTAACTTTGTTTTTAAGAAACTCTGCATTGGGAAAAAAAGCAAAACTCCTTTGTTAAAATTACTGCACATGTTTAGAAAGTTAATTTTTTAAGAACTAAAATAATACAAGTGAGCAAAATAAGTTGGTCAGCTTTCCTTAACAATAATGTATAAACATTCCAAAACTCTAAGCTAAGCCTAAGCTCTTTTGAATGCATATAAATATAGCAAAATAGCATTGCCATTTGAAAAACTTAAACCAAATAATCTAAACCTTAAAAGTGGTTAGGCAGTTCAAATAGTGGCATAAAAGCCATTTCAATAACAAAAACAATATGATAACTAGTTAAATAAATTTGTTCATAAATTATTGTTCATAAACTTAAACCTTAAGTAGCTTTATTTCTTTTCTTAATTTCAAGCTTAATTTTAAACTCAAAGGTAAGTACAAATAATTTTGCATTTTCCAAGTTTAATCTTAAGTTGTCTCTGTTCATGTTGTGGTTAGCCCTTTTTAAAATAATATTGTTAATTAGTATCATAAAAGTAACTAAATTTTATAAGCAAATTAACAAGTATTAAAAATAATTTTGGTCTTAAGCTCTAGGTGTGTAAATGCATCAAATGTCTTTAACTATATTTTATAATGTCTAAACATTTTGTCAATTTGGTATCTAATATTTTTTACAAATTATTCACTTTAAGTCTTCAAAGTAAAAACAGTTGTTTTTTAAAGTCAGTTTTTTATACCTTTAATAATCATAGTTCATACTCTTGTGTTTAATCATAAAAAATTTTAACACTTTATTACAGCTGTCTTACTATTCTACTGTAAAACCAATTTATAACAAACCTGTTCCTTTACAGCAAATGATATCATACTTCAGAGTGCAGACTCCTTCTACAGTGCTCACTAAGCAATTTACTTAACAAAATTTTAACTGCTAACATTTTACTTTATGTTTTCAACTTTAAATTACAATTGTTTTAAAAATGTTTTGTGTTAAAGCTAAACCTTAAAATTTATTTTCAGCAGTTCCACTCCAGCTACGTTAACAATTTTTTTACAAACATGCCGGCTAAATATTTAAAAGCGCTTGTCAATTTTTCCAATGCAAATTTTGAATAAGTCCTCTTGTCTGTTCATGTGTGTGTGTTATGCGTGAAAGTGGCCACAATGTTGTGTTTCGTGTTTGTTCTGTCTGTCTATTTGTTATTTTTGCATTTCATATAAATACAATTTTTAAAGCCTTATCCATTTTTGAAATTTCAATTAATTTTTTTTTTAACCTGGCTTAGTCTGGTCATCTAACAAACTGTGAAATCCTGCTAAAAAATTCTGTGCTAAGCTAGCTTTGTTCTATCAGCATGGCAAAAAAGGTAGGGGATGGTAAACCCCAAAAATTTCTCAAATGGCCATCAGGAATAACTTTTTCCTGGAGAATTTTTGGACTTTGCAATCCCCAGTTTTTCTGCTATGTGTAGTTAAGGCCAATAGAATAAGGCCAAATTTGGCTAGAAAAAGAAGCATCTAGCTTTAATATAATAACTAAGAAGTTTAAAGGAAATCATTTAAGTTCAGTTTAAAGGTTTTTGAACAATTGGCTATCATTAATTATAAGATTTTTTAAAAGTGCTAAAGTCTGGCAAAAGTCAGAAGGCATTCCTGTGGCATTCACAAATAATCATTTTACCTCCTGCCAAGTTGTTTTCTTATAGACCTCCTACAGCTTCCTGCAGTCCTATCTTCACCCACTGCTAGCCCACCATTCCTACCGGACCTGTTTCTAACTGACTCTGCCTAAAGGAAATGCTGAATGGTACTCTGCCTGGCTGCCACCAACCACCCCCTTCGAACCAAGGCTTCATTAATTTGTTTGCTCCACTTCACTCCCTTGCAAGACAATGGCAACACCTCTGGTTCCTTCCCTTCCCCTTTTATGGTGCCGCATACATAGCCAAACCCCTCCCACGCATCCCCTAACCCATCCTGGAAGTAGCCCTTTGTGCCCTCACCATGGGTGCTAAGGAAGAGTGAGCCACCCCCAATCAATTTTGCCACAACCTGGCCCATTCACCCATTCCCCAGGACACACTGGCTATGTCAGCTCAACCTCTCCCATGCCCTGAGCTCTTCAGGACTCTGCCGGCTTCCCCACCCTTCCAGCCCATGCTGTCCTCGGGACCCCCCCTCCTCTTCTCAGCTCATCCTTGTCATGATCAACGCTTCCGCCCTCCGCCCAGATGCAAACGCCTTCGGTACCTGCTATTCACCCACCTCAAACCTCATCCTACAGCTGGTCAACGCCTCCACCATCACCGACCCTGCCTGCTTTGGCAACCTCCTGCCTGTCTCTAACCCCTTCGCTCTGCGATCCAGCCCCAAGCCTTACTTCAGCATCACCTTGGAACAGATGGTGAAACTTATACTTTGCCTTTTGGTACCCAATATGATTCCCCCTATTGAAAATTGTAATCAAATTCTTGTCATTAATTCCTCCTTTTAGTTCATATTTGCCCCCAATTTAACGTTTCTTGCCTGTTTCACTGGTTTATCTCCCCCATTGTTTCACATTTGTTTTTTCAGTCCTAAAACTACTGTGTTTTCATTGTTTTAATGCCTAACTTACCTGTCAAACCTGCTCTCACCCTAGCCTTAATCATAGGCCTGGGTGCTACCGCTGTAAGCACAATAATTTATTCATTGGTTCATACTCTAAAATCTGTCAATGCCTTAAGTATAACTGTTGTTAATAATGTTTACAAACTTAAACTAAGTTTACAACACTTAAAGCACATTGTTAAATCCCTAGCAAAGATAGTGCAGCAAAACCACCATGCTTTAATTTGGTTTCCTTTTTTTTTGAAGAAAGGGGGAGTCTGTGTAGCCCTTAAGGAACAATGTTGTATTTTTAAAGACAAAACTGGATTAGTTAGGGACAGCGTCCAACATATTGGTGATGGTATAAAAGATTTTGAAAAACATTTCGATGAAGAACAAGGTTGGTACCAGGATTGGTTTTTCTCTTCCCCTTGGTTCCACACAATCTTGTCCACTATTTTGGGCCCTCTTATTAGCCTCATGCTGCTCTTTTCTCTTGGCCCATGGATTTTCCGCAAAATTACTGCCTTTATTAAAAACCAGGTAGATGAAAAGGCAAAAACCTCTATTCAGGTTAACTACCAGCGTCTAACCCCGCGTGACTCCTGTGAAAACTTGGCTTTAGTCACCAAGCCGCCTTTCCAGCCACTAAGTTTCCAGGAGATAGAGCGCATAGCTAACAGACGGAGCTCGCTCCGGCACTTGTGCTCTCGGCTGTGGAGACACCTACGACGGGATTAGCAAGGTCCCAGTTAGGGCACGGCCCTAAAAGGCTACAACGCATAATTCGGATCTCTGCGCGCAACCATGGCGTCTGTGGCCACCTGTTAAATGCGGCTTTGGCCGTGTCCGACCTGGTCAAACCTTGTATGCCTAAGACACGGTTCTTCCACCCGCTCACGACTTTCCTTCTTTTATTAGAAGAGAAAGGGGGAGATGTTGGGGACTGACTTGTTTGAGGACATTTTGCTGTTCTCTCTGCCATAGCCCAGCTTTTCACCTAAAAGCAATATGCAGTCTTGCTGTAAATCTCTGAGCTAAGAGAAAAGAATGTAGCTGCAGGACTTAATTTAGCTATAAGCCCGGAGGAGAGAAAAAAACCGCCTGGTCCAGTTATCAGAAACTAGGCCCCATTCCTTAAGACCACATTCCGGAGTAATTTAGGCTGTTATCAATAAGTATATGCTATATTGTCTGTTCAAGATCACTAGGCAAGCACATATTGCACCATTTCCTGATAGTCAAGCAATTAGGAATGCAGCTAGAAGGACACTAGAAGTTTCCATTGAAACAGCACGTTCAGTATAGCTTAAAGGTCATCCAGCCCCTAGCCCACTGCCCACTTCCTTATGAGCCTTCGCGCCAAAAGTATGATTGACATCACCTTTGTACTGCCCCTTTTTCTCCTTCACTATTTAAGAAGGAACTGTAGCCAATAAAGACACCCTTGAACAGTGAGACGCTGCCTTGGGTCTTTATTATTAACCTCTCTCAGATTTTTTACAGTGTGGTTGTGCTTCTACTCAGCAAAATAGAAGTGCGGTCGTCTGAGAAGCCTTCCCAGCTAATTCCTGCTGGCCGGGCCCCCCTGGGGGGCTTCTGGACCCTGCAAAGTATAATGACAGAAATTGAATATTAAAAACTGAAAGATAAAAAAGATTTTACATACAAAGAAGATCTCATAAGATGTACAAAGCAGACTCATGAGACAATAAAAATGTAGTACATACTATGTAGTACATAGTACAAAACTAAAAAAATGAGCACTTGACCAAGAATACTTCATCTAAATAAATTATCATTGGATTTTAAATAATGATGCAGAGGAGCTTCATTGACAGGAAACAGCTTAGAGAATATATAGTAGACACCAATTTATAAGAAGCATTGGAATAGAAAAAGCTTCCCAACATATGGTATTGAGTATGGTACTCACTGATGGTATAGTTTCCCTATGTTAGATTAAGAAATTTATGTCTACCCATTTGCTAAGAGAGTTTATAAATTTTCAGTTATTGATCAATGTATTATTTATTAATTTAATAGTTATATTATTAATTTATTTAATTTATTAATTTTAATTTAAGTTAAATTGCACTGCAGTTAAATATTACAAATTGACTTTTATTAACTTAGTTTTTGATCATTCTATTTAGCATTTCTTTAAGTATAGTTAGAGCAAACAATCTGAAATAATTTTGTTATGTGTGTGCAAGAAGGCAGGCTAATGGGTAGAAGAGTATCTGGGGACATTGGAGGAAGGAGAACAACACTGGTTGTGGAATTGTTATTGGAACATTGCGTTCCTGAAACAATTCTATTATGAACAACTTTGTAAAGCATAGTGTACCAATAAAATTTTAAAAATACATAATGAACATAGACTGACAAACATAGGGTTTACATTTAAAATTGTCAGAGAAAATTTGTTTTTATTTAGTAATAAACAAATTTTATAAATAAAAATGAACATAGTAATCATTACTAACAAATGACTAGTGTTTATAAATATTCAAGTCTTTCCAATTTTAAGTATTTGATAGATAATATAGCTAAGTTGTAATTATTGAATATAGTAAATAGCATATTTTATTATTCCTATGATTTACTGTCTTTTGACTGTGATTTCCATATTTTTGGTAGAACTGCTTTGGATGAAACTAACTTATTGTGAGAATATTAGATACATCTACATGGCAAGAATCTGTTTAGTTTGTGGTATATATACAACATTGAAATAAGTATCCCACTACAAGAACTTGTCAAAAATAAAAACTACATGCTAAATTTTAAAGTAAATCTCTGGGTGACCTATCAGATGAAACCTAGCTCTTGACTGTAATCATATAACACCTTAAGCATACGGTTATATTAATTTCCTGCAAGATTTCTCATCCACAATAACATAATGATACCTATATGTAGTTGGGGTTTTTTGTTTGTTTGTTTGTCTTGTTTTGGGTCACACCCCTCCGTGCTCAGGGGTTACTCCTGGCTCTATGCTCAGAAATCACTCCTGGCAGACTTGGGGAACCACATAGGATGCAGGGATTCGAACCACCATCATTCTGGTCATTCTGCATGCAGGCAAATGCCCTACCTCCATGTTATCTCTCTGGCCCCAGATACCTATATGTAGTTTTAAGACAAAAGCCTTACAATACTTTATTCAATAAATATTTTATTTCTTTATACATCTACATTTCTCTGCCCATAAAATCAGTTACTGAGGTTTTTAAATATTGATTTGCCTGTTTATATTATCTGTTAAAGATAAATATTGTTATAAATACTGTTTCAAAGAATCAAAATAGATAAGGGATTATATACAGTATATCTCATTTTAGACTGACAACAATGTTGTGAAGACATCAATTCTGAATTATTGCCATATTTTAGAGGAGCTGAGATTTAACAGAGTTAAGAGGTATAGAAAAGAATGAATAATGTCTATTTTAGTGAAATATAGGTAAAATTATAATTTCAGCTGCTCACATTATAAGAGTAGTTTTTTGATTTACAAAATTTATCACTTATTCTGACCATTAGTGTATATGTACAAATGAAATAGAGCATAAGTATGTGTATGTATATGTTTGTAATATCACTATTTGAGAATATTGCACTGCCTCTATCGATGAACAATCATTTTCTAGGAATCTGAAAGAATCAAATCATAAATATAATTCTATGTTGGGTAAATTTTAGACTCTCACACATGATCATTTCTCCCAAGACCAAATATTATTGCAGATCAAAGAAGAAATATCTGTCCCCATGTTGGTTGATGATATAAAACCACAGAGGAACACAAGACATGTCTTTAGTGCTTCTTCAGTATTTACTAACACAACTTTTAGTGAGGATGACAAGCATTTTATATACAAAATAATAATAGAAATTTGTTGCAATTAATAAAAATTAACATAGGAGGTCAAGTTAAATTATTTTCTGGATATGTTCGGGCGCCAGATGTTGCATTAAATAATTAACGATGGGGCTGGATGGTGGATGATGCCATCCAGCCCACATGGCTCTGCAACCTCCATGCAGCCGGCGAGTTCCAGGCCCA
The DNA here is from genome assembly GCF_024139225.1 of Suncus etruscus. Taxonomy (NCBI): domain Eukaryota; kingdom Metazoa; phylum Chordata; class Mammalia; order Eulipotyphla; family Soricidae; genus Suncus; species Suncus etruscus. The sequence goes on from NC_064850.1 coordinate 169,448,054, forward strand.
GGTGAAATCACTCACACGCAGGCTTCAGGAAGAATCATCTTTATTTATGCCCTAGCCACCACAGGTGTGTGGCCTATGTCAACCTTTTAAGCATTCAGCTATATTTTGCTAGCCCTGCATCTTATCTCCTGTTAGCCATCTTCCCTTTGGGCTCCATGCGGCCCAAAGATCCAAAAGCCAGGAAGCCAAGCCGGGCCAAGAGAGAAACGGCCAAAAGTCCCGAATCCCCTGGCTCAGAGCTTTATCTATCCTTTTCCAGACCCCTCCCAGCAATGGGAGGTCTTGCAGGTAGTTACACCTATTATCCGGTTCCCAAAACTCCTCCCAGATATGGGTGGGTCTTGGGGTACACCACAGTACATGAGTATGTATGTTCTTATATCTGAGGGTATTATATATATATATATATATGTATATATATTACCAATAAAAGATCATGACTTCATTTTTTAGATAATCATAAAAAATGGTAAAAACTATTTTAATGGAAATAATATATATTTACTTTAAATGGAAATAAATGTGTACCATGTGAGGGTATATATAAATATATGTAAGTATATCCTAAGTTTATCAAATTTATTTTAAAAACATATTGTCTATAATATATGAACATATAGACATTGTCCTAAGAACTAATTAAAATCAAGAAATAACAAAGCTATATTGAATCTATCAAGGGTTTCTTAATAATAAATGTTAAGGGAGCAGAGCTAAGAGTGAGCTAGACATAAGAGATAGCGAAAACATGAATTGCTTCGAGGCTCCCTAAAATCAGTCTGCCCCAACGGTATAATTTGCTTTCATAAGGAATCGAGATGGAAGGAAAACTATAAAAGAATCCCCAAGCTTATCTTTTCCTTTTAAATGGTAAAATAGTTCACATATAATTTGTCTTTATTTTCTTATATTTCTCTAAGTACTTTTATGGGAGAACCTATAGCGTTTCTGATTACCCATTGCATATTGATCTATCCTATGCAGTGACCATTTGACAACTCTTTCCAGGATGTATCTGTCATAGGAGTACCTGAATCAAAGTTGAGATGAGTCATGTTAGTATGAAACAGGAAATTACTGTGAAAATTGTGAATGTTCTACTTCCATTCTTCATTTCTTTTCTTTTTTTTAAAATATGGAACACTTCACGAATTTGCGTGTCATCCTTGCGCATGGGGCCATGCTAATCTTCTCTATATCATTCCAATTTTAGTATATGTGCTGCCGAAGCGAGCACCATTCCCCATTACTTATTGACTCTTGAGTCTTATGGGAAAATTTGTCAGTGATGTGTTGAAAAGTAAAAAAGTTTTTCCAATTGGACAATTGACACCTGCACCAATTAACCATGAAAGGAAAACCAAGGGATTGATATCAGTATTTGAAGATGATTAGTAGCACCCTCTCCGAAATGACTAGTTTTTAAATTCTTTATTTTCTAACATTTAAAATGGATTCTCAAAAGAGAATTACTTTCTTGAATACATTTTATATTAACTTCAAATTAACTTATTTTCTTCTCTCACTTTCTGTCTCTGTTTTTCTCTGTGTGATTTCTGTTTGTCTCTCTTTAATTGTGTCCATAGGGAAGTAAAATAGTTAGAGAGCAGGCACTAGGCGTGGTATTAGAAATCACTCAAAGTACATAGCATAGTCCTGGAATTCATGAAGGTTCAGGTTGAATCTCTAGTATGTAAACTAATATTTAAGATGTGAATCTTATTATCCATTCCATAAGAAATGATGTGAATAGCTAATGGACCTTTTTAAAAATGTATGTATAGTTCACAAGTTGTTATAATTATTCTAGTTAATGAGTTGACGATAGTCTTTTTAAAATATCTGGGTTTTTATAGGTAGGCTTTAAGTATGATCTCGTTCCTCAAATTCATTTCTTGTAAGCATCTGTTCACGATGTCAAAATTACTGGTTGACAGAGAAATTCTTTGTGTTCTTTGTTGTTGTGGGTGTTTTATGTTACTGTTAAATAAAATACTGCATAATTAAAGCAAAGAGAAAATGTATTAATTATAATAAGACTTATGAACAAATGTATTTGTATTCTATAGTTTTTATAGACTGTCCTTTTCTTTTCAAAGTATTTCAAGTGTTTACTCTATTTAAAATTCTAAATTATCTGGTGATAAAAGAAGACAGGTATTATTATCTCCAATGCAGCATGAAGAAACTTTATCCCAGTGTGTACAGTTTCTCATATTAATATAAATTAGGGCTAGAACTAGGACTAGAATTGATATTATAGGATTCCAAGGCACTTATTTTTCACAAAATGCAATGAACTGTAAGCTTTTTGACAGTAGGGAAGTGTGTATTTCAATTTTCATTACTTATTTGTACCTTTTTTTAAAGAATCAATGACTATGAAAATAATGATGTTAAGGATTACTGTTTAATTTGTCTACCACCTATTTGACTTTTAGCCCATTCCCTCTGTTATCTTAGAGACATCTCATATTATTTGAACATTATCTCTTAACATTTCTGCAGTTTTAAGATAGAAAATAATATTGTTATGGTTGCAACCTTTATCCTAGCATCATATTGCTAACCTCTAAGATGGATCACAGATCTTTCTTATTGACTTGATGCAATAATCTAGTATGTGTGCTAAATATTGAAGTAACCTTTAAAATTCTTCAGGAAGCATGGTTCAACTTTGGAAGTTTACTTCTGTTTCCAAATTTCAATACATTTTTGTTTAACAAAAGTCATGTGTTTACTCTTTCTTTGTGGAGTAAAATTTCTCTTTAATGACATATATTTAAATTTTTTGAGTTTCAAGAGAGACTCAACTTGTTAATTAATCTTCTCGGATTCAGTGGTCAAGGTTGCATTCCCTCAAGCCAGCCCCTTCCCCATTTTAGAAGCATAGGTTGTATTCCCACTCAGCCTTCATTTTCCAGACTGAGTCCCTAACTCTTTAGTCTGTTCCTTTGAGGATATGCTGCACACATAAATCAGGTTTCTAAGGAAGCTAAAAGAGGTAATTATTATTTGCATTTTGGGCATTTAAAAACTCAAAGCTCAGAGGTGAAGATACTTAATTCTAGCTACTCACCAGATTATTAATTTCTCCTGGGAACACAGCTCCTTCTGTTTGTTTTGTCTGCATTGTTCCTTCTTAAAATTCTTGTGATACAACCATAGAAATAACCCTGACTCTGAAAACGAAGATGTTAGGAGCCATCCATTTTTCCAGTTGCACTCTAGTTTCTCATTCTCTTCCAGCCAAGACACACTATTCCAGAGGGTTAATTTTTTATCAAATTTAAATCTCCAGGTAATCATTTTTCACTTTTCTACATTATAAAAGCATTTCAGGATGAATTATATAGGTCCTTATGCCTATCTTTTTTGAGTGACTAGAGGTACAGGCCAGGTGTAAATGAAAAATCATCTCTCCTAACTTGAATGGTTTCCTATAGCTTAGTTGCTACCAAAGGACAAAGTAAAAGTTGTTACAAGGTCTTTTTAGAGCTGAAACCAAATCGAAACCTTTTTCCCCCCTTCTTTGGCCTCAAAGTTACATTTTAATTACAGTGCAATAATTTGAGGAACATTGGTAATAGGGAAAACTTTTAGACCTTTTGTTCTTTAGTGCAGTCAAGGGAAACCTCATTAGAGAGGATTTTCTTAGTTAGCAGGGTTCTGAGGTTAATGAGCTGTGAGTGATAATATATAGTAGTAATCCCTTCTGGCAGTAACAGGTTGTATTTTATACATTCCTTAATCTCAATAGGAAAAGAGGTGATGGGAGAGGGTGAGAAGGAAACCAATTTAAGGGGCTTGGGGATGTTCCAAAATTCCCACTTCTGGAATGAATCATAATTGAAAACTTCACATGCTAAAACATGAGAAGCTGAAGATGAGAGGATAAAAAGCGTTTCTCCACTATTTGGTTTCAGTGACAAAATTGGTTTTTACTTATAAAATGAGTTGAACATGTTTCCCCAATAGCTAGCATCACCTGATAGTCTTACTTTTACAGTCACAAGAAAAATGTAGTCATAAATCTTGGGTCAGTTTGGTAGGAGCAAAGGATAATATGAGGACAAAAATAGATGGCTGTGGTGTTAATGGGGTATCCTGAGTTGAATGTGATTCATTGGCATAGAGTTTATAAGAATTAGCACAATGCAGGTGATCTTTAAAGTCTTCAATAGTATGACAATGATCTTTTAAGAACCTTTCTTCCCTTTCCCAGTGGACACATTCTTCTTTGAAGTATCTCTAGAAGTTAACTCAGTTCATGCATTACATTTAAGAAACCAACATTTTTCTAAGTAATGACCAGTGCTCACTAGTTGAGACACAACATCATCTTGTGTCAAACACATTTATGCAAAGAAAGGGAAAGTAGGAAAGATGAGCTTCCCTGTATGCTTTGCAAACTTTACTTTTATATTTCTGCACTCAAGAACAGTTATCAGTAATTTCTACTCTTAAAAAAATGAAATTCCAGAATCTTTGTACTGAAAATCGAGGTCATCTCTCATTTGCAACAAGAAGTCTTCCTTTTAATAGTGTTAGGAAAAACACGGAAAAGAACTCCTTTCTTGATCACTTGTAGGGCAATTGTGAAAGTGTCTGAAAAAGTATTGAAAGAAAAGTTAAAGTATTTTTAATTCAAAGACACTTCTAAACATTAACTCTGAAGTTCCTTTTATAATATAATAGTAAGTTGACATTGGAGACTTAGAAAATATTCTCGGAATAAAAGTATAATATATATAACAGATTTTTGACGTCATGAAAAAGTAGACTTGTTTCCTATTTTTGGTGTGTGTAGTAAATTTACTACTTCACACTATTTTTGTAAATTCGAAAAGGCACTCAAACAGAAAAATTATTATCTAAAAATGCATCATCCATGTCCCTAAAACCACGGAAGTATCCATCTCCAGAAGAGTTTTTTTTCTCTAGGAGCTAGATCACTGAGAATGTTCAGTGACGTTTTGTACTTTGGCATATTTTAGACAAACTCTGCCAAATGATTCTTCAAGCTTTTGGAGCTACAGTTTAAAATTTCCTGATCTACAAAAAATTCTTAATATTCAATCTCTAAAAATATAAAAAGTTAAGGAATCATTTAAATATTTTTCCAAGTCATTTTCAGGAATTAGAGAGACCAAGAACACTCTGGATTAAATTGTTTGTCTAGTGGCTTTAACTTAGGGAAACTCTAGAATGTAAAGGCACTTTAAAACCCAGAAAATGCTAAGCTACTCCTACTGACTCAAGTCCCTGGAGACAGGATCAGAACTGAGAAGTGCACTTCTTAATCCTTGAAGATCTAGTTTTCCAAATTAACCTGTACTCTTGTTTCTAGTTGAATTTCCTCTTCTCTTTCCAGCCAAACATACTATTCTTTGTTAACAATTAGAAGTTTCTGTTAACTATTATTTTCTCTTAATGCTATTGATTTGTAATTTTGGTGATTGATAAGACACTGATAAAGGCACTTATAAAGACAATTATAATGTCTTTAAATAGAAATTACCTTAAAAACTTTGTCAATAAATTTTCCCATCTCTTATTTTCATTTTGAATAATTCCTGGTTCAAGATTCAGTTGATAAAATTTCAAATTATTATTCACACACTAGGTAAATTATAAGTCAGTAATAAAAACATAAGCCATCTTTATGTTCTTAGTGGGATACATTTTTAGAAATCATGAAAGACTGAAAGCCTTTTTTCTTACAATAATGTTAAGGGCGTAAAGGTAGCATGGATATTAAGATGCACTCCTATATGCAGTGATCTTGGTTTGAGTCACAGCTTTAAATTGTGGAATTTAGATCCTTTAGAATCTAGAATTTAGAATTTAGGAATTTAGAAGGATACAGGAATCTCCCTTTTTATCTCTAGAGTACACTGAGAACCAATAGTTGTAACCAGGAGGACCCCAAGAATAGAGGAAGGCCTGAACACCTGTGGGATAATACAGGGCTTAAGCAGAACTGAGTCCTTGGATTGTGGTAGTGATCTATAGAACTGGTTGACAGGAACTGTCAGCAAGGAGCCCCAGGCTTCCTAAGACCTGCTTGTTAGAATATGCTCCTGAAAATGTGGAGTCCGAGATACTTAGGCTTACTTGCTTAAAATATAAAATAAATAATTTACGAGTACTATACATTTTATTTAAACAGTTAAATTCCTGAGGCCAGGAAATAGTATGGCAATATGTGCCCAGCCCAGTTCAGTTCCCCAGAATTACATGGCAGAGCCTCCCAAGCACTGGCAAAGGTAATCCTGGAGGCACTTGAGCACTGTTGGGGTGATCTAGTGGTCCTTGATAGGACCTGCACCCTATCCTATGCATTAACTCCAAGCTTTGACCAAATAGGTAAATTTGCCAAGAATGACACCTGAGCCCTCATACATCCTTGGGGAAAGACTCCAATTACTTTAGAATGTGATTTCATGTTTAGTACTTGAGAGTCAAGCATTGGCAATAAAATAGAATTGTTTGGGGCCAGAGTGATAGCTCAGCAGTAGGGCATATTTGCCTAGCATGCAGCAGACGTGGGACGGACCCGGGTTTGATCCCTGGAATCCCATATGGTCCTCCCAGCCTGCCAGGAGCGATTTTTGAGCACAGAGTCAAGAGTAATCTCTGAGTGCTGCCTGGTGTGGCCCACTCCCCCCACCCCCAAATAGAATTGTTTTTACCATTGTAGAGATTAATTGTGATGTTTCTATAACCTTTCTCATATCATATGTTGCCAAGTATTTTAAACTACTATTATGAAAAATATTTGTACAACTTTCCTAAAGGATAATGTTAATATGGTATGGGGTAGTTTTCATTTTATTTTATGTTTGTGTGTGTGTGTGTGTTGATGTGTGTGTATGTGTGTGTGTATGTGTGTGTATGTGAGACACATATGGCAGTACTCCAGAAATAATTTAGGTTCTGTTCTCATGGATCACTTTTGGCAGTACTCAGCAAACCATATGTCATAACTGGATCAAATCTAGGCTTGCCACATGCAAATCAACCACATTGCTCCTACGCCATCTTTCCATTCCAATGTCTGGGATAAGTTTGTTTGTTCATTTTATTTTGGGATATAACAAGCATTGATCAGGTTTGTCCCATAACTCTGTAATTAGAAAACACTCCTGGCAGACTCAGAAGACAAAATGGGGTACCAAGGATTAAATCTGTGATAGGTGCATGCTAGGCAAGAACCTACTGATTGTATTATCTCTTGAGCTCTGACATTTTTACTAAAGTAACACTAGGAAGTTTATTCTGATAATTCTGAATTCATAACCAGCATGAAACTGTGTATTTAAGAGCATTCACATGAACTTAAAATTATGTAAACTATACCTTTTTTCTTTATCTTCAGATTATTTTATTCTGATATATTTCATACCTCTCATTATAAACAAAATGTTATTAATATTCTATACACATCAGGGCCGGAGCGATAGCACAGCACATAGGGCATTTGTCTTGCATACAGCCGTCCATGTTTGATCACTGGTATTCCGTATTGTTCCCTCAGCTTGCCAGTTGTGATTTCTAAATGCAGAGTATTTCCTGAGAGCTGTCAGGTGTTGGCACAAAACAAACAAACAAAAACCACACAAAATAAAAAATCCATATGAAAAGGTTTTTAATTGATAAAATGAATCTTCATTGCCTAAATATAAAGTCTAGGAACAAAGTTAGTTTGATAAAGAAAGAGAAAAAGCATTGGGCCATATTATTATTGGCTCTCTTCCAAATGCTTCTGGTTTGCTTTAAATCAAACATAGACCTGGAGTGGGAAAACAATTAATGGCAGGTAAGTTTCTTTGGAGACAGATAAAAATGAGACTTTATTTCTTGATATTTATCAGCTTTCTTCAAGTTCCACTGTATTTACTTTGCCAAATCATCAGATTTAATAATGAATTCATGACAAATTCTCTATAGACTTATACCATAACTTTTCTAAATTAGTCTCTATTTTCTTTATGTATATTTAAAATATTGCAAACATTAGTATAGGAATGAGATATAGGTAAAAATTATTTGAGTGGAATTTTTATTAATTGAGCATTTTATATTTATTGCAATGTTCTTCACATTATCCCAGGTATGGGAGTAATGTAAAAGCTTTTTAATGAAAATAGAAAATGATAGATACACAAAATATATTCTACACCCATTCAAATAAACATTCAGTTCTTTGCATTGCATGTGGCTGTGGTGCATTCTTACTTTTAATCCTGGAATCCTTATTACCCCAAGAATTGCCAGGTATGATCTTTGAGTACACAGCCAGATATGCCCTTGAGTCCTGCCATGTATGTTTAAACTAGATATGCACATATATACACACACAATATATGAACAAAATCAAACAAAACCATTAAAATAAGGGAATTCCTGACTGGACATTGTGAAATGACATGGATACATGAATGAATCTAGAGTTTTTAAAATAAAGCCAGACAATAATATAAATAATACAAAGAATAGAACAATGATTACCAGACTGGAAGGTGGAATTAAAAAAATAAGGCAGCTATACTCAAAAATGCATCCACACATTCAATTTGGGGATGAATATGTCCCAAGGCTCTATTGTACAACATGCAAACTAAAGTTAACAATTGAGAATTATATAATTGAATTTTATCGGAGTGAGTCCTTAAACATTCTCATGAGAAGAAAATAACATTAATTATATGATATGATGGATGTTTTAATTATCTTGATCATGTTAATCAATCTGTAATGTATACATGTATCAAATAATCACGTTGTATACTTTTAATATATACAATTATATTTGTCAATTATTTTTCAATAAAATTGGAAAAATTAATTATCCACAAGGGGACCTTTTATAACTTGAAAATCATACCAAATCATTAGAATTTACATACATTATATCAGAAGTAGAAGAACACATTTAAAGAGACAGACAAGGACATTCCATGTACATTTCAATTACATTCTGAGAAAATATATGCAAGTAAATGAATAAATGAAAGAAGAAATGCATGGTAGAACAATGAATAGCAGATTTTAATTGTCACTGTCATTATATTACTCTAAAATAACAAACTGACTAATTTCAACATAAAAATAAACACCTAATTCTAAATAATGTGCAAGAATAAAATTCCTAATAAAATGTTTAATCAATAATCATGATTATAATTGCAGTACATTTACCAAATAAAATAAGTCATAAATAGGTACAATATCCAACATTTAGTTATTAAAATGGAAAGAAGAATTTATGTTTCAAAATTTTCAGTGTGACTGAACAATATGTACGTAGGGTAGTGATTGTGCTAAACAATGAGTACAGTCGGTAGTGGCATTTTGCCTTCCATGTGGCCAATGTGGGTAGAAAGCCACATATATACTCCACATGGTTCCTCTGATCCTACTAGGAGAGGAGTCCCTTAGCACAGGACAGAAATAAGCCCTGGACACAGTCCTGAAAGACCACCAACCTATACTGGTCCCAGTAGGAGCAGCTTTTCTGAAGACAGGATTACGTTGCAGAAAAACTGCGTTCCAGGGAGTCTATTCCTACTGTCGCCAACAGGTACACCAACATGCACAGGCCAACTTCCAGGAAGAAGGCCACTCTCCAACAGTTGCCAGGCCGCCACACCCCACCCAGATCAAGGTCCCTGGAAGAAGCCAAGAGAGTGAAAGAGGTAGAGAACAACAAGAATTCTTTGGTGGGCAAAAAAGGACACAAGATAGCAGACTCCTCAAAGCACACTCCTCTTCCCCAAAGCTCACTCACACCCCAAGAATGGGATAAGAGAGAAAGAAAGAAGAAAGAAAAGAAAGAAAGAACGAAAGAAAAAAGAAAAAGAAAGAAAGAAGAGAGAGAAAGAAGAAAGAGAAATAAATGAAGAAAGAAAGTAAAGAGGAAGAAAAAAGAGAAAGAAAGAATAAAGAGAAAAAGAAAGAGAAAAAGAAGTAAGAAAGAGAAAGAAAAAGGAAGAAAAAGAAGGAAGAGAGAAAGGAGATAAAGATAGGAGAAAGAAGAAAGAAAGTAACAGAGGAAGAAGAAAGAGAAAGAAGAAAGAAAAAGGAAAAAAGAAAGAAGGAAGAAAGAGAAAGAAATAAGAAAGAGAAAAAGAAAAGAAAGAAAGAAGAAGAAAGAAAGGGAAAAAAGAAAAAGAGGAAGAGGAAGAAAAAGAGAGAAAAAGGAATAAAGAAGAAGGAAAGAGAGAGAAAGAAAGAAAGAAAGAAAGAAAGAAGGAAGGAAACAAAGAAAGAGAAAGAAGAAAGAAAGAGAAAGGAAGGAAGGAAGAAGAAAGGACAGAAAGAAAGAAGGGAGAAAGAAGGAAAGAAGAAAGAAAAAAGGAGAAAGAAAAAAGAAAGGAAGAAAAAGAAGAAAGGACAGAAAGAATGGAGAAAGAAGGAAAGAAGAAAGAAAAAAGAAAGAAAGAAAGAAAGAAAGAGAAAGAAAGAAAGAAGAAGAAAGAAGGGAGAAAGAAGGAAAGAAGAAAGAAAGGAAAAAGGAGAAAGAAAAAAGAAAGGAAGGAAGAAAGAAGAAAGTACAGAAAGAATGGAGAAAGAAGGAAAGAAGAAAGAAAGAAAGAAAGAAAGAAAGAAAGAAAGAAAGAAAGAAAATAGAAGGGAGAAAGAAGGAAAGAAGAAAGAAAGAAAGAAAGAAAGAAAGAAAAAGAAGAAAAGAAAGAAAGAAAGAAAGAAAGAAAGAAAAGAGAAGAAAGAAAGAAAGAAGAAAAGAAAGAGAAAGAAGAAAGAAAGAAAGAAAGAAAGAAAAGAAAGAAAAGAAAGAAAGAAAGAAAGAAAGAAAGAAAGAAAAGAAAGAAAGAAAGAAAGAAAGAAAGAAAGAAAAGAAAGAAAGAAAAAGAAAGAAAAGAAGAAAGAAAGAAAGAAGAAAGAAAAAAAGAAAGAAAGAAAGAAAGAAAGAGAAAGAGAAAGAAAGAAAAAAGAAAAGAAAGAAGAAAGAAAGAAAGAAAGAAAGAAAGAGAAAGAAAGAAAGAAGGAAAGAAAGAAAGAAAGAGAAAGAAAGAAAGAAGGAAAGAAAGAAAGAAAGAAAGAGAGAGAGAGAGAGAGAAAGAAAGAGAGAGAAAGAGAGAGAGAAAGAAAGAAAGAAAGAAAGAAAGAAATAAAGAAAGAAAGAAAGAAAGAAAGAAAGAAAGAAAGAAAGAAAGAAAGAAAGAAAGAAAGAAAGAAAGAAAGAAAGAAAGAAAGAAAGAAAGAAAAAGAGAAGAAAAATAGAGAGAAAAAAGGAAAAAGAAAGAGAGGAAGGAAGAAGGAAGGAACAAGAAAGGAGGGAGGGAAGGAAGGAGGGAGGAAGGGCAGAGGGAGAAATAAAGAAAGGAAGAAAGAAAGGGAGGGAGGAAAAAAGAAAGAAAAAGGAAGGGAGAGAAGAAAGGAATGGAGGGAGGGGAAGAAATGAAGGGAAGAGAAGGAAGAGAAAGGAAGAAGGGAAGAAAGTAAAGAAGGAAGTAGGAAAGGAAAAAAAGGGAAGGAAGGAGAGATGGGAGGGAAGGATGGAAGGAAGGGAGGGAAGGTAGGGAGGAAGGAGGAAGAAAAGAAGAGCCCTTTTTGCCAAAGGGATATTACAGCTATTAGGGTGATTGCTTTGCAAGTGACCAACCTGGGTTCGATCTCCATATCTCTTATGGTCCCCTGAGCACATCAGTAGTAAATCCTGAGCTCAGAGCCAGGAGTAAATCTCTGAGGAGTAAACCTGCTGGGTTTGCCTTCCTCCAAGAAAGAATGGGCCCTTTCAGGGTAAGTAACATTTGTGGAGTTGGAAGATAAAGAAATATAGAAGACAAGATGAAGGGTCTGACATTCAGTTTTATGATGAAGACATGAAAATACTCAAGTTGTCAAAGACTGCTAGTTAAATAACTGTTCTCAATGATTAGAACTCTATCATCTCACAAAGAAATGAGTTTTTCAGTCTCCACCACTTCATGCTCTCAAAATATCACCTTGATAATGGCAATCGTGCAATATTTTCTCCACAAAATAAAAAAGCAAAGAAACAATAGCAAAAGTAAATCAACACACAAAAATTGTGTGTAACAAGTAAGCAAAACGTCCTTAGAATGGTGTTCTAGCCCATTGCCACTTGGGCAAAATATCTGGCTTCAAGTTCTATTTTCCTCTAAGACCTTTTCATGTCACATTGTTTTGCCTTTATTGCCCCTCAGATATGTAATCAATGTTACATATTTGAATTATCTAATTATTTTGAATTACTTTCATAAAAAGTAATCCTTTTAGAGAAAAGATTTCTGCAACTACCAGCCTATTGGGAGGTCCCAGTTCTTAGGAATTCAAATTACTTGTCCTCTGTTCCTTCCCCTTTCCTGCTCGAATAGCTTCCTATTTCTCTCATAAAGCCCTGTATTCTTTCACACAACTCTGAGTCACACTGCTCACTGTGTTTTCATGTAATTATTTTATTTCTACAGTTTAATTATACACAGACTACTATTTTAATGCATTTCTTCTATTGCTACTGTTCAGAGGAATCTGAGAGTCTGGGTGATAGATATTATGCATTTTACTTTTATGCATTCAGCCCAGTAATAGACTATTTTTTGCACATGATCTGTTTCACAGAATTCTGCTGTGATGTTGATGTGGTGTATCCTGATGGCTTAAGGTAGTGCCAACATTAAAGCTGTCATTTCGTTTTATCAAAGAAATAGAAGCAGCCCTCTCTTGAAACCATTGGATCATCTTGAGACTAACCATAGGAGATATTTCTCCTGTCTGTAATAACCCTACTCATAATCTGCAATTTTGCCTTAAACTATTGAGAATTGTTTTGCTCAAAATATTTATGGTTAATTGAGCAATTATTGAGTATTATTTAAAGTTTACTTTAAATTTACATAGACAATAGTATGGGAAAAATATTAATTACAAAGGGAAAAAAACTCCATGTTCACATAATTCCAGGTAGAATCCAAGACAGAAAAGGAAGGTGTAAAAGGGTCATTTGTGTTATTTGGAATGAATTATTTAAAAATCACTGATAGAACCTATTGAAATAAATTTGAAAATAAAGTATAATATTACCATAGAGTCAGATTGTTGGTGACAAGAGAAATGTAAAAAAAAAATAGGAAAAACTATCTGGCTGGTAATATTTTAAAGGGTAACCAATGCTCACTAGCAGCTGCAGTAAGACATTAAGTAATAGAGCACAGTAATGTTAACTGCTCTCCTGGTAAGAGTGGTAAATGAAATAAACCCCAGCATCCGGGGTATCATTAATCTATAGTGAATAATGGCAGTGGTAGTGTAAGGAGATTAAAAAGGGCATTGTAAACATTTGTGGCTGTATAATATACAAATTAAAAATGTGAGAACGCTTGCAGCTGCATAATCTACAAATTAAAAAGTGTAATAGCATGGCATTAATTACTGGCTGATCAATTCTCCCATAATTGCTGGCATGTAGATGAACAATTATAGGTCCGAAATGTTATTCGAGAAAGAGACATTGACCTTGGAACTATAAGGAATGATACTCTGTTATAAGGTAATACAGGATCCTATCAAATTCGGTTCCAGTATTTGTAGCAGCCGCCAGCTCCGTGCAAGCCTGTAATCACTGCACTATTTCTTTCGATTATGGTGCCAGAGGGGTTACACATTGTTTTCTCTTTTTGAACAGAAACACCCAGTGACCTTCAGCCTTCTGAAAATGGGACCATCAGGCCTCATTTCCAAGTTCAAACAGTTTTAATAAAAATGAAATAGCAGGAGATAATGTACTTTACTCTTCTAAGGCCAACAGAACAGCTTGGAAAGTTGGAAAGAAAAACTTCTTTCAGATGCAAACATTCCAAGCAGCGTTGTAGCTGTAAATCTAAATGTTGCCAGACCAACCATGTACAACTTGACTGTTGATAGTTAAGTAACTAGAGGTACTAATATTTAGTGGATGTTGGAAGTAAGAACACTTACCTCTATTTTCGAGCCCTTTTTCATAACAGCTAATACAGAAGAACTATGCTGTCATTGACAATTTGTTGCTGTGCTGATCACTGAGGCAAGTAAGCTGATCTCCAGTCAGGTAGTAGGTGCAACATCAATGTGGCCATAGCTAAAGTGAACTTTGGTAGGGTCATTTATGACATAGAATCATAATTTCCCATCCAGAATATGCCAACATCTTCAGAAATCTACGTTCACTTACTAAATGCTACAACATGAATTTTGCTCACTGTCCTTTAAAACTGTCAAGATCAAACTCTAGCATTAGACCAGTCAGCCATTTTTTTTAGTACTTCCTCACATTTCTGAGATTTGGAACTCTGCTCATCACTGTATTCCTTTAGAAATTCCCTCTTTAGACTCTGACTGACACTTTTTTCATGATGGTGTTAGTTTTATTACCTTACTGGCTTCAATGATTCAACCCCGCACCTTCTTCTTTCTCCATTCTTTCTGTCCTGGATCAATTATATCTATATTTAGACGAGCTCAAAACAAGTTCATAGTAAACAAACAAACAAACAATAAAACTTCTTCTTGACAAATTAGTCTATAACCCAAACCTAAATAAGGTTAAGAAAATGGAAGACTCAGCCCCTCTGCTCTTGCATGGACCTTCATGTCAGCCAAGGACTTAAAATCGTCTTACATTCCTTTTCTGTTATGATTTTAAAAAGGTGTTTCCATATATAGTTGCTCAAAGGTTACGAAAGTCATTCATAGTGACCTAATTAATAGTATTAATTCTTCTCTATATTTTCTCCAAACTCTAGCTGGTATCATTGATATTTTATAAGTTGCTTTTTGCAGAATTTTGTCATAGCTCATATCATTCTCCTTCTTCAAATGGTACTGACACCCCCATGAATACCTTTAAGTTCTTTCTTCATTTGATCCTCCACGATTGATTATCCCTGGCCCACTTGGAACTTTTCTGATTCTTTGTATTTTTTACAGAGTGAGGATAAGCCTTTCATTATTACCTATAATTCCTTTTATAACTTGGTCCCTGTTGAATTCCACAATTGCACAGATGTGCAACTGCTTTCTGATCTTGCATGTCTTCCCCAAGAACAATGAACCACAATAATACATGTTTTAAGCAAGGCCAATTGCATTCAACCTCCAGATTTTATCACTTCAGTTCTGCTTAGAATCTCATTGTGCCATTCAATTCTTAGAGTTTCTCATTTACATTTTCTAAGGACCAGTAGGTGTGATTCCTCTCTTGTCCTTATCTTTCTCTATTGAGATTTTCCTCTATTTCCTTGATCCTGTCGGTATTTTTTCTTTTCTTGTTATTTAAATGTCATAATGGCAAAGTTGTTCATGATTGGTTTTCAGTATTACAATGTACATCACCCTTAACTATGAACATTTCCAGCACCAATCTCTCTCTCTCTCTCCGTCTCTCTCCCCTCCTCTCTCCTCTTCTCCCCCTCTCTCTCCCTCACACACATAACTCACTAATTCTTTCTCTCCTTCATCATTTTCCTCTTTAGACACTGTGGATTCGCTGTCCTTAATGAAAGGGCACTGTGCATACCATTTTATCTTCGTTCAACATCCAACTCTTGTCCAGAGTGATCAGCTACAGCTACCATTGTCATACTGGCTTCTTCTCTACCTTAACTGCTCTGCTCCACTATTTGCGGCAAACTTTATACCATGCATTGGACCTCCTAACTCATTTGTTTCTTTGGTTTTTGGTTTTTGGGTCACATCCGACAGCACTCAGGAATTACTCCTGACTCTACACTCAGAAATCGCTCCTAGCAGGCTCAGGGGACCCTATGGAATGCCGGGATTCGAACCACCAACCTTCTGCATGCAAGGCAAATGCCCTACCTCCAGGCTATCTCTCCTGCTCCTAACTCATTTCTATTTCTCTGGATATTATTACCAGATTATCTTTTTGTTGTTGTTGTTGTGGTTGTTGTTTGGATCACACCTGGCAATGCTCAAAGGTTACTCCTGGCTCTGTGCTCAGAAATAGCTCCTGGCTTGGGAACCATATGGGATGCCAGAGATAGAACTCGCATTCTTCCTGGGTCAGCCACATGTAAGTCAAATGGCTGATCACTGTGCTACCACTCCAGCTGCCAGACTATCTTTTATTTTATTCCATATTGAATGAGATTGTTCTATGTATATTATTCTTCATATGACTCATTTCACTCAGCTCCATACCCATCCACCATAAGCTAATTTCATGCCTTCATTTTTCCTAACAGCTACATAATATTCCAATCTGTAGATGTATTCATTTCTCATTCCACTCATCTGTTCTTGGGCACTTGGGTTGTTTCCAGATTCCACTATTGTAAATATGATGCAATGAACATAGAAGTGCAGAGGGCTTTGCAGTAATGTAAATACCTCTCCCAACTACTAAACTTTCTTTCAAAAGTGAAAGAAGGATACAATGTCTGGGATAAACAACAGTCCAGAAATTTTACAGACTTAAAGTCAACATTAAGACAAACACTGAAAGTCTCCTTTAAGGCAAGACTTATAGATGTTTCTATTCCTAAGCTACCAAATATATATGTTGAATTATCATAATAGTTGGTTTATAGTCCTGATGCTTCTTTTGAGTGGCGTCTGTCAGGAAGTCTAGCATTTGATAATGACGCCCTACTTATTTGTGTTTAAAATATATAAATAAATAAAAGTAATTAAAATTAGAAAATTAAAAATGCAAAGTAATTCTGTACCACTAGAGTACTTTGCTTATCCTCAGTTCTTACAGTAGAGCTAAAAATAATATACAAAAACTGCCACTAGCAATAGTACAACAAATAGTAACAACAGAAATGCAAATCCTGGATGATGTGATAATATTCTAACTTCCATTTAAAACAAATAATGTCAGAATCACACAACTTAAAAATAGTGAAGATGACTGGGGCCAGAGCGGTGGCACAAGCGGTGGAGATCTGCCTTGCACACGACTAACCTAGGATGAACTTTAGTTCGATCCCCGGCATCCCATACGGTCCCCTAAGCCAAGAGCGATTTTTGAGAGCATAGCCAGGAGTAGGCCCTGAGTGTCACCAGGTGTGGCTCAAAAAAACAAACAAAAAATAGTGAAAATGAGATTTGAATGATTCTGGAGTCCATTTCCTTACTCACTAGTTACCCTCAGCTCTCTGGGCCCTTTTTATCAGCTTTAACTTATATTTTCATTGAGAAACTAATTTTTATTGAAAATACCAGATCAATATCATTTTAAATTTTCTTAAACATATTTTCCTGCATATTTGATTTGAGAAAGACCTCAATGAAGCTTTTATTCTAAGCAGTTAAATTATCACATATCACAGTTTCAAATAATATGAGTTTCTTTTTCCAAAATTATATTCATCATTTTTTCACTTGACTATTAAATTATATATATATAATTATAGACACTTGAAATATACTATATATATATTGATTCAGTCTCTCACATAGAGACTATTTAAAAAATAAGAACTTGAGAAAACATTTAGAGTTAAACCATTAAATTAAAAAAAATCCTGCCATATGCTTGAGTCTCATTTTAAAATAAATCATAGAACATATAAAACTAAAGAAAAAACACTTTCAGGAAATTTAATAGACTCCCCTATTTTTATCATTATAATGATTAGCATTTCCATTATTTCTTTGGAATCTCACTATAGAACTCTTTGCAAAGTAAAAAAAAAATTAAGTGGCTTAAAATGATTAGCATTTATATTATTACCAGGACACATACCAGAGCGTTGCTTCTAGATATTAGGAATCAGAATTATGAAAGTGAGAATGATGTAAATCTGTATAAACACACTCACCATAAACAACATCGGTTGTGGGGTCCATAGAACTGGACCTACAGAGAGAAAAGCCAATAAAAATGAGTGGAAAATACTTTCAAAGGAAGGATAAAAAAAATAATGTGATCAAAGGTGATGCTATTTTCACAGGAGGCAGTCAGTGAAACCTTTTATTTTACCTAGAGTGTAATTCCACAGGAACTTTTTCTTAATCCTGTCCCACAGAAACTGAGATGGCTAACAAATACAAAAGTTAGGGAAGCATGTCAGAGTTCCAATATGTTATTGGTTTTTCCATGGGAAATACTTCAAAGATCAAAAATCTCAAACTTCAAAGATCAAAAATCTCAAACTTAGAAAAATACTTATTTTTTAAAAAATTATTATTATTATTATTATTATTATTATTTTGTGGGAGTGTGGCACTCAGGAGTTACTGCTGGCTCTGCACTAAGAAATTGCTCCTCGAAGGCCCAAGGGACTGGGGAAGCTGGGGAGTGAACCCAGGTCCTTCCTGGGTTGGCCGTTTGCAAGGAAAATTCCCTAATACTGTGCTATCACTCCAAGCCCTGAAAAATACTTATTTTTAAAAAATATATATACAACATAGTTACTATCATTCGTTTTGATTTAAAAAATTATGTTCTTGTGAATAAATCTTGTTTATGTAATCAGTGCAGATGAAAATTCCCTCTGGAAAATAGCAGTTTATTTCCTAAGTATTACTGTTTTGCATACTTTTTTTTGCATTAGATTAAAGGAAATAATACTCTCTATAAGGTATTTCAGTAGCTCTCTGTCTACTTTACATTGTTAAGTTTATGAGGGAAAAATTTAACTCCTTCCCACCTATTTCTCTTCAACTCAGATTCCAAGAAAATGGACATGAACAAGAATGGATTATTTTAAGATTGGAAAAACATGTAGGTGTAAGCTCTCATTCAGTTCCATTATATAATTATTTCAAACATTTTGTAGCAGAATAATAAAAGATAATAAAAGATGGTTCCAACCTGTATGAAGCTGTGAGACACAAATCAATGCCAAGTGCACGAGGTTCAAGAGAAAAGATGCTCTGTTTTGCTAGGTTTTGATTTTGTGAAACAAGAACGTTTTCACTGAAACTTATTTAGAAATAGTTGAGAGGAGTGAAAAGGAGAAGTCCGTGCTTTACAGAGAACACAGGCTTCTCCAAAGTGGAAATGGGCACACAACAAAACAGAGAGAATTGCACACAGATGCTTCTTAAAGGAAAAGTACAGGCTTGAAGATGATTCATGTTTTTGATTTTATTTTAGGACTTTTGTGACTGCCCTCAGTGGCGTTCGGGCTAAGTCCCGGCTCTCTACTCAGAGATCACCCCTTGTAGTGCACAAGACTGTTTCCTGATTAAACTGCTATCAAGGCAAGTGCCTTCATCTCTGTACTATCTTTTGGGCACAGAACTACTTTGTATTACAATTAGGTAACAGAATCACAGCAGTGTGATGTGATACAGTGTTGAGGGAAAAAGCTAAGTATCAAAAAACACAAGACTCCATACTACTGTCCTTATGTTACCTCAAGCTCACTTAATCCATCTTTTTTTGGGGGGGTGGGTGGGGAGAAGGGAGGCACACCCTGTGACCCTCAGTGGTTACTCCTAGCTATGTGCTCAGAAATTGCTCCTGGCTTGGGGGACCATAAGGGATGCTGGAACCATGGTCTGTCCTAGGTCAGACACGTGCAAGGCAAACATCTTACTGCTTCGCCACTGCTCCAGCTCCATTGAGCTTCTTTCCCCTTTGGAAAAAATCTCAAACAATTCTAGTCTGTACCAGTTTTGAGATATGAACAAGGTACTTTCTTTAAATCAAATTTAAGTTGCTCTGAGCTTTTGCTTATCTAGTGGGACACGAAAATTGTGCTCTTTCTTTGAAATTACACAATAAATTGTGTGATTTTTGTTTGCTTTATTTTAGGGTCACACTCACCTGTGCTTACGCCTAATTCTGTGTTCAGGGATCACTCCTGTGGAGATTGATGACATATGCAAAACCATCCATGCAAAACCTGGATGAGTCATATGCAAAAAAGTACCTTTTCCACTTTACTATTGCTCTAATCCTAAAAACTAGTGTTCATTATGGGCTCCTGTGACCTGGTAAAGGAAAGGACAATCAAAAGTCTTGGCTGTTTTATTCATTATTCTTTTTTCTTGGTGCTAGTGATAAAACAGTTTAGACTTGAAGTTCATCTATTCTCACAAATCACTAGGGTTCATTGTCTGTTGTATCGTATGGGTGTCCCCTTTTGCAGCCATTTGGGATTTTGCTACACACTTAATCCATCTTTAATTTTAACCCCCATTCAGTAATGAGTTTTGTGATCCAAAGCCAACGATTTGACCTCATTCAGTCTCTTGTCTCACTGTAGACCATAGATAACTGACTTCATTTAGTATTTCCTTTTTCTGATTTACTTTGCTTAACATGGTTACCTTTAACTCCATTCAAGCAGAAAACGTCAAGTTTTCATCTTAATGTTCAATTGTGCATACATATACAATTGAATCTATATATACATTTGAGCACTGTATATATATTGTACATATACATTTATATGCACACTCCATTGTCGTTATCCATTTAGCAACAATGATAACATAGCACACTGATGAGTAGGGTGTGCATGTGTAAAAATCTGAAAACAGCCAGCATTGGGGAGACTATCCTGACAAAGGACCGTTCACTTGACTGGTGGTGGGAACTTTGGCTATAGAAAATGTGCAAAGACAGTTCTCAAAACGTTAAAATAGAGCTGTCTGTAAACTATGAATTCCATTTTTGGTTTATACACCATGATTATAAAACGCATTCTAAATCAAATAACATTGAAGTATCTCAAACTGAGAAACAGGCACACATTAAAAAGAGTAAGAACAAGCAGACTGAAATGGATACGGGAAGAAAGTGACTCTCATTCATGACTCTTGGGAATGTTAACTGGTCCAACCTTTCTGTGCATTACTTTAGACATTACTCAAAAAACTAGGAATTTAGTTTCCATTCAACTCAACAATACCACTCCAGGGAATAGAAAATGTTGCCCCTCCCCCAACATCTGCTGATCTCACCTGCATGGGAGGGGTCTGTGGTTGCGAATAAAGGGGTTGCCTCAGTGGCGTAAAGGGATTCAGAGAGAGAAGTGAGCAAGGGAATCTGGAGGCTGGGGAGAGATATTAGGGACAGGTTCAAGGGCAGGGCGGCTTATGGAGCCTGGTTTACAGGTTAGCTGAGAAGCCACACATGGTGGCTAGGGCCTTTAAAAAAGCTGTTGCCTCCTGAAATCTCACTGCCTGTGGATTATTTCCTCACAGCTACCCTGAACCTTCAGACCCGCTCGCTGGCTGGAAGGGGTTACAGGCCTGGCCCAGCCGAGAATGACCTCATCCTTATCTACCCCCATCCAGACTCAATAATTATAATATATATATATATATATATATATATATATATATATCATTCTACATAAGATATGGTACCCAAAACAACACAGAAAGGGCATCTGAACTATATGTTCATTGAAGCATTAGTCACAATAGTCAGAATCTGGAAACAACCCAAGCGCCTGAGAACAGATGAGTAGTAAAGAAATGGTGGTCAAAACATGGGATGGAATACTAATTCAACCTTTAGAAAAATTAAAGTCATGAAATTTGCATATACATGAAGAGCAGCATGCTGAATGAAATGAGTCAGAGAGAGAATGACAGAAAATAATCACACTCATACATAAGATATTAAGCAACAAAAACAATATAGTAAGGGAATAATACCCAAATACAATAGGGACAAGGGATAGCCAGACTGCTGCATAGTAGAAAGCTTGCCACATAATGGGTGAGTACAATTATTGCAGAGAAAGAACCACTATGACAATGACAGTTGGAAATGACCACTCTGAACAAAAACTAGATGCGTACATGATGTAAAATAATGTGCATGATGTCTTTTAGTAGCAGTATTGCAAATCACAATGCCAAAAAGGAAAAAAGGGATTCTGAATGAGGGTCTGCCAAAGAGAAAGGCTATAGGTAGAGGGAGGAATGGAAACTGAGGACTTTGGTGACAGGAAATGTTTACTGGTGAAGAAATTGGTTTTGAAACATTTTATGGCTAAAAATCAGTCATAAACAACTTAGTAACTCTTTATTTTAGGTGACTCAATTAAAATTGTATTTTAAAAATAATAAAAAATCATGGGGCCTGTGTGATAGTACAACGGTAGTCCCTCATCCCGTGCACTCGACTGACCTGGGTTAATCCCAGACATTCCATATGGTCCACTGAGCAGTGCAGAGAAATTTTTGAGTGTATATCCATGACTAACCCCTGCACACTACAAGGTGGGGGACAAAACTAAACAAACATTAAAAAATATTCTTTTAAAAGACATATGCACACTCTGCTTATTACAGAGCTTTGTAATAGTAAGAATAAAGAAACAAATCAAATATCCAGTGAAATAAGAAGATAACTTTTTCTTAATATTATTTCCTATATCTCTTTAACATTAAAATAATTTTTATTTTAAAATAAATTTAGGAGTGGAAGGAGGACAACCCTGGTGGTGGGAATGGCCCTGATTCATTGTCAAATTACCACATAGTCTCTTCCATTCTATCACCGCAAATAGACACTTACGCAACCTGGTTGGTCAAATAGTCCATCTCTCTAATGCTAAATTGAACAATAACTGCTATTGTTTCTCTTTGCCTTCTATTTATTTGAGTGCAGTGTGTGTGTTTGTGTGTGTGTGTGTGATTATTTTCCCAAACTAGGAATGCAAAACAATGCATTAATTAAATTTGTATCAGAGGTAAATGATATTTAAAAAATTATAAACAAAAGTATTCAGAAGTAGTTAAGTACATGTATTACTGTACGTGAGATAATGGTGTGATTCAGTTTGAAAGACACTTCCCTGTACAGTATTTTTGTTTCCCACTGCTGGTAATGAAGTTAATTTGTAAAAGAGAAACAAACCCATAGGTTGACTGAGTATTTTTTAATCTTATAAGTACATAAGAAGCCTAGACATGCTAGGACTGTATTATTGCTGATCTTTCTATTTTACAGTCTAGGTGTATTCAACCACCAACATACACTTGCGGTATCAATGAATTTTGAAAATTGGGCAGACTCTTTTTTTTCCCTGGGGGGTCTTTTAAAATAAAATGAGCCTGCCTCTGATGATTTAGGAGGCCAGTTGAGGTGACTTTTCTTTTTTTTTTTTTGTTAATATCTTTATTTAAACACTTTGATTACAAATATTATTGTAGTTGAGTTTCAGTCATGTAAAGAACACCCACCTTCACCATGGAAGACTCTTTTAACCAAAAATAATTTAGAACACTAATCACCAATATTAACTTAGGTATATAAATATATAAATATTAAGAAGACAAAAAGAATGAGTGTATTGTCAAAGAAGATGTTATAAAGTAAAGGAATTATCATATCTTAGGTTGAATTGATTTGAAGAAATCCCAAAGAACTTCACATTTCAAAGAGCTATTTCATTCCAATATTTATATGAAATGATTTATGTATATTTATATAAAAATACTGATTTTGTATCATATTAATTCATGTTGGCTCATTACAACCACAAAATCATATTTTTAAAAGTATAGGATATAACTTTACCTTTTTTTTTTACTCTCCTTCATTTTCCTCTTTTATTTTTTCTTTATTCTACTTGTCACCATTTGATTCTTTCTTAGGAAGATTCTTGTTTTACCATGATTTATATACCATCTCAAATTCTTGAGTTAACTTATACTGTGTACAATTAAAATGATCTAGAAACTGATTTTAAAATATTTTGCATTATGGAGTAACATTTAATTTCTCAACTGCACATGGAATAGCAACATGTTTGTGTCTGGTTAGAGAAAAATAAAACCACATATCCCTAAATTTTGTGAAGTCAGTCTTCATTCTCATTGTGAGTGAATAAAGTTAAAAAACCTTCTAATTCAGAATAAAAACACCCCATTGAACATTTTATATTTCATATTTTAGACTAACATATTAGAGAATTGTACAACATTTGCTGTTGCTTTGTGACATTGGAAAATGCTTTTAAATCTTCTAAATGTTTTATAAATGTGTGAAATGTGCTCTTTTCAAGGATGTAAAAGTGAACTGAGGCCAAGTAGCAGTGGGCGTGTTGGCTATAAATCTACTCAATACATAAATATATGCATATTGAATTTTTCATCTCTAGGCCTACTATAAAATATCTGCCTTGTTGAATGTGTTATTTGTAATGTTCAAAGTTCACACTGCTAAGAGAACCATAACTTTTGCATTCAGATTTTGCTATGTGACATGCAAAAGTGAATTTATTTTTACTAAAACATAAAGCTAGACTTCTTTATTATGGTACTGCACTAGATCAAGATTGAGATGTGTTAAATATTTGGTCTCTCAGAAACAAATTTTAGTCTATTATCTTATGTCAATTATATTTCTTTTTCTTCTAATATCCTTAGAGAATATAAAATTGTATTAATTCAGCAATCTTTTAAATGAATCTAATAGTTACAACAATTAAAATTTAATTTAAAAATTACCACTTCACATGCTGTACATTAAATATATTTTATACATATATCTATAAAACACTAAAATTTGTAATTGTTAGACATTAAGTAGATAAACTGCTCTATCATAATTATTTGCCACTTGACTTTTAATAAAAAGAAACCAAAAAGTTTCTACTTTACTTAAGCAAGTCTCAAAGAAGCTGTCTCCTCTTAAATAAGTAAAAGGATAAAAGGAAATCAGAGAGGCTAGAACTGTCCTTTGGAGAATGGACCTTGCCTTTAGGTTTTTGTAATCTACAACTGATTTAATAAGATTTATTCTTTTTATGATTTATGAAACAGTACTTATAGTTGAGAAGTAATTCAGCATTATTCTGGACAGGCTACGAAGAATGACTTTTTTTCAGCTCTTAAAAGGAGCTTATTCTGCTATTCTTTTAGGCAAAGAAATAAGACTGCTAATCTAAGACACTATTTCCCTGCAGATGGTTCTGGTCAGATCTACTTCGGGATGAAAATGTGAATTTTATATCTTTATTGCGTAAAAGGATTGAACTGCAGTTTTAAAAGTAAGTATATATTCCTAGGCAAATGGGAAACTGTTTGACTTTACTTTGGACTACAGTAGTTTCTGGAGGCAGTTTTTTCCTAGTTGGCTATAAAAAAATAAGAAAGGCTCAAAAAGCATAAATTGCAGCAGATGCTTCCTTAACTTACCCTAGTGAAATAATTTTGATGGGTGGCTGTGAATTTGTAAGTAATGTTTACTTTTGAAATGCCATAATTGCTTTTGGAACTATTTGAGGCATTTTGAATTATATCTCTTTTTATTGTAATATGGAATTGTATTGCCATTTTATGAAGTGGCATGTTTTTGATGCATGGAAGTTCTGGATACATTTGTTATCCATCATGAGGAAACCAGATAAGTAAATATTACAACTATAACTGAAATGCTTCTTTTTTACATGAATAAATGAAAACCATTTTGAATTTGAAGGCAGAAGCACTCTATCTGCAGACTGACAAATTGCATATTTGTTTGGTTTCAGAAAATGGTGTCTGGCTTTCATACTGTGACTGAGGGGAATGTCTGTCTCCTGCATGACAGAGCCTCTGAGATAGTGGAGCTCTCTCCTTGGGGGAAGTGAAAGAGGTCAACTGAATGAAACACCAAAAAAAATAAAATAAATAAAAAGGCTCTAGTCTATAAGACCATACATCCCAAGTATTTTCCATCTGAAATATGATGGCTTATCTATATTCCCATGTACCTAAACCCTCTAGTTTGAATGTTTTCAATAAACATACATTGAGCACATAACTTTGTGCAAAACACAACTAAGAATTAGGCTATTGTTAAGAAAATTTGAACAGTGATAACACATTATGGGATTAATGTTTTTAACATGATCCCAAACATTGACAACATTGAACAATATTTTATATGCCATTCATATAAAATATGCATGAGCTAGATTTTTAAATAGATTAAAAATGCAGCTATTCTTTAGAGTAAGTGCACAATGGCTTCATAAAATGTGTTTAGCTATTCAATAGAAAACAAAGTTAAAATACCTTTTTTACAAGATGAACACTAATTAGAAGGTAAGAAATGTGTCCAGTAAAATTGTTGAATCTATTGAGGAATATTTGAACAATGAACAGAACAAGCTTTATAATACAAATATTGTGTTGACCTGACAAGTCATTAATCTCTAGTGAATGATTAACTATAGGGGGCAAATTAAGGGGAACTCTGAATAGACTAATTTTATAACTCTCAACTTTTAACATAGATATAAATCTTCTGTATATAATACATCTGAATCCTGATTCAAAAATTCTGGGTATTTCCATGAGATTTTTGCACTTGTAATGAGCTCCAAAGTAATATACACATTACAGTACTGTCCTTATGATCACATTAAGAAAAGCAAGTTAGAACAATGTAGTGAATAATTCAAAATCCATGAGTAGCATGATCTTCAGTCCTGAATAATATAGTAAAACAATGAGTTATTAAGTGTATTTGACCATTAAAAAGCATATCTATTTTCCACAATTCCAGTATCTTTCCACATTAGTCATCTTTTTATTGTATTAAGGAAATACTGATATTATACTAAAAAAGGCACAAAGTTCTAGTCTTCAAGTGTAATGACTCTATTATTTTACTTTCTCTTCAGCATAGCTTCATTATTTCTTCTCTTTTGAGAAGATGAAAAATGTCATTATCATTTTCTAAAGAGAATCAAAAAATTTATTAAAAAGTCAAAGACCAGAAAGAATAGTCTAACTTCTAGAGATAGTTCTAGAGCAATTAGTGATGAATTGGCTTGGAAGTATATATATATATATATATATATATATATATATATATATAGTCACAAAATCAAAATTTCCTAAGCTTTTATGCAAACAAGTTATGCTTCAGTAGCTTAGTTTCTCTGACAGTTAATATGATAATTCTAGATTTCCACAATTGACAATATTTTTCTCACTAAATTTGGAAAAAATTTGTAAAACTATAAATTAAATGCAGGATGTCAGTAATTGAGATATATGGGTGTAGAAGTTTTTAGTAGTATACTACTGGTTATATCCATTAAAATTTACTTTTCATATCTCTTAATATTTTTTGGTAATAAAGAAGGCAGTGACAAAAAATCTTATGTAACAATGAGATGAAAGTGGTAGAAAATATTTCAGCAGATTAAAATGATGTCAAAATTAAACATATCAATTAATGTTCTTGCATAATGGCCATTTTCTCAAGGTTATAACTGTGGGATCTCAGCTTGCAGTTTCACACAACAAATCAGAGTCATCGAGAAAACATGTTTTAGGCCAGGGGCTGTAGAGCAGCGTCTTGAATGTTACTCAGTTAGCCAAGCTTCCTTTACTGCTGCATTCCCCACCACTTTTATTAGCCAAAATTTAACATAAATCACTTGAGAGTCAGGTTGGAATAATTAAGGGTATTGTGCTATTTAAGCAGGAAGAAGAAAGGAAAAGTAAAGTGATTTTACCTGTGTATGACAAGTCCCCCTCTTCTATTTGTTAAAAAGTCCCATATATAGGGAAATATTGGAGAGTGATTCACTGATAAAGTAATCTGTTGGTGAAAAGCAGTTAGGTTGATGATGATTTCCTGTAGCTGATGATCAGAATTACCTATCTAATCCACTTGAAGAAGCCACTTCACATGGTCAGCTTAGTTGCAAGCAGTGACTATCTCTTATAGCATGAATCAGAAAAGATTCAGAAGGGGAATGCTCTGAGGCCGAAACGAAGGTGTTAGAGGGATAGGGAAAAAGTTTTACTTACAACATGGAAAAACATATACACATTCATGCATACACAGCTAATCAACGCCCTCAGTTGGCCTCAGCTGGTTGAAGGACCTCAGGCCTCTCACAAAGCGCCTACTGAAAAAGCTTGGAGTACTGGATTCTGAGTCTTAAGCTTGCTACTGTCAGTGCCTGGTTCTATTCAGTCCAATGGGGCCTCTGCTAGGTAAGGCTGAAGGTTGAATTGGTGCAATCTATGGAAGTAAAATGGCTGCCTCGCATTGGTATTCCTCCTGGTCCAGTTACATTAGAAGCTTGTGGACATTTTTATCCTTTCATAATGTCAAACTTCAAAATAACAAGTTAATATTCGTATTCATAAAATGCGTATCTTATGATATAAATATAATATTTCAGACAGTTTGTTCTGAAAATTAATCATGTTGGGGGAATTAAAGAGTAGGAAAGAGGGACTTGTCTTGTATGTGGACGACTTGGAGTTAATTCCTGACATACTGTTGTCATACACCTGTAAAATCACTTTTTACTTGTTTCTTTCACCTTTTCTGAGTTAGAACAAGTATCATTAGTTACGTTATCCCTAACCTCAGGTGATTTATGTTAAACTCTGGCTAATAGAACTGACAGGTAGAGCAACAGAGAGCTAGAAGCTTAGCTGGCACAGTAAGACCCAAGAGGCTGCTCAACACACCCCGGCAAAAACGCACCTTTTCCCTTGACTTCTGGTTTCACTCCCTGCTGTCAGCCAATCCATTCCAGGGTTAGCATGAACACAAACATGACTAATATTGTGAACTGTAGGTGACTCAAAGCAATCTGAAGGTGGCAGCTCTCAACTCTTGGGAAACCAGCCAACCAGAATTTTCCCCACAGCATACCAACCATAAAGTCTCTTGAGCTCTCAGTTTCCATGTGTGATCCATGAGCACAGGACTAGGTGTAAACTCTGAATACTGTTGAATGTGGCTCAACAAAAGCAGAACATATCTTTTTGCAGTCTCAGATATGGAGAGGAAACACTAGAGGTATTTTTAAAAGAATTGAATTGAAGCTTACTCAATAATGCTATATCATTAGAAAAATGGACAGACTGAAGAAGTTATGGGTCTTGTTGATATAAATAAAATTGAATGAAATTTAATAAGGTAGTATACACAGAATGTCCCAGAAAATTACAATATCATCACATGTTTAAGTTTACATTAAAATCAATTACAATAAATTAAACAAAATATATATTTTTGCTGTGAGACATAGGAATACATTTCAAAGAAGACAACTGTTGGATATTTTGACAGGAACAAGTGCATGATGTCTGGAAACATGTTACCTTAAAGACTTGCAAACTGTAAGATCTTTATTTCTTTGACACTACTTAACTGAACTTTGTTTTTCTTAAATACTATTTTACTCCATATACTTACGGTTTCTGTGCAAATTTTCATTTGCTCAATGCTTGAATATAAAGCTAACCAGCTTAAGGAGGGGTGGGGAGAGAGACCGTGTGCACTTGTATGTTCATGCGCAAACGTGCTCTGGAATAAGTACAGCCTTGAAGTCACAGATGGCACATTAGGAAAAAGAAATATAGTAAAATGAGTAAAATATATTCTCATTCACAATTTCCTAGAGGCCTCTTGGTTGTTAATTGAAACTTTTGTCTACTTTATTGAACAATAAAAGTGGCAGCAACTACTCCCAGGTGTCCTTCAGCATTAAAAAAAAGGATAAAGGGTTCCTGGCGAGGGTGACAGAAATTAATGCGGTGAGCCCAGCCATCAAACATTCTGATATGTGAATTGCCTGATATTTCTATAATGCTGTCTTATGATTGGAAATGTTATCGCTTCTATTGAATCAATAGAAAATGGTAAAGCTCCACAGAACCCCAATTACAAACTAAAGCTGGAAGGTTAACATCTGGGAGCAGCAGAGATAGAAACAATCTCTATTGTCATACCTTCCTGACAAGGAAATGTCAGAAACATAACGCCTTCGCCTGGTCTCAGCACGGAGCACATGTAAAAGAGTGATTGTGAGGCTGCCTCAAGTCAAATCGCCTGTCATCTCAGCTTTGACATAGAATTACTTTTATTTTATGCATCTATTAACCTTGAACTATCAGCATTTGTTTTAATGTTCCAGGCTGAAGTGACCTAAATATTCTTCTCCCATATGAAAGGGATCTGTCAGAGGACAGAACATGTGGCCCAAGTTGGGGCTGGTCTTCGTGGAGGAGATTGAGTGAATAAAGCCAAAATGACGATCATTTTTTCCCTGAATGAGACAAAGACCTGTTTTTACTTCAGTCACCATTTCAAGTGTATTCTTTTGTGCTTTATACTGTTGCCCTGTTTGCTATGAGTCCGCTTTAAAAGTGCAAACTCCACATATCATAGTGAGGATACTAAGTAATCTTTATCAATGATTGAAACATTACCGGTTTCATTTTAAATTAAATCACTGCTGCTGTTGCTTTTGGACCCACACTCAACCAGAGCTCAGAATTTAATTCTGGATCTGTGCTCAGAGACACTCCTACCAGTGCTCCAGGATCATATGGTGTGCTGAAAATCAAACCCAGGTCAACTGTTGTACGATGTCTCTCTGGTGGCCCCCAGAGAGGGGGGCCTTGGCATAGTACAATAGAAATAAAGGAAGGGAAAGAAGTTCATTTCCTATTGTGAAAAATAAATTAGAACGAGACTAAACAACTTGACTTTTATCTAAAAAATCCAAATGTTTTCCTGCTTTCTGTCTCTTTACGATTTCTAAAACTTGCATCTCCTATATTTCCTTGTCTAGCTTCCTTAAAGAATTGCCACTTTGCACTTCTTTTAACATTAAACTGGTCAAGGTAATTTAGGAGTTTGGTGATTGCCTCTATCTGTTCAAGTGATCCTCTACACCCTGTCTTAACTAAGAACAAGAAGAACTTCATTTTACTGTGTTTATATGCCATCATGTGAAGTTATTCATTTGCCCTTGAGGGCGTATCTGAATCTGGGTCTCCAGAACCTATTTCACCTTTGATTGAATCATTGTAGCCAAACCATCTTTGGAGACCATTTTGCTCAATATTTATTATGAGAAATACCCCTTGCCCGACCAGAGTGATAGTACAATGGAGAGGACCTTTGCTTTTGTTTTGTATGCCTCCAATCTGGGCTTGAACCTCAGCATCCCAAATGGTTCCTGGAGCCTGCCAGTAGTAAGTAATTTCTTACTCCAGACTTACAGGCTAGATACAGACCAATCTTCCAAAACAAATAATATAAGGTTTTCTCTTCCTCGTGAGTACTTCTTTTTTGAAATATATAAACTCTCCAGTTTTTAATTCTAACCCTAAACTTAATCCTAACTTGAAGCAATCCTCAACATATAAATGCTTTAAAAATCAAAAAATTTCAGAATCTTTTCTTCCACATGCCCAGTAACTTTTATTGAAGGTAATTCTCTAACCTTTTAAAATCTTGAATTCTCAATTATTTGAAGAAGAAAAAAGGGTGATTAAGGTGACTCTGCCTTCCTCATTCAGGGCCCTGGTTCTGCTCAGATTTCTAAAGCTTTCTTTCCTGGTTCCTCATGATTCACAAACATGACAGTTTTCTGCTTCTCATTTCTAAACTTCAGAAAACTGGCATATAAGGGTCCTTAATCACCTCTTAAAACATCAAACATTTCTTTGGGATGTCCTATGTGCTAGCCACCACTATCAACATTTAAATAAGTTATATCATGGACTTCTTTGAGAAGCTTGTTATATAGATATCAGAAATGCCATTGCATAGATGAAAAACAAATATATAAAGTCCAATTACAAGAGGCTAGAATAGGCCCAGTGCTTTATTAAACTCGCAGTTTTAATAGTATACTACATGGTACCATCACTAACCAAGTTGCTACAGATTAAGCAAAATAAAGAAGATGAAACTTACTGAACACATAAATTAGATGTCACAAGCTTATAATTTCAAAAATACTTTTAAATTTAAAATAAAGCAATATAAGTGAACTGAATAAAAATAAGATATGTTTTATTATATGCACACGTACTTAAGTTTATCCACACAAAATACCTACAGGGACTGCATAAGGTGGGAGGATTGGTACTGAGCCTATCGCTAGTAGAAGAAAAATGCCTTGGTCAAATTATTTCAACACAGATAAGTAGTCAATATAATAATACAGCTATAGGAACTGGAGTGGTGGTGCAAGCTGTAAGGCATCTGCCTTACCCACACTAGCCTAGGGCAGACAGTGGTTCGATCCCCTGGTGACCCAGATAGTCCCCCAAGCCAGGAGCAATTTCTGAGCACATAGCCAGGAGTAACCTCTGAGTGTCTCTGGGTGTGCCCCCCAAATAATATAGCTATAAACACATTACACATGTGTGATAAAATAAATAATATACCAATATGTAGTGATTATCATTAGTGATGCTGTGCTGCTGTGCCACAGACATTTTGTACTAAAGCAATTTAGGGTTTTCATCCTGGAAACTGAAGGAAAAGGCCAAGTCATGCGGAATTCCTGATAAATGCTGTTTATTCTACCCAGTTCTGAAATGCATTTCTATGTAACCATTTACATTACCAGAATAATGATCTCTATGATTATTTATCTTTAGTAAGCTCCTTTATAATAGAAGAAACTAATTTTAGAGTTTGATAAATATTGGACGTATGGCAGTTTTTAAAGACAACTCCTTTGTCTTTGGTATCACAAAATTAATTAGATAAATATTAATCAAGTGCCACTTTATAAACATAAATTGTAGTATTCATGGGGGGTTTGGGATAAAACATTGGTAGTATTCATGTTGTGGTTGTTCACTAAAGATTACTGACCACCCTATAGTCAGTACCTGTGTTTGTTTCTCTTGTGAAAATATCTGTTGTTATAAATTATTTCACATTAATTCAATTCTAAGAGCAAGATAGCCGGCATTACTCTGTTGAAATACAGCTGCACTAAAACTAAATTGTAGTAAGTAATTTCAAATTTCTCTGAGCAACTATAAAATGCTGTCTATCAGTCTTAAAAAGTAGTGCTATTAAAATACTATCAATAGTCCTGAAGTAAATAATTATTGTAACACTCAATCATTAAAATTCTCTTTGAAGTTACATGTTTAAAGTTAAATGTTTACATGAAATAAAATTGGAGAAATTGATCTGTCAGATCATGACAATATTTCTTTTATTCTGACTAAGAGATATTTTGAAAGATATTCACTGATTGGGTGAATGTATCACCAGATAAAAGTATTTAGCTAAAAATGGCTGGGATAGATATAAAATGAGAATGTTCCTAATAGCACATAGCTTATTTCACATTTATGTTACTCAGAAAATTATTACATTTTATACCCTGACTTTGGGATCAATAACTTTAAGCTCTCTAGAAAGTTTATGAAAATTCAGAATTTCAGTTTGAGGACAATTGTTTCCCATGAAAGTGCCCCTGCGCTGAAATTATTGCTCATTGGCTTTCTCTTATTTGAACACTGATTGAGTACATAGATGGTTCTCAGATGATTGATCTAAAAATCAATTGAATTTTAATTCAGTTTACAGGAAATATATGCAAGACACATGTACACATGTGTGTAGGCATACAGGCAGAGAAACAGTGAATTTATCATTCATAGGTTAATAATCACACAATATTTAGTAGGATTGGAGACCTAGGAACAGTCATTACTTTGGCTCAATAAATACAAAAACTTCTTTCTGATTAGAAGTCAAATACATTAATGGGAAACAACTAGAAAGTACTGCAATGTATGAATGAACACTATATTTATTGCTATCTACTTATTGTCTTATTTATAAACTCATGAAAAGGGTTTGATCTCCAAATTTTAATAAAAAATGGACCAGTGGATGGTAAAAAAAAAAAACAGTTTTGTCAATTATATGAAGTAAACTCACTTAATAAAATAG
The DNA here is from genome assembly GCF_024139225.1 of Suncus etruscus. NCBI lineage: Eukaryota > Metazoa > Chordata > Mammalia > Eulipotyphla > Soricidae > Suncus > Suncus etruscus. The sequence continues at coordinate 169,481,706 of NC_064850.1, forward strand.
GACTGGAGAGGTATTACAATAACAAAGGTGTTTGTCTTGCACAATACCAACCTGATTTTGATCCCTGGCATCTGATATGGCCCCCGAAAATTGTCTGGAGTGATTTTTGAGTGCAGAGATGGGTGTAAGCCCTGAGCATCACCAGTATGACCCCCAAACAAAAACAAAACAATTATTCTAGGTATTTATTTAGAACATTGTAATATTTACAGTATTGTTACTAGTTGGATTTTGTGATTAAGAATTCATCAGTATAACGAATGCCCACTTGACTTTACTGTTTCACAATATCTTCCTCCTATCCTCCCATATCCTCTCCCCTGTGATGAGCCTCCTACTGAAGACCAGGTCCTAGTTTCTGTTGCTCTGGGGCATTCGTTATGCCTCTACTTAGTTTCTTGATATTCCACATATGCAAGAGATCCTCATGTTCTGTTTCTCTCCATCTTCTTCTGACTAATTGCCCTTAGCTTAATATCCACCCGACTTCTCCACAGACCAGCAAATCACATTATTTCATCATTTCTAATAAATGAATGGTTTTCTATTTTATATATCTACCTAGTTTATTTATCCAGGATCTATTATTGAACATTTAGATTATTTTCAGATTTGGTTATTATGAATAGTGATATAGAGGATAAAAGAGTGTACATACTTTTCTGAATAGTTTTTGGACCTTTGAGTTAGATCTCAAAAAGTGGAATTTCTGGGTCATATAGAACCTGTATTTCAAGGTTGATTTTTTTTGGAATTGTTTATAATTATGTTTTTTGAAAAGCTAAAACAAGTCAACATTATCATTCATACTGAATAAGTGCCCCTTTTTTCCACATTCCAGCAGTGGTAGCTTTGTTCTCTGTGATGAGTAGCAGTCTCTGTAATGTGAAGTGTATCTCATTGTTGGATTTACATTTCCAGGATGAAACCTGATGCAGGGGATCTTTTTTCCACCTTCTTTTTGGTCATTGGCTATCTATAGTTTCTGGAAGTTTGTTTATTTCTTCGTGCTAGTTATTAATGATAATTTTATAATGTTCTACCAGTGCGTTATATATCATGGATATTAGCTATTTTTCAGAGAGCGGTGGACAAATATTTTATCCCAGGGCTATTGCTCAACTGGCTAAGAAATAACTAAGTCAATTTTTTCACTTGGCCTCTGCAACCCCATCAGAAATCATTCCTGAACATTACTATATATAGTTCCAAAACCAAATAAAATAAAATTTTACAGAGCCCGGAGTGGTGGGGCAAGCGATAAGGCATCTGCTTTGGTGGTGCTAGTCTAAGTCAGACTGTGGTTCAATCCCTGGCATCCCATATGGTCCCCCAAGCCAGGAGTGATTTCTGAGCGTGTAGCCAGGAGTAACCCCTGAGCATCAATGGGTGTGGTCCAAAAAGACCAAAATAAATAAATAAATAAATAAATAAATAAAATGAAATTTTACAGAAGGAGCATAGTATATAATTGTACTCCCAATAATTATCAAGAGATTTACCTCATATTATATTATTAGGATAGAAAAGATACAATAATAAAAATTAAATATGGGAGAATATAAAAATTAATGTGATTTGATGATTTAGTGTTGTGAAAGTCCAGTGTTTCCCCCTTTTGTGTCTATGATGATATTTATATATAAATATATTCATACAAACTATAGAAACATATATGCTTTATGCATGTCATCTAGTATACATTATGTATACATTATATCTACTACATATGCATAGCATATACATACATTTACTATGCATTTACTACATGTATGCATGCATATATGTATATAGCACTTATAGTATTGTAATATGCATATATATTTCTAATGCATTGCTATATTATTTTTTGTGTTAAAAGATTTAAAATAAAATTCTGATTTTATATGCTATTTTATTCCTTCCTGAATGTTTTCTAGATGTTATCTTGAATGTAGGAACTGATCTTAGTTCAAAATATTACAACTTGATTCTAAGGATCAGATTTTATTAAAGCATTTCTTACTCTATGACTATCTAGAAAGTGAACATGCTAGTAATAAGAAATATTGTGACATCTAAAATATATTTTCTATCTATTGTCATATTTATTGCCATTTTCAATGAACATAATTACTTTTAAATAGTGTACACCATTTCCATATGCATCACTGCAGAATTACAGGAAAACAGCTAGCATCATTCAAGAAATATAAATGAAGTGGGAGAAATATATTGTTGGTCATCATTCAATCTCCTCTTTTCATGCGCCTTTAATCTTTCAGAAACTGAGCTTTGTCCATAACTAGTACCTACTTACTGCTTGGATGTAATTGGATGCCTGAAAATAAACTCTGTACTCAGAATAGGATCTTTCACCAGGAATTAAACTAAGATGATTTTAAAAGTAGACTATTAATTAAAGTCAAAGAGAACCACCTTCTTCACTATCTTTGCACATCCAAAACTGACTTTCAAAAGATCTAATCCCATTATATCTCATAATATGTTTGTTCCTAAAATCAAGCACATATTAAAATAACTATAAAGTCCACACAGATGGGAGGGCAACTGAACATTCTGAAGATTACATAAACATTTGAAAAAATTGTTTTGAATTGTAGGAATAGCTACATTCATATTCCAGTGGTTTTAAAATTTAACAATTACCAAACTGTATTCACTCTAAAAACATGAATATTACTCCTATGATTGAAAGCAACCATGGTTTATAGTAACTTTAAGGGCTATTAAGCAAGTTTCTATATGAATCCAGTGAGTGAATTGTATAAGCATTTAGAATGTGCTGATGATAAAGGGATTCATAAAAGTTGTTATGCTGATTTTATGTTGATGGATGTTTGACTATAAGGTGAGTTATTAACCCGAGGCAAGCGAAATTAATGTTTAAGCATTATGATATATGAGTAATTGAAAGTGAATTTTCTTGGTAAAAATGGGAACACAGTGAAAGAGAAAGATTGACTTCAAATCTAGATAACAGATAAATTCACTTGCTATACCAGTATAAGTAAGCAAGATTCAATAAAGTGAAAATAATTTAGCCCCTAAAGGAATCTATTACAAATACCTTTGATGCTTCATATAGATTTGTACTGGTAAATATAATGATCCACATTTATGTCTGCTTTTAAATTAGGTCCAGGCAGTTTTCTTTTCTTCATATACCCTATTTCCCCTTGTTTGCTTCCTTTCCTTGTTGCAGATTAGTATAATTAATGGGTGAGTCATTTACTTTACTTCGGATGCACAACTGAACTTTGAAATAAGAGAACTCTGTCTTCCAAAACAGTTTTACATAGAGTTGTCTATAGGCATAGTCTGGTGTCCCCACAACATATTGATGGACGTGTAATGATGAGTATGCTTTTCTCTATTTGTCCTCACAGTCCTACTCCCTTATTTGTAAATATATATTTTTTAATTTCTTTGTGTTTATTATGATAATGGCTTCACAGATACATAATCCAATATTTTTATATTCATCATTCACTTTGTAAAAACTTATTATAGATCAGGTTATATGATTATAATACTGTTATAATTTATGGGGCTGACATATATAGTTACAGCATCTACTGATGTGCCAATGACCTCTGATTTTCTTATGTGATCTCTGATCTGATCATTATTACCTTTACCCATTTTATCATCATTGCTTTTAAATAAGTTTTGTAAGGTAACCTTTGTAAGGCCAAAGGTTTTAAGAAATATTGTCAATTTTTTAGTCTTCTCCATAATATACAGCTGAGTGAAAGTATATAATAGTTGTACTTTCCCTCTAATTAATTTTACTTAACATGATACTATTTGGTTCGATCCATGCCACAGCAGACTACATGATTTTATTTTTTTACTGTAGTCTCATACTTTCTGTGCCACAGCTACTTTGTCTGGCATTATTTGATACCTAATTTCTTTCTTTATCCTTATATTGTATATGATATGTAATATGACTAAACTAAAATTGTATTTATCTTTTTAAATGATTTTTTATTTTGTTTGGAGAATAGATCCCAAAACATTGAATCACTGGAGTTTCTATTCTTTTTTGGTTGAGAAATCTCCATATTATTTTTCATTGTGGATAAAACAAATCACTGGCCACCAACAGTAAATTAAAGCTACATTTTCACCACATTATCACTGGTAAGATATTATCATTATATGTATTTCCACTTCTTAGTAATAGTGATTACTAACACTTGTCCATAGGTCAAATTGCCAACTGTATGTCTCTTTTGATAAAATACCCATGAACAGGGGGACTTTGAACCTCCAGCCTTCCAGCTCTTGAAGGGTCTCTTTTCTTCCTGGGAGCCGGGAGGTTCCTGGGAGCCAGGACGTTCTGTCGGCATGGGGTTTGGCTGGCATCCGCCATGCCAAAGGCATCTTTAACCAGGCCTAGCAGGGGTGCGGAACTTGGAAGACCCCAGCACCCTTCTACCTCAGTCCTTCGGAACTCCAGGGCTTCCCCTAGGCCACATGCATGGGCAAGCCAGCAAGGTGGGTCCCGTGGAGGAGCTTGAAGATTTCCCTAGGCCTTCCCTATTTCCCACCCAGCTCAAGAGGAGGGGTTTGGGTGGGGATTTCGAACCTCTGGCCTCCCAGCTCTTGAAGGGTCTTTCCTTCCTGGGCTTCCTGGGAGCCGGGAGGTTCTTTAGAAAGTCCCAGGCAATTTTCCTTACTAAACCTCTCCATTCTGAAACTGCGTGGGGGCTCGTGCCCCCACGCGGAATTTAAAGACAAATATTTGGATATTATTGTGTTTAATCTTTTTGTCATATTTAGAATACCGTCCAGAAGTTCTTTTTATTCCTTTTGTTCCCTCACTCCCACCTACTATTAACCCACATTTAACCATTTTTTAATACTAATGACTTTTGTTTTGGCCAAGGTGGATTGCATATCTCTCACAGTAATGTTTGGAAGGGAGTTTGAAGCTTCAGCAGATAACACGGGGATGATATGGCTCCACACAGTAGGCATTTTGCCAAACTTAGGGGAAGATTCAGCTCCCCACAGCCTTCTCTCCACTTCCTCCTGGTCCCCAAGGTTACCCCTAGCTGCCTGCTCAGGGTTCCAGCAAGTGGGTTCTGGCGATGAGCAGTTTAAAGGAGATCCCTGGCTTCCCTGTTCCCCAGGGGGCTTCCAAGCTTCCAGCAATTAAGAAGCAAACACCTCTGGGGGAGTCGGAAGCTTCTGCAGGCAACACAGGGATGATATGGCTCCATGCGTTCTTCACTTGGCAAAATCACAGACCGAAGTGGTGTCTCAGAAACAACACCCTCCCCCTTGACTTTTACTAAAATATAAAAGGGACACATGTATCTCCTTTGTATATCTCAGATGTATTCCCTTAACATCTATAACTTTTTGAATATCCTCATATAGTGACAATTTTGTCCACTGGTTTTGTTATTTGATTGTTTGCTTTTCCCCCTATGAGATCTGTTTTATAAGCAATACTGGTAGAAGAGTATCGCTGTATAGATTTTATGTTTGTACCAAGTTACGGGGAATTTTGGACTTTATTCGTCAGCCCCCAGATGCATCAACAATATCTCGTGGCACTGCTTCTCTTTTGCATAGGCACATTAAAATGGGGAAATAATACATATGCAAACAAGTTCTTATCTAATAGAGATGGAACACAAATTGGGTAATGCAGTTAGGCCTTATACCCTGAACATTGGCATAATGATTTGGCTTAGGCCTCAGAAGAATCGGCATCGCCAATACACACCTGGAAAATGGATACCATCCATGGAAACAACCACAATTGTCTACAACATTACCAGGATCCAAACCTCTACCAGGGAAGACTACTCTGGCATTGACTTACTCCAAAGTGTGCTCTCAATACCCAGACGACTCAGCAACAGCCTGCTGGCAGGGCAGATCACTCCACATCTAATGGTGTGCTGAAACTAGAGGATGCTCCACATCAGCCTGACTTCGATGAAAGAAATACATAGAATCCAGAATCTTTAAATATAGGAACCTGATACCAACAACAGCTAAAGTGTGAAAAAGTATCACCGGGACCACAGAGAATGACTCGGGTTTGGACAGACTGGTTTGCCTGGAGCCCAGAGTCGGTGTTATGCCAATAAACTTAGGGGGTGAGGTCTTTTTGTAATCAGGCCAAGGATATTTGTTTCTGTTTTCCCCATATTTTTCTGGGCCTATACAAACAACAGTGATTGCCACTGTCACACTTTTACTATTTTTTTCTTTAACCCTTATCCTTTAAGAAAAAACAATTTACTGAACTTAAAAACAAGTAACTGTAGTAGAATGCCTGTCTCGAATACAGGCAGGGATTGGGAGGGGGGAATGTTACACTGGTGAAGGGGGTGATCTGTTTGTGACTGTAACCCAACTATAATCATGTTACTTAAATAAAATATTAATTTAAAAATACCCATGAATATAATCTCCACATTTTAATGATTTTATTGGTGTTTTTACTTTCTTAGCTTTGTGACTATTAATATTATCATAATACAGGACATAAAAATGGAGAGAAAATGGTCACCTGGTAGTAGGCAAGATAATCCTTATTTTGTATTTTTCTTTCAATACCACTCCTGGAATAGTTGTTCACACTAATCATTCACATGTTCGAAGCAATTTTATCTTAGCATCCTCCTCACCTCTATTTGCACAGAGAGATAGATATGATTTAATTTTTCACGCCCAACCTATATGAATGAATTTATAATTTAAAGTTTCACAATAATATTATTCTATCATATAATTTATTATTAAATCTGATATTAAAATATATCAGAGCATGAAACATATTTTTTAATTTTTTGATCAAAGATTGACAAAAAGTGGGCTAATCAATAAACCCATCACAAAATGCAGAGGACTGTTTCTATTAGTTTGATAGATAAGACCAAATAAGCCTACACTAGAGGCAAAAAGAAAAGGAAAAGAAAAAGAAAAGAAAAGAAAAATAAATAAAACAAAATAAATAAAAGTAGGATATAATATGTTCAAAAACTAATCATCTAAATATTCCAAATTATGTTAAAGTTTAAAATACTATTATATAGGATAATTGCTAAAGAACAAAACTGTAAAAGAAAACTAAAGAAAAAATTATTTAAGCAAAGATAAATATCTCTAAAATGTATTACTTTATATCACATAAAAATATCAAGTAATATAAATACACCACATTTTCATACTGAAGTATTCTATCATCTTCAAAACCAAATATAAAAATGCAACAAAGTGTATACTGAAAATTTGAGGAGCCAGTTAGTTGTCCAGTAGTATGTTATTAAATAGTTGTGGATACATTTGTACATGTCATGTCAAAGCAATAACTGTAATATTTCATCAGGTAAATTGTCAAATGAAAATTGTTTAATTTAGGTTATACAGTAATTTTTAAAATAACTTTTCTGAAAACTTTGTATAATAGCATCCTGTTGTTTAAGGAAAACAAATGTGAGGTATATAATTGTGCAGGTACCTGGATTTATCAATTTTCTTCAGCTGTCCTCACTCTTTAAAATGTCATATAGTAGAGGTTTATCAACCTAGCGTAGTACCACTATAATTATTGATTCGACCCTGGTTACACAAGGCTTGCCAAATGTTTAAGAAATGGTCTATTGGATGGACCGCGGTTCAATCCCCCGGTGTCCCATATTGTCCCCCAAGCCAGGAGCAACTTCTGAGCACATAGCCAGGAGTAACCCCTGAGCATTACCGGGTGTGGCCCAAAAACCAAAAAAAAAAAAAAAAAAAAGAAATGGTCTAAAAGGTTTATCAGAATTTTGACTATAAAAATTAAGATGGCACAGCTAATTTTATATTAAGATTTGTCTTAAATAATGCTTTATATCAATAGCATAACAAAATTAGTATAGATTTTACATATTTTTATTTTAATATTAAATATTACTTTTTGTTATTTATGTTGGTTTCTTTAATTTAAACACTTGATTCACAGGACTATCAATAAAAGAGTTGCAGGTATACAATTCTTCAAGTCCAGTCCCACCCCCAGTATCAGCATCTCTCCAGCAATGGACCTATTTTTGCTCAAGCCCCAGTTCACCTTAACAAACATCTTTTTTGTGTGTTTATTTGTTGTAGTCTGGGTTCTATCTTTGCTTAGTATCCTCTTATTCTTTCCATTTTTCTCCTTCCTTGTTATTTTCATTGCTGTAATCTAGGGGAAAATGTTTTTTCACCTTTGATATCTTATATTCCTTTATATTATTATTTTTAAAGATTTTGTTTGTTTGTTTTTTGGGTTACACCTGGCATCACTCAGGTTTTACTTCTGGCTCTATGCTCAGACATTGCTCCTGGAAGGCTTGGGGATGATATGGGATGCCAGAATTCGAACCACCATCCTTCTGCATGCAAGGCAAATGCCTTGTCTTGATGATATCTCTCTGGCCCTCCCTTATACTATTTTTAAAAAAGTTTTTTAAGAGGTTCAGATAAATAAAAATCTGGCTTAAAAATGCCATGTCAATGTAACAAATTTTCATTTCACTGATAATGAACAAGAAGCTATACGGTAATGCAAGTAGACAGCCTTAGCACAATATAGCTTGTTGACATAATAAGAAGGCCACTTTTGCTGCTTATTGCATAGATCACTTAACCTCTGAAGTTCTTGTCTCAATAATGATTCTGCATTTTCAGGAAGAAATGGGCAAAATGAAAATAGGCATCATACAAAATTATTCAAGATTATTGCAAAGCATCTAGAAATTATATTACTCTATGAGCTATAAAGATACTCACAATATTTAGCCTGAAGACAAAACTAATGATCATTAATATTAAAAACCATAAAATACAAAGTCAATGTATTTTATCTGTTTTTCCAAATTATTAATTATAAACCATCATAAAGAATTCATAAAGATTACCCTTTGACTCACATGAGCTTTTCAGCAATTGGAGTTTGTTTTCTTTTTTCTATTTCATACAAGACAGAAATTACTGATCTTTCTGAGATTTAAGCCAAATATATATATATACATATATATGAAATATTGGAGATAACATTGTTCTGGGTGGAGTTATGAAAAAAATTTTATGGTCTTTCTAAAATCAAAATACTCTGATCTGATTCTATCTATGCATTAAGCATAAATATAATGCATTCTTATTGTAAACAGGTGCTCATTCCACAGATAAAAATAAGGAACAAATAGGAAATTGCCTTCTCTCAGTTACTTACTACTTATTTATTCTTTCCTACACATTGTATAAACTAAGTTAGAAAAACAAAACTGTCTCTAAATTTCTAGATATAAAAGCTATTTTTATGTTGGCTTCTTAGCAGTGTCAGGGTACTGCCTAGATTAAATCATTTATTACTAGTGATTTTGGACAAGAAGGTTATTTGATTGATTTTAGGGCTTGAGGATGTGTTATTTCTTGGGTCCCATCTAACAGTGACCATCAAGCCACCTTGGATTTGCTTGGAGGTCACCAGCACTACATTCTTCAGTTGTCAGGGGTTCATGTGATGCTAGATATCATATCAAGGGTCAAAACAAGGTTGTGTGCATGTAAGACATATGAACTCCATCCTGAACTATCTTACTGGCCCTAACAATTAAATTTAAATAATGACTCATCGACCAACTATAACATGTAAGGAAAATTCTACTGTTTTTATTTTTAAAAATTTACTTCTACACTCACAAAATGATACAAAATAAATTAATCAAATGAAATATAATTAACATTACATAATTGGTAATAATTACATATACAAGCTCCAAATACACAGAATAGAAGCATTTAGAAGCTATAAATGCCTACATAGGAACACCCTGTGATCAATTTATCCACCTGTATTAACATATTGACAATTTCTAATAGCATGGACTTATTTTCCTCTATGTTGAAAAACATTTAGAGGAATTAAAAGAAGAACCTGCAAACCCCATGATCTGCTATAAGAGGCTTAGTGCATTTCATGATGCAAAATTTTACATATTCATGTAAATGTAAATGTCTTACTGGGTCTTTGGAAGTGCTATAAACTACAACACCTGATTTTTTGAAAGACTGAAAAGGGTCTATTCTTGGTCTTTATAAACCCTAAATGAGTACTTAAAAGGAGGTTGGTATTTCTAGGTATATGAGCAGACACTACAGTATTACATACCAAAATGAATGGCAGTATGATGAAGGGCAGAGAGCATTACAGCATCAAACTAAAGTAGAATCCCTGATCCACCACTTAATATTTGTGAGGCATTGCAGAGATCTTCAAGGATTTTGTTTACATTAATAAGGTTTAAAAATAACTGTTTAAACCAAGGTGTTTAAATAAAGATATTAATTAAAAAGTAACTGTTTAGGGGCTGGAGTGATAGCATAGTGGTAGGCTATTTGCCTTGCAGGTGGCTGACCCAGGATAGACCTGGGTTCAATCCCCAGCATTCCATATGGTCCCCTGAGCCAGGAGCAATTTCAGAGCACATAGCCAGGAGTAACCCCTGAACATCATCGGGTGTGGCCCCAAAACCAAAAACCAAAACAAAACAAAGCAAACAACAACAATAAAAACCCTAGAACTGTTTCTCCTAAGGATCACTCAGTATTCTTTTGAGGTCAAAAAATGTTTTTGTTGGAGTCAGAGAGATAGCACAGTGGTAGGGCGTTTGCCATGCATGCAGACAACTCCAGATGGACAGTGGTTTGAATCCTGGCATGCCACGTGGTCCTCAGAGCCTTCTAGAAGCGATTTCTGAGCACAGAGCCAGCAAGAACACCTGAGTGCTGCCGGGAGTGACCAAAACCCAAAAACTAACCGCCCCCCCCCCAAAAAAAAGAAAAACCAGGGTTTTTTTTGTTTGTTTGTTTTTTTCTTCCTTGTAAGTTTCATGAAAAGTTCCAGACACAGGCATTGGGCACAGAACGTTGTGGTAACTCTTTAAGCTATTGAAGAGCTATTTTAAAAAAATGGGCCATGTCATAACACATGGTAGATCAGGGGTCTCAAACTCGCGGCCCTCCATACAACATTTATCGCAGTATGAATAATCGCAATAAAAATCGCATTAGTAAGAAAAAAATCACATTAAACATTCGCATACCCCGTGCAGTTCCGTTCGGGGTATGCAAATGTTTGATGCGATTTTTTGCGAATTTTCTTACTAATGCGATTTTTTATTGCGAATATTCGGTAAGCGAAATCCTTATGCGGCCCTGCCTCACCCCGACTTTGCCTCCTGCGGCCCCCAGGTAAACTGAGTTTGAGACCCCTGTGGTAGATTGACAATATAGTATGTAATATTCTCAACAGAAGTTGTAACAAGCTTCTGCTGCTTTAGCACTTTACACTCAGTGAAGAAATGCTCTCATTTTCCTATATTTCTGAATCTATCATTATTCATGTTTATTCCATCCAGAGGTATGATACACTTTAAAAAGTGAGAACTAAAAAGGAACACCATGTTTTTTCAGGCAACTCTGAGAGTAAAATTCTTTAATTGTGGAAGAAAAAGCTATGTAACATATTTGTAATTATTAAATTTTTCTCCCTGATGATTATTGGACTATGTGTATATTTGCCTTCGCCTATCTGGGAATTTAAAGGCCATTCCAAAGCTGGAATCCATGAGAAACCTTGTTAAATAAACTCCTCTCTAGTAGAATAAAATCAGTAATGACTAACAGTTCTTCATAAATTGACAGTGGATTAAAATAATTTTCACTGCAGGTGTTTTATTACTATTATCTTCTTTAGTCTCATCATCATTGCCATCATGATCATAAAGTTACTACTACATACTGATCATGCAACTAATGGAGATAGAATAGAGTAAAAGTCACCCTCTGCTTCTAAGATACAAATATTCACAAACATCCATTGAATATGTGTATTGATTATTACATCAGAAATATAAATGCAAAGTCTTAGACTAAAATAAAAGTGATATTGTAATTCTCCTATATAAGAACAAATGGTAAGTTTACTTATTTTATCAGTACTCAAATCCCTTTAGCACTTGTTTTGTTCTTAGAGGGTTGACTTTAGACATCTATATGTTTCTTATTTTTCTTCAGATATTACCATATTTTACTAACAAGTTATAGGCATGAAGGAGTCACCCACCAGAAAGATAGTATTGCAGGTCAGGTGATTGGCTTACTTGCAGCAGACCTGAGTTGGATCTCATACAGTTCTTAGAGACCATCTAGTATGGTCCTTAAGTACAGAATCAGGAGGAAACCCGGATCACCACTACATGGTGGACACCATGAAAAAAAAAAAGAATGAAAAAATAGATTTTCAAAAGTGATAATATAAAAAAGTAAGAAAGTGATAAGGGGAGAAAAAATGAAGAAAATGAAACTAGATAAAAAGGAAATATTAAAGTGAATTATTTGTAGAGTTGGTACAATAAAGAAAAAAATTATAGAGAATTAAAATGGTGTTCTGGATAAAGTTGAACTAGTAGCAAGAGAGAGTCTGTTGTTGGAATAAGCTTAACACAATTATTTGATTATCCTACTTTATGAAAGTGGTACATTTGTGATTTAAATTATCAATGGATGGGTGCTTCACAGTGATGAAAATAAAAAGAATAAACAATGCCCAAGAGATATTAGATTTTGACTTGAGGATCAAAGACAGTAGGTAGACAGGCAAAAAATAGAAACATATAGATTTCAAGATCAAATGTAATTAATGGAATCAGAATCTATTTTTATTGATGAGAACTACAAAAAGAAAATAAACACAGATCAAGCCAAGGTCTGCAAATGAGGACTTCTCAGGAATCTGATTGAAGTTTATCACAATAAAAAGAGTTCAGGAATACGCAAAAGTTCAGTGTGACATGTCAGTATTCTAATATGACCTACAGAACTTTGCTAACAAAACAGGGTTAACTAAGTTATTTGAATATAATATATGTTATAAAATTCATATTTGAATTGATATAATTATTCTCTAACTGGATTTTATCATATCATAGCTTGGCTAAATCTTTTTGACTCATTTAATGCATTATATTTATAGAATGTGCTTGAAATATTGCAATACAGAAATATATTAAGGATGGTATGAAATAGGTTCTACTCAACCATATCTAATAATTCACCAGGGCCCAGTATTGCTTTTCTCAGTTCTTTAGAGATGCATTGACTTTTCAGCCAGTTATTTCTTTCAATCTATTAAAAATTGAGGGTGATAAAAATGTGTACTAATTTTTTTCAGTGGTTAAAATTTTTTCTTTAGTCATCCCAGTTCTTTTTAGCTCCCAAAGTCACACACACACACACACACACACACACACACACACACGTACACGTACACACTACATTGCTATTCTTGCAGATGATTTTTCATGATGCCTCACTTTTAAACTAGTTTAGCCATTAAATTCCACTGCAAATCATCTTCTAAATTTCTAAAAAAAAAAGCACTTAACTTCTTCTTAAAAGATACTTCCATGCCTTATGAGAGATCTGCTTCTAAGATGTAATCCTGCCAAATGCAGTATTGTATACTTAGAATATCCACTGGATACTGTAAGTTTTCTTTACTCACATAGAAATGATCTCACAGGTTAAAAACACACAATTTCTCTTTTATTCTTTCTTACCATTTTATTCTTACTTACCATTGTATCATGGTAATTATATTTCTCTTAGTTACAATGTTCAAGGTATATTTATTTATTTTGTTTTTCTGTATTCTTAGAAACTTTATAAAATTTTCTAAGCTAAGGGGCTGGAGCAGTGGCACATGCGGTAGGGTGTTTGCCTTGCATGCGCTACCCTAGGATGGACCATCATTCAATCCCCAGGCGTCCTATATAGTCCCCCAAGTCAGGCATAATTTCTGAGCACATAGCCAGGTGTAATCGCTAAGCATCACTGGCTTAAAAAAAAAAAAAGATCTAAACTGAAATTGGCATCCCCAAATCTGTTTATGGTTCTGTTAATATAATTGGAATGAACAGAATGAAAATATTAGTTTTTTTTTCTTGAAGTCAACTAATTATTAAATGTTAAATTAAAGTGAGGAGCAGTGTGCCTAAAAACCTAGTTCTAATTTGCTTTACAAAATGATAAAATATTCCTGCATATTGCTTAACTGGGCTTCTATTGCTTTTGTTTGCTTTGTGGAAACCTGCTGTTCCCACTTGTGCGCAGGGGCGCTTAATAGTGGCTCTGCTCTCAGGGATCACCCCTTGAGAGGTTTGGAGGAACCGTATACGTTTCTCTGAAGATCAAACCCTGGTTTTCAGCATGCAAGGCAAGCACAGTACCCACTGCACTATAGCTACATATTGCTTCTGAGCACAGAGCCAGGATTAACCCCTGGGCGCTACCAGGTGTGACCCAAAAACCAAAAAAATAAATAAAATAAAATAAAATAAAAACATTGCTTTGCCAAAATATTGTTTACTGAGCTTATTTGGATATAAAACTCACAGTTTAAATTACTACATTAGTTTAAATTCAAATGAACTTTAAATTATTTTATATTTAGATAACTAGAAATTTTTAAGTCATAGAATCCTACCGAAAAGCATACACAACTAATTATGCATTCTTAGAATGAAAAGGCTTAAAAAAAAGAGATCAAGTAAAGATAGTTTTATGAAGCCCTTAATATTCTTGTGTCACTGGTCAAGCTGTTGGAACTGGAGGGTTCAGTCCATGTCCTTGATACT